>NC_070603.1:40024166-40639375 GCF_027172205.1 Podarcis raffonei
ATGCTGCTTTCTTGAACCTCTTGGAAGAGACTCCTTTGCTTGTTGTGCCTGATCTGATGCGAATTCACGATGAACGGAAACAGTTTGTAGGAATGGCAGACGACCACTTTAATTCCTGCCTGGGGTTTCTCTCACCATCATCTCGGTCCCTTTCCTCTCCCTCATCTCAACTTAAAGATGTGTGCATCAAAAGGATGCCCCAGTTGAGCAAACCAATTACTAGGAGCCTTGCAAAGACTACGTCACCGCTGTTTATCTGCCAAAAATAAAAAATTAAAAAATGCTGTTTTGGCATTTTTAATTTTTCTTTCTTTCTGGAAGCCAGCATTCTGATTTATTTACATACGAAGGGTCCTGTGTGTCAACAACTGCAAGTTGTTGATAAAGGATTTTCATCTCTCATAATTTCATGGATCTCTTCAATGGCTCCGTCAAAAAGGGAGGGTGGAGGCAATGGGGGAAGGGCAGCTTGAAATGTTGTATTATTATAATGCATATTCAAATTGCTTTAGCACTGCTGCCTGTGCCCTTCCTGCAGTAGTTATGCACAAGAGAGACAGATACCAGAGAAACTCACTCCATTGATGATGAGGATGATGATGATGATTGTGAATATTCTCTTAGGTGCACTTTTCAAGGTGCCTCAAGCCTTCACAAATCTGTTTTCGTTCACTGACATTGTTTGTGGTTTCCTGTTCTTTTCCATGTTACATGTCTAGTATGGTTTGGATATGAAAGGCCTGTTGGTGAACAGGTCACCTTCAGTTCCACATCATATCTGCAGTGAACATGGTCTGCGTTGGGGGGGGGGGACAGGCAGGATGTAAAACAACAGAAAGTGTATTCATGTGAGCTTTGCAAATGAAGAGCCTGAAATTCTGAATTTTTCACTTTGGGTTCTAGAAGACTTCAGAACTAAAGTCTGTGTTTGAAGTTTAAAAATAAAGGAATGCAACATTTCATAATGCAAGAACAGTGATCCCCCCCCATATTTGCTATTTCTATTTTTTTCCATCTCTTTAAACCGTATGTACAGCTGGAAGGTCCATCGAGTGTCTCTGATGGAGAGGGAAATAGGCTGGCCTAATGGTAGGGTGGCCACTTTTTCACCACCAAAAAGAGGAAATGCATAATCGAAAAAGAGGACCCAGATTTACATCAAATTTGCACATGGCTGATTCATATGTATAGCTACAAATTTAGACATAATTACTATAATTTAAATATAAATACAATGCATCTCACAATAAAGGGGGAGGCGATGACTAGGAGGCCTGTGATCCTGCTCAGCCTGCTGACCAGGTGCTGTTGATGGACAACTGCAAAGCCCCCGCTGTTTCTTTTTATGGTTCTTTATCTTGGAACTAGCAGCCGTTCAAACAGAGGACTTCTTCCACTCAACGACTGCCCTCTGTAGAGTAGGAAACACACCCCTGCGCTTAAAGATGAGCTAAGGTGTCCTGCTCTTCAACCTTTTAACAAGTTGGCTATGACATTTTGTTTTTGTTGTTTTGTCTTTTATTGATTGCCTAAATCAGAAGTGGAGAAGCTGTGGACATCCAAAGCTACAAATTCCATCGTCCCTGACCGTTGGCCAAGTTGGCAGGAGCTGATGGGAGCTGAAGTCCAGCAACATCTGGAGGGCATCACACCCCCCACCTGTGGCACTAAATATCTCTTGTCCCTTGTTTCAGTCTACCATGGAGTTTTGCCCCAAGTTATTAAGGAAGCTGTGGCCTGAGCACACGTAAACCTCTACCAATGTTTTGGTCCTGTGTTGTTTAGAAAAGGATATGTGCACTTCACATCAGCTGTATAGTAATATAAAATAATATAGAGTATGCCTTGGATTGAAAGATGGCTTCTGCAAGGAAGGCTTGGTTAAATAGCTCAGTTTCCCTGCCCTGTTTATGCCCTCTGTGCTGCATTGCATGCCATGCCATGAAGCACACTGGGTGACTTCAGGCCCGTCACTCAGCCTAACCTACCTTACAGCTGGAACAGAGCAATGGGAGCTCACCCCGTCGTGGAGATTAGAAGTGCTGACCTTCCTCCAAGTGTCCCTATTTTCTAGAGACAGTTGCAGATTTACAGAAGCCATCCCAGTTTCTGATTTAATCCCAGAATATCCCACTTTTACTTAGGATGCCCCTATTTTAATCAGAGAAATGTTGGAGGGCATGGAAAAAGACATCCTCAGGGGTTTTTTTTTTCCAGCTGGCACACACCGGAACTCAGTTTCGGCACCTCAGGTGGATGCCATTGCCATTCCAAGAGAACGAGTGAGCTGTTCATGGTGAGTTCTGGCACCTCTTTTTCTAGAAAAAATAGCACTGGACAGCCCTATTTTCACCAGAGAAATGTTGGAGGGTATGGTCTCTCAATCCAACTCTTTAACAGCAATGTGCACTGTGATTCCCCGCATTGCTCCCCCAGCTGAAGCAGCCAGAGGCCATCTTGATGGTAGACTTTTGCAGTGTCAGAACCACAGACTAGTTCCAGGAGCAAGAGTTCGCTGGAAGTCAACACCTTTGCATTGTGGTGTAACCATAATGGATTAACCCGCTTTCTCCATGCTTGTAATTACATCCACCTAACTGGGCAAGCAGAAATGGCCTTAACTATTAAGGATTCTGCTGGAAAGGTTGGGGGCTGACAGAGGGGGCACAGGAAGGGAATTAGTGGCTGTTTCTATCGTTTCATCTCCTTCAGCTGTTAATTCAAAAATACCTAGGCCTAAGACCCCTTTATAGCTCTGTGGCAGGTGGCTGGAGTGATTAATCTGTACAATTACTTTTAATTATTAGGGCTTTGTTGTTGCGGCTGGTCTTTCTGGACAGGTGGCCAGCAGAGCAGGCAGAGACTTCAGGGTGAGGGCAAGAATGTGCCCTGGCTGTGTGTCAAACCAATCACCCCTTTTGGCCAAAGGAGAAGGAATTCCCCGCAGTTTGGTTAGTTAGCCCTTTTACACCTGGAGCGGAGAGTCTTGAAAAATCTGTGGTTTTATCCTAGGAGGCAGCTGTTCCTTAAACACGGGCATTTTGCTGGACCAGATATTTACATGCCCAGCTCAAATGATTGCATTTAATTAGCGTTTATGGGATTCCCCCCCCAAAAAAAATTACATTCCTTGTGGGTTTTCAACATTCCTTAGCTTATTAAAACCAGCAATGCTGTGTTTTGAAATAGGGTTTGATAACAGTCTGTTTCTTCAGAGCAATTTGAAAAGATGCTGCCGGCAGCCAAACCAGCAAGTCTGGTAGATCAATTAGCATGTTGGACCAGGACCTGAGAGACTAGGTTTTAAATTCCTGCTCAGCCATGAAGTTTGCTTGGTGATCTTAGGCCAGTCACTATCTCTCAGACTTACCTAGCCCACAGGGTTGTTGTGGGGATAAAAATGGGGAGAACCCTATACACTGCATTGAGCTCTTTAGGGGAAAAGATAGGATATAAATGTAATATGTCAGAATTTAAAATAAAATGCTGTTGGGACATTTAAGTTACCAGCCGGTGCTAATATGCTTAGAGTGTGGTGAGTAACATGTTGTGGATTTTTTCCTCAGGTTATAGTATTCACAAATCACATTTTGTAGATGATTGGCACTCACTCTAAACCCCGACTGAGGCACTCACCTGTGCTAAAAGTGGGAAGAAGGCGGGGATTTGCTTGAAAACCCACCCCAAAGCCTCTGTGTACAACCAGCTCTCTTGCTAAGTAGGGAAATCCTAAGGGTTTTTCCTGGTTTGCATCGTATCTCCAGCCTATGATCACTGCCGGGCTGGAAGTGCCATGCTGGTGTGTCTGCCGTCATATAATAATAATAATAATAATAATAATAATAATAATAATAATTTTTATTTATACCCCGCCCTCCCCAGCCAAGGCCAGGCGCAGGTCGGCTAACAAGCAATAATAAAAACAAGTTGAATGAATACAACTTAAAAACAAGATTAAAATACAACATTAAAATATTGAAACATTAAAATATTAAAATGCAGCCTCATCACAGGAGGAGAAAGGAAAAAGAAAAAAGAAAGAGGGGGAGGGAATCAAATTGGCTCCAAGCCAAAGGCCAGGCGGTGCAACTCTGTCTTTCATGCCCTGCGGAAAGAAATCAGATCCTGCAGGGCCCTGGTCTCATGAGGCAGAGCGTTGCACCAGGCCGGAGCCAGTGTTGAAAAGGCCCTGGATCTGGTTGAAGCTAATCTAACTTCCTTAGGGCCCAGGACCACTAGGATGTTGCTGTTTATGGACGTTGAGGCTCTCCGTGGGGCATACCGGGAGAGGCGGTCCCGTAGGTACCATAGCAGGCTTATGGTTAGTATTGACTTTTCTAATCCAGAGTTCTCCACCAAAGGGGACAACCATATGGTGGAAATGGATTCAGCTCAATAATATGAAAAAAAGTGTGTGTGTTTTAATGCACACCTGAAATCCTATAAAATCTGTCAGTAATATATACGTGCCAATGCTTGCTTAATTAGGGAGTCTGGAGCTCAGTTCTTTTTGGAAGGCGTGATCAAGAATTTATATAAGCTCCACCAAAGTAAAATAAAAAGCAGATTCCATTCTGATGAAAGTTAGCTGTCAGTTATTTATTTAAATCAAGGAATTTGCATATATTTGCTCGATGTTCTCATATTTCCTTTAGCCATGCGGAGGGAAGGAGAGTTCAGTGAAGGCACTTATGCTTTCATGTAGAAGGTCCCATTTTCAACCCTTCAATCAGGTCAGGAGCTGGGGATGGCTAAGAGCTCTGCTGGAGACCCCTGAAGAGCTGCAACCAGTCACAACAGATAAGACTGGGCTTGCAAGACAACGCAAGAACAAAATATTTATTCCCTGGCTCCTGGAAGCTCTGCTCACACTGGCTGTTTCTGAGCAACCCTCAAATGTTTTCATACATACCTCTGTCACGACGACAAGGAAGAAACTTTCTTTTTTATATGTGATAGTTGGGATTGTCAGGATGCTGAACACTGGAAGCTCCTTGATCTAAACCTCAGTACGTGAAAGATGATTGCATCTGATAATAGCGTATATCATTCTAGTATACAGCCTTTGTAGCCCATGTACAGTGGTACCTCAGGTGACATACACTTCAGGTTACATACGCTTCAGGTTACAGACTCCGCTAACCCAGAAATAGTGCTTCAGGTTAAGAACTTTGCTTCAGGATGGGAACAGAAATCGTGCTCCGGCGGCACGGCAGCAGCAGGAGGCCCCATTAGCTAAAGTGGTGCTTCAGGTTAAGAACAGTTTTAGGTTAAGTACGGGCCTCCGGAACGAATTAAGTACTTAACCTGAGGTACCAGTGTACTAGGGCAAAAAAACTCACTTCATAGCCCTCATTTTTTCCTACTCTGGATAACCAAAGGGTGTTTTTCATAAGTGATGGTGGATCTGCAAGTATGAAAATATAGTGCAGCAGCTGGCTCTTACTCATCATGAATAGCTCCACACTGCACTTCATGAAATACTCTTTCTCTTACAAAAGGTATTGTTTGCTCATCTTCCTCCATCCACTGCTCCTTTTCCTACCCACCCTTGTTTTATTGCCTCTATAGAGAAGTTACATGCCGACACAGATTTCTCTCCTGGGATGATGTTACACTCTCTAAATCAAGTTGGGGGTCAGCAGTATCATATGGATAAGAGGCTGTATTTCTCTCATGTGATTCTTTTAGTGGAGGATTAAACTTTCTGCCCTAAAATAAAAGCAGCCCTCCTCTTCCCCCTAACCCCTTTGCCCTAGATACAGTATCCGTTCTTCCTGCTGGTCTAGTGAGCAATCCATCCAGAGATTTGATCTTGTGACTTAATCGTTCTCTATTCAGTGTGAAAATGAAGTGAGAATCTGAACAGGAGAGATGAGAATAAGCTCTGTGACGAGGAGAAATTTGAAAGGAGCTGAGTTTCATTATGAGGAGATTTTCCACTTCCCTCATCATTTTTTTTGTGAAGATACAGCACAAGTACGAGATGGTGAAAATGCATGAAACTATTGAAATGAATCTGTAAAACAGATTGAGGGCCCCTCAAGACTGGTGGTGGGTTGGGTCTTGTTCTTGCCCCCCCCCCTTTGGCAGATGTATTGTGCATCATGTCATTGACAATGATAGTTCATTAGTGCATCTATGCTGGATTTATACTGGACCATCCACACATCATTCAACATTATTTGTTGTTCTGCAATTCTTCCCCAATGTTTTGCTGTATGGAGAGCCACTCTTGCCGTATAATGCCACAAAAGTTGGACGAAACTTAAACTAGAACATTTGTGGTATAAGAAGTTACAAGATTTCAGTTGGCAGCTATGGGATGTGCACCAGTTGGAAATGAAGTAGTATGTCCTCTCTGAAACTTTTGCAGGTGCAAACAAGTATTGAAAGTGGGATCACTTATAACTACTCTGATACCATCCTGAGCACATATCATCTTGGATGCGTTATAAAAAGGATGTATGGAGAGAGACTTCAAACCCCATATATATATTTCCTAAAGGTTCCCCATATAGTTTCTCATCCAAGGGACCTTTCTTGGACTGAGTGCAGTTGGACATGCACTCTGGACTTTAAGAGACTCCCTTCTCTTTAAGTATTTCAGGCCAGGGGATCTCACCCAGTAGTTCCTTAAGGAGCTACTGGGTGAGATCCCCTGGCCTGAAATACTTAAAGAAGGGAGTCCAAGATGGATGGAGTTTCTTAAAGGTGAAACAATGAAGGCACAAATGCAGACAGTTCCAACAAGAAAGAAAAGTGGGAAGAATCTAAATAAACTAGTGAGGCTGCACAAGGAGCTTACAGATGAGCTGAGATTTAAGAAGGGCATGTATAAGAAATGGAAGAAAGGGAGGAACCCAAAGGAAGAGTATACACAAGTACAGCGGTACCTCTGGTTATGAACTTCATTCATTCCGGAGATCTGTTCTTAACCTGAAACCGTTCTTAACCTGAGGTACCACTTTAGCTCATTGGGCCTCCCACAGCTGCTGCATCGCTGGTGTGCGATTTCTCTTCCCATCCTGAGGTAAAGTTCTTAACCCGAGGTACTACTTCCGGGTTAGCGGAGTCTATAAGCCGAAGTGTTTGTAACCCGAGGTACCACTGTAGCTAACAATTGCATGAAGAAGGTCAGTCAGCCCAAAGGTCAGAATGAGATCAGGCTTGCAAGAGAGGTTAAAATAATAATAAAAGGTCCCCCCCCCAGCTATGTTCTAAGCGAGAGGAAGAACAGGCAAGTAATAAGTCCTCTGTGTGAAGAAGATGGAGAAATGCTATTGGGTGACAGAGAGAAGACGGAACTGCTCAACATCGACTTTGCCTCTGTCTTTACCCAAAACCAAAGCAGTGCCCAACCTGGTAATAATAGAATAAACAATGCAAGCAGGGTGCCGAAGTCTAAGATAGGAAAAGAGTTGGTAAGGGAACACCTAGCTACTTTGAATGAATTCAAATCTCCAGAGCCTAGTACCAAGGGTACTAAAGGAGCTTGAAGATGTAACCTCAGAGTCTCTGTCTATACAAGAAAGGAGGTTCCAACTAAATATCAGGAAGAACTTTCTGAAGGCAAGTGTTGTTCCAACAGTGGAATGGACTACATCAGAAGGTGGTAGATTCTTCTTCCATGGAGTCCTTTAAGCAGAGGTTGGATGGCTATCTGTCATGGATGCTTTAGCTGAGATTCTGTCATGGACCAGGCGTCAGCTTTGTCAACTGAACAGCAGCCTGAAGGGGGGAATGGCAAAGTGACTCCACCTGCAACTGATCAGCCTTCTAGGACACAGAGAAGGCACTGATGGGAACCAGCTGGATTCAGAGCTTCCAGCAGTAGTTAAACGCTGGTAGCAATGCTTGTAGTTCCTTGTCCCACCATGCTGTTCCCTGCTCATCTTGACCTTTGACCCCATGATCACTGGATTCCCTGACCCCTGGACCGTGTGACCACATAGATTGCTGTTCACCTGACCCTAGGACTGGACCTGACTTCGGATGCCGACTCTGCCTCTGGGCAAGTACACAGAAAGCACAGCCTCTTGTCAATATCCCATTCCTTCTCCTTTGGGATCCTTTGGCTTTCCCCCATGTCACAGTTATGCAAAACGTGGTACATACACATGAGGGTGCTGTATTTCATATTGCTGTGGCACAAAGAAAATTGCAGGAATAGTGTGAAAGATAAGAGACAGAAGGCACTGGAGATCAGGACAATGGGTAATCAGTTGGCAGTTGCTGGTCTGTGTGAGGAGGGCATGAAATCCATCCTAACACCACATTTTGAGAGCCAAAGTGATCCAAAGGGCAGAATGCTTTAAGGCTGGGTTAAATTTATTACCCTGTACTCATGGGACAGTGCTAGGCAATGTATGTTTTCTCCTTCTCATGTGTAAAATGTTATTCTCAGAGTTTCTATGAAGATAGAAAAAAAACCCTATCCATGTAGTACAGTAATTTTCACATCAGAAGTGCTATATGAACATCTAACAACAGCAGTGAACCGTGTTTTTGTATCTGTACATGTCAGAGATGTAGAGTAGCTTTATTGGAATTTTTTTTTAAATCACAGATTAAAGTCAAAGCATGTACTAAGATTTGTTTTAAATGTAAATGTAATTTTTAAAGTATATACATTCCTTTCCCTTCCATTAAACAGTGTGTTGCAAAATATTTGCCCCATCATGCATTGTCTTTGTCACCAGTTTGCTCCTCTTTATGGACTGATTTAAATATGGAATGGGTATATAAAAACAAAATTCAACAAAAGCTCCTTACATTTGTGAGATGCTATGTCCTCACCATCCTGCTTGTACAAGCTTTTTGGTGTGTACATATGCAGCATTAGCACACCAAAACAAATGAATACTGCGGGTCATCGCATAACACAAAATGGCTTCCTTGGGAATGTGGTATAATGGCTGCCACATCTAAAAAAGAGAGAGGTGCACAAAATAGTGCTGACAAGCCTCTCCATCAATGAGGAGCCTTACCTACAACAGCCACAATCATGCTTGCTCAGAGAGAGACTCTTTGCATCTCTCCTCTGTTCCATTTGTGGTGGTGCTCATTGGGACTGGTAGGGCAGAAGGCAAGGAGACCCAGAGTAGGTAGAACCTACTGAGTTCTACAATGGCAACTCTGAGGCTGAGGAAGAGACAGCTGGTATGCCGTGCTATTCTATGGACCAGATGTAAGTAGCAAGGCAAGTGGAAGGCTGCCTGAGGACATCTGAGGTTGGTGAGGCAGTGCCCCATTCACCCACTGGATGAGGCTTCACTGCTCTGCTCAGAATATATGGGAGGGTGGGTGTCCATAACTGGCATCCAATGAAATATGGGCGTGTTTAAGGGGGCATCTTCCATGTAGGAGCAGCTGACCTGACGCAAACAGGAACTCAACAGGAACAGCAAACAGTAGCCAATATATAATGGATTTGTAATGGTATATTTGCTGATAACTTTTGTGGCTGTCAAAAAAAGGTACTGGCAGGCACACTGACACCTATGGGTGCCACGTTGGTGGCCCCTTTAAACTGAGCCCAAATGAAATCCCCTAGCCCTATGACTATGTTTGCTTAAATAACAACTGCAAGCCCAATATGTCTGTTACATTTTTGCAGTTATGGGCTGAGTGCTTGGCACTAACACCACCCATTCCAGCATCTATCCTTTCCTAGCAGTCTCTCTCCCTATTTTATACAGTGGTACCTCTAGTTATGAACTTGATTCGTTCTGGAGGTCCGTTCTTAACCTGAAACTGTTCTTAACTAGAGGTGTGCTTTCACTAATGGGGCCTCTTGCTGCCACTGCGCAGCCAGCACACAATTTCCATTCTCATCCGGGGGCAAAGTTCTCAACTCGAGGGAACTCTTCCAGGTTAGCAGAGTTTGTAACCTGAGGCATTTGTAACTCGAGGTACCACTGTATTGTTATTATTATCACCCCCCCTCAACTGAATCATTAACTGTCTGGGAGCTTATTTCCAGCAGGGAGAAGGCCTTGCAGGAAGGAGTATCTGTTACAGAGATCAGGCACCTGGGCCTGTCCATGTCTGGAGCAGACAGACTATTGCTAGAGGACACTAAACACTTCATAAAAAGGAACACTCAGCCTAAGACGGCATCTGCCTCGAGATGCTTCTGATAGTTAGTCTTTAATATGGAAAACGTGTTTTTGCCACGGTTGAGAGCGAGCAGGACACAGGTTCACAAATGGTCTGGATTTTCAATAAAGAATGCAGCCTAAATAAAGTATTGACTTCTTTCCAAGGCTTTGCAATCTTTTACCTTTAGTTGGCATTATTCTCTCTGGCAGAGGATGGCCCCCTCAGGCTGCGTCTGCACTACGCATTTACTTCAGGTAGGTGCCAATCTGGGCGCACATCCAACTTGTGGATCCGGCACTGAGATGAACCTTTGCTCAGCACAGTCTCAGCAAAGTCTGCATTGCTTTGGTCAGGAACTATATTGCATTCTGGCAAATTCCTCAGAAACAGATGGAATTGCTATAGGGGCACACACACAACTCTCTTTTGGTGGTATGTGGAGTGGAGAAAGCCACAAAATCCCATCCCATCATAGGACCGTTGTGAATTACTGCACAGTTATCTGCCCCATGTAAATGCAAGGTGCATTTCTCTGCACTGTGGAGAGTTTATAGGTACATCATATAGAAATCAGCTCCTGTTCTGTGTCTCTCCTGGTATTGTACATTTATTGATATACAAATGCAACACAATATATAGACCCTGAATCTCTCCTGCCAGTGGTTTTGGTAGGAGACCATCCAATCATACTAATGGTAGGAAGCATGAATCACAGGCTCCATCTGCACTATACATTTAAAGTAGTATCATACCACTTTAAACAGCCATGGTTTCCCCCAAAGAATTCTGAAATGTGTAGTTTGTTAAGGATGCTGGTAGTTGTTAGGAGACCCCTATTCCTCTCACAGACCTATATTTCTCAGAGTTCCCTGGGAAAAGGCATTGATTGGTAAACCACTCTAGAAAATCTGTTTCCTCCAAGAGGAGCTGCATCTGGCTGGCAACCACTCTCTGAAGAACTTTGACCAGAAAGGGGACATATTCCGTTTGGGAAGGGTCTTAATACTACCTCTGTCATGGGGGCCATTGCTTCTTGAAGTGGGACATTGATTGTCTCCCTGGCCCATCCAGCTGTCACCTTCCTGCCACATTTTAGAAGACATGAAGGGCGAGGGTCCAAGACACAAGAGGTTGCATGAGCCTGGCCAAGTGCCTTGTCCGTGTCACAGATTGCAGAAACTGAAATTCACCCATTCACATGAGGCAAGAAAGTGCTCCAGATACTTCTCCAGAATCACCAGCAGTAATGATGGAATACAACTTCCAGTGGATGGAAACAATTCTACCCTCAACAATGCTTAGCAAACATGTCACAGGGAGCTTTAGATAGCTGCACCATCAACCTAGGGCCAAGTATGTATAAGCCCTTAGCCACTCTCCACAGTTCTGCTTGATGGCAAACTGAGGATGCAACAGAGCTGGAAAAGTTATATGTACTTTGCTCCTGAGTTTGATTTACATTTATGTGTACCAATAAAACACTTTGGGCCAGGGAGACAATCAATGTCCCACTTCAAGAAGCAATGGCCCCCATGACAGAGGTAGTATTAAGACCCTTCCCAAACGGAATATGTCCCCTTTCTGGTCAAAGTTCTTCAGAGAGTGGTTGCCAGCCAGATGCAGCTCCTCTTGGAGGAAACAGATTTTCTAGAGTGGTTTACCAATCAATGCCTTTTCCCAGGGAACTCTGAGAAATATACACTCCTAAACATACCATGTGCAGTAGCCCTGAGAGAGATTGTCACCTAGAAAAAGACGTGCAGATATTAAACCAGAGGGATATACCTATATTGACAGACAATATTCTTTCTTTCATCCTCTTTGGGCAAATTGCTAGAATTTCCTACTACTTTTACACAATAAGCGCAACATCTCCTGGAATCCTTTTCACTGCATTTTGGTAATTGTTTATTTTGTCCCACAATAAAGGCTCATCATCTCCTCAGCCAGAATAAAAACCTTCCCTGAGGCTCTTCTTCCACCCCGGCTTCTTCCACTAAACACCTTATTTCCAGCGGGTTGAGTTCCCCTCCTGACATATGCTTTGACAATTCCCCTTCCATTCACAAAGCTGATGATGGCTGCTCATTTGGTCAGTAATGGGGTATGCACAGGAAGGTGTCAAGTGTCTTTGCTCAGCAGGGGTGCCCCTTGAAAGGGCTTAGCTGAGAGCTGCAACTTAACCATGTCAGGTTCCCTCCTCCTCCTTATTAGACCTTTAGGCATATACACAGAGGATACACAGGGGAGGGCATAAATGCTTGTAGCTCAGTAGCAGAGAGATTGTCATCCTGCTTAATCCCCCAGCTAAGCGGAGCAGGCACTGCCCTCCTTCAATCTCCAAACACACAGTACCTATTTAATAGATGTAGTATTTATATTTCCCCTTTATAAGTTGCTGCCATGTACTGAATTTTACCTAGTACTGAATACCAGAGTTTTCTGGGCAGTTCTGCATTATGTTTTTATTGGTACCCAGCATCTTGCATCTCCTATTTTACTTTTAAGACTGTATTTTGAAGCTTGAAACATTTTTGAAGTAAGGTTTGTGGCATTTGCATGCACCATTGTGTCATCTAGGCTTGAGTGAATTATTTCCCAGCATTCTTTGGTGGAAAGTAAGGGCTCGCTGTTACTCTCTAAACATTTTGGTGCTTGGAGTAGAAAACAAGCGTGCCTGTTTTCTTGTGTGAGATAGCGAAGACTTTGCAAAAGGAATTGTGGATTGGGCTGACAGCCAAGTCCTTTGAAGGAATTTGAAGGGAAGTTCACATCAAAAAAGCACTTGATTCTTCCCACCTTGTTTCCTTATTGTCAGACAGAGATGGTTCCACTACCCATTTCTGTTGCACTGTGTATAGAAACATAAACAGCTGCTTTATAGTGACTCAAGCTATTGCTCCACCTAGCTCAGTATTGTCCAGAATGTGCAGCTTTCCAGGGTTTCAGGCAGGAGCTTTCCCTAGCGCTATCTGAAGACACCAGGGATTGACTAAGCATACAAGGCAGATACTCTCCCACTGAACTACATTCCTTCCCCAAATGCAAGCATTTCATGTATGTTAAGTGCTTTGCCATTTTCCCAAGGATTTAGTCCATTGGAACCGGCATACTCCGCTGTTGCTGGTGATTGCTCCTTCATCCCAATGCTGCATGCATATCATTCTGTCTTTTGCTTGCTTTGTTTTGTTTTTGAGGACAACAGTTTTAGCAAGTGTGCGTATGGATGTACAGATTTTAAAGTTTCAGAATGGTTCTTTGTTGGGAATCATAGTAGCAGGAGCAGGAACGCAGCACTGGCGATGTGGGAAGAGAATGGATGGTCAAACTGAAATAGCCCCAATTTGTTCTGGAGTTTGATGATGGGCCCTGTCCTTAATTCTAGCCAGGATTCCAGAATATCCGTTTAATGGCAAGTCCACCATGTATCTTTTACTTCATTGCCAAGTCCTCTTGGAATACTTTTAGTGTATGCATATTTAGAACTCCCATGTCTTACTTAGTGTCTATTATTTTTGTGGGTTCCTTGTCCACACATGCACAACACAGTAGCCCTATGTAAACAGCCATGTGGATAATTGCCTTTTTAAGAGATCACTCTTGAAACCATGTTTGTATTGGTCTCCAGGCTTTCACCGAAGGAGAAGCAGAGAGCAAATGTACAGTCTGAAAAAAGGGTTCTCCCCATCTTCCAAGCAACGGTCTTCAAAAGGAAGAAGGGATGGGGAAAATAAACAAAAGCTTTGCCCACCCAAGGGGTGCTTCTTAGGGATTATTCTGCTCCCTCTCTCCCCCCAGGCCAGGAGTTTCATTTTGGACTCAAGCCAAGGTTAATATTTGAGTGAGATGCTGAGTCAAGCGTGGAAGGCTAAGTGATAATAGCAATGAATCGGCAGGTCCCCCATGGTCTTAGTGAAATATAAACAACATTCATCTGTTTCCATAGGGTTAGAAGAAGCAGTAGCACAATGACAGATACCTGAGAGAGAGAAAAACAACAATGTAAAAGCAAGGTAAGAATTTAAAGAATACCATCCTTTAAGCCACAGAGAATAAGCACATTATTATTATTATGTATCTGTGTTTAGTAGACACAAGCTTTTTCACTGTAAGATGTGACCAACTGTTTTTAGTCTCAGTTCCCACATCTGCAAAATATGAACAAGCAACACAACTAATTTCAAGGGATTTTTGTGAGAATGTAGAAAATACCCTCCCCACCTGCTGCCAAGTTATTGAGATGGTAAATAACTAATTGCATGGGTTGTAATACAAATATAGAACTGTTTCAAGGTAGATCCTATGCCAAATTGAAAAGTGGAGTCTGTTTCCCCCCTTTTAACAAAATTAAGTTGTTTAGGAATTACTTTAGGAGACTTTGTCCATTTCCACTCCAGTTTCCAAATGATTTGCAACTTGACATGGCTTTGTGTATCCCAATAGCTTGAGAGAGAGACAGCAGAATCTAGTTTTAATACACATCACAGCAGGGCATACTTTCACATAATAGGATGCTACATTGATACTTCTGCAACACATTTCACAACTGGATCTGAAAGTTAGACGTCATCAACTGTCATCTTAATAATATGTCCTATTTTAGAGATGGTGGGTGACTGTTCCTGCCCATCTGCAGGAGAATGAAAAGCCATAGATGCCATTTGTCCAGGCTTAGTCTCACTCAGGTTCTGATTAGCATACCGATTAGCATACCTAAAGAAGTGTCTCCACCTCCACAGTTCTGCACGGACACTGAGGTCCAGCGCTGAGGGCCTTCTGGTGGTTCGCTCACTGCGAGAAGTGAAGTTACAGGGAACCAGGCAGAGGACCTTCTCTGTAGTGGCGCCTGCCCTGTGAAACACCCTCCCATCAGGTGTCAAAGAAATAAACAACTATCTGACTTTTAGAAGACATCTGAAGGCAGCCCTGTTTAGGGAAGCTTTTAATATTTGATGATTGTATTTTAATATTTTGCTGGAAGCCGCCCAGAGTGGCTGGGAAAACCCAGCTAGATGGGCAGGGTATAAATAATAAATTATATTATTATTATTATTATTATTATTATTATTATTATTATTATTACTGTAGCTACAGTAAGGAACGGCCACATAATTGTATGTTTAAAGGCTTGGAGGACAAGGGTGGGGGTGAGGAAGGAACCTTGATGGAAGACAAAGACTCAAAAGCAGAGGGAGGAATGCAACACGAAGCAGCAATGAATAGAGGCAAATGAAGATCACTGCAAAGCCAAAAGGAAAGAAGGTTGTAAAAGAGGTCAGAAAGGGCGACTTGCAACCCAATATATTACCAACTGCTGCAGCAAGGCAGAGCCTGATAGCAGCCAGCACTATGATTACTGTGTTGGTTTTCTGCCCTGGCCTCTGCTAGCGGTAACACAAGTGCACTGGATAGGAAATAATTGCCATGGAGGAGGTTAGATGCTCTCTGTCCTCCGTTTGCCACAGCCCATGGGGTTTTTTGGACCTTCAGGACCTTCAAATAGCATGAAAAGATGACAGCCACTCAACGTCTCCACTTCCTTCATACTCTGGATCACAGAGAGTGGGGCTATAGCTAGTGGCAGAGCATAGCTTTTCTTTTCTAAGGTTCACTACTCAGCCCTTGCGGTTAAAGGAGCTTGGCTAACAGACTGTAAAATATCAACTGACAGTCAGAATAGACAATTTTGGGCTAGATCCGCCAATGACATCTTTTAAGGCATTATGTTCAGCAACACAAATGGCTGCTTGCACCCTTGCACCTTGAGCCAAGGCATCAGATCAAGCCACTTCTCCGTTAACATCCAGTGTGTTTTCCTAACACAGCAATCCTGGGTCTGGAGGATGGCTGGGCGGCTAGGGAAGAGTGGAAGATTCTCAGCTGATCTGCAATCTGCCAGCTCCTTCCTGGTGGCCAGGGCAGAAGGATGAAACAGTTTCACAAACTATTTTGCTGCACCAGCTCCAAGCTGGCAGATCCTTGGGTTCTCTCCAGTAAACAAACTGGACAACCACCAATTTGGATGACTTAAAAAGAAGATTAGACAAATTCATGAAGGATAAGATTATCCATGGCGACTAGCCACAATGGCTATGTTCTGTCTCCACTGTTGGAGGCAGGATGCTGGTGGGGAAAGCTCTGTTGTGCTCAGATCCTGCTTGTAGTCTTCCATCTTGTGGGCAGGAACAAGATGCTGGACTAAGTGGAGTTTTGGCCTGATTAAACAGAGGTGCCCTAAGGGCTCATCACAATGCCACTTGTCCCATGTCTAGAAAGCAAGATCCGGCCAGTTCACTGCATGTCCTGTGCTTGGTAGGCACAGGTACGAGCGGTTTTGCTTTCGTTCCACTACTTTTGCCAGAAAACCTGCTCTTTAGCATTAAATTGGAGCAAATTTCAATCTGGAGAAAACCAGACAGACATTTGCTTCAATTCAGCAGTAAAGATCAGGATTTTCTGGGGGAAAAGCAGTGGGGCAAACACAAATCTGGATGAGCCCAACTTTCTTATGCTTTGGATCCATAGGATACAACACTGGCTTTGCTTCACCCCATGAGAAAACCCCATTTTGGGACCTTACACTAGCTACACGGGCCAGCAGTAGTGTATTTTCTGCCACATTTCCAGTGAGTGCATTGAGAGCCCCTGCACTGGCAGAGCCCCCATCAGCAGAAAGACACCTCTTCAAGATCTTAACTCTCCCAGCAGCGCAGATTTAAGGATTATGATTGCTCAGTAGCATGTTTATTTATATAAACCAACTTCTATAACAATGCACTTTTTAATGAAGGATGGTTAACATGCACTGAAAAAGAACCGGGGTGTGTGTTTTTTTTGGGGGGGGGGCAGGGAAGCTAACATTATTAAGGTGTAAGATTCACAAAACCAGCCAAGTTTTTTTATACACTTAACTATTCAAGTAGCCAAGTTAAACAAGACACAATTAGGGTTTAATGTGCCCCCCACAGCTCCCAAATGTGGGTTTATGGATCCCAGCAGAGCCTGCCCTGGACTAAGTTGTATGGTGTTTAACTTGGCTGCCTATACAACTAACTCTTTTCTTTCTTCTTCTTTGGCACCCCTTATACATATCACACCTGCAGGAGTCTTTCAAATAACCCCCCTCTCCTTCTTCCATTATTTAAGTTTTGATAAAGAGTCTCATATCCCTGAGTTTAGGATCCTGATATTTCACTAGAAGCATGCATAAAAGTAGTCAATGTAGTGCTGGAAACCTGCCAAAAGTTAAATAACCAGAACATAATCTCAAAGTATCCTTTTTTCATGCCTGGGGGATTTTCCTCCTTTTATTGGGCTTCAGCTTTTATGTATATGCTTCAAAACCACCTCAAAATCTTTATTGTTGGATATTGGTGTGAGGTGCTTTGAGAAATCCTGTTCTAGGACAGCCTATATCAATACTGTCAATAATAAATAATGTGGCTCCACACACTTGATATAAACTGTGGTGAGCTGGCCTTTCATATCGGTGACATCACCCTCTGGTCAAAAATGCATTTTCATAACTGGTTTTTACACATGTGGTCCCCACCCCCTTTTAAAAGATGAACTTTGGCCTTAAAACCCAATATTTTCCATTATAAAATGCAATTTGTGCTCAGTTTTGGTGGAAAAGTTATTCATTTGGTGCCTGTGATCCAAAGCCTTGTTGCCATGTGGGGTTGGATCACTCTGATACCACTTTAACTGTCCTGGAAAAACCTGGGAACTATAGTTTACCAAGGGTGCTAAGAATTGTAGGCCTGGGAGTTCCGCACTGGGAGTTCAGTTAACAAACTACAGTTCCCAGGATTCTCTATGACTGTTAAAGTAGTTTAAAATGTACGTAGTGAATGTTGTTTGCATACATGCAACTGCTCAAAGTCAGCCAATGTTCGGGTTTATTTTAGCCTTTTCTTTTCACACTGTAACAGGAGGCAGGAAGTGCACAGTCTTTTTCAGACTGTGTTTTGTGCGTTCCGTTTCCTTGTATTAACTTATTTTATGAGAAGAGCTTGTAGAGGTGTGAGAGACTGGCAGGAGGGTAGTCCAGGACAACATAAAACTTTGATTAAATTGTGGAAGGCAGGAGTACAACTATTATAAGAATATCCTCTTTTAGGAAACGGAAATATGGAGGGAGACCTCAATGTGTGCTTTATGCCCAGATCCTAAAACTGTAATATGTGCCATTGATTTCAAAGGCACTTCAGGTGGGCTTCACAGTTAGCCATTCTTTTTCTTTCAGGAAAATCATGAGTGAAGAAAAAGTTCATGTGTGCCAAAGAGGGACGGGGGAGAAATCTGATTTCATTCACATTTACAGGCAAATCTGCCAAATGTGCACCTTTTGAAACAATAAGCAAACCAAAACACAGCCATTCTTTGAAATTCACACTTCCTTGAATTTTGCAGTGCAGTTCTCCATTCAAATAACATGTACAAAAGTGCATCTATTAAGGCAAAGTGTCCATAGAAACAGTACACAAAATGCATTATTATTAGGCGAAATCACTTTGCAACAATGCATGTATTGTGTTCACAAATGTATTTATTAGGAGAGAAATTTGCACTAAAATGCCGAGTAGTTTTTTCCCCAGGCATTGAAAAAAGAATTGCAAAGTGCTGCAGAAGTGTGGAGAACTGAATTTGAGGTGGTAAAAATGTGAAACTGAGAAAACCAATAAGGACACCTCTATCCCTTCAGAGTAGCATAAGTGGCCTCACTTGCATGTTGCAAGTTTTGGCTAAGGGTGAACAGGTAGGAGCACTGTGCAAACTTTCAGTAGAGTGTTGTGTTTCAAACTGTTCTGAAACTTCAGCTCTCTAATGAAGCTGAACTGTTAATCCTTTCTCAGTACTGTCCCTTCACCCTTAACATTTAGGAAGCCATGGGAAGAGAGGTAAAGCTCCAGCATTTATTTTACAGCTTGCAGAAGAAAAACACACTTGGTTCCCCTTATAATTTACATGCACTCTAGTATTTCCCCTGAGGATATGCTGGGTGCCTTGTTCATTTCAAAAAACACCAGATAAACATGAGCGGGAGACATGGGTTGCGTATTTAAAACCTCTTTGGGGACATCTTTTTGCAGACTTTCACACTGTGCAATTTTCCCGGTGACTCCACCAGAAGGACAATATCTGAAAGGCAGAAAACAGTCCCTTGTACGCATTTGCTTACATGACCGAGGTTTTAAAAAGTAACTTGGTACCCGCTGCTTTCGAGGGGTAGAAGCAGTGGGGGTGAACAGAAAAGTTGTTATTGCACCTTAGAGATTAGAGGGCAGGAGAGGACTGGCCTGGAATGAATGGACACATTATGCTTTTGCTGTTTTTATTTTTATTTTATTTTAAAAACACCACACACACCCTGTGAATCTTAATTAAAAAAAACTTGATTGCATGCATTTATGGAGACATTGATTAGGTTGTTTCTTGGAGTACAACTAGTCACAAAACATTTAGCAGAGTCACCCTGTTCTTCTATTCCTCTTGGATTTATTTTTATCTCACCAAAAGAAAGGCAACTTAAAAATTCAGGAAAGAGATACGAGTGAAGGTCTAATTGCAGTGGCCAGCAGCGGCAAGTCTTCAGTTAAAAATATTCTTGGGCACTTTCAGTAAGAAACATATAATCATCTTAGTGCTCTTCTTGGCTTGTAAATTTTGTTGAAAATGATTTTTTAGACAGCACTCTTGCTATATAAATCTGGTGCCCCACTCAATTCAGTTGTAGAAGCAACATCTGAACACAATTTTTAAACTTTGCATCTAATTGTGCCTTGCTTGAGTGTTGAGCAAGTCACAGAGTCCATGCAAGAAGGTTTTCATATTGGAAATTTGTTCCCCATTCTGTCTCAATCCAGGGACACCAAACTGAAAGAGGCCTGCAGACTCGCTCTATGGTGCAGAAGCAACCCAGGTGAACCATGTGAATGCTTGAAGGTAACACTGGAAGGTTAGGCTTGTATCCATGCAAATTGTCGATGTTCAGGAGGTTTTTCTTGGGGGAAAATATTGAAAATAACAACTACAGCAAGAGTCACACCATGTGATTCTGCTGGGTGTACAACTCAGTTCTTTGCCCTTATATTTTTGAGGCTGTGGATAAGAGTCAGTGAGTGACTATTGTTGGGGAGATGGCTGTGTGTCATCCCACCTTCTGGTCCAAATGCAGTAATTATTACCTGTGGTTTTAGAAACCAAAAGTCATGCCACACTGTCCACAATTGTCTATCAAGTGCAAGCTTTCCTTTAACTTAAAACCCCAAAGCATTCACAGTGGTTCCATCAAAGCAGAATGATTTATGGTCTTCTAACAATGAGTGTTCACCAGGGGGTGAAATTTTGTGACAGGTGATATTCTCCCTGCCCTCCTTCCTCCCCTCCCTACCTCCAATAATGCCATCTGCAATCATTCTTCAACATCCAGTGTCAGGGAAAGGTCTGACCCAATGAAAGGCTCGCTGACGTGGTCTGCCTTTCACTTTTTGACCCTCAGGCTTTCACATTGAGGTGGAAGGTCACCGGGAACGCTTCTTGGTTGAAATGTCATAACAGCTTCACAGAGTGTTTCATAACATTTCTGAACCAGACATCAGGTTGATCTAAGCAGGAGGAGGCAGGGCACTCTCCTTTATCTTAGAACAAATAAACCTCCTAATTCCAAAAGGAGAGATCATGTTCAGGGAAGCAACCTTTGACCCCTTGCTGTAATGATCCATTGACACAAGCCTTTGTAGGAAGTCATAACATCTTGATCCTGTACCATTGGGAATACTATTATCTGCCCATGCATGAAAGAGAGCATAATAAGCACCATCCCCCCCAATAATATGCACAAGTGTTTTGCTTCCTCTCCTTGCTTGTAAGGGTGACATTGGCAATAAGAAACCAACAGCCATTTTGTGTCCCATCCAGTTCAAGGGGGATATCTCAAATGGTCTGTTAACATAAACTAAAACGACTTCTAACATAGCTGTCATTAATCTTAAATGGTTATATGGTGAAATGTGTACATGTCTAGGTTCTCTCCATGCAGTCAGCAACCCTGCTTCTTTTCAGGATTTCAAATTGCATGTCTTCACATGAACAAGAACTATTGAACAGGCAGGAGTTGGGTGCACAATGCCACTTCCCTTCCATGTGTTTAGTCAAGCACATGTTAGACAAGGCGCATGGCCAATATGCACATTGGTGTCTAGGGGGCAGGACTAGCCCATTTATGCATTCAGGGCACAGGTACAGAATGCCTAGATAGGGATACTATTATAATTTTTGCATAAGCAAACCATTTACCTATTATAACAATTCCTCAAAAGAGTTGAATGTTCTCTTTAAGGCTATTGTTCCTCAAAACTCTCCTGTACGGTAATTGCAAAGACAGTTCCCAATACTGGATGTACTTTTGTCTACTCAGAAGTATGGCACATAATCTTAAGGCTGTGTATGAAACTGTTCTTGTAGGACTGGATCTATATGTGCATTCCCTAATGATAAAAGGGTAAGGGCTGTCTACTTAGAGTGGTGGTGGTAGTGCTCTGAATCCAGGTCACCTTTTCTTCATCTTGTCCTTGGTACTTTTAGATCACAGAGCCCTATCTGTCCAGCAGGTGCATTGTGGAAACCCTTGAACATAAGAGCACAGGTGTGTCCACTGTTGTGAAATCTGTGGCTTGGGACAGAAATGAATTTCCTAAAATTCCTGGCATGAGGGTGTGCTTTCTCCTATTCCCACTTTGTCTTGGATTTCTCCCTGATCTTACTTTGACACTTTCTCCTTTTCTACCTAGTAGCTGGTCATGGTGGATCTTTCTGGTCTTCCTCTATTACCTAATGGGCTTCTCCCTTTGCACACTAGGAATTACAAGCATGATGCTACTTCATGTCCCCATGATTAAGCAAATAACACTGCTAGTTAGAAAAAGCCAACTTCTCAAAAGAGAAGGCTTGAGCCTGAAGCAGAACAGTGCAAGGTAAGCTAGGAAGTCTCACCCCACATCTGTAGGAAGACGACAGGAGCCTGTGCTTCTGAATGTCAGTTTGAAGCAATTTATCCTAATCCGATTATGGGCTAATTCAGTGGCAGTCTGCATTACAGTGGGGCTGGCTTAATGGGGCTAAGGAGGGAGAGTTAACCCTCTGAATGTTGGGTAATTATCCTCCTGGGGAGGCAGGGCTGAATACCAGGGCAGGCTCCCTTTGCAAGTTGAACTAATACCAGTTCAAAGAGCTCAATCAATGAGGCAGGGGGCTTGAGGCTGATCTGCCACTCGGCCCATCCCACCAAGCCTTGTATTCACCAAGGGCTTTGTATGAGCTGTCAGTTCTTCTTCTTCTTCTGATAAGGAGAAGCTTAGTAGGGCTTCCTGCTTCCATGACTGACTCCATCAAGAGAGGGAAGGGAGCTGAGGATAAATACAGGAAAAGATGAGTGATTCTCCCCCCTTTTGTTTTTTTTGGCATGGGGAGGGAAGCTTATACACATGGAAATAACTTTGTGGCACTCATTACTCATGACCCCTCCTGGCTCTGTGTGTGTGTGTGCGACTGCGTACGTACGTGCAGGTGCATTCTGCAATATGTAATTGACACAAGAACAGTGTGTTAGTGGTGGATTTATACTGGTCTGCCTACACATATTTCTGCTTTGTTAGTTATTCTGTCAATGTTGCTGCATTAATGCCACCTGGAGTTCTTTTTGTTGTTGTTGAAGGTCTTCGTTGTATTTTTATACCTTGTATGAAGACAGCTGGCCCTGAACTTGGTCAAAATTTTATTTTAGAAGACCCCAGTTGCGTTTCTTTCTCTCTGTTGCCAGCAAGTGACAATTGTGTGGATTGCAAAAGTGTTCCAGCTCTCCAAAGAGGCTCTCTTACCATGTGATAAGGCTGGTACTGCTGTTGTTCAGACAGAAATTACATCACAGTGCCATGGGCTTTCTGGTTATGTCAGGGTTTAGGGCCAAGCTAAGAGAGGCTGTTCTGGAACATCCAGCCTACCCTGAAACATCCTTGGGAAGTGAAGGTGAAAGCATGAAGGAACTTTGTCACATAGAGTTAGTTTCCAGGTGCATGATGCCACACACATGTATCACACACATGCAACAAACCCTGGGCATGTGACATCACATGCGATGGGCTCCCTCAATATTGGATGCAACTTGGTGCCTCTGCAGTAAAGCCCATCTGGCAGTCCTGCTGGTGCAGCTGCACTGCACAGACCTCCCTACTGCCCTAGCATCTCCCTGCTGTTAAGATACAGCAACGCTAGTGCTGAGAGATCAGGAAAGCGCTGCAACCCCTCTTTGCTGACCACTCCTGCCGGAAGCTCATGCTTCCCCTGTTCTTTCTCTGAGCAGATCTCAGGTTCCACATCTGGGCTAGATGATGACAATGGATTGTAGGGAAATTTCAATACCAGTGCTTTCTATGTTGGAATTTTGCAACTTTTGTAGCAGCCATAACTAATCCATTTTATCACACAGTGATTTAATAGCTTTGATTTGTATTTGTCCATAATGATTGTATCAAGCTGAAGTGTGAACAATAGAAGACTAGGGGGTTCCACACTTTTCAGAGTGAGCTTCAGATGCTCAGCTTTTTTTATTTTGAGTGGTATCCCACACCCACACTGAATACAATAAGGGAAGTGGGGTTTAGATAGCAGGAACAAATAATTTTTCCCAGATGAGTTGGGCCTCTTTGAGATTATATTGTAATCTGCCCATTATTAGCCAAATGAGAGTTACCTCCTAGTGCCTGATAGTACTGTGAAATGTTTGAAGCATGAGCTGTCCATGTAAAACAGAGATTTTCCAGGCTGCTGTTTACCTCAAAGGCATTGCACAACTACTAGTCTTATTCAAATCTTGGCAGGGATCAGGAGAAGGTGCATTAGATACAGTTATCGGTACACACTGGGCAGGCTCCTTTGAAAAATGCAAAATTGAAGAAGATTCCAGCTCAAATCAAATCTTTTTCTCCTGCCTCTCTTCCTCCCTTCTGTAGCTATCATACAGGTACCTTGTTCAAGCCAAATTTCCCATGGATTTAAACACTCCCACAAGATGTCTTTTTCTTGGAAAGGCAGCTGTGGCTAAAATGAAAGAAAACAAACCAAGCAAAAGCAGTATCTGAAATTATTTGAGGTCCCCTCGAACCTTTATGGTAATTTTTTTGAATTACGCTAATAGCTCCCAGCTGAAAGGATGTTGTAACTTGTGGTTTAGCAAATGTGGCCACTGAGACACAAGTTTTCTGATGTTGATTTGTCTAGCTTGTTTTGAGGCCACACCAGTGACCTTTAGCTACCCCACCTCCCTTGAACATTACTCTTCTAACTACCAAAGAACAGTTACCAGACTGAAGAGCCCATCTAAAGTTGGGGGGCTGCACGAGACTGGCTGGAACTCTAGTTTCCCCCTTTCTGTCACATGACAATGGCTGAACTAAATACTTTGGGCTTTGTTTGTCTGTACAGTAGAGATCAGGCCAAAAACTCTTCCAGCAAAGGATAATGCACCTGAATACACAGTAGGGAGGCCAGACACCTTACAAATTGCACAATTGACTCCCAAGGCTTCTTGCAACTGAGTTGCTGCTGAATATGCTCATGATGGTGTTCAATGCACAATGTGTGACTCTGCAGTAGCTCTGCAAATTACATTTCCCAGAATTCCTCGCTTCTAGTGGGAACCTTAGAAAAGGTTTAGCCAGTATCAGTGAGGCAAGGTAGCCGCATTAATTGACTTCCTGTCACCAGCAGGGAGGGAGAGGTGGAGCAGCATGTGCAAAGGCACCTGAGAACTATTCTGACTGCCAACTTTGCTGCTTCTTCCTGCCCAGTGAGCCATAGTGAAATGGATGATAAGTTAGGTGAATGCTGCTGATTTTGGTACCATCCAGATGTTGTGGAATACAATTCCTATCATCCCCAACTATTGACGACTCTGGCTGGGACTGTAGTCCACAACATCTGGAAGGAACCTCATTTGCTACCCCTGCCTTAGAAGCTCAACTTATGTTCCAAGCTGGTTGAACATCTTGCAGAAGTGGCATTTGTTTTCTAATGCAGCCAAGCATTAGGAGCTGGAGAAGCTCGCCTTCCAAGTCAGAGAAATATAAACATCACTTGTTTTAAGCAGAAAGGAGGTACAACTCGTTATGCTCCGGGCAACTAGCCCACGATGCAATAACTCCAAATAGAAGGATCACCGGGGAATAACTTTGACAATGAAGCAGCTCAAGCACATTAACATCCCAACTCAAAAAAGAAAGAACGGGGGGGGGGGGGGGAGCAAGAGCCTAAAAGGAAGGCTTGCTAATCTTATGAAGAACTGTTGCAAATTTTATTTTATGGTCTAGTTTTGCCAATCCACTATTTATCTGGTTCCAGGGCTTTATTTGAAGTGCATAACACAAAGAGGAGGGGGCAGAAAGCTTACAGAAAAAATGCCTTCCAACCCCAAAAGCTTTGCTGTGTTCGTAAATTTTGAGCTTTTGGTTTAGGATAAGGTGTTTTCTCTTTTTCTTCTTCTTCTTCTTCTTCTTCTTCAAAAAAAAAAAAAAAAAATCCCTCAAGTGGGACCAGCTGCACAAATCCCATAAGCTACACTGCGCTTCCAATTGTTATCAGCAAATGAACCACTCTAGGGTGGGTTCCAGTCATCCCAGATCCCTCACCTCTAGTGCAGAGTACAGCTGAATCAACAAAGTGGGGGGTGGGGGGTGGGCTAAGGATTGGCTTCCATGCCAAAATGATGCGGTTGGCAAGCAGGAGATTCTGTCTGGTGCTTGTGTGTTATATTCCTTCACCCCCAAGCTTCTGAACCAAAGCAAGTCTAATTAGAACAAAGGGAGAGATGATGAAGAGCAGGCAGTTATTATTACAAACCACTGCCTCACCTCATCCAGGAATGATCAGTTTTAATACGTTGGCATCATGTTTAAAGGGATCGGATGGCAGATTGGTGCATCTTGTTACATTGAGAGATCAATGGGCCGAAGATACTCAGAGGACATTCCAGACCAGTCACCTCACAATAAAAGAGTCACTGCAATGCTGCTGCCCCCCCATTAACCACACTATGACTCACTCCCTTGTTGACTCCCATGGCTCTCAGTCTTAACATCAACTAAATGGCTCACATAGAAACAAATGGAATGAATTAAGACCAAGAGGCAGATGAACAGGCGAGCTGCAACACCTCACAAAGGATGCAAGCGAAGCTTTTGCTGCCTTTTGCCAACCTAGTCCAAGTCAATGCCAATTGCGGGTGAGAGTTGAAATCAAAGGATCCTGAGTCACAACATTCCACATCCATTTGCTGTATCGGTTGCACTTATGGCACCATAATGTGTGCAGCTGTGCATATGAAGATTTCCTTCCATCAGATATTTCTGCTGCATATGCAGACACTGGGGCCAGGGCAAAATGGTGTGCATTATGTCAGGGGAGGGACTACCGTATTTGTTGCTCTATAAGACTCACTTTTTCCCTCCTAAAAAGTAAGGGGAAACGTGTGCGCGTCTTATGGAGTGAATGCAGGCTGTGCAGCTATCCCAGAAGCCAGAACAGCAAGAGGGATTGCTGCTTTCACTGTGCAGCGATCCCTTGCTGTTCTGGTTTCTGTTCTGTTCTGTTCTGTTCTGTTCTGTTCTTCCTGTTCTGGCTTCTGAGAGTCAGAATATATTTTTTCTCGTTTTCCTTCTCCAAAAACTAGGTGCGTCTTGTGGTCTGGTGCGTCTTATAGAGCGAAAAATACGGTAATTTGTGTGGGCCCACTTCCCAGTGTGAATTCTTCTCTGACTCAGATTTTCATAGGAGCCAGAGAAGTATTTCCCTCCTGGTCCCTTTGCACCCCCCCAAACCCCTTTCTCTCTACCCGTACCCAATGACCATCAATTCTCTAATCCCTTTTTACTTTCCCAGCCCACTGTTGTTGCCTTTTGCCTAGCAAGCCTATGTGGCTGTGGTGGCAAGCAAAAGGATGACAATGAAGGTGGTCTCTCTCCGCTCACACCTCTGGTGCACTGCTTTGCTGTACATCAGGCACATGAGACCCCTGGGAAATGTAGTTATCTCATTTCCCAGGGACTACCTGTGCTTAGTGCGCTGCATAGCATGCATGCCCAAGAACTAGATACAGGCGAGAGGGCAGACAGATCACCATTTCTGTTATTTTATGCTCCTAGAATACAGCCAGATGACTCGCGTAAGGAGACCTGTAGCACACGAAAGTCACTTGGAGCATCAAGAATGTGGGGAACAGTCTATTTATGATTACTCAGAAATACACCATGCTCCCATTTTTCTGGGTGTTTTTTTTTTGGGGGGGGGGGACTTGGCTTATTCCTAACCCAGGTTTGCCCCTAAAACAAGAGTAACAAAATGTAATTGCTATTGGAGTATGAACTTATTGTATCTTGCTCAGATACAGCCAAATCATGCTTCTTTACTTAGATGTCCTTTGTGCTTTCATAATCCCTTTTGTTTTCCAGAATAAACCTCTTCCCTTCCTTTTAGATTACCAACTTGATGCTAAGTCCCACTGATTTTGCTAGAAGCTACTTTTTAAGTGTACTGTAGCCAAAGTTATTCCGCAGAGCTAATGGGAAACACATCTGTTCACATGAACACTTTGGTGCACCATGTTTTCTTCCCCCACTCTGCCCATTCACATATAAATTTTCTAGCTCCATCTCTCCTGATGGAGAAGATCTTTGGTTGACCTTTCCATTTCCACAGGACCAGGTTTTTGTGTTTGTTTTGACTATCTTCCATTTGCTAGAATAATGCTCACGCACAATGATGTGCATTAGATGATTTCCAGGAGAGAGACATATTTTTACTCCTCCACTCATCATATCCCAAAAACAGAGTCTGAACCACCAGATGTGTGGCCAAGGTTTTTACCCTTATGCTGTATGAGTGACAATGTGCTTCGAATTCCATTTGGGTAGGCACTAAAACTGTTCCTAGTGGCTTCAATGTCAGACTTTTGCTCTTTCTCAACTGACTTCCAGAGTGCTGCTTACATGGTCTGTGTTACTCCATCAACTGAGAAGCTCTGAGCAATTGACAGGAGTATCTCACCTGAAACTGACATGGCCGAGACCAACATAGCTTTTGGATTGTAAGGTCATCATCACATGCTCTCAGGCCATTCTCTGGGGCAGTAGTGATGTGTGTGGTAGAGCTTACCTGGATGTGACTGGGGGTGAGTTTGGGGCTTGCACTAACAGGATGGCCAGATTAGTGGCAGCAATGTCTAAAGTTAGGGTTAGGGTAAAGGTAAAGGGACCCCTGACCACTAGGTCCAGTCATGACCGACTCTGGGGTTGCGGCACTCATCTCACTTTACTGGCCGAGGGAGCCGGCGTACAGCTTCTGGGTCTTGTGGCCAGCATGACTAAGCTGCTTCTGGCGAACCAGAGCAGCGCACGGAAATGCCGTTTACCTTCCTGCCAGAGCAGTACCTATTTACCTACTTGCACTTTGAAGTGCTTTCGAACTGCTAGGTTGGCAGGAGCAGGGACCGAGTAACGGGAGCTCACCGCATTGCAGGGATTCAAACCGCCGACCTTCTGATCGGCAAGTCCTAGGCTCTGTGGTTTAACCCACAGCGCCACCTGCGTCCTAGGGTTAGGGTACCTAGCTCTATTTGTTGTGCTGCCTCGAAAGCCTTATTTTCAGCTTATGTAACCTTTCATTTTTTGAGGGCTTTTGCTTTCCAGAAGTCCCTGGTTTAAAGAAAACCAGTAATGGTCTTGACTGACCAAAGCATTTTTTTATGTCAGTTAAATTTTGGGAGATGCAAACTGTTTGCCAAGTTGGAAAAACTACATTCAGAAATGCATTCTTCTTTCTTGTGGATGGACTTTAGAACATTTGATTTGTCTCTAAAAAAGCTTTCCAGAGACACTTTCCATAGGCAAGCAAAGGATTATGTGTGAAAATTTTTTTTGGCAGGAAGGAAACTTTTATTGCCATTAGAAAACTCTTAAAAATACACAGTCTATTATGCAAGTGGCAATGCGACCTTAAATTCAGCCTCCTGAGCATAAGGCTATAGTAATGATCCTACCTGTTTTCAAATGCATATCTAAATGAGAATCTCCCAAACGAGGAAAAGAAAAACAACAGAAAATTTACAGTGTCAAGTAGCTTGGTAATTGTATTAACAGCCCTTTATAAACAAAATCAGGCTCCCAGCTGGTGCTGAATCCCATAAAAAGCACACCATTAATTTTATGAGGAGAAGTAACCATTTTAGTATTCCAGAAGCTTTGGAGTCTGTAAAGATAAGGTGATGGGCCTTTTCTTGCAGCTGTGATGGCCACATCTGGAAAACAGGTCTATGATTCATGCATTGAACCATCAACACCTCCGGGCACCTAAAAAAAGGGAAAATAAATCCTCCTATGTTCCAGCTTATGTTAATGCAACTGTGGCTTAATTGGCTTAATCCAAATTTTCTAGCAGAACCAGCATGTGGACTAAGCTCTAAACAGCTATTAACCCTGCATTCCTTCCACATGTGCTTACCTCTATTAACTGGCCCACTTGCCAAACAAAATAAAATGCAATGTATATTTCTTTGCTGGTTGGCACCACTTACCATGTCTGTGCACAATCTCATTGTATTGCTTTGATCGATGAAGGCAAATCCCTCTGTTTTCCTTTGCAAAGAACTCTTAAAACCGCTTTCCACCAATGGAATGTCATCATTATCCAGTGCTGGCCTTTGGCATTCTGAGCTGGGTAAGTGGTCTTCTGTTCCATAAGCACTGCTAATATACTGTTAAATTTGCTGTTTATATGATCCCAGATGATTTGTTAGGTTTTACTGAACAGAAGAGAGCTGAGGTTTTTTTTCTTTTTCTTTTTAATTTAACTAGAAGCAAATTCTTTAGAAGCTATGCTTTTTCACACCATCAGGGCTTATTGACAGCTTTATGAGTGCCGCCGGAGAAGGACCTGGCCTGGTCTACGCAACACCACTCAACCCTGCGTGGAGCAAATGAACAGGGTCTTAATTAGAGCTTTCGTTTTTCTCCAGCATTCCCCAGGTACAAAGAAGCATATTGGCCTTCCTAGAGTTAATCCCTTTCCCAGACTCCAACCCTACTAAAATGAGGTGGTCTTTTAGAGAGCACACTTATGTGGTGCAGCAGGGTCTAAGGTGCTGAAAGACCTACATTGGCTCCCAGTATGTTTCCGAGCACAATTCAAAGTGGTGGTGATGACCTTTAAAGTCCTAAATGGCCTCAGCCCAGTATACCTAAAGGAGCGTCTCCACCCATCGTTCAGCCTGGACACTGAGGTCCAGCTCCGAGGGCCTTCTGGCAGTTCCCTCACTTCGAGAACTAGGGAACCAGGTAGAGGGCCTTCACAGTAGTGGCACCCTCTCTGTGGAACACCCTTCCATAAGATGTCAAGGAAATAAACAGCTATCTGACTAACTGAAGGCAGCCCTGTTTAGAGAAGTTTTTAATGTTTGATGTTCTATCGTGTTTTTAATATTCTGTTGGGAGCCGCCCAGAGTGGCTAGGGAAACCCAGCCAGACGGCCAGGGTATAAATATATTATTATTAATAATTTTGCTATATTTATGTCTACCTGACATGCTTTTATAATGAAATGTAGTTTGATTTCTATCTCCACTGTCAGAGGTGGCATTCCTCTGAATGTCAGTTGCTGTGATTCACAAGTGGGGAGAGTGTTTTGAGGTCAGGTCCAGCCTTCAGGCTTTCCATAAGCATCTGGTTGGCCACTGTGAGAACAGGATGCTGGAATAGATGGGTCTTAGGCTTGCCCCAGCAGGAGTTTTCTTATCCCCCTGCTGAATGCCTGAGGGCCCCGTTCCTGCCTCTCTCCACCTGGCCTAGGGTGGGGCCTGATAGGCCTAATAATAATAATAATAATAATAATAATAATAATAATAATTTTTATTTATACCCCGCCCTCCCCAGCCAAGGCTGGGCTCAAGGAGGCTACTCTGAGGTAGGACTGCTACCGTTGCTGCCCAGGAGGTCTAGGGTATTAAGGGAGAAGTTTTGCTGGGAATATTTTGCTGCTGTTACTGATACAGTGGTACCTCGGGTTAAGTACTTAATTTGTTCCGGAGGTCTGTTCTTAACCTGAAACTGTTCTTAACCTGAAGCACCACTTTGGCTAATGGGGCCTCCTCCTGCTGCTGCGCTGCCGGAGCCCGATTTCTGTTCTTATCCTGAAGCAAAGTTCTTAACCTGAAGCACTATTTCTGGGTTAGCGGAGTGTGTAACCTGAAGCGTATGTAACCTGAAGTGTATGTAACCCGAGGTACCACTGTATTAATTTTTTGTATCTTTCTTTTTATGTGGAAATTGTTCATTTTGGTTATGTAGTTTTTGATGTGTTTTATTTATTTTTATGTCTACTTTGCTATATTTGTAATTATGTAAATAATTTCATATTGTAAGCCACCTTTGAGCGTTGTTCTAACTGTGGAAAGGCGGCATACAAATAAAATTATGATGATAATGATGTTCTTATAGCCAAACTTCCATATTCTTCTGAAGTGTCAAAGATTCTGGTCTAAATAATTCTCTCCCCTCCCCCTTTCTTACAGATATGCTTCTGCAGTGTTTTCTCATACTAAATTAGTTCATGTACTCCAAGCTACCAAACCCCCTATCTTTGGCTGACTTTCAGATCTGTTTATGGGAGTTTTAAAGTTTTACATTAACAGTTACATTTAAACTTATCATCATCGTTATGGTCAGGGGCAGCCAATTCCTTCCTATTTAAAAAAGAGCAGCTTCAGTTTTATTTCTTTACAATAAATATTAAAAATCCCAGGAATGCCCTCAAATTGGCACTTATTTTGCTTGCTGGATTTGCTTTGTATTATTCATGTGGGTTTTAAAACCGGCCTTAATCGGTAAGGAAAGGCATGGGATTTTCCTCCCAAGATGGTCTGTTGGATTTGGGCAAGAAACAGCAGGAGATGCAAAGATTGATGCGGTCCTTTAGAAAGGAACCTGTGTGTTTGTTTTGAGTAGGAATGGGGCTCGCCGCTGTGTCTCTGCTTGTTTAGTGTTCATGGGTCTTGTCACACCGGCTTGGTTCATGCTGATGCTTAGTCTGCTTAGCAGTATGGGATCTGCCTGTGACAGGAATACTGACTGTGAACTCACCTCTGTTGCTGAGTTTTAGCCTTTCGAGGCAAAAATGTTGAGCCCTAGCTCAAAAATGTCATGACAGATTTTGACTCTAATGCAAATTATCTCCCTACAGGGCACACAAGAATGATATAGAGAAGAATGATGTATTCTTTCAAATTTATTTCTATACTGTTTATTCTATACAGCGGTACCTCGCAAGACGAAATTAATTCGTTCTGCGAGTTTTTTTGTTCTGCGAGTTTTTTCGTCTTGCGAATTTTTCGTCTTGCGAAGCACGGATTCCCTGGGTATTAACGGTTTTAAGAAAAAGGAAACAAACTCGCAAACTCGCAAACTCGTCTTGCGAAGCAAGCCCATAGGGAAATTCGTCTTGCGAAGCAACTCAAAAAAACGAAAAACTCTTTCGTTTTGCGAGTTTTTCGTCTTACGAGGCATTCGTCTTGCGAGGTACCACTGTAATATGATTGGTTGGTTTAAGACTGTCTCCTCCACAGAATAAATAGTATTGCTTTGCTGTTTTCTGCATTTGGCATTCTACCTTATTTATATTTCCCCCACCATCACCTACAGTCCTCTTTGCCTCAACCTGCCACCTCAGCATTGGATCCTTTCTTTGCAGTCAGGCCATAGACATCTAGACAAAGAGCCCCCATTGTTCTTCAACTTAGCTTCTTTTCCTTTGCCAGGATTACCTAAAGCAGCAGCCCTACTCATTGCCCCTACCACATCCTCCCACTGCTCAGAGAAAAAAACCAAAAAATAATTTCTTATTTTTCTCCTGCTTTTGGAGAAAGTAGCTGTTGAGAGGAGGGGCCTAAGCCCTACAAAAGGGTGCAGTGATGCAGAAGGAAAGAGGAGATGCCAAAGGCTTCCCGTTTGTGGAATGCTCTCCCTAGGGAGGTTCGTCGGGTGCCTTCATTACACATATCTAGGTGCCAGGCAAAAACATTCCTCTTCAACCAGGCCTTTGGCTGATTGATATTGTACAGCACAAGGAGAAGGGGACGCCAGAGGACAAGAGGGTTGGACAGTGTTCTCGAAGCTACCAACATGAGTTTGACCAAACTGTGGGAGGCAGTGGAAGACAGGAGTGCCTGGCGTGCTCTGGTCCATGGGGTCACGAAGAGTCGGACACGACTAAACAACTAAACAACAACAACAACGTTTTCTTTAGTCAGTGTTTAGCATTTCCATCTGCTGTTTAATTTGTGCATTATACAGCAGTAAGCAAAATTGATTAGATATGTCTGTACTTCTGAATTTTCTTTGACCATGGCCTTCATTAAAAAGCCAGCAAGAATGTGGGTTGTACCTCAACATGTGCCATGTTGTTCATTTTTGGCTGTACTACCTTTACATGTTCAGCACTTTTTGACCAGTCGTGTTTGTGTATTATATATTTTGGCATGGACCTCAGAAATGGATTCATCAGGTTGACTGAAAGCCAGTCATAACACACTCTTCCTAGCTAGCCCTGAATCTTTTTCCCATGCTCATCCACCTAAGCTATGGAAAAAGCTGTTGGCCTACTTCTCTTGCAAAGCTGCTTGATGAGGAGGATTTCTTACATTTCCCATCTACTTAAAGGCACATTATGCTAAAAGCCTGCTTGTTAGCTATGTTGGTAGAATAGCAAGAGCAGATAAATTTTAGGATAAATCTATAAGATAAATCTTATAGAACTGCCTTAGTGGCACTTCATCTTGTTCAGTAAACAATTTGTTATTATGGAAGCGAGAATCAAATTCTGAGCTTTGTTTGTTGTTGCTCTTAACTTCCTGTGATGGGTCCTTCAACTCAGGCCTGGTATCTGGCCTAGTTTCACAGTTTCAGACAGATGAGGAGGATGAAGGAGGTGAAGCAGAGGATGAAGACTGGTACCCAGGGATGGAGGACAGAAGCTCTCCCCTTTTGACTCTGGATGTTATCGAGGGGAAAGCCAATCCATTGGCTCTCCCTGGTGCCCCACAGAGCCTCGTCGGCCAATCGGTGTTAAAGGACAGAACTTTTTTATGTATGCTACAACAGCAGCAAGAATACTTATTGCAAAGTATTGGAAGACACAAGATCTACCCACTCGGGAAGAATGGCAGATGAAGGTGATGGACTTCATGGAACTGGCGGAAATGACTGGCAGAATCCGAGACCAGGGAGAAGAGTCGGTGGAAGAAGATTGGAAGAAATTTAAAGCTTATTTACAGAAACATTGTAAAATTAAGGAATGTTAGAAGGATGTTGGAATGAAGTTACGTGGTTTTAGCAGAAATGTTATAAAAGATTAAGAAAAAATAGCTTGTTAATTGGTGAGAATGTAAGTTACATTATATTAAGATAAATTATTAGGATAAAAATAAAGAGGGAAAGGATTTGCTGAAATAGCTAACTGAACTAGAATACAAAAAAGGGAGGTGTGAGGAGGTCAAGGAAACAAGCAAATGAAAGATAAGTTATAGAAGGATTGATTTGTTTTTTTTTTGGTCTTAATTGTTTCTATTTTTCTGTGTTTTTGCACTTTTTCTCTTTTCCTTTTTTTCAATTTTGTTATATTCCAAAACCTTAATAAATATTATTTAAAAAAGAAAAAAAGAAAACTGTGACTAGTTGGTGAGAGTGTCCGAGTAAGAACCAGAGGCAGCTGAGCTGGAGTGAGAAGGACAGGATGCAGTCTTGCTGCTGGCACTATCTAAATAGATGGGATCAGACACATCTGCCCGAAGTGCACATCTGCACATGTGGAATTTCCATGAAGTAAGAGAGCCTCACAAGTAAACTTGTTACAGTTCATCTCTAAAAGCTGGGAAGGAGGTGCGGGCCAACTGTTGAGACACCTTCCTTGCTTACGTTCAGCTATGGATATCTTGCCTTGTTCATGTAGTTTGGAATTATGTCTTATGCAGCGCTATTTTTCCAGAAAAACAGGTGCCGGAATTCACCATGCATGCCTCCCTTGTTCTCTTATAATGGCAATGGCATCCACCTGAGAGGTGCCGGAACTGAGTTCTGGCAAGTTATGGCTGAAAAAAGCCCTGGTCTTATGGACTGTGTGCATGCTGCTGAAGCTGTACTAGCCTGAATAAAAAGCCCTGTCTTGCTCACAGGTAAGATCCTCTATCATGATGTTTGGGATAGGAGCCGGGACAGGAGTTCAGAGTAGTATACAAGGATTTTACTCTCCCTTTTATCCTCATAGCAATCCTCTGAGGTAGGTTAGGCTGAGAGAGAGTGCTTGGCCCATGTTCCCCCCAGGAGCTTTGTGGCTAAGTGGAGATTTGAACCTGGGTCCTCTTAATCTGATATTTTAACCATTACACCACACTGGCCCTTGGTTACATGGGCTCCATTTCCTAATACATTACTAGAGACACATGTTATGTCTTTCTCTTTCAAAGGCTCATTCTCCTGGGCTCTTTAATGGCCTCCCTGGCACATGAAGAGTATGCTCAGCTTTCCGAGAAAGCTTTTGTGGGAAATAACGCTCTTTAGGCTAGGGTTTTTCTTTTGCAGAAAAGTAATTCCTCGGCAGAGATTCCATTGAATAAAATAGCCAACGGAGCCCTAGGCAAGAAGTATGTGAGGAGGTAAGAAAGCCAAGCTTCTTATTTCCCAGGAGCCCTAAACCACTGTGCCTTGAGTGCCCTTGAATTGAAGAAGCCCACATTGAATAATTTCAGATTTGCTACTAGATTAGATCTAAAGGCAGATCTAATTTTGCCGGTTGAGTTCCAGGCCACATTGGCTGGGCATACGCAGCCCAACAACCCCCACTGATGCCAAACTAATTATTTAACCAAGGGCTCATTAGTCACTTTCTTTAGCAACACCCAGCAGACTTCAGGCACAACCACAGAACTGGCAGTTTCTTCATGGCAGGGAGAACTTAACAATGTGGGATAGCAGAAAGCAGTTAAGATGCCACGCGTAAGCCGGAAGGCAGTTCCTTATGCATTGATGCTGCGGTGGGGAGGGGAAATAAAGCCTTTTTATATTGTGTTCCCTTGGCAGCAAGGAGGAAAGTGGAGGCCAGGATAGTCAGGAAACCAAAGCTTGGACTCGTGGATTTTCAGGGGTCCAGAGAAGTCCAGACAACTTCCATCTTTTGAAACCCTTCACCATAATAATCACCACCATCATAATAAAAATAACAACACACAAAAGCAAACCAAGGCACCCCCAAAAGAGTGAGTGACTTGTTCATATAACCACCTGATCTGAGAGGACACATTCATTACAGTCTAACCTTCTGCTGTCACAGCAAATATGTTTTTGTTAATATGTATGAACATTTTAGGTGGGACATGGGTGGCACTGTGGGTAAAACCTCAGCGCCTAGGACTTGCCGATCGCATGGTCAGCGGTTTGAATCCCCGCGGCGGGGTGCGCTCCCGTCATTCAGTCCCAGCGCCTGCCAACCTAGCAGTTCGAAAGCACCCCTAAGTGCAAGTAGATAAATAGGGACCGCTTACCAGCGGGAAGGTAAACGGCGTTCCGTGTGCTGCGCTGGCTCGCCAGATGCAGCTTTGTCACGCTGGCCACGTGACCCGGAAGTGTCTCCGGACAGCGCTGGCTCCCGGCCTCTAGAGTGAGATGAGCGCGCAACCCTAGAGTCTGTCAAGACTGGCCCGTACGGGCAGGGGTACCTTTACCTTTTTTATGAACATTTTAAATGCTTTAACTTGACAAAAACTCAGTTAACATTTTTTTTAAAATTTTTAATTATTATTTTTTGTCAAGCCACATCTCTTTTTTCCCTTAAATTTGCAGCACTGAGCTGAGACAGTGTGTCACATTTTTGCTCCAATGCATGCAAAAACAAGTTGTGAAACTTCTCAAATGCCAAAAAAAGTTATGTGTCTAAATTTGAGGCCCCCTTTGAACTTAAGGCCCAGGCAACCCTCAGCCTGCTTGGCCTAACTTGCTATGGACTTAGCAGTATGGCTAAAGCATTTTTTTTACTGACAGTCATGAAAACAGGCCCTTACTTTTCCTTAGGTGACTTGTGGCTCAGGACACAGCTTACATGAGTATTATTTTTCCTCCCTTTTGGCCTGCAATGCCATTTTAGCCAAGCCACACTTAGCCTGCCCTACCCCTAATATCAAACGACACTTAGCAAGTGCTAGCAATCAGGTAATTGTCAGGGCTTCCAAAACACACCATTTCAAACCTGTGGTGGATCTACACACGGGGGGGGGCACTATAAAAAAGTCAGAAATTAAATAGTGCTAATAAAAGGAAAAAATGCTATGGAAAATCGCATAGAATTTATTTATTTTTGCTCTCCAGCACCATCTGGTGCTGCATGTTTACAACACATTCAAAACACTGTTTTTGTATACAGAAAGGTAGCCGTGTTGGTCTGCCATAGTCAAAAGAAAATTTTTTTTTCCTTCCAGTAGCACCTTAAAGACCAACTAAGTTAGTTCTTGGTATGAGCTTTCGTGTGCATGCACACTTCTTCAGATACACTGTTTTTGTATGTAGCTGAGCCCTTGGGCTCTGTTTGTTGTTAGGCACATGGCTATTCTTGCCAGGACAACATTTTGTGGGGCCAGACCTTTGTCCCTTAAATCACAATGTGGGAAGACACCCTCAAAATATATGCAAGATGTTTATCCATATCCCATGCAGACCAATTTCTTTTTGACTCAGAAAGCTCACAGGCCAAATCGGCAACAACTGAATACAATCTGTCACGCGTTGGGATTTCATTGTCACAAAGTCTCAAAACCTCTGCAAGCCAATGGCAGGAAATGACTGGTGGAACAGCTCACACTCCTAAATGATCCTACTGCTCATAACCTCCTCTGCAGCATATGGTGCTTTTCCAGAGCACTGGTCTAAATGGATTGTTGGGTTGCCCATATAAAGAAGTTATGATGTCCCAAGGAGGAGATAAAAATGTAATGCAAGATACAATCTAAATTATCCTCTAAGCCCAATAATAGGCCCAAATAAACTTGGGGCCAATTCACTTCCCTCCTGCACCCCCCTCCTTCATTAAACAATAGCGCTTTGCTTTTTAAAAGAAGAAATTTTTTTTGTTTCAGTCATAAATAGCAGAGAGAGCCTGCAATAACATCCCACTCCAAACGGAAGCTAATTGGTGCAGTTTCCAAACACTGATCCTAATTCTGTACTTATGATGCAGCCTCCTCAATAATTGCTGCGTGTGAAATCAGAGGGTCTTCTCATTTCACACACAGAATAATATTAGCAGAAAGAGGGATTTTCTGTTCTATTTTTGTTTAGCCAACACAGCAGATGATTGTGTAAGCACTTCCTGGCATAGATTTCCCAGTTTACTAGGGTCAGAGTTCCTTGCGGTAACACCTCCCCACATGAAGCGCTGGGCTACTTTGGTTAACCCCACGCATCTACTAATTGGTGGGTCACTTGCTGGTCAGAGGTGTGCTTATGCTGTGCTTCCTGGTGCTCTGTTGTGTTATTATGGCAACTGTAAATGCCACATGTAGCAGCCTTTGAGAATGTGTTTGGAAGGCTAGTGATATAATTAGGCTACATTATCCTCAAATGGAGTATGCCAGCTGACATTCAAAAGACGATAATAAGGCAATTTCACCCCCTTACGCTGCAACAAATTGGACGTCAAGTACAAAATTTAGAATTCTCTTTCATTTGGCAAGTTTGGATTGTCCTTGAAGAGAACGAAATAAAGACATTTTACACCAGGCCTAGCTGTGATAGAGGAGCACACTATGGGGGTGCCAAATGAAGTGCTGCAGAGAGTGGCAGTGGTCGCGTGGAACAATCTAAGAGGTGCCCATGCGGTTGTTGCATTTGCATCTGGTCCTTAATCTCTCTTCTGAAAGTGCAAAGGTGATCATTAGCAGAAGACCGAACAGTGTGCAATGCCACATCTTGACACCAGGAGTTTAAGTGAGGTGCACCAACAATGGATAAGGCCATAGAATACCAATGCCATCTAATCTGTAATACGTCCATGGCGTTTAGGGAGGACATGGGATTTCCCACATTCTTGGGTTTTCTGCTTTTCTGGAGAGTCAGGTTAGGAAATGTTGTATTTATAGTTGTGGTTGTGTATGTGTAGCTTTTTCAGTTCTGCTTCGAAGGAGGAAAGAAAGAAAGAAAGAAAGAAAGAAAGAAAGAAAGGAAGGAAGGAAGCTGTCCTTTGCATAAATGCCACTGTGATGCTGCAGTGCAGGGGGAAAGATAACTTTAACCCTTTGCTCCCACCATGGTCCTGGTCAGGATTGCTACAATTTTCACTGAAGGAGAAGCTCTCGTCACTAATGGAAGTTTCCATCCTGATGCAAATAACAGATTCTCCAATGGACTGGGAAGGCCCTGCAGCTGCTATTGTCTTTTTTTAATGCACTTTCTAATTGGGTGAATAAGCATCACATTTGCTTTGGCTCTTTGCATATGGATTTAGATCTCTGGAACTGGCTGTATTTGATATATATACGTTTACATCACAGGAAATACTTGCTTGGGATCTGCTTTCTATTATATTAGTGAGTTTTAATCTTTGTGGTATTTCAGCTTGCAAAGGTTATTTTTCTTTGCAGACTCCTACATATCTGTGGAAAGCGCTTTGAAAAGCTCCTGAATTTAAACTCCTATTCTTTCTTTATCCCACTGCAACTGTACTGAATGCAGAAGCAGGAGGGAGGGTTACTAAGCCTACATTTGCACCTGCTGCACAGTCACGGAGACATTTGTCAGAGAAGACACCTGCTTTCAGGGCTGATACAACACAGAGCATGTGCAAACCTTTCCCACTTCCTTTTGTCCTGTATTTTTAGCGCAGTGTCACTGAAATGAGGAAAGAACTGAATTTTAATTTGGAAACTTGGCATTTGTGTTTGTTGTGACCTATAAAGCCCTAAATGGCTTGAGACCAGGTTACCTGAAGGGTACCAGGGAGTGCCAAGGAAGCAGGGGAGGAATAATTTTTTGGGGGCTGGCTGGTCTGGCTTCGAATAAGAGGGGAAGATTTTGCCAGGGCTCTCCAATCACAGCACTTTGAGGTTTGTTGATGTTATCTCACCATTATTGCCTGTCCTGTGCTCTTTGCTATTTCTGCTCATGTTGGTTGCTTGGGAAATGCTGGCCATCCAAGTCCTTTCGCTTCTGTGTCACAGGCCCACCCACCCTCATGAATTAGCATTGTGCTTGGCTTCTGTAATATTTCCGGCCAATGGAGAGGGACAGAAGCCTGAAGCTGGTATTCCCCATTCATCATAACTACCTCACCCCTGTGCCCATCCTTCTGAACGCTTGCAGGTTACATTTCTAGGGGCATCACTATGATGTATGCCATTTCCATAATAAAGTCAAGTCAACACAGTGGCCAACCAGATGCCTGTGGGAAGCCTGCAAGCTAGACATAAGCTCAGCAGCACTCTGCTTACCTGTGATCCCCAGCAGTTGGTATTCAGAGGTATCATGCTTCTGCCAATGGAAGCCATCATGGTTAGTATCCATTGATAGCTGCTACAAATTTGTTTAATCCCCATATTAAGCTATCCAAGTTCCTGTGGGACTGAAATCCATAGTTTAACTATGCGCTGCACAAAAAGTACTTCCTTTTATCTGTCCTGAATTCAGCTTCACAATTTCCTCCTAAGAGTGAATGGGAAGACTTTAAACTTTGCTCTTCAAATCAGAATTTGAGTTTGGACCCTGAGCTGAATTGGATATCTGAATGACGCTCTTTTCAGAAGTGCTAAATCACAGTCTGAAACAAATCTTGAGACTGGTGTGACCTCTTATAAGTGTCACACACACACACACACACACACACACACACACACAATGTTTAACTCCATTCTCTTACCTTCAATGTTTCCCGTTATTTTTGTTGTAGTCTCAAACACCATCTGAAAGTCTGCTCTGGACTCCTGCTTGATAACTCCTGTATTAAACAAACAAAAGAACAATGCAGAAACAGTCCTTTGGTGTTTGTTCTCCTTTTGTTTGGTCTGTTAAAAAAATGAGAGAAGGTTAAGTGAGACTCCATGTCTTCAGGAGGAAGAATGCATAAAATGCAGATGAGAAGAAGCTGAAATGTGAACACTTGACTAATTTCAAGAACACCCCTCAGGTAATAAATTCAGTCCATGAATCCTGTTCGGTTTGTGGACCAAATTGCAAAAGGAAACACATTTTCATCCTGATCCCTCCCCCGCCCCAATATCCTGCTATTAACGAAATCCATTCCAAAGCAAAACAAAACAAAAAGCAAAAACCACTCAACCCTGCTTAAATAAACGTGCAGCCCAGAGCTTTCCAATCCACAATGGGCCTGTCAGCCTGCATGCATGCCCCATGCAGTAGGTAAAGAAGAGGTTAGTGTGTGAGAGAATGTCCTGGGCAACTCAGACACTGGGCTGATTAAGACTCTGGTTTGAATTCAGAGGAGCTCTTTTGCAAGCACAAGGGTCTCTCCATTCACTGAAAGTCTGGCATCTGAGTGGAAGCTCCCAGGTCACAGAAGGGAGTGGGGAGTCTGGAATTTTGTTGTTGTTGTTTCCATTTTCCACTTCTCCTTATAGCTTCCTGTACCATCTCCCATGTTCTGGATAGTCTTCCAACCACCTGGAGCAGATTTTCAGGGGGACACCAGGGCCTGCAGAGGGAAAGGGGAATACAAATATTCATTTTTTTGCAAGAAAAATGTGATGGGTTGGATCCAAAGATTTTGTGCATGGAACCTTCCCTCCCATGAGTGGAAGGTTCCATGTATGGAATTTCAGTCACAGGGTCTCTGGATCCAACTATTGTGTTTTTTCCACTCACAAAATAATACCTGCAGTGTAGGAATACATTTCCTCCTGTCAGCGAACATAGGAAGCAGCCTTATACTGAGCCAGGCTGTTGGGCTCTCTCTACATGGACTGGCACTGGTTATCCTCGGTTTCAGGTAGAGGACTCTCCCAGCCCTACCTTGAGATGCTATTGACCTTCTGCATGAAAGACTAATGTTCTGCCACTGAGCTATGGTCCTAGCCCAAGCTTGCCTCACCAGTAGAGTGCTGCTTCTCTACCACTTTCCTGTCCCATCCTTGCTATACCAAATAAAGTGAGTGATGCAGCATGGAGACCAGAGAGGAGACACAGTTCTTGGCTAATGTCAAATTTTCCTTTGGGGATAAAGAAATGGGCACAATTTCCAGGCCAAGAAATGGCAGCTCTGCTTTACCTTTCTTGTGAATTAAAAGCACAATGAAGCTGAGCACAGTGATGAAGACAACACTTCTTCCTCTCATCTAGCTTGGCCCTTGATAGCATTCTAACAACAACACTTAAATTATTGTGTTATGTTTAGTATATGATGACAGTGGTCAACCTTACACATTCAGAATGTATGGGAAACTCACAGAATTCATAGCATTAGAAAAATGATCAATGCAAGCTAAATGCATCTCAGAGTAGAATTTTGGGCAATGCCACACCCACCAGAAATAGAGATATTTCTGTTGGATAGGACAAAATAATAATTAAAAAATGGGTTGGTTTTGTTCCAAGAATTTTGTTCCAAGAACTGCAAGAGACCCTGCCCTCACGTATAATTAGGGATGGCTGGATCTGTCCATTTCAGTTTCGCTGCATTTCTCATTATACAAATCTTAAGTTCAGGTCACAGTATTTCCACATCAGTTTATATGTGTAAAAAGGTCCTCGTGGAAACTTATCTTTGTTTTAGTGCACTTTTCTGCTAATACCAACATCTTTGCAAGTGATTTTCCTTAATACAGTATAGTGCATTTCCCCATGTTATCTTAACTAGCACATGCATGTCCATGCACACTTTCTACTAATATAAACTTTCTTCCACATACTTTTTAGTTGAAAGTTGCCTTTCAAAATTTGGAGAAGTGCAAATTTTGAAGGGTGCCTGTGTTTTATACTGGGAACTGCGAATGATGTAGGTTCACATTACAATGCAAACTGAATCAAATTTCTCTCTCATCCCTCAACATGATGGAGAAGAGAAACTAGTTATTTGAGGCTAGTGGGCACCTGGCCTGTATTACAAAACTTTCCACCCTTTCTCCCTTCAGCTCAGTTCTTTGGTTTGTTTTAACCAAATACGGCAGTGATGTGTTTGCGTTGCACCTGTTGCCTTCACTTCTGTCCCTTGTGACGGTACAAAGCCAGCAAGAGTGTTTTTCTGTGAAACAAAGAGACTCTCATCCTTCACTTTAATTACAGTCAAAACAACCCTTTCCCGCATCAACCAGGTGGAAAATGAGCTCTTCGTCTGAGGGGAAAATAGGGCAATTTGTTTGTTTAGCACACACAATGGTTAAAAACTATCTAAAAGCATGCCTTAAAAATACAGCAGCCACCGCAGTTTACATACATCCAGCTGCAAAAGGCTTAGTATATATCACAAAATCTAAAACGTGTCAATTATCTCCCCAACAGTTACATGTGAATTTCATTAGCTGGTTAAATGGTACCTATTACTGCATCTAGCCAGCTGGAGGGATTTCCAGTAGGAAATTTGATACAAGAAAAGCTTACAAATCTCAAATTCCTAAAGGCCATGCGGAATTCATGCTGATTAAATGCGATAAGGGTAGCCCTGAACTCATCTCCCGGGCTCCATATGATCCTATCTTTCACAAATAAAGGGAAAGGCACCTGTGTTAATGTGCTGATATGGCACTGGGATTGGTGTGTGTTACCCCTGATATCTTCCCACTGGCTTTATTCAGAGAGGCAAGGAAAAAGAAAACACTGTGGGGACGTGCAAAGGAATTGACACTTGCCTTGCTTTGAGAACTTTGATCCTCTCTCTATGACTCTGCTTAAATGCTCTGAAGTGTGGTTTGGTCCTGAAGGTGATGAAATTATGGTAAGAAAAGAAAACCGTGCGCTAGAAATTGGGCATAACATTGACAGAGTGCATGATGCAACAAAATGCACCTTCACCCTCTTGTTTCTGCTGTATTGATTTAATCCAAAATCTACTTCATAAGAAGATGCTCTTTGTTAGACTTTCTTGTACATCCTTATCAAGACGCACAATATGTTTTTATGCCAATGAGCTTCTCAAGAGGAGGCGAAAGTGCTCAGTGCATGATTACTGATTCACAGGGTGGGATGCATAATTTGTTACAGTGGCATTTTCCCTTCCTGGATAAAAAGCAAGAAAGATTTTCACTGGGATAATTTCATAGGGAAAAGGGTTAAATCTTTCCTCACTATAATTCAAATCCTGGTTGCTTCTTCCTTGTGCTGTTATTTTGAAAGCTGGTGGAGGACGGGACACAGAGACACAAATCCAACTTTTAAATATCACATAGAGCCTAGTGTTAATTGTCACCCTTTGAACACAACCAGAGGTGGATTTGTTTGTTTGTTTGTTACCTTCTCCATAAAAGTGTCAGGTGAATGCAGTAACAGTGATTTCAATTAGGTAAGTTTAGTGTACCTAACAATGTGCTGGATTGTAGTTTTTGGTTGTGGGCTACATATAAAGATGTCCTTCTATGTGTGATAATCAAGCAGGGGTGGGTAACCTGTGGTGGTCCAAATACTGTTGGACCACAACTCCCGTAATCACTGACTATAGTCCATGCTGGCTGGGGCTGATGGGAGATGCAGTAAAACAGCATCTGGAGGGCTTCAAGTTCCCCAGCCCTGCATTAGATGTTGTCATGGACAGGTCAAAAACCTTGCTGTTGTCATCTCAGTAACATTCTCATATATCTATGGAAAACTAGGTCAGATCTAGTAATAGGAAGGAAAGTAATAGTAGGTCAGATCTAGTAATAGGAAGGAAAGAAGATCATTACTTTTCCCTCTTACTGTACCTCTCCCTTCCCCTGCCTATACAATTGTACCTCTGGTTAAGAACTTAATTCGTTCCGGAGATCTGTTCTTAACCTGAAGCACCACTTTAGCTAATGGGGCCTCCCGTTCATGCGCCGCCGCCAGAGCACGATTTCTGTTCTCATCCTGAAGCAAAGTTCTTAACCCGAGGTACTATTTCTGGGTTAGCAGAGTCTGTAACCTGAAGTGTCTGTAACCCGAGGTACCACCGTATAACCAACCTGCTGTTGTTGAAAAGCAGGCCGTAATGTGTAGTTTGCAACTTGTGAAAATGTAAAACATTTTAAAACAAAGCAAAATACCAGAACATGATCAAAACAGTGACTGGGCATGATGGAAATGGTAGTTTTGCAGGAACTGAGCAAGGTCTCTTGTTGGCCATCCTTCCTTTCCATTCCCCCCTTCGCAACTGCTACCATAATCTGCTTACAAGACTCAGTCTCGTATTCCCTTCCTGGTAAAATTAAGAGTCAGAAATATCTTCAGCTTCTATCGTCAGTGTCCCTCCTCTGAGGCCATAATATTAAGAGTTTGCTATGGAACAGTTTAACTCTTGAAAAAAAAAGTTTCCATGTACTCCTTATTCTCCCGCCCCCACTTTTCCTCTTGTTAAAAAGTAACCCAAACTCTTAGTCCTGCCTACCTGCTCACTTCCTGCTCTACATAATGTTTTCTCAGCTTCCCACCATGTGAGTTATTTGCCCGTTTAAGAGCAGTTTAACTCATCCGTTTAGCAAATGTATCTGGGCTCCATTTCAGTGCATACAAATTCCAAGAGGGAGTAATATCAAGCCTAACAGAATTGGCTTTGTCTACCTCCCCCTCTTTTAAATGGTGGCATCTTTAACAGAACCATTCCAAAACGCCTCCTAGGACCCCAAAGGAAGCTCATCTTGGATGCAGCATCTGTTACTGTTTTCATTATGGTCCCAAACAGCCAATCTTACTGAGACTAAAGGAAATCCCATTACATCCACAGTCTACCCAGCGGTGATTTCAGTAAATGGCGAGATAGAATTCCATGCTGAAAATATGCCACACGAATACAGCAGTTCAGTGCAGATGCTTGTCATGTGGCTTTGCTGCTAGCCATGGCGGAAGGAGTGATATCATGCTGTTGCCAACAATTTCCTTCTGTAGTTTGTCTCCAGAAGTTACTGCAGTTGTCTTTCCACCCCTCCTTCCAGTTGGGGTTTTTGGGTATCAAGACAGGGAATCTTGCTTGCTTGCTTGCCCCAGGAATTCAAAACAGCCCCTTTCACTGGGCAAATGGGCTCCCCTCACTGCTTATATCATTATAGTTATATAAGTTTTCCTTGTGTCAAATGTTGGACTGCAGTCTCATTGGGGCAGAGACCTGACCTTTGTAAAGTGCACCATAACACAATTATGTAACAATGTTGGGCTTGTTGTCAGTGCTTACAAATTCAAAAATTCAAGCCTAACAGGATTGGCTTTGTCTACCACCCCACTCTGTTAAACGGTAGCATATTTAAGAGAACCATTCCAAAATGCCTTCTAGGACCTTAAAAGGAAGATATTGGGGCAGGTTAATAGAAGAGAAATGGAAGATACTTCTTATTCTTAATTTTACTAGGATGGGAAGATGAGGCTGAGCCCCTTAAGTAGATTATGGTAGCTATTGCAAAGGAGGGAATGAAGAAAGTAACCTTGGGCAGTTATTGCAATGAAACTTTGCATAGTAGAAGAAGACAGCTGCCTGCCCCAATTAGATTGTAATCTAAAAGTTCATGCAGCAGAAACAACAAGGGGAAGGGATGCAATGGGAGGGGTAAGCAGGGAAAGATTGTGTGATTGGTTCATTTACACATGTATAGGCTTGGCTACAGGGTCAGTTGCAGCGGGGCATGGGGACAAGGAGGTTGAGCCAGGGGTTTGCAGGACAGCAGACTCTCTTTCTGCAATATCATTTCCTTACTTTTAAGAATCTTGGAGTTGAGAGCTCAGTTGGGTAGAGCATGGTGCTGATAACAACAAAGTCACAGGTTTGATCCCAATATGGGACAGCTGCATATTCTTCCTGCATTGCAGGAAGTTGGACTAGAGTTTCCTCAGGGTCCCTTCCAACTCTACAGTTCTATGATTCTATAATTCTCCATCTTGTCATGACTTCACAGAGTCCAGCTGCAGTCAAGGCTTGGAGTCAGAGGCTGCAGAATCTCTAGTTAAGGAGCTAGAACAGCATGCTGAGCCTGCTGCTGGAGATCAGGAGACAACCCAGTGCTCCAGAAGAACCCCTGTACCTGTAGGAGCAGAGTCTTGTTAGCGCTGTTCAGCAGAATCTCTGATCTGGACCTCGTGTAGAAACAAACTCTCTCCACCACAAGAATGAGTTTCAAAGCTTTACTGAAGAACAGTCTTAAATGCTAGTTACAATAAAATAAACTTTACAAAACAACAAAGTAAGGCATTGCAAACAAGCAGTGTGGTTCAGTCATTTATGCAGTACATTAACCTTCCTCTTTCTGGTCCCTAAGTTTGTGCATCACTGCAGAGCTTCTATGCAAAACTGCTGCTACCATTAGCCATCTCCAACAAACACACACTGGCTACCCCAGTTTCAGCTGATCATCAGGTAGTTTAGCTCATTGAAGCAGAAAAATACCATCCTTCTCTGACACTTTTGCCAAAGTGGAACTTCTTGCCTAAGGTAAACTTCGCTTTACAGCATTTACAAGGCACTGCATTCAAATGTAGCATTTTATATACATTGAATGTATAGTAACCTGAACGCCTCAGGTTACAAATGCTTCAGGTTACAAACTCTGCTAAGCTGGAAGAGTTACCTTGAGTTGAGAACTTTTCCTCAGGATGAGAATGGAAATAGTGTGCCAGCAGCGCAGCGGCAGCAAGAGGCCCCCATTAGCGAAAGCACGCCTCTAGTTAAGAACAGTTTCAGGTTAAGAATGGATCTCTGGAACCAATTAAGTTCATAACTAGAGGTACCACTGTATAACTTTAAGAAGCCTGGACCCTCACAGGCACTGTTCCCTGAGGAGCCAATTTCTCTCCCACAGGATCTCACCAGCACAGGGAGCACACCAGACAAGAGGCTATGGAATGGAGGAGGGCTACCTGTCTTCAGACCAGAGGATTGCTCCTTAGAGAATTAGCCACAAGAGGGCAGAGTCTGAGAGAGGTGGGCTGGAGGCAGATGCTTAAAAAGGCTCAGGCCACTCACAACTTTCAGTGGAACAGTTGCTCACTTGAAGCTCTCTGTGGTCCTACAACTCCTAACCTGCCTTGCTGCTTCCTTTGTGGGGGCCCAGCATCGGACAATAATGCCACCCTGTCCCTTGAGTGTGGCAAGAATGGACTGCAAATGGTGGTGGGAAAACAATGCTGAAGTTTTATTCCTACCCCCCCTTGTCAGATCCACAGGGGCAGCAAATCTGGTCTCCAAGGAATTCACTGCCTGCTGATGCCATGGTAGCAATGACAATTGTGGTACACTTATTGGAGGCTTGATCTCCTGCCGTCTCTGCAGCCTCACCCAATGCCACCTCTATAGCATCATATTGGCAAATAGGAGGCACTACTGGTCTTCTCCCCCCTTGTTCTCAATGTAGTTCTTTATTCCCCATTTGTTTCTAGTGTAGATCTTCACTCACCCCTTATTCCCTGGCTGTGTGCATGTGCATGCACACCATTTTGTGGTTTACCTCAGGTGCCAAATTGTCTTGGGCCAGCCCTGAGTCGGATAGAACTCAGTTCAGTGAGCGCTGCTGCTGAAGCCACAGACCAGCACAGGGCTTGGGCTCACCAGGTGGCAGAGCCAGTTCTCTCTGTTTGCTATTGCTGGAAGAGAGCCAAAGCATACTGAGCTTCCATAGTACTCACCGGAGATTCAGGGCTTCCCCCTCTGTTACTCTAAAGTGCCTGGGATTAACTCTTAATCTGTGCTGTAGAACCAGGTTTCAAAAAGGCACAATAATAGTTTAAGGGACAAAGTACCTGTGGTCGTTCTCTCCAGCTCTACCAGGTGGAACAAAATGCAGCGACAAGAGGAAAGAATTAAGAGCTAATTTTATTTTAATGAACACACACACACACACCGTTTTGCTTTGGCAAATTCAAACCAACCAGACGTGGTGGTCCTTAGTTCCTCTCTGTAATGATGAATCCACATGTCTCCAGGTGGTCGAGCGATCTCATCAGCATCTCAGCAGGAGGACTTTGGAAGAGGGGAAGCGGGTGGGTGGGTCAGAGGCCCAAATTCTAATTGACTGTAAAATGAAAATGAAAATTGCCGTTGACACTGGGGAAGGCACACAAATTTGAATGACCCTGCCTTGATATAGCGGGTGGCTTCCTCCCCTCCCATATAAGCACATTCATTTCACATGCACACAATGAAGAAATCAAACAAATCCAAGCAATTGTTAGAAGGTTTAATGCTGTTGTGGTTTATATATTTTAAGCTCCTTCAATATTGCGAAATGCCTTGGTGGCTTCTTCATAGTTACAGTTCATTTTCAAGCATTTCCAGACTGGTTTTGATGGCGATTTCCTTCACTGTTCACAACCTCTGCTGCTTAACAACTGTTCTCTTATGATGTAACAAGTGGCTATGCCTGAAGCTAGAAACTGATGGTAGGGATGTGGAGAGTTCATTTGGAATTGTATTTCTTTGCTACATTTTAGGGTTCAGTAACAAATCTGGGCAATGAAAGAAAGTACTTCTTCCTATAATACGGGGTGGTTGGAGGCTCTGCCCCTGTAGTTGCATCAACCTTAAAGCAGGGAAGATGGGTCTGTGGCCCTACAGTTATTGCACTCCAATTGTCATCAGCCCCATCCAGCGTGGCCAGTGGTCAGGGATGATGGGGACTTCTGAAAAGCCACAGGTTCACCATCCCTGATACAGTGCAAATTTGACTTATGAAATTGTGGTAGATTGGTACTAAGCTGCTTTTGAAAGGAATTGGACAAAGGCAAATAGAACAGGATTCTTAACAGCTGATAGCTAAATGGAACTCCCATTAAAGATAAAGGTAAAGGGACCCCTGACCATTAGGTCCAGTCGTGGCCGACTCTGGGGTTGTGGCGCTCATCTCACTTTATTGGCCGAGGGAGCCGGCATGCAGCTTCCGGGTCATGTGGCCAGCATGACTAAACCGCTTCTGGTGAACAAGAGCAGTGCACGCAAACGCCGTTTACCTTTCCACCGGAGCGGTACCTATTTATCTACTTGCACTTTGACGTGCTTTCGAATTGCTAGGTTGGCAGGAGCAGGGACCGAGCAATGGGAGCTCACCCCGTCACGGGGATTCAAACCGCCGACCTTCTGATCAGCAAGTCGTAGGCTCTGTGGTTTAACCCACAGTGCCACCGGCGTCCCACGGTGAACTCCCATTAACAGATGGCAAATATATAACTCAGGATAACACTTCATGCATCTCAACGCATACATAAACAGAGCATCAAAAAGCCTTCAGGACTGTCTCCTTACACCAAAAGTTGTGAATTTATGGTCCTCCAGATGCAGTTGGACTGCAATTCTCAACATCCCTGATCAATGGCCATGCTAGCTGGGGCTGAAGGGAGTGATAGTCCCAACTAGGGAGCCCAATGTTTAAAAGGCCCTGGGAGCAGCTGGAGGGCACCATGTTGGCTTCTCCTACTTTGGAACAAAATAAGTGAGGGACAAAAAAGGGGGGTGGAGTTGCCTTGCCCAGCTTGGGAGTTTTCCAGAAGTATCTAGTTGAGCATTGCTGACAAGAGAATGCTGGTCTGGATAGACCTTTGCTCTGATCCAGCATACAGTGTTCTTATGTTGCTGTTACATTTCTTTCAGAGCAACTTTGACTCATCCGGGACCAGATGTGAGTTCTTGCCCTGCAACCTTCTTAGACAAGAAACAAAAGTCCTGAAAATATTTAGCCTTGTTGGGATGAAAGTGCATGCTATGGGATGGAAGTGGGGAAACTTTAGATCTGGATCTATCACAAAGAATTTCAACTTTTAAGTCAAATAGTAGCACTCTTGGCAATCCTGCATTAGCAGCAGATTCTTTCCCCGCCAGTGCCTGTGGATACATATGCCTAAAAGAAACCTTAAAGAAAATGCATGGCGGGTTTTTATGCTGTAGACAATTAAATTGCAAAGCCCACTGGATCCTATTGCCCCCAAAAGCTGAAATCTTGATGCCTCAAGTCGGACAGAAGTAATTTGCAACATAAATGGAAGCTGCCTGAAGAGTCAATATGAAATGTGTTTAATGTCCCTTTGCCAGATGATTACTGGATCCAGGATAACTAACCACACTGCAGTGATTCCAGATTGCAAGCATAATTGTGCAGGAGCACCTCTTGAAACTGTCTTGTTTGCAGCTTTCCTGGCCTCATTTACAAGAGTCAGGACATTAAAACTGCAGTTTGCAGAACCGCAGCTTCTCTGGGTACAAGCTGCTATTTCTGTGCGGAGATCTCTTCCTCAGCCATGACAGGAGCACCTGGCTGACCTTGGGCTGTGCACAATCTGACCCTGTCGCTGCTGGTCAAACTGAGATAAGATGGCAACCTGCCTGATGATATCTAGCACAGGGCCATCATATATATTGCCTTAGGAATGGTATGTGGTCTGATACAACCTTGCACTGTAAGTGCCTGAACCTGAATTTGGATGACAAGTTTAGCACACAATTGTCCCTCATAGGCTTTTTTCTAAAAGCAAATTGAAAAAAAATATGCAGATGTGAATGAGCATTTTTTTTTGCTCCTGGATCTGTTCAGGAGCAAATAGGCATCCTTGCACTGGCTTCCACTAGTGCACTGGATTAGTTGAATCTGGCACCTAGTTTTGCCTTCCCAAAAGTGGGAGGCAGGTTTCTCAAGAGATGCAGGAAACAGTAAAGTAATCCTTAGGTGGATCTTCATAAAAAATTAATGAATGGGTCATAAATTTACAAGTGCCATATAGCAAATGTTGGGGGCCAATCTCAGAAATCTCTACCACCAGAAGCAGATGGCCATATGGGACAAAGTCTCTACACTAGCTTCTTGGCAGATAGGTTACTGTTGCTTACTTGGAGGGAGAGGGGAAGAGTTAGGTGGCAAGGAAGTTGGTGTGGTGCAAACACACTGGCAGAGGCAATCTAGTACTTCTGCTAGGGCATTTGCACCACACCAACCTTCCTGCCACCACACCCCTTTCCCTTCTCCCTCCTAGTAATCAACAGTAACCCATGCACTGGTAAGCTAGCAGAGCAGCTCCTCACAACCCAACAAGCTGCCTCTGACTACCTTATTGTAGGAGGTGAGTGAAGGCTGAAAAAAAATGAAACCCAATTCAGCTCATTTGCTGAACCACTTGAGGGAAGGGTCATAACTCAGGAACATAGCATGTGGCTTGTAAGGAAAGACCCCAGTTAAAAGTTTTTCAGGTAGCAGGGTTAGAAAAGAGGAGTGCCTTCATATATTCTCATTCTAGTACACTAACCTATTATATGGTTTGCCAAGCAATGGTGTTGGGCAGGGATGGAGAACCTGTGGCCCTCCAGATGTTTTTGGATGCCAGCCAGCATGGCCAATGGTTAGAGATAATGGGAGTTGTTGCTCAAGAACATCTGGAGGGCCTCTGAATTTAGGGGGTGGTCCTGAAGGCTTTTTGGTGCTCTGTTTATGTGATGTGCCACACTACTTTAAAACTCTTCAAAACACACACAAGGAACCCCAGTGCCAGTCTTTTCTTTAAAAGGCAGCGTCAGAATGTGAATTCAGTTTTTCATTGTTGTTCCTATTTAATTTATTACCCACCCTTAACCCTAAGGTTCGAGGGTAGGTCACAACATTAAAGCACAATGTTACAACACAACATTAAATGGATAGGATACTTCCTCACCACTACAGTGGTACCTCGGGTTAAGAACTTAATTCGTTCCGGAGGTCCATTCTTAACCTGAAACTGTTCTTAACCTGAAGTATCACTTTAGCTAATGGGGCCTCCTGTTGCTGCCATGCTGCCACCGTGTGATTTCTGTTCTCATCCTGAAGCAAAGTTCTTAACCTGAGGTACTATTTCTGGGTTAGTGGTGTCTGTAACCTGAAGCATCTGTAACCCAAGGTACCACTGTATTCCAAAGCTGGGATGACATGGCAATGCACAAACAAACACCCCACCACCAAGAGAACTGGTGCTCAGCTGTGGAGCAGGAACCAATGCCTCAGGGAAGCATGCATGATTCTTTTTAAGTCACCCCAAACAGACACCCTTGATTTTTATTTACTGTTGTTTTGATCTACATTGTAGGCCCTGGCAACAGCCCTAGATTCCACAAAGAAACAACCCATTTCTTCTTACTCACAATTGCACACTCACTGTAAATAGCATGTTTTCCTACTATAACACAGTTGCTTTGTTTGGTTTTGGGTTCTTTTTTTGGGTACAATCCGACCTGTATTGCTGGAATCAATAAACAGTTGATGAAAACCCCCTGTTATTTAATGCATTCAGTAACTCTAATCGGTTCATTAGAAATTTAATCACTTTCATGTCACCAGCTGTTGTGATGGAGAAAAGAGCTGCGGCTAATTATTAGCTATTTTAGAAAGCTAATATTGAATTCCTAATATGCCCCTTGTGGCCTTGACTCTGTGCAGTTTGTTCAGCCCACAGACATGTGTTCTGGCTCCAGCAAAGGCCAGAAATTCCAAGTGCGGAGGGCTTGAGGATAAATTGGGAGATTGGAGCCAAAGCTCTACTTGTATTTTGCAAGAGATACACATGTACACATTACTGGCATCTGGCTACTAGCTACCAGCAAACCTCCAGATACTCAACACAACAAAATCTCTTTCCACCAATGATAACCTCTCATTGCATCTGGCGTGCAACACTGAGATATCCCTGTTGTTCCTGCCAATCAATTTCTTGTCTGGCAATACAAGGTGGATGCCATTTGTACAGAGGATACATGTGGAAGAACATTAGGAAATATTTGCTACCCTAATGGATGAGATCCTTCTGTCTGAGAGTCATCTGTCTGATAGTAGTCAGCACTACATGGTTCACAGATGAGCAAATTCAGTGATGGCCCAATATGTTATGCTACCTGGAACAGAGTCCAAATGATACTTCTTCTAGGGTTTACACTTCAAAGAGACTTGCTGCTTTTGTCTGTTCCCCACCTGCCTGGTGTCACCAGAAGCAGGTTACCGTACTTCAATCTGTTGCATGCTTTGGCTAGCCTTGCAAGGGATGGAGTGATGCTTCCCAGATATTAGTTAGTGACATCTTGCAATGCTTTTAGAGCTGAGCAGCTCAGAGTTGATGTCCAGTGCTGAGCATCAGATTGTAGCCAAGGCAAGGTGAACTGCAATCCACAGATGTTCTAGGAGCTGTTGAGTTGCTACATGGTACCAGCAAACACCACCAAGCAGGCCCGTGCAGAGTTTGTCCAAGGCCTGGAGTGGGAGTCTTGTTCTTGGCATAATAGCATAAGTCCGGCAGGCCCCTGGCAGGTGTACCCGGCTGCCTTGCCCCATCTGCAAGAGCCTGCCACCAAGTCCCAGCCTGAAGGCTGAAGACAGGTTCTGGCAAAACTCCAAACTCGCAGGGAATTCTTGTTTTCTTAAGGAGACAGAACACAGGCAATTGGGGGATGATGACTATTTTTAACTTTTTTGTGGTTTTATGTTTTTATGGCTGTAAATGGCTTTCTTATTTTTAATGATATAGCAGCATACAAATATTTTATAAGCAAATAAATAATATGGCACTGCCTAAATAATCCCAAGCTGCGAAATTTGGTACAGCTAAATTTGATACCATTCCTCCAGCATTAGCATCACTATAGAAATATGTTGTACTATAGATTTCCCAGGTACTATGTTAATGATTACACTGGCTTAAATACTACCCAGAGCTCAGCATGCTTAAACCTACTGGTTTCTAAATCCAAGGATTTAGGTCACTCTTTGCCTTGCTGCAGATGTCAGCATGGTCTTCGTGCCATTCAACCAAAACTGCCTTAAAGATGAAGTGTATCAGTCCAGGGCAACAACATACACTGCCACATGACAATGCTAGAAGACGCCTGTGTCATTATTGATGTCTTAACCTTCTCTTGGAACTGCTTTGTTTGAAAACAGAAATGAAGAGAATCAAAGCTCTAAGGCCATCTTTTTGGCCTTAGGATCATTAATTTTATCAGCATAGATGGGAAGAGGGTGACCTATTAGTTCAAGTAAATTAAACATCAACAGTTATGCTCTGATGGGAAAAATTTCACTACAGCTGTGCATTATAATATAGGTGGTGTTGCTGGAGGCGGTGGCGGCTGCAATGTGTCTCCTTTGCATTCACCTTTGCATTCTTGGAACACAGTGGACTGGCAGATTGCTGGCTGGTTGGAAAAAGAAAAAGAGAGAGAGAGAGAGAGAGGTGCTCATTCAGGGTGCACTTAGCAGCATGGGGTCTGTTCATTTGACAAGATGAGCCATTTTCTTTCAGGGACCCACAATTAACATGACAATCCCAACACACCCACTTGGAAGCAAATCAATAGGCCATGGCTTTTGGAAAACAATTCCGCTTGGCCTCCCAAGGTCACGGATAGCAAGGTCAAGCATCAAAGATCAAAGGCCCCACTGAATGTAGCATCAGTCCTTTGCCCCGGGTACATGAGTGACAGGTTCTGCTTGCTTACCTTGAATTATTTGTTTTGGGTTTTTTTTTTAATTCAAGAGCCTGGCATTGTTTATACATTCTTTAGATATGGATAAATCAAGGTTAAGCCCAATTCAAGATCAGTTGTCATGGATTACTGCTGTTCTATTCTTCAAATATTTTCTTTCTCCATAGAAGAATTTGAGAGGTTCATGGGGCTATTAGTAAAGGGATGGGGTTGAAGTTGCCTATAGAGAACAGAGCAGGATCAAATCTGGAGCCTGCTTGGGGTCCATCAGTACTGAGTGGACATGAACCAGGTAAAATGAAGCAATGCAAAGCTCCATTGTTTCCATGGGAGAGGCAGTTAAGCACAAGTTGTGGGATCTGTGGGATCATTTGGTCTTAAACATATTGGCCTAGATAGCAAGCACTACTTTTTCTTTAAGCTGTATATAGATGCAAGGAATGCAGTGACATTGAAGTAATAATAGATGCATTGGTGTGTTCCTATTGACAGGCACCAGGCCATGACAATGATCCATGTAGTTTAAAATGTGAAGAGAAATGTAGGGAAGCCTTTTAATGTATAACTTTCATTATGTTTATATATATATTGGAAGCCACAGTGGCTAGGGCAACCCAGTCAGATGAGTGAGGTACAGATAATAAAATTATTATTATTATTAACAAAAGAATATTTCCATCTGTTTTTGCCCATGTGAGACCTTGTGAAGTATTGTCCGGTAAATATCCAGGGGCCAGCATGAGTCAGTTTAAAATTTGTCCATCATTCCACCTTTAAATACAGTGGTACCTCGGGTTACATACGCTTCAGGTTACATACACTTCAGGTTACAGACTCCGCTAACCCAGAAATAGTGCTTCAGGTTAAGAACTTTGCTTCAGGATGAGAATAGAAATCGTGCTCCGGCGGTGCGGCAGCAGCGGGAGGCCCCATTAGCTAAAGTGGTGTTTCAGGTTAAGAACAGTTTCAGGTTAAGAACGGACCTCTGGAATGAATTAAGTACTTAACCCAAGGTACCACTGTACTATAAAACGGAGGTGCCTTGCAAGCCAACAGAAATGCAAAAAAGGCATACAGTTGCTAACAATAAAAAGTAAAATGCCAAGCAATAAAAATAATAATATTCATTCAATCATTCCTGCCCATCTGACTGGGTTGCCCCAGCCACTCTGGGTGGCTTCTAGCATATATAAAAACACATCTATGCAATGAAGCAATCATAGCGACAAATTGCTGAATTGTCAAAAGTGGCCCTCAATGGGCTCTCTGAAGGCCTTGGCGCATGTTCAGACTGACTAGATGTACACATGGCCCCCTGTGCTTGCTCCTCTCAACCTACTCATGTAGGAGGGCACCTAATGGGAGTGGAGTGATAACATTCACTGGGGCATGCCCATCATACAAGTTGCCAGGAGAAATGCTGACAGCAGGGGCCAGAGAAGAACCCCCACTTGTAATGGTGTTCCAGCCTTGGGAAGGCCTACCTAGGGGCAATGTAACATACAGCCAGCCCTAATGAGCAGGGTAAATCACAGCTGAGCTGATGATTAGGTGACTCTCCCCTTGATGCAGTGGGGAGGAGTCTCTGGGCACACAGGGGCTCCTGCCGGACTAAAGTAATTAAAAGAAGATCAAACACTAATAAAACACTCAAATCAAGTGTAAGCAATAAATCACAGGCAATGAAACACAAATGCTGAAGCTACAACAAGCAGCAGAAATCGATCGGAAGCCTCCGACAGCGTAATCAGTTAGCTGGAAGGCTCTCTGAAACAATATCACCATCTCCTCGCTTCCCAAAGCCTTATAATGAGGAAGCCAAAAGAACCTCCCTAGATTTTAACCGATTGCACGTTTCTAAAAGCAGACCTAGAGGCTTTTGGAACTATGCTGGTAGGATATCCATCATAAAAAAACCACACAAAGCAAATAAGGTAGCATTGGGAACCAAGCAAATACATAGTAGGGAAACATGTTCCCATGGGCTCCTCTAGCTCTGCTAGTAAATTAGTGGTCCTGGAGCTTAGTGGCAAAGGCAATGTCATTGTATGTATGTAGAAGATCTTAGGTTAAACTCCTGACATCTTCAGTGAAAAGCATCTCATGTGCCAGTGCCTAGATAGTGCCTCTCCCTAAGGTATCAGAGGCCTATGGCCCTATAGATGTTGCTGGACTACAATTCCCATCAGTTGGGAGTTGCAGTCTAACACCATTGAGAGGATGCTAGGATTCCCATCCCTGGTATATGGAATATTTGTTGGCTGTTCTAGCTTGGAACAAGCCAGCTCCTAACATCCTTAATACCACTATATGCTGTTTGATCTTCATATAACTCTAGATATATCATTCTAACTAAAATAGTTGCTGTAATGATAGTCCATAGGATTGATCTTTGACGGTTGGTACCAAAAGGTGATACCTCCATCCTTTATGAGGCATGTGCTGTACACTTGGCACTTGCTCCTCTGCCAGTGTCTAAATTGCAGACTAAAGCTGTGTTTCTGTACAGATTCACCTGCTGTCATGACTCCAATCTTGAGCAGCAGTGAGGACTCAGGGGAGGAGGGACCAGTTGGATCAGAAAGACCAAGGCTCCAAGCCACAGAGGTGCTAGACATTGAGCTTAAAGTAGATCCTAACACCCAGGAGCACCAGGAGCCAGAGCCTCATCTGAGACAGCATCCTGTGAGTCAGATTCCCTTGAGGAGCCTTCTTCTCCCCACTACCTGGTCACCAGCATAGGTAATGTCCAAGGTGAAAGCTCCCTGAAAAGGTGATGGATCACTAGGCCAGGGGGTTCCCTCTCAGAGTCTCCACTATTCAGGAAGAGGGTGGGAGGGGGAGTTGAGCTCAAACAACCAAGTTGCTAAATGCAAAGCCATCTGTTGCAACGAGGACAAATTTCCCAATAAGGCAGCCCTGTTTAGGGAAGTTTTTAATGTTTGATGTTTTATTGTATTTTTAATGTTTTGTTGGAAGCTGCCCAGAGTGGCTGGGAAGCCCAGCCAGATGGGCGGGGTATAAATAATAAATTATTATAATAAAAAACCTGTTTATTTCAATAATATTAACATTATGGCATTTCTAATTCGTTACAAGCTGCACAATATCAATCACAAAAACCAACACAATGTTAATTGATATTGATAGCAAGGTGGAGTCAGATCTCCTGATGTCTGCTCAGAGTCAGACTGGCTGCTGATACCATTCACAGGAATGTTGAAGGCATTCTTATTTCAAAGCCCATTTATAATAATGTGCCTTCTGCACAGAAGCTTTATAATTGGGATATATATGTAATTAAACTCAAGGAACAATTTTTTTGGTAAGGAATATAGTATGATGAGTGGTATTCACTGGCATCAGAATGCTAGGTTTTTATGAATTTGTATACATAAATGCTTTTAGCACACACATCGTTTTCCATTTCTTTGTTGTTTATAAAAGAGAATTCAATGATTTAAAACTGAAAATAAGGCATGTATATGAGCTGACATATTGTTCATCTTCTTTTAAACAAAATCCTTTTTAAAATATAGGCTAAGAATGCCATTGTTCAGGAATAACAATATTGGTCCAATAAACTATGGTTTATCAGACTTGACTTGCTATGTCTGAATCAGGCCTATGTGTAGCAGCATTTGCTAATGTTCATCCTCTGCTTTTCCCACATGCCTCTTTATTTTCTGTTGTTTGTGTGTGTGTGTTACCTCTCCATTCCTCTCTTTCACCCCTGCCCCCACCCTCTAGTCCTCACTATTGAAATGTAAATGATAAGCTGCTTGGGGGACAATGCAGATAAATTAACTGGGAAGCCCCAAAACATTTAAAAAGTCAGATTTAAAATCATCTGATTTTTCAGAGGTCGAATGCTTGGCGGTGGCCAGCCATTTTGGAAACCTTTGTTCAAAGACGGCAAGTTCTGCTGTATATTTTCCAAGTTCACTTCAACCCTGAGCTCTGCCTAGTGGCAGTTTGTTCGGATGAATTACTCTCTAATTTCTGCCTTTCCTGCTTTTTGGACATGCCTTTAAATTACTGTTTAAGAGCCTATGCTGGAGGTGCCATCTTGAGTAATTTATGAAGACCCACTGCATTTTCTGAAGGCAAGACTTAACGGTCAAGCCAGAGTTCAGGATACATGACCTCTAGCTAAATCCTTTGGGCACAGATAGAGCTTGCTCGTCTTCCCAGAACGACAGACAATGGGGTGAAGAAAAGCAATTCAAAGAGCTGGAAAAGTAAAATATGGAAGGTTTCAACCACAGCTCAGCAATATAGCATCCCAGCGGGAGGAACGAAAAACATGGCAGATTTCTGATCAGTTGCTATGCCTACATTTAACGTTCAGAATCACTGGCTGCCAGGTTTATGTAGGTATGAGAGAAGTCTAGGTTTTGTTCTAATTGTTGGAGTATATTAGAACCTTAATGGCTGCAGTCTCTGGCATTAAAACAGATCTTATTTACATTTCCCTAGTCCTTTATTTGGTGGGCTGGCATGTGTTACCAGTCCCTGAGCCCTTTAGAATCTGTCCATATATTACTACGACACTGGAAATATACATCCAAAACCAGTCCCTTTGATAAATCACTGGTAAAATATGAGTGAAAATTATTGCAGCCCTGAACTCCAGCTTTTCTTAGGGCTTTCCATGCTTTCTGCAGGGCATTAAGGCATTTGTCCCCAACACTAATTATATATTTTTTTCTTTCAAAAATTGAGAACAAAAGGATGTATATCTGTCATCCTGCTATCTGCAAACTTAGCCAGAAGAAGTCCTGCTGAACTCTATGGGAGTTACTTCTAAGCAAATATTTATAACATTTTATTGTACTCACCACAATTTGTGTCAAAACCTTATGTAATTAACTGAGCTTCCCCTTGGGACTATTTAATTAATTTTATAATGAATGATTTTAGAGTGTTGTTTGTGTTGTACTTTTGTATTGTTTTATTGTTGTTAGCCGCCCTGAGCCCGGCTTCAGCTGGGGAGGGCAGGATATAAATAAAATTTATTATTATTATTATTAATGTAATATGTCCAGTAGCAGAGAGCAGATACATAAATGTTTGCAACAATACTGTGCTTGTGCATCATGTCATTTGGAGAAACTGTTATAGGTAAAACCTTAGCTTTGATTTATTGGGGCCTGGGGGCCTAACCAGTGCTTGGAATGGACTAGTTTGGTTTAATGAACTCTACTGAATTAGTTCAAAAACTACACCTGAAAGTAGTTCCCATAATTGCTGGGTGAACCAAACCCGGTTCATTTAGGGGTAGAACTTTCTAGTTCGTCTTCAGGTTCATTCTTTTAGATTTCTCTCTCTCTCCTTTTGGGGCCTTTGAGTTTGAGGTTCATAATTGTTGGGGAAAATGAACAATTCACATCCCACTGTTTTTTTTAAATTTTAATAAAACGTTTTCTTAGTCTTCTTAAGTATATTTTATACTTCAGCACAGCAGCTTGTAACATTCTGAATAGTGGGGGTGAGGAAGCTGATGAACTTAAATTGAACCATGAACAGTATGTGAAATGAACTAGTTTGTTTCGTGAATGAACAAACATTAACCAGGATTATTTCCTTTTTGGATATGTTGAACTAGAACTAGTTCCATTTTGAAATGAACTTTCCAATTTCCGGGCCTAACTACACCTTACATTAGTGCAATGACTGATGAGCAATCACACTGTGGGCTTTAAAAAAATTTAAATACTAGGTGTACAAAGAGGGTCACTGGTACCACCGTGGCTGTGGGGAAACAATAATAAAGCCTTTCCCCCCCTTCCCCCTTGAGATCTTGATGAAATTTATTCCAGCAATCATGGTAGCAATTAGCATTATGAAGAAACTTTTGATTGGCACCAGTGGGAGGGTTCCTGCCATGCTAATTGCTGTCGGGGGGTGTGTGTGTGACTTGACCATAATCATGGCTGGGGAGGGAAGGCTTAAAGCCCCTTGTCCCTGCATGGCACACTTCTGTTAACAATCGCTGTACCCCTCCCCAACATAATGCCTGGCATTTAAGTTTTTTAAAACCCACAGTGTTGTTGCTAATCACATCATTAACAAAATGTGTAGTTAAGCCCTGAGATAAATAAGCAATTAAAAGGCTCTTACATTCACAGTATTAAAAGTAAATGCAAGATGTTTTAACTGTGTTCTAAATGCAGCCTTTCATTTTATATTTTGATTCAAGGGCTGGGCTGGGGAGGGGGCAAGCACTTTCAACAAAGGAAATGAAGTTTTATGTCAATTAAACCCATAAATCACACCAGGCAGAAGGATAACACTAATTAGATCATTACAGGGGTATGCAATGGGCATGCTATGCTTCCCCCCTTGTTGTTTTGGATTGCAGGCTCATTAAAAACTCCATACCTCTTGAAATACCTTGACATGAAAGGTGATGATGAATATGGCTATAAAGACCAGGAATAATTCAAAGCCTGCTGTCAGAAGAATTGGACAGTGACACATTATCAACTTGCTGGAATGTACTTATCTCTATTTATTGTATTCAATTAGCACATAATGGACATAAATTGGAAACAAAAGCATTCAGCTGAGTAGGTGTTCATTTGGCAGTATATTTTAATTAGGATGAGGGGTTGTTTTTTTTAAAAAAATCTGCACCTAGATAGGTGAAAATTGTTTAGGTGGCACATTATGTTAGACTCTTACATTGGGCAAAATCACAAGCCTATATTTTGAAAACTTCAGGTTGTTCAGTTGCTTCAGAATGTGTTATTTCCAACACCAGAGGAAATTCTTTTTTCTGTTCAGGTGCTCTCTAAGTCCAAAATCCAATCAATGGTTTAAAGCTTTAAAAAGATCCCATCTGTATTTAAATGTTGCGCAATTTCAGGCTTCTGTAGGGGGGGAGAGAGACAAAGTTTTCAGTGGTGAAGGATAAGATTTACAGCAATATTCATCAAAGCTAATATTGCACATAAAGGTAAAGGGTAAAGGGACCCCTGACAATTAAGTCCAGTCGCGAATGACTCTGGGGTTGCGGCGCTCATCTTGATTTAAACGGCTAGGGAGCCAATGTTTTTCTGTTTCCACAGACAGTTTTTCCAGGTCATGTGGCCAGCATGACTAAGCCACTTCTGGCGAAACCATAGCAGTGCATGGAAATGCTGTTTACCTTCCCGCCTGAGCAGTATCTATTTATATATTTGCACTGTGTGCTTTCAAACTCCTAGGTTGGCAGGAGCTGGGCCCAAACAACAGGAGCTCACCCTGTCACAGGGATTCGAACTGCCGACCTTTTGATCGGCAAACCCAAGCAGCATAGTGGTTTAACCTACAGCACCACCCTTCAGTGTTAAACTGCAAAACATTTGTGTATTTGAAGAGAATTGCTCATTGTTGCAGCTTACACCCCAGAGTAATCAGAGAGATATGTAAGTCCTCTAGGGGGATAATCACATGTGGTCCATGACAAAGGGAATATAGGTCTGTGCCCACCCACACAGCCCTTCCGAAATAGGTTCAGGTGTCTTCCTGCCCTACTTCTGGCTCATGTTATCTGCAAAGGAGACATGAGGCAGCTTACAAGAAACAAAACGGGGTAAGAATTAAAAATGTCCCCCCTCAAAAAGTAGTTTAAAATACAGTAGAAGAAAAGATAATCAAAGCAACATAGGACAAATACAATAAAAAATAAATCCCAAAAGGCCTTAAGTATAAAATGTCCAGTGAAGCAACATCACCTTGCTTCAAATCAGTCAATGAAGGGGTCACACACACTTCTCTGGGGAGATTGTTTCCAGGGTGGCCCAAGACATTTTGCTACATGTGGCAGAGCAGCAAATGGTGTATGCAAGTCAAGAGGTAGGGTACCAAAGGTCAGCCAAGTTATTCTGTCACCTGAGGCAGCAAATCCCATAAGTGATTCTTCCCCCTTATGAGCAGCAATTTTGTTGTGGTGTTGTTGCTTCGCTGCCATTTCATGACGACCAAGATCATCTGCCTGAGCTGGCTGCCTCACTCACCCTAAAGATATCGCCAGCCCTGGTTATTCCACAAGCTAGGCCCACACTCAAAAAGGCTCTTTCCTCCTTCAGTTGGAAAAAATAGGATAAGGAGAGGCTACTCCCTTGATCTTTCATGCTAACAGTGTGTGTCTCTGAAATTCAGTGTTATTCTTTCTTTTAGGTGTGCATACCTTGGGAAACAGAGTATTGCTGCTTCCTGAAATACATATCTCATGCCTTGTGAGAATTTCCCTTTCTCCCTTGCACTGCCGGCTCTCAGATTGTAAATCATATTTTAAAACACATTAGTGTAATGTTTCTGGAGCTGATGTTAAGTGAGTTTTTGAGATTGTATCTGCTGCTAAATCTTGCCTGAATTTCCTTGCTTCAGAAGAATTCACAGCATATTTCACTATTACAGACAGGCATTTCCATATCTGAGACTTGCTTCTCTCTCTCTTTTTTTGAAAAGCAAAACAAAACCACCCTTCTATAATCTTGATGTCTGACGGGTGGTTTCAGGAAAGGGAGCTATTGATATTTGTTACAGTTTGTTCTCTTCGACTCCCATCGAAGAAAAAAAGAATGGAAAGAAATGACATTTCACGAAGAAGCAGGAGGTAATAGCTATTATAGCAGACTAAGTGACTCCTCTGTTGTTTGATTCCTAAAATGTTTTACTGCAAGACAGAGACAAGGATAAAGTTATCTGAGACAGAACATTGTTTTGGAAAGCAACTGAATAATTGCTGACATTATGCAAAGGTGTGTGTGTCTGTGTATAGATGTATATACGTATATAAATATAATGCGTAGAGCCTACTTGGCTGATACATTCCCAGTTGCTCAGATGTAACAGAGGTGTTGGTAGGTGTGGTGGAGTGGATAGTGTTCTGTGTTCAAATCTTGCATGAATTCACTGAACGGGAAAGCTGCTGCTTTTCAGATTCAGTTCCCTTTCTAAGAAAATGGGAACCCAGAGGGATCTAATTTAATCGGAGTTGTGACAGTGGAAAAATGTAAGGAGAGTAAAGCAACTTGTATGAGAAGAAAAGTGCTGACAATTAAACATAATGCAATCACACGTTAACCATACATGTCTGGATAGGTTTGCTGAAAACTTTGGGGTTTCTTTTTATCAGGTGCTGAAAACAACATAGCTAAGGTACCTTTCTAATATTGATTGGCAGGGAGTTCCAAAAAGCAGGTGGTGACACTCTAAAGGACTGATTCCTAGCAAGTGTGGAATGAACATCATGTGACACTTGTAAAAGTGGGCACATGTGGGATAATGTGATCATTCAAGGAAGATGGTCCCAGATTGTCCATGGCTTTTTATATTAACTTGTGTTGTTTAGTCGTTTAGTTGTGTCTGACTCTTCGTGACCCCATGGACCAGAGCATGCCAGGCACTCCTGTTTTCCACTGCCTCCCACAGTTTGGTCAAACTCATGCTGGTAGCTTCGAGAACACTGTCCAACCATCTCGTCCTCTGTCGTGCCCTTCTCCTTGTGCCCTCCATCTTTCCCAACATCAGGGTCTTTTCCAGGGACTCTTCTCTTCTCATGAGGTGGCCAAAGTATTGGTGCCTCAGCTTCAGGATCTGTCCTTCCAGTAAGCACTCAGGGCTGATTTCTTTCAGAATGGATAGGTTTGATCTTCTTGCAGTCCATGGGACTCTCAAGAGTCTTCTCCAGCACCATAATTCAAAAGCATCAATTATTCGGCCATCAGCCTTCTTTATGGTCCAGCTCTCACTTCCATACATCACTACTGGGAAAACCATAGATTTTACTATATGGACCTTTGTCGGCAAGGTGATGTCGCTGCTTTTTAAGATGCTGTCTAGGTTTGTCATTGCTTTTCTCCCAAGAAGCAGGTGTTTTTTAATTTCGTGACTGCTGTCACCATCTGCAGTGATCATGGAGCCCAAGAAAGTAAAATCTCTCACTGCCTCCATTTCTTCCCCTTCTCTTTGCCAGGAGGTGATGGGACCAGTGGCCATGATCTTAGTTTTTTTTGATGCTGAGCTTCAGACCATATTTTGTGCTCTCCTCTTTCACCCTCATTAAAATGTTCTTTAATTCCTCCTCACTTTCTGCCATCCAACTTGGGTCATCTGCATATCTGAGGTTATTGATATTTCTTCCAGCAATCTTAATTCCAGCTTGAGATCCACCCAGTCCAGCCTTTTACATGATGAAAGACAACAGGCATTTATACTAACTAGAAGCTGGTAATTCCAAGAAACAAAAACAACCAGTCAGTTTTGAAATCAATACAGTCAAACCTCAGTTCCCAAACGCCTCCATTTTGGAACGTTTCAGCTCCCGAATACCAAAAACATGGAAGTAAGTGTTCAGGTTTTCAAATGTTCTTCGGAAGTCGAACGTCCGACACAATTTCTGCTTGAGTGCAGGAAGCTCCTGCAGCCAATCAGAAGGCGTGCTGAGCTGTGTTGAACATTTCAGAAGCCGAAGGTTTGACAAACAAGGTTTGACTGTAGTTTAAAATGGTTCATTTTTAAAGATCCAGACACTCATCTTGATTCAAAATAACATCCATTTGTATCAAAACATATGGGAGGGGGGGACTGTTGCAAGATCTTGCTACCATCATGCAAAACTTGGTTACAATGTCTGTCCAAATGCATAGCAAACAGGCAAGCCACTTTCCAAAATATATAGTAAATAGTAGCATCTTGAATTTTGCCTGGTAACAAGTTGGCAGCCAGTGCAGTTGTCTGAGCAGGGGTACAATATGTTGACTGTTTTGCAGTACAGTGGTACCTCGAGTTACATACGCTTTAGGTTACAGACTCCTCTAACCCAGAAATAGTGCCTCAGGTTAAGAACTTTGCTTCAGGATGAGAACAGAAATTGTGCTCCGGCGGCAGCGGCAGGCCCCATTAGCTAAAGTGGTGCTTCAAGTTAAGAACAGTTTCAGGTTAAGAACGGACCTCCGGAATGAATTAATTACCGTATTTTTTGCCCTATAGGATGCACTTTTTCCCCTCCAAAAATGAAGGGGAAATGTGTGTGCGTCCTATGGGGCGAATGCAGGCTTTCGCTGAAGCCTGGAGAGCGAGAGGGGTTGATGCGCACCGACCCCTCTTGCTCTCCAGGCTTCAGGAAGCTATCCACAAGCCTTGGGAGCCCGTGGGAGTTCCCGCCGGGCTCCCACGGCTTGCGGAGAGCTGCCTGCACCCTGAAGCCTGGGTGCACCTGGGGAAAAAATAATTTCCCCCCCCTTTATTTCCCCCCCAAAAAACTAGGTGCGCCCTATGGGCCGGTGCGCCCTATGGGGCAAAAAATACGGTACTTAACCCGAGGTACCACCGTACAGTGGAACCTCTACTTACAACCATAATCCGTTCCAGAGGTCCGGTCATAACTAGAAACGTAGGTAAGTAGAGGCACACTTTTCCACAGAAAGTAATGGAAACGTGAATTGATCTGTTCTAGACGAAGAAAAACACCCCCTAAAACAGCAATTTAACACGAATTTTAGTGTCTAATGAGACCATAGATCCATAAAATGAAGGCAATAATCAATGTACTGTACTATAAAATAAATAAGACAGTATTGTAGATGAAAAAAATTAACATTAATTTTTTTCTTACGTGCACTGAGGGTGGGTGGGCTTACCTGGCTACAAGCTGGGGGTGGGGCAAGGGCCAGTAAAGAGCTGATTCACTTCGGCCAGGGTCACTTTTTTTTCTTGCCAGGCCAGGTTCTTCTCTAGACTTCCTCAGGTTAGTTCCTTGGTGGGGTTTGGGGCTGCAGTGTGCCCTGGTGTGCCTCTTGCAGGCGGCACCTCTTCCACAGCTTCGGGGGTGGGATGGAGGCCTCTCCCCAGCAGCAGAGGCCTCAGCACTGCCCTGCAACCAGCTGGGCGAGCTCTGGGCTGCTGGCAAGGCCTCTGTTCGTATCTAGAGGAAAGTTCATAAGTCAAATCACCTGGAATCATACATAAGTAGAGCTGTACATAAGTAGAGGTTCCACTGTAAAGCTTTGAAACTCGTTCTTCAGGTAGAAAGCTCATTTACTTTTACACAAGGTCCATGTCAGGGAATCTGCTGAAGAACTCTAACAAAGATTCTATAAAAATATTTCCAAAAGTTCTTGGACTTTCAAGTGGTGCACTGTTGGTGAAAATTAGTTGAGTTGTGTTTTTCCACAGGAAGATAGGCAGATTAACATCTGTGCTGTGGTGACATTTGCTTCACTGAAGACATTAGCATTATTGTAATGCTAAGCCAAACCATGTCTACTGCTGCACAGTTAGAAAATTGCTGCTTTGCTGCTCCCTTGCGCCTCTTCTACTGAGAGTTAAGCCATGGTTTGGCTTCCTGTTACATTAGAACCCTGGTCCATAGTTTATCTCCCTCAACCGAACTATAAGCAGTAAGGTAAGAAGGAATGTTGATTACAGCTTGTGGTTTGCTTGGAGAGAGACAAAACCATGTGTACTGGTTCAGATGTAATGTTAACCAAGCCATGGCTTAGCTCCTGGCAACATGGCAGCAGTGGGAGTGAAGCAGGAATGAATTGTCCATGATTTTCTGACTTCCAGCACATTTGCTTGTTAATGCTAATCTTAGTATTGCATGTGAACCCAGGCCATTGTGCGCAGTTGGATAAGTCACACTCCTTGGTTTCCTGCCTATAAAGTATGGATATGGGTTGATGAAACAAGGGATGCAAAGCATTCCTAATCCTGCTAACATTGTACCTCTACATTTCTGCCATTATATATGGCAGTGATGCTCATTGGAGAAAGAATTCTGCAAGATGTGTTTTATGCCCCCTGCCTAAGTTCTTACTGTGGGTGCAATAGCTTTTAGAGTGGCAAATCTGGAATTCACAAGCTAGCAAAAATGTTTCGGATTGGACTTCAGTGGGGGTTAATTTGTTTTAATACAAGGTTAATTGGGTTGCTGAGAAGTCTACTGTACACAGGGACAATCCACAAGTTGTGCTGATCTCTCACAACCCTGCTCATTAAAATAAGATTTTCATTGTGCAGTGCTTAGTGAATTATATCCTAAAAGATCTTTCTAAATTACAAAAATGCTGATAATTAGTAATAAGAATTACTAATAATTCTTGGTAATTTAGTAATTGGTAATGACGAACTAGATAATTAGTATTTAGAGTCAGTCTTCACTGATATGCACTCTGACTACACAACCACTAGAATTATTGAGGTGGTAATAAAAGAATGGCAATAAATAACAGCATTTTAATGCATGCAGCAGTTTCTACACAAAGCACTTTGCAAAATTCAGTGAAGCAAGCATACTTTTTTTATTATTCCTGGAGATAAGGGCTGCTTCATACTTTAACCGGCATCTGGGTTACAGTGGCCTGCTTTTGTTCTACCTTGAGTAACTTTTGATTTAGCTGCGGGCGTTTCTAATTTATTTATTTTTTTAAAATAAGATGATGATTATTTTACAAATATTACATATATAGAACAGCCTGAAAATTGATTTCTAGAATTGTGCTGTGGTTCTCAAATTGTTTTCTTCGCTCCTCCTTATAGGTTACCAATGTATACCATCAGCATTGGTCAAGATAAACTGAGCAATCTCCACCACTGGTGATGGATACAGATCCAATGCAAAACCAACACCTTCTGGGACAATATGCCCTGAAGCATATACTTTTGATCACTGCCTCAGGTTTTATCTGTAGTGCTCTATCCTTGCCTCTGTGGGACTTAGCTAGATGGACCAGTTGTTCTTACCAATATGGACATTCCTATAGCCTGACATGTATCATGCAGTTTGACAGCCCTGTCCTTCCAAATTTGTCCCACAGGATTCATAATAAAAACCAAGTAGGCTCAGCATTGGTAAAGGGCTGGGGCAGCAAGTGAGTTCACATCTGGAAGTGGGGAGAAAAAACCCAAGGCTCCTGGTGTTACTTGGCTCCCTGCTGAAAGTGATTGAGCTTGAATGAGCGTTTGCTGCAATCTTTGCAACCTGATCTCTAAGACCGCTTTGGCCCTTCAGATAGAGAATGACCTTGAGATAGGGATAACTCCTAACCTCTCTCTGACCCTGGCAGTGCCTCTTGAGCAAACAGGAGCTCTTTGTTTTAGGTTGGTAGGAGCCTGAGAAGGTTTATGGAGCAACAGGGGGCATATTTAGCTTCCAGAGATGAAATGCTGTTACACATGTGTGACCAGAAGGATAATGCTTTTATTTCATCTGTGAATAAGTATTGATTAAATGGGAGAAAAGGATCTGAGTAAATATTGACTGATTAATGTGCCACCCAGCCGTCAAGCAGATATTTGGAATAGGGGGTGGTGATAATGATCTCATTTGATGCAGGGCATGCAAATATTTAACAGAGAAAGCAGAAATTATTCATTTATTGATGGAAGGGTGGGGGAAGCAGCTAGCATTTCATGAAATAACATGTTCCTCTCTAGAGACCAAATTTTGAGAACAGATATCAACTGAGATTCTGGAGAGACTTTTACATTCTATCAAATCCCCTTCTCAAGCCTCCACAAAGGACTTAGAAGCACTGGTATATGCTAACATACCCTCCAACATTTCTGTGATGAAAATAGGGATGTCCTGTTATAATAATAATAATAATAATAATAATAATAATAATAATAATAATACCAACTCATCTGACTGCATTGCCCCAGGCACTTTGGGTCATTTCAAACATATACAGTGGTACCTTGGGTTACATACGTTTCAGGTTACATACGCTTCAAGTTACAGACTCTGCTAACCCAGAAATAGTGCTTCAGGTTAAGAACTTTGCTGAGAACAGAAATCGTGCTCCGGTGGCATGGCAGCAGCAGGAGGCCCCATTAGCTAAAGTGGTGCTTCAGGTTAAGGACAGTTTCAGGTTAAGAACGGACCTCTGGAACGAATTAAGTACTTAACCTGAGGTACCACTGTATAAGAGCATAATAAAACATTAAACATTTTAAAAAACCTTCCTATTGTTGTAAACAAAAATTGCCTTTTTCCCTTTTGGGGTATCCAATAGCCCATATAGAGTCCTTACATAGGTTCCCTATTGGTAGGAGAAAATAACAGAGGCCAACCAGAGAATATTGAGAAGCAAGCAGCCAGTAAGCTTGATGTTTATTGATCTGTTGCAACAGGGTGCTCCCCTCACCCGCAGGAGAGGAGGAGGACCCAGAAAAATGGCATGCAAGGCCTTATAAAGACTTTTGAAATTCCCATCCTGTAGATCAAGACCACCCCCAGAAACATCATACATACATCACAGAAGTGGTGTAACCTAAGACCACCCTTCAGATACAACACACCTACATCACAGAAAAGGCGGTCTAAAACAGAAATTTGAATATTGTTTATCTCCTGTCTGGCAGGTTACTTGATTGGATTGCCTGGGGAGCCTGGCCATTATTTGTAGTGATAAATACTTAGTTCCTGGCCCAGGTCACAGGCTCACAACCTATTCATATCTTAAATGTGTCCTTAAGACAGGATTTGTGAGGAAAGAGACAATGGGGAGGTTTCCCATTTTGACCTTGTAGAGAAAACATTGGATCAGTTTAGGAATCAAAATGGTTCCAGGTTGGTCTTCCTGTGCTGATCTATGTACATGCTTGGTTGGTACACTTATGAACATTACCATATATCTAAGACCATAAAATTCCTATCACACTATACAGGGCTGCCTTCAGATGTCTTCTAAAAGTTGTATAGGTACTTATTTCTTTGGCCTGGGGAAGGGGGGGGTCACATAACTCCACATCTTCAAACATTTCTCCAATGAAAATAGGGGTGTCCTAAGGACAAATAAGGATCAAATAAGAAACTGGGACAGATTCTGTCAATCCAGCATTATCCCTGGAAATAGGGACACGTGGAGGGTCTGTGCTAAGACTGTCATCCTATTGTGCTAGGTTTAGCGATCTCTGTGAAATCTGGTTAGGTAAGACCACAGTTTCTTTCATCTTAGGAGAATGAATTATTATGTCTCCTGGGTGGACCTGGCTTAAAGAGCCAAGATGGAGCTTTCCAAACACAGGAGAACTATGTAGCCTCTGAGGCTTGGTGAAATCTCCACACCTCTTCCAGAATCAGGCTTAGAGGGGAATTTCAGAGCTATTGGCACAAGATAAGTGTGAAGTGTCACACCAAATACATCATAAGGTTTCTTCTAATTCTATTTAGAGACCAAAGGATGGGCACTGAAGTCTTCTTAAAGAGGAACACCAAACACTTTAAACAAGCATGCCTATTGTTGTCTCCCAAATATACACATCCAGCTCAAATTCCACACTGTGAATTCACATTCAAATCTCCCAGTCTTCAAGGGAAAGGAAACTGCCCTTAAAGACATAACAAGACTATTGCCTAACACTGTCTTTTGCTCAGTAAGCCTATATGTGCACATAATTCAGTCATGTATACTTGTTTTTAAATTGTGCTGATTTTAACTGCACTTTATTGATAATAACTTTACTGTTTAATGTACACCACTTAGAGATTTTTAAAAATTTATTAAATGGCTTAGAAAAGCTCTTAAATAAATAAAGACAAACTGCGCCACACTCTACAGGAAACTGTGCTGTTTTTGAGCTCTAACTAGTCAAGCTCAGTCCAATGGTCTGAGAGCTGAGCGCCTTCTTTTATAAACCATACACGTAAACCTACTCCAAGTCATGTAACTGGAGGCAAGCAATCGGGGTTTCTAATATACACACAAGGAGGCTAGCTCAGGTCCCAGTCAACATGATTCATATTCCCCTTTCCCATTTCCATCCCCTGCATTTTGTATTGGCTTTAAAGCAAAACATAAAGCCAAAATTATATAAAAAAGAAAAAAGTTCCTCTTCTGTTTATTTTATAACAAGGCTTGCTAAACATACCTACAACATATCATTATAATAGAGGAAAAGAAGTCTGCCAAGAATTATACTATGTTGCAATGTGCTTTGAAATATTTCCAATCGCTCTCAAAATTACTGACACTTTGCACATCCGGTCTTACCCATATTGATCCTTAAAGTGCAGATCAACCCCACATATTAATCCTGGCAACCTTGATCATCTTAAGCTTTTCTCTAAATTATCGTTAATAGCTTTTCGTATACATTCCCCATATCTTCTTGCCTTTACACAAGGCCCCTAGTAGTGTTTGATTCCTGTTTTACACAGGAAGAATTGTAGCACAGAGATTTGCCCAACATAATCCAAAGGTTCCATTGTAGAATATGCTAGGCTCTGTTCTTCTAAATCATCACGGAGTCCATTTTATTTAAAATGAAGTTTCTGCTTGGGCAAAACATCCAGGGATAAATAGCCTGAGATGGATTCTGACAGTATTTAGGGGGAATGGCAAAATGGAATGTGAAACATTTGTGAAAGCAGCAATGTAATGAATTGGGAAGGTTGTTCTGAAATATGAATGCAAGGTGGTATTCAGTTATAATTCTATGAAAAAGGATTTCCCTATCTCCCTCTGCAAACACCCTGCACTATCCCCACATCTGCTCTGGAGGGTGAAAAGAATTTTTATATTTATGTATGCGAATTGCCTTGAGATCTATGGATCAAGGGTGGTATACAAATTTAATAAATAATAATGAAAAATAACAGATTTAGGGGGTGCACAGGGGACCCCTGTGGCGAGGGGTGGAGAGGGGAAGATTGTTCTGTCAACACAGGATTTCCCTTTGTGCAAGTGGGACAATCTGCTTAGCTATACTTGAACACAATCTGCAGTGTCTAATTTTTAGCAACCCATAGCACCGTTATTTTATGATGAGCATTCTCCTTGCACTAGCATATTATCATCAATCAATTTTTTAACAGACCTTTTGATGCTAGCATTGGAAGCTGCAAACAAAATATTCATTTCATTTGACAGCTGGAAAAGTTGAAAGCAAAGCATAAACTATTTATCTTGGTTTCACTTTCTGAATGCTTAGGAGGCTGAAAGGATCTTTATCTGGCTCTGGTGGACCGCAAAGGTCCATCACAATATTCTTCAAAGGCTAAGCATCTGCTGGCTCCAAAACATGGAGAACAATCTCACCTGTGTGAGTCGGCATCCTGTATTTCCAATTTCAACTTTATGGCTCACGAGAAAGGCAATGGGGGAAGTAATAGTTTAAGTTGGAGCTACAGGAACCCAAAGTGACCCCTTGATGATAAGCTCGCAACAAAATATTTACCTAAGAGATAAACTGTGATTAAGCTGGTTCTTTTTTGTATTCCCAGTCACAATAGAGGCTGGTTGTTTAAAGCAAATGTCCCTTGTATATAAAAAAGGTGGGGAGTAGAATTGAAGCCACTGAGGTAATTAAGTACTCAAAGATTTAGGAGTAGTTTTTCTGCCTGTCACATGGCAAATTACTTCAATGGTCAAATATAGAACTATTATATAAAGCAGGCTACCAGCATGTGTCAGGAAGCATATTTCATTCTAATAGCTCACTAGTGATTAGCAAATCCTACCGGCCATAAATTAACACTGTCCTTTATTCTAGAAAGCTTGCAGTCAGGTTGGAGGTAAGACGGACATTCTAAATCCTAGATTTCTATCTCTAGGCATTTGCCTCCCCAAAACCACTTGCCAAGGACCCCTTTTCTTCCAAGTGCACATTCCCTATATAATGGTTAGAAAAGTGTCATCTCTTCACTCCACCTCTTAGGTGACCACAGTCATAGCTGTTCCCTTCTAAGTACCTCCATTACTCCACCGACACACACATCTCAGGGAAGGGCCAAAAGTCTGGGTAAGGAGAAAAGTATTTGTTTTGCACCCAAAATTAGGGAAAGCTGGTGCCAGACGTGCCTCCCTGGGGAGAGCATTCTACAAGTGCTGGGCTACCAGATATTGGCCAGATATTGTGTTGCATGCATGTCCCAGCAGCACACGGTCTCACACTTTGCCCTGCAGCATTGTTCTCTGCACAATTGCCACCCTTCTTAATATACAGTGGTACCTCGGGTTACAGACACTTCAGGTTACAGACTCCTCTAAGCCAGAAATAGTACCTTGGGTTAAGAACTTTGCTTCAGGATGAGAACAGAAATTGTGCGGCGGCAGCGGGAGGCCCCCTTAGCTAAAGTGGTACCTCAGGTTAAGAACAGTTTCAGGTTAAGAGCGGGCCTCCAGAACCAATTAAGGTCTTAACCCGATGTACCACTGTAAACTTATTACTAGGATGCTTTGCTTTTCCAAGTTTTCTAGCTATGGAAAGGGTTTGCATGAGTCCAGGGGTTAGTAAGCAGTCTAGATTGTGCTGGAGGAAAGCTGCCACCTAGTAAGTAAACCTTCCTTTAATGCTAAATGTCACTTTTAAAGATTGTATATTGAATAAAAAACTTGTTAGGTATGACAGTTAAAACTTAATGGCGTTTAAAAGGTTTTTTCTGTTTAGACTTATCCTATTAGCCAAACTATCTGCATCCAATTGCATTAGATTTTCAATAACACTTAGGAAACAACAGGACTCTGTATCCACTGCCAGAATAGCAGTTTCACTAGAGAGCCCTCTTCACACATGCAGGAGTGTGTGCTGGCATAAAGTCTGAGTAGACACACGTGAGTATACACACATACTCTTCCCTAAGTGTCCCTCTATGCAAGGCGTCTTCTCACATTGAGTGTAAGAGTCTGAAAGGGGTTTCAAGCCACATTCAGTCAAAACACTAGAAGCCTCTTTGCAATTGGGGACAAAGCAATGCTCCTGTTTGTGAAGGAACTTCTAAGTGTGTTCATCTGAACATGCTAAGAATTCCCCTTCAGACTTCTCTGCTCACTTTGAGAAAGTTGCAGGTTCAGGTAGACTTGAAGGAAGGGCTGATGTGTGGGAGCAGGCAGGCAGGCAGCCTCCTTTCACAGAAATTGCTTAGATGAGGGACTTGCACATTTTGCTTCATAACTTTCTTTTCATGAGGACTTGTATTTATTTATATTTTTTTAAAGAAAGCTCAGAGTCTCGGCAGGAATCTGGAATCTGGAGGCCTGGATTTGAAAGGTGAAAATCACAATCACCTTAAGCCAGAATCTATTGGGGCTCTGAGAGTTGATTATGGTAGCCTTGGGATCTGGTCCTTCCAGAACTTCACAGTGAAGGAGCATATTGTCCCTGAGAAAGTTGCTCAAGAGGTGAAGATATCTCAGAAGAAACTGAATTTGCCTACTTGCTGACAGTGATTAACTGGCGTCCACTTCAGCATGTTTTCTTTCTATAGTTGGTCCACTGCCGGTACACATTTTCTCCTTGCAATTGACCCTCCCTTTCCCTTGCTAATGGAATCTTGGAATCTCTCCGCATTTATATTTCCTCAGGAGGGTTCAGCTTTTCAGTTTGAATGTTAAGAGCCTGAAGTAGATACTTTAGATATATATTCCATTTACCACTTGCCCCCAAGTATAAAAACCTTGTATGTATCCATAGAAGGTATAAATCGACTCTTGGCTCCTATGGCATTCTGCTGACTTTTAGCACCTGAGCTTTAGCCCCATAGAGCTACAGGGAGAATGAATTAAACACAATTCAAGAAAGTTTGGAAAAGTCAGCATTATCTCTTCTACAGAAGGGGATGAAAACAGACTCAGAGGCCCTGTATAAAAGGATAAAGGAAGTCTTTTATTTGGTTGTTTGTATTGTTGTATGTTATGCTCACTGTCTGTTATGCTCACGTTTAATGAGGGTGGATTTGTGTATTGGGGGGTGGGGGTTTTTGTTATGTTGTAAATAAAATTCCAATAAAAATTAAAAAAGAAAAAAAAGAAAAGAAAACAGACTCAGAGGCAATCCAGCTCAGGATCTTACACCTTATTGTACATGAAAGACACCCTATAGTATAAGAGTGGGATGCTGCTGCTACTGCTGATAATTATAACAATATTAAATTTATATTTATATTTCACCTTTCCTTCATGGAGTCAAGGTGCCATACATAGTTTTCCTGCTTTCCAGTTTATCCTCACAAGAACCCTGTGAGGTCAGTTAGGCAGAGTCAGTGACTGGCCTGAAGTCATGCAGTGGGCTTCATTAGATACTAGAACCTGGGGTGATGTTTGTGCCACCCATTTAAAGCAGATTTAAAACACATGGCTTCTTCCAAAGAACACTGCGGTCTGAAGTTTGCCCCTCAAAGAGCTCCAAACCCCATCACCCTTAACAACCTCTATCCACTACACCACACTGGCATGATCTTTGGTCTTAAACACACAGAGAAAAAGACTTGCACAGGATCATATCCTTTCAGTTCAAGCTGTAAGGAAGCAAGTATATAATACTCTTCCTTTTTGGAAAGTAAGAAGGAAATAGGGCACATAAAAGTCTCATAAAGCCTCAATAACAGAACAAAATACAGTGGTACCTCGGGTTACATACGCTTCAGGTTACATATGCTTCAGGTTACAGACTCCGCTAACCCAGAAATAGTACCTCGGGTTAAGAATTTTGCTTCAGGATGAGAACAGAAATCGTGCTCTGGCGGTGCGGCAGCAGCAGGAGGACCCATTAGCTAAAGTGGTGCTTCAGGTTAAGAACAGTTTCAGATTAAGAACGGACCTCCGGAACGAATTAAGTACTTAATCCGAGGTACCACTGTACTTATATCCCAAATGGATATTCAGAATGGATATGCTTTGCATATAATATAAAGTGAGTAAGACTCGGCCGAATGCATGGATGAGAATCGCAGGATAGAAAAGCTTTCACACCCAAAAGTCCTCTTAGGTCTGTCCCCCCCCCCATTTTCCCCCAAGCCTGCTAGTCCCTCCCACTTAAGCATTTATGCTGATGTTTTGACAACATAAAGATTCACACTTGGGGATGGAGTTTGTTATGAATATATTATTATAAGGATGGTGTAATCTTACATGGGACGCGGGTGGCGCTGTGGGTTAAACCTCAGCGCCTAGGACTTGCCGATCGCATGGTTGGCGGTTCGAATCCCCGCGGCGGGGTGAACTCCCGTCGTTCGGTCCCAGCGCCTGCCAACCTAGCAGTTCGAAAGCACCCCGGGTGCAAGTAGATAAATAGGGACCGCTTACCAGCGGGAAGGTAAATGGCGTTCCGTGTGCTGCGCTGGCTCGCCAGATGCAGCTTGTCACGCTGGCCACGTGACCCGGAAGTGTCTGCGGACAGCGCTGGCTCCCGGCCTATAGAGTGAGATGAGCACACAACCCTAGAGTCTCGCAAGACTGGCCCGAACGGGCAGGGGTACCTTTACCTTTAATCTTACATAGTTACTGCCCTGACGTCTGGTGCAGAAGCCTGGCAAAGAGATACCAAAGTATGTCTGCATTGTGGTAAACAGGAAGTCTGAAATTTGGGGAAAGCTAAGGGAGACTGTAGTACCAAGATCTGGGGAAGTGGCAACATGATGATGAATGGATGCAGTGCGACTCCAGCAGTGAGAACGATAGACTGCTATTCATAGAGAGCTCAGTTGGTGGGCTGGAGAATGAGTTCTTTGGGCCAAATGCAATGTTTATTCACCGCTGATATCTGTGTGGGCTGATGGCAGCTTTGCAGCATGACACCAAGAGAGACTTGGACTAAAGAGAGCGTTTGGGGATGTGATTGTCCCTCAGTTACTCTGCATAAAAATTCAGCACATGAAGTTCCTGTCAGGCTATGACTCTTAGAAGGTGAAGACTTATAGTTGCTAATTTCGCTCTCTCCCTCTCCACCCATTTTGTTTACCAACTAGCCTGATGAGGAGATCTGGAGTATTTAGAAGCTTGCACACTATTTGGTGCAGGATGCGGGTGGCACTGTGTGTTAAACCACAGAGCCTAGGGCTTGCTGATTAGAAGGTCGGCGGTTCGAATCCCCACAATGGGGTGAGCTCCCATTGTTCGGTCCCTGCTCCTGCCCACCTAGCAGTTCAAAAGCACATCAAAGTGCAAGTAGATAAATAGGTACCGCTTTGGCAGTAAGGTAAACAGCATTTCCGTGCGCTGCTCTGGTTCACCAGAAGCGGCTTAGTCATGACCCGGAAGCTGTACGCTGGCTCCTTCGGCCAGTAAACTGAGATGAGCGCCACAACCCCAGAGTCGTCCACGACTGGACCTAATGGTCAGGGGTCCCTTTACCTTTACCTACACTATTTGATGAAACATTGTTTGATCTAATAAAAGTTTTGCCCTGATATGGATTGTTTTAATGGGTGAAGGTGGCCACGTTTACATTTTGTGAGCCTCTCCTATGTTTCAGCAAGAGGAAACCTAGCACAACTTATAAGAGGCAACGCTTAAAATGATCTTGGCATGAATCAAAACCCCTCATCAAGTTTAGAAAGCCTTGCCATGCTGACCACTCCTGCTGGAGGAAGTACACATCACTTAAGGCTAGTAGCCACTGACAGCCCCATCTTCCAGCATTGCAGGGGGTGGGACTAGATGACCCTTGTGGCCCCTTCCAGCTCTACAATTCTATGATCATGTCCTTGGCTGAGTTGAAGAGCAGGCTTTCCCCCCTCTTGAACTGTGTGAGTTCTGTTAGCTCCGGATGAGAAGCAATGGGCATAGATTTCATGAAAGTGCATATGCTTACTAAAAAAAAATATTGCAGGAGATATTATGTATTTTTCTGCTGCATTGAATAATATCACCTCACCTTCCTTTAAATAAGAGCTGCAAGGCAGGTCATTTTTGTGTCCCATTAGGCACACATAATTCAATACTCATTTTCCCAAGATCTCTTTTCTCTTGCTCTACAGACAGCTTTGTCTATGTTTCCGTAGTGTTTTTACAGCTGCTGGTTTATAAAAAAATAAAAAATCAGATTAAAACATCAATAACAATAACTTTCTTAATTATATTTTCTTGAGTCTCTTAATCCTTTGAAGCAAGGAGGAGCGGAGGTGAAAATGGGAACTTGTGTTTGAGAAATTTGATCATATTACATTTAATCCATACATGAGTCATCCATAATTGATCTTAGTGGTTACTCAGGTTGAGTTGGGCCTTAGCCGAATTGTCAGTTTTTCAGAATGCATCTGCCCACCATTTGTCTTGCCATGAAAGGGCAGTGTAGTGGTGCCAAGAGCATTGGTTTTGTTGGACTGGAAAGACCCATCTTCAAATCCCTGCTCAGTTATGAAGCTCACCGGATGATTGTGGGCCAGTCACTCTCTTTCAGCCTAACTCATCTCACAGAGTTGTTGTGAGGATAAAATGGGTGAGTAGAAGCCATGTACAGAGCTCCAGCCAGAAGAATTAAGATAGAGTTAAGAGTGCTTCACAACCAGGAGGCCCAGTTATTGGTGTTTAGAGCTTACTTGATTGCATTCTTTTATTGCTAAGCTGTTTTATTTGTTCATTCATTTGTCGGAGGGCATTGTTATAGAATGACTCATAAACATAATACATAAATAAATAATATCCTTAAGTTCCCTGTTAATATTCCTGCAGTATTCAGCTGCATATTAAAATTTTCTCTATATGCACATAAAGCTTGACTTGTTCATATTACAATGCCAAAGCTTGGCGCAAACATTTCCCTGCCATACCTTAATCCTAAATGGCATGTAATGTCGTTGATGTAGATTTTTGAATGTGTCTTCTTTCAGATTTGTACCTTGGGAATACCATGTCCCAAGCCTACAGATATAACTCTGCTACATCTCTTTTCCCAGTTGCTCTGATATTTACGATTATTTGGCTCAATAAGTTTCATATTATATAGATTTTAGATAGGAACATCTTGGTGTTTCCAGTAATTTCTAGATGGTTTCTACAGCATCAAACAATTTATCAAGGTTCTAGCTGAACTATACATTTCTGTTCCGTATCAGGATCCTAGTTTGTAAATATCGACCCTCCCTCTAAAAAGATGAGAGTGGTTTTGTATCCTTTGTATTATCTCACTGTATGTATGCAATCAATCAATCAATCAATCAATCAATCAATCAACTCTGTATAAAAAGATGAATGAGGTTGCAACCCTATAACCATTTACCTGGGAGCATGTCCTATTTAACTCAATGGGATTTATTTCTGAGTACAGTGGTACCTCAGGTTACAGAGGCTTCAGGTTACAGACTCTGCTAACCCAGAAATAGTACCTCGGGTTAAGAACTTTGCTTCAGAATGAGAACAGAAATTGTGCTCCGGCAGCGTGGTGGCAGTGGGAGGCCCCATTAGCTAAAGGTTAAGAACAGTTTCAGATTAAGAATGGACCTCCAGAACGAATTAAGTTCTTAATCCGAGGTACCACTGTAGATATCTCTAGGCATGCACTGTTAATTATAGTAGTGTACATCAAAGTATGCCGGATCTCAAAGTTACTTGCCTCAATCGGTAGCTCTAATCAACACAAGCAGCTATGTGAAAAACAGCATCAGTTCCATTCTTTACAATCATTTATCAGAGACTTAATAAACAGTGTGTTTTACTCTTGATTTCCATGTGGAATTCAACATGGAATTTGTTACCACAATACATGGTGAAAAAATAATTAGACAATGGAAGATAGATGGATAACAGTGCTCTTTGATTAAAGGCCTGGTATTCTCTCCCACTGGGTATTACTGATTGCTGGATGCTATAGGCACATCAAGAAAACATAATTTTTATATTATGTGTTGCCTGTTCATTTTGCACAACATCTGGCTCACCAATGTTATGAACAAATCCAGCAATACTAGATGAACCCTTGGTCTGTTTCAGAAGGGCAAAACTTACGTTCATATTATTTTTACCCTTAAATCACCCCCATTTTAAATATGGGAACTGAGACTGAGAGATAGTGGCTCTCTAAAATGACAAATAAGCTTAGGTCTCAAAGATCTAAATTTGGTAATCTGTATTCTGATTTCTCCATGGTATTTCTTAATCTGAAGTCTTGGAGTTCCTAGAGGAAAAATAAGATAATAAGTTCAAAGAAGTAAAAGCATTTCATTTGGCCATAGTTGTTGACACTGACTTCTGACTGTGGGGTAGCAATTGCAAGTGATTGTACTGAAATGTGGCCACCAACTTAGAAGGAGGTTCATTTTCTAAACTCAACCTCTTCCTGTATTAAATCAATGTTGGCATTTCCTCCCACTGAGTCCCTCTTTGGCTGTACAATATAGGAAGACAGGCGCCACATGCCTGGGTGGCTCTAGTAGTTTGGTTGTTACAGTAGAAGACAAAAAGCAAGAAGGCTGGATGCCTTTAAACATTTGACAAGGGCAATGATTAAGCCAGAGTGCTCAGCATGCAGTGTCTGGCTGCTGTTATAAAACGGAATCAAGACATGAAAATACGGCAAAGAGACATGGGCATCTGCTGGATGCTACAGACATGACATCATTAGATGGGAAGGTCTGGTTACAGCCAAGCATCTAGCACTTTATCAGAAGTAAAGAATAACAGATGCTTCCCCCCTCCCTTGATACTTGCACATGAGGAATGAGATGAGGAAGGGATGTGCCAGGGTGTCTGCCACTAAGGCTGAAGAAGGGAAAACTTGGGAACTGTATATTCTGGAGTTCTTGTTCTTGCTTTGTTTTTTAAGATACACAGCTACAAAACAGCTACAAGTCAGGGATGGTTTAGGACAGGGATGGAGAACCACTGGTCCATGGGTTGATATGGCTCACAGCACCATTGGATCCAGTCTGTGGCCTTTCCTCCTCAACCTCACTTTAGGACTTTTCTCATTCAGCAAATATGGCTTAATGAAGCTGTTAAAATCACTTCCATTTTTTTGTGATTCTGGGTTTGGCATCCTGCTCTATCCGTTGCTCTTGATTTTGAAGATGTGCAGCTTTCTTGAGAGCAAAGGCCAGAATCTGAAGGGAGCAACAAACTATGGCTTGGACTTCATCTGTCATGTTGGTGGGCCATCAAACGTTTTGAGATAGAGTAAGTGGGAATGTAACATCAGCTGGCCATATAGTTTTGGATCTCTGTAGCTGTCACAGCAGGTTGTTCTATTCTTTCTCCTTAAGGGTGTCGTATCAGCCATAAAACTAGACATTTAGCAGTAGGTGAAAGGCGCAGGTTGCAAACAGATATCTCATTGCATAAGCAACGACTGTGCTGACACTGATATTTGAAATTATTTTTATGGAATGCAGTGATGCTGAGGCTGAGCATGAATGACACGAGCCAATCTATTTTAGGCACCAAGCGCCAATTTAAACATTACAGCCTCCACCATCCCTGTGTAGCGGCTACCAAGAGGAGATTCCATGCTGTGGGTATAATAATGATTGGTTTAAAGACACTTATTGTATACACTGGCCTAGTTGCAAGCAGGGTCTCCAGGGCAACACCATGCATCATGGGGTCATATCCAGTAGAGCACAGGATGATGGACACATGAGGTGAGGTACTTTCAAAAGCTACACCCAAAGCACAGAGGGCCACCAAACAGGAATACTTTTCAGTGGCTTCCACATGGGGGTTGTAACATATGAAATGGCCCTGAATTAGTCAACTGTGCTTTATAGCTACTGTCAAGATCCTTTAATCATTTTTAATATAGTTATTCCCTGGGAACTTTCTGTTTGGCAAGAGAAAGGTAGGGCTTTTTTTTATCCTCTAGCCAAGGCCTTGCCACGACAGATAAGAAGTATTCTTAAGACAGTAAAATTAATAATAGAACTAACATTTAAAGCCAGAGAACAAATCCAAAATTAATGCTGAGAGCTCATTCACTAATGCACGCCATTAAGGAAGTATAATCACCTGTAAGTCAGGCACCTTTTGCCCCAAAGTACTGTGCATTTTCAGTTACTCCACTTTGTGATGAGGCCTTTTAAGCAATAATGGATGAATTGCCCAAGATTTAGGCTGTGAAGGAAACGGTCAAGTATTTTTCACCTGGAAGATGGAAAGATTGCTATGCTAGGCCTGCGGCCTTCACCAGACAGCATGGTCATTGGTCAGGATGGATGGGAGTAGCAATCCAAAATATCTGGAGGGCATCAGATTGGGGAATGCTAAGCTCAGAGGCAATGAGAGAGAAAAAGCACAATATTAGTTGCATGATATTCTTTGCACTCAACCCAACTCTCTTGAAAGTTAGTTGTGGCTATTATGCATTGGTTGCAGCTCAAGTGATGGGAAACCATGTTGCTGTTACAGTAGGAGATGGCTTTGAGTTGAATTCTTTAAGCCCATGATCATTAAAATCCTAGAAGAGGCTCATGGGAGATTTTACAGAAGGAATGAAAGTTGGGAGATAAAATTCAGAAAGTTTCCAAATGAATACACGTCACTTTTTAAGGGGTTTGGATAAGCATTTGCTCCAGGAGAATTAATCTGAGCTTTCAAAAGCACATACAGCTGAATGAAGAATAATAATTTAAAAATAATATGAAAGCAGGGGGCACTGTGAGAGGGAAGACTGGCTCAAGGAGGCCATCTTTAGGCCAGAATGGTGAGAGAAAAATGCGCCCCATCAGCACACCTAAAAAAAAAACTAAGATAGGAATAAATTGATAGGAAAGGAATGGGCTGCTAGGAGAAAAGGAAAAGACAGCATACCAGGATATTCTTTAATCCTTCCTCCACACATTCTGAAATAATTCCTGGGCAGAGTCCCAAGATGCTCAGGGCAAGACTTTTGTTCTCCTCGGAAGAATCTTCCTAAGGCCACAAAAGTGATAACAGAAACTACTCATTGGAGAAGAGCCATAGTTCAGGTAAAATGGCTGTAGCTCAGTGGCAGAGTAATGCTTTACATGCAAAAGACCCCATGTTCTCCAGTTATATCCAGGGAGGGCTGGGAAGGACTTCTGTCTGAAACCTTGAAGAGCTGGTGTCAGTCAGGATCAGCAACATTGGGCTGGATGGACCAATGATCTGACTGGGTATGAGACAGTTTCCTGTGTCCCTATGCACTTGCTTCCTAGACAAGTACAGTGGTACCTTGGGTTACAGACGCTTCAGGTTACAAACTCTTCAGGTTACAGACTCTGCTAACCCAGAAATAGTACCTCAGGTTAAGAACTTTGCTTCAGGATGAGAACAGAACTCATGCTCCGGCGGCCTGGCGGCAGCAGGAAGCCCCATTAGCTAAAGTGGTACCTCAGGTTAAGAACACTTTCAGGTTAAGAACAGACCTCCGGAACGATTTAAGTTCTTAACCCAAGGTACCACTGTAGCTCTGGGCATTTATGGGCAATAGTCAGACCCACACCAACTTGTGATTTATGTGGACTTTGAACTGAAACTCTAGTAGGCTGTGACAGGAAGGGACAATATGTCATCTATGTGCCTGATTTTAGGGCATGAGGCTTGTGGTAGAATGTATTAGGTGCAAGTCCTTTTGAACAATGCCAGAGGCTAGGCAGGCAATCTTGATGGGATTTTTTTTTTTTTACAATAATCTATTTAGAGTAGAACTCTTGGATTACCAGAATGCTCCGTGTTTCAGTACAGCTTAGTTTTGTGGAATGGAGCAAAGCAGCTATTAAGTGCTTCATATTTCTAAAATGTTGGCCTGCACCAATCAAGCAAAATGGGAATGTATAAAATGTTACTAAAAGGAAGGAAGGAAGGAAGGAAGGAAGGAAGGAAGGAAGGAAGGAAGGAAGAATCTACCTCATAAACACTTTACCAAACAGTCTATGAATCGCTCACCCTTTGTTCTCTGGTTTCTCTGGAGATAATTGACACACCGCTTGGGGCATATATCTCTTTTTATCATGTCTTAATTCCTTAAGGCATGATAGTGTTTTTGCTCTATTTTCAGTAGGAGAATTCGCAGTGGCACCTGAGAAAGGAATGTGTTTGTGTATGTGTGACACACAGTGCAAAATCTGCCAAGTAAAAATAATTAATTTTAGCTAAATGCATAGCAAGAACAAAACTGATTTCACTCTTGAAGGAGGCAGTGAAATATCAATGTGTGCCCTCTCCCTGCATGAAGATGTGTTCTCCTCCTGTGGAATATGCAGCTTTAATGATCAGAACAGAAAAATAGCTTCCTTTAAGCCATAATTTCTGCCCTTCGGTCAAGATTTAAGTCATGCAGCCGTGTTGCTTCTTTCTGAGATGCTTTGCCCAAACCTCCCAATAAATCCATTAGAAATATGAAGAGCCAATTGGAATATATATATATATTCCTTGTTGTTCCTTTCCCAGTCAAGAACGTGCTGGGCCCAGCGAGGCAACTTCTCACCTGCCGCTTTTAATGATTTGTTCATTTGTGACATATCTGGCTGCTTTCAGTCTGATGTCTGGCAGCAGTTGACTGAACAGCAGAGGAGTTCAGAAGTCTTTGTCTTTGTGTGAGAGCTGACAAATTTCAGCAAGCTGCCACACAAAATGCACACATCAAAGGGCTGGCGTGCACGTTTCCCTGAGACAGCTTTCTAGATTTTTACAGAGCTATAAAATTCACCAAGGAGGATATAAAAACAAAGCTGTGATGAACTTAGCAGAAAGCCAAAGCAAGCAAGGAGAAGGACGGTGCAAAAAAAAGAGAGGGGGAAATGCGCCAGAAATGATGGATTGGTTCCGTGGCAGGGGGAAAAATGGTTCCTGAATAACTGTGAAAAGCATAAAACCGGTTTACCCATTGCAAGGGTGGAAAGCGGGGGGGGGGGGGGGAGAAGCTGATAATGCTGAACAAAAGAGAAACTTCAAAGCATAACTATCCCAACTGTGTGACACTGATGTCTTGAACAGTTGTTCTCTGTGAGATAGTGCCTGCGATTTTAATGAACTTTAAAGTGTGGCATCAATGGCAACAAACAATGAAAAGAGAGATAGCATTAAGGTAGGGTTTATGTGGAGATGAAGGCTAATGGCTAAAATGGGATTCTGGTGGCAGGTTTAGATATTTCTGTATAGACAGAATGATTTCCCTATTCAGTCCGCTTCCATTCCCTTTCGCTTTCTTTTTTTCTTTTTCTTTAAAAAATTATAAATATAACAACACTCTGTCTAGGTCTTTTTAGTGAACTGATCTGATGCTTTATTTATGGGATGCTGCCTGGTAAGTGGATGGGACCTCGAGCAGGTGGTGAAATGGCAGAGGTAGAAAACTATGAATATTCTTTAATATATATATTTGAAGAGTGTGCTCTGATGCTTACAATACTACCTACAATACTAGCTCTGATGCTTACAATACTACTACAATACTACTGTAACCAGTGGGCATTGGTGCCAACTCCATGGGGCCCTGGGTGCCTGAGCACCCACAAAATTCCCCATGAAGGGGCCAGGCACCCACAAATTTCAGTGCCAGGGCCATGTACACTGCGTGCCACCCACGGCCCCGGGCACCCTGTGTCGTGGGGCCAAGTTGGCACTCCTGCCAGTGGCCTTTACATGGCAGAAGCTTACAGGACTATTAATAAGGAGAAAAGAACTATAGGTGAGGTGAGGCCGATCCGATTGGATACCCTATCTCTCTGTGCAGCAGCAATATTTGCTAAGAGGCCACCTTGAGTGCAGGTGATAGTGGGTGGGCCAGGGTGACTTCAACTATAAAATGGCCCAAAGACAAGTCTTATAGCCACAGTCATTGCCACCATTGTACCCTGTTTCATCATTGGCAGTGGGGTGGTGGTGGGATGTGGCATCAAGGTGCTAGATTTGACTCAGAGAATGTTGTTTTTCTGCTGGTCAGCATCTTGGCTGGTAAGCATAGTTTCAACAATGTAAGACAGACAGAAAGAAAGAATCGAAATTGCATTGCTTAAACCTTGCACGTTAGCATACAATTCCAAGTATGGAAGTTTACATCCTCATTCAAAATTCAGTTTTAATGTTAAAATGATGACATTTTAATGTGGATGGAATTTTTGCCTTTTAGAAATTCAAATCTGGAATAACTGCAAATGTATTTGTATCCAAGTTTCAAACAACAGCACAGTGAACAGAGTTCAAGCTTATATTAAGACTTCTTTCCCCCCCAGAGAAGTAGCCCTATTTATTTTTCCAAGGATCTTTTGAACTGCTAGATGCAAGTTTATTTCTGGGCTGCCTAATGATCTTAATTAAGTGCACAAATAAACCCTGCTTTTTTTGAGATCAGAAACTTAAAGGAGCAGTGTCACTGCAAGAGAGCAAGTAATCTAACTACTAGTTAAAGCTCTGAAGCCTATTCTCTAGTTCGAAATACTACCCAGCTTGTTGGGTTTGTAGTTTAGGGGGTTCAAACTTCCTTCTGCTAGATTTCCACTCCCCTAGTTGTGACCTGTAAAACACAAACTACTTCCTTATTTCCTAGGAATATGATGGTCACTAACATAGCTCCAAAAAAGAGGGAATGCATCGCCAATAAAAACGTCAAAAGAGGCCACAAATTTGTATGCAATTTGCATGTGCAGATTTATAGGCTTTGTTGCAAATTTAGAAATAAGTCTTGTAATTTTTTTTACAGATGGGGCACATATCATCAAAGCTTGAGAGAAGATGACATAGAGGCAGCCTCCATCTATCGTTACCATACATACACTGAGGGCTCATGCAACCAGCCAGAGTGCACTCCCTCCCTCTTTTTTCTGAATACCAAATGGGAAATGCTGCTGTACTTCTTCCATCCTACATTTAAGCTTACAAAACAGTAGGTTTATGACCACTGCAACAAAGTGGTGGATAAGATTGGGACAAGCCAAACTACAAGGCAGAGATTGGGTCTCTGTACTTTGCTTAACTCAGTTTTCCCTCCCTTAAGCTTCTTCAACTTTCCCCACTCTGCCTTTATGTTTCACTTCCCTTACCCTGGTCAAATCCATAAAAAAGAAAGCTTTGTGGCACCATAAAGTCTAACAGATTTACTGTGGCATTATAAATAAAATACGTTCATGGGCATACTTTATTCATCTGATCAAATGCGCTGTAGTCAAAACTCTTTTTTTGTTTTTGCTGTAACAGATTAACACAGCAGCCCCTCTGGAATTTGAATACATTATGTAAATTAAACCATTTTAAGCCAAACATATCCCCTCTTTGGGGCCAGGAGAAATGGCCACTATCACACCACCCATCAAAGTCAAGGCTTCATATCGGTTTCCTCCCTCCGCCCCCCCCAGCTCTGGGGAAGATGTTTGCCAGCTGTAACTAACTCCAAGTCACGATAGCATGCTCAGAATGGGTTGTTGTAACCCAGCCAGCCCATGCCCTGGCAGTTCCTTTCTCCCTTGGGGTGAGTTTGTTGTATAGCCTGTCTTGGAGTTGTAATCTGATCCCCCTGAGCTTTGCAGATTGTATGCACCCTTGCGGAGTAACATGGCAGTGATGCAAAACATCTTCATTGGTGGGGCAGCAGCAGCCAATCATGGGAAGGGATCAGATGCCCAGTGTGTAAATAAAGCTCGCATTTCAGGTCAGAATAGTAGGAGTCTGCCCTGGACAAAATCCAATCCATTTCATTCAGCTATTTTAACTGCCTTCCGTCATCACCATTATTCATTCATTTACAGTGCAGGTTCAACTCCATATAAACATAGAGGAACCAAAAAATAATAACCAGCCTTCATATTCATTTCAGTGGGAAAAGATATTAATCACAAACTTGACACCTTATTTGTTTTAAATTAAAACTGCTGTTTTAAAGCATATGCTTCTCCTCAGTGTGGATTGTATGTTTATTCTTCCTCACCAGGAAAAAGGAGCAGGCAAATGATGGAGATCCACTCCGTGATCCACTCAGCTGGCAACTTATTGGCACAATCATCTTTTTTAAAAATCTCTGCTTTCATCACGATTTTTTGCCAAGGAACAAAAGAGCATGGAAGGAACCTGGTGGACATAGGGCAGAAGGACAAAAGACAGCAGGGAATTCCTTATCGGTTCTTTCTTTCCCAATCTAAGAATTGGTACCTTTTTAGCCTTTTGAACTTAAGAAGGCACTGCGAAAAACTGTGTAGTTTTTTTGACTCAGCAAGCAGCATACAATTAGGGCTGGAGAGCTATAGCAGATGAAAGCTACAGTCCTTTGATGGTGTGCATTTTCAAAATATGAAATGCAAGTCTTTGTATGCTTCTGAAGCATTGTGATGAAGTTGGAGCAAGCCAGCAAGTCTCCCCCCCCCTCTCTCTCTCTCTCACACACACACACACACACACACTCTGTGGAAAAGGGAATGGGAGCAGGTGCAGTGCAATAGCAAGTCACTGTCAGAGATGTGGGAGAAAGTCAGTTCTTTCTGTATTTAAAGGAGAATCTCTCTAATCTGCAGTTCCTGAAACAATACGCACACCAATACATAGTCACCCTTCAAAATTTGCATTTCCTTGAATTTTGCAATGTAGTTCTCCAGCCAAGTAAGGTGCACAGAAATGCAGGCACCCAGGGTGAAGTGTGCATGAAAAGGCATGCATTAGTGACAATAACACACATTATATTTTGAAATTTGTTTTGCAAAATGTTTATATTATATCAAATTGCATGCAAAAACGTTAGGACAAATTCTCACTAAAATGCTGAGGAAATTTCATGAGGACTTAAAAATAATAATCTGCAAACTTATGTGGAAAAGTGGAGAACTGAACATAAAATTGAAAAAAAGGAGAAGATGAGAGAAACGGAAACCAACAGTTTTCCCCTTTGTGCCTTTATGTGGTCAATACCTGGGGTTGCCACTCAGAACACAACCAATCAGGCAATATTGTTCTGTCATGACAGATTTATGACAGTGCTTAGAACATAGCAGGGTTTAGAACAGGGATAGGAATCTGTGGCCCTCCAGATGTTGTTGAACTTCAGTGCACATCTGTCTTAGCAAGCATAGCCAATGGTCAGGGATGATGGAAATTGGAGTCCAGCAACTTCAGAGGACTACATTCCCCATCTCTGGCTCAGGAAGTTCATTTCTTCCAGATCTGGGATCCTCAGGAAACACTTCAGATTGCACCTATAGAACTTAATAAAGAAATCCGCACCCCATGTATTGTGAGAGCCTAGAGGAAGTTCAACAATATGTGCCCTCCTTTTTCACAGTCACGTGGCTGGAATTGTGGAAGCTGGAAATAGCAGGAGAGGGAGGCAGTGGCCGTACCATGACCCAGCTGGGAGAGAGTGAAAATACCGCAATCTAACAAAAGGTTAAATAATGGTTACAATATAAGTCTGCAAAGCTACGGAGCAGAAAGCAGGAGGATAGATGAGCTAGCCAAAATCCAGAATTTTTTTTAGTAGGATTATTCTTACTGAAATTAAAATGACATTAAACATGATGCTGAATAATAAGAGGGAGCAGAGTTAATCATCTTTGCAAAATCCTTTCAGCTATGTTTGTTAATAAGGAACCATGCGAGGTCACTGTTACGGTAATATTTATTATTTTTTAACGTAGCCTGCAGGATTTAGACCAGGAGATGTAAATAAGATGAATTCAATTAAGTTGTACTCTTTTACACCCGGTTAGAATGCGGCCTTTTTTATTTTATATTATTCCCCCCTCCCAATTTTCTAAATCCCTTCATCCAGCAAAAAAAGTCTTACACAGGGAAGGAAAGGCGATTTTAGGAAATCTGATTCATTTCAATTAAAATCCTGAGCATTAATCACATGCTTGACACTCTAAACGTTTCCAATTAATGTCTAGCTTAAAACCATATGTGCTACAGATTCTAGTTGAAAGATCTATCTGTGACAGGTAACCTCAGGAAAAAACCCACTAACATATGGCTGGACACAAGTGAAATCAGGAGGCACTTGTCAATTAGGAGCCAGGGACAGAAACAAATGTTGAATTATCAATGTTTTGTAATAAAGAGGAAACTGTATTCAAACCCTGGGACCTAATTTTTTATTCATTCATTTACTGAATTCATAGCCCAACTTGTCCCAAAGACCCAGGGGTGGCAGCAGTGGATTGGTTTAAAAAACAACAACACACCTTCATTTGAATTCAAATTAGATTAAAACATAACAAAAGCTGAGGTCTTCAAAGACAATATCAAATGAAGCAGGCATTGAAGATCTTCAAGCTTTGTCTCAGTTACCCAGAGAATCTAGCCAGGCCTAAGGACTACAGTCAACATGGCAGGAGAATCCCATGAGGAAGCCTGTCCTCTAGGGCAGCAGGGGTGGGGGGACGTGTTGCGAGCCAGATTCCTAAGTGTCTCATCCTCTGTGGGTCATCTGCAGCAAAGCAGAATGGAGTATGGGTGTAGAGCAATGGCTTCACTTGGCTTGGCCTTCATGTGCATTTCAAGATCTGTCCTGAACCTTCCAACATCCAGCTTTGTTATTCCTTTATATATGCGTTGAAGTAAAAAGTCTGTGGGATATTTTTGGGATAAAAAGGCCTAAGAAGTAAACCCTACACAAATCCAGAGTGGAGTCTTTAAGACTGTTGGATGGTGCCTGGTATGCTTCCTTCTGGCAACTCCTGCAGCCAAGCTGGTGCCACATGTATTGCTCTGCTTTCCTTTGGATCACATCAGCGAGGCCAAGAGGGGAGTCTTGTCATCTGGGCAGTCCAGGACCTCCATACACACCACCCAGGCTTGCACCCTGGGGAGGTCACTTTGGTGCTGCTAATGCAGTGGTTTGACTTCACCCCCGGAGGCACACTCCATTCTCTCTCAAGACAGACGGATGCCAACATTGCTCCCATCCTGCCATGCCTCTCCCATGACTCTTTGGGTGTTTGCAACTGCTTACTAGAGTTTGCCCCAGCAAACCATATTATTCATCTCCCCATTTTAACTTTTCACTTCATGTAGCCTAAATGCATTTTTTTATCAGAAGTTTCCAGAGAGATTGCAAGCCAGCGATCCAGTGCCTAATCTTTTGTTTCCCTTTGGAAGCTGCATCACAGACAGCTGAATAACACATGCAGCTTTCTCCATCACTGTACTCCCATGCCAAGAATGGCTGCACCTAACTCTACAGCAATCATCTTTCTAGGGCAAAGAGCCCTGCTAGAACAAAAATGTGGAAATGTGGAATTATACTAATTACAGCTAGAGATATTTGCTGTTGGTTATTGTTGTTGTTATTGTTGTTTAGTCGTTTAGTCGTGTCCGACTCTTCGTGACCCCATGGACCAGAGCACGCCAGGCACTCCTGTCTTCCACTGCCTCCCACAGTTTGGTCAAACTCATGCTGGTAGCTTCAAGAACACTATCCAACCATCTCGTCCTCTGTCGTCCCCTTCTCCTTGTGCCCTCCATCTTTCCCAACATCAGGGTCTTTTCCAGGGAGTCTTCTCTTCTCATGAGGTGGCCAAAGTATTGGAGCCTCAGCTTCACGATGTTGGTTATAAGAATCCACAATCACATACTTGCGTACAGAACCGATCCAGATGCATGCAATGGCGTGGATCCAAAGTATGGCAGCTTCATTTAGTTCTCACTGAGATCAATGAGACTTAAGGCATGAGACTAGCTTATTCTATTGATTTCAGTGGAACCTAACCAAGGCCACATCTGCAGCATACATTTACAGCACTGTGATATCACTAAGATGCCATGACTTCCCCCAAAGTATCTTGGGAACTGTAGTTTATTTGGAGTCCTGAGAATTGTTAGGAGATGCTTATACCCCTCACAGAGCCATGATTTACAGAGTGGTTTAACAATCACTTCCTCTTTCCAGGGGACTCTTAAGAATTGTAGCTCTGTGAGGGAACTAGGAATTTCCTAACAACTCTCAGCTCCCTTAATAAACTACAGTTTCATACTGCCCAACATGCCACAAAGTAAAATCAGGATGCACATCTTTTGGGGCCACTCATGTGAGAGTGTGACCTCTCCATAGCTCACACGAGCTAAAATGGGACAGCAGTTCCAGGATGTCCTGCTCAAAGTGGGACAGTTGAGAGGTATGCAGTTTTCAGCATTCTTGGGGGAGGCCATGACTATTAAAGCGGTATCATAGTGCTTTTAATGCATGTTGTGGATGTGGCTTCAGTGAAGATTCAGCTCTACAACCATATTTAATAGAAGATTCAGTATTCTACAAACCTGTCCTCTATATGGCAAGGAAGTTCACAAGGGAGTTTCTGGGTTTGTTTTTTTAATTGGCCCAGAGCTGTGAAGAAGGTGAATAAAGAAGTGTTAAGCAAAACCAAGAATAATGTAGGAAAATGTGACATAACTTTATGCATGTGAAAAGGAACATAAAACTTAAAATCAGTGCAAACATATCCATTAACCTACCAGCCAATGGGTAGCCCTAATTATTTATGTAATACTGAAACCTAAATTTAAGCTAAAACAACAAGGGTGGATTCAGTGCTGGGCTTCTCTCTTAGTAAATCATTGTTGAAAAATGAACAGGTGCGAAATAAAGGAAGAAATGTTTCATTCCCACCTTCCATATTTCCTGCATAATTTGGCAGTCTAGGGGCACAGAATCTTGCTGGCTTCCTTCCTGTTAACTAGTGAGAGACTGAATAAGTGAGTGAAAGGTAGTATGTGGACTGAGCCAGGGCATTGGTTATACACAGTACAGATGGTTGGGTGATGACCTGCCGGTAGGTGAAGAGTGATGTTTGACAAGTGGCAGCCTCAATCAGGTGTGTGAGTCATGTAGAGGTGAGTGCACTGCCCTCCCTGCCCTGAGCGAGTGCTGCATTTTGTGGAGAACAGTTTCAATGGCAAATATGTTCGTAATGTGGGTCACATTCTCAGGATATAGTTCAGCTAGATTTAGAGCTCAGCATTCTTCCTGTTTCATTATTTCCCCCCAGAGCCAACTAAATGGCATAGGTTTGGACCTTTGCACTGCAGAGGGGGAGAAAGAGACGAAAAAGGAATGGGAGCAAGGAAACATATAGGAAATCTGAGTACCAAGGCCCTGAAGATAAAAAGGCAACATTTAATTTCCAACATGTCTGAACCTAGAACTCTTTCTGATGTGTTCTAGACAGATTTTGATTGTTTATTGGTGAGCAAAAGGTATTCTGAGTTCAGATGTCCCATGGCCTTTGGATAGTTTAAGGCAGGTTCTGGGGCTGAACTCTGGGTATATGAATCCTGAAATGTGAGAAATAGCCTCTTACTGGATGGTTGTTCTGAATCCCTTTACATCAGTTACAGTGCATTGGGCAACTTGTGCAATCCTTTGGAAATGCTGATCATTTGTGAACTCGGTTGAAAATATACAATGGCTGTTTTCTTTTTTTTCTTTTTTGGTGTTAAGACCAATAGATGTTTTATTGTTTGCCAAGAAAATTATGTGTCTATGGTTATTTTTGTAATTTGTGTGTAATTTGGTATTTGTGTTTTTGTGTGTGTGTTTTTTCTTGTTATATAAATAAATATTAAAAAAATAAAAAAATACAATGGCTGTTTTCTAGGCATACTCTTTACCTTAACTCACATTAACTTCTATTTAGCTGACAGCAGAAATTGGAGTGCTCGGTTTGTGAACATATCTAACATGGTCGTGAAGTGGTGTGTGTGTATACACATGTATGTTCATGTGTATATATCTATAGATACACACGCACACATACATATAGTAAAGTGTTTGCACATTTCTAGAACAAGGCTTTGAGGTGGCTGCTTACTCCACTGGGGACAAAAGCCAAGTTCCTAGTTGAAAAACAGAACATTTATCTTCGGATGGACACCTTATTAGGATTTATTACCATCCTTTTGATAGTACAGAGAAACTGTTTCCAATAGTTGTCCTCTATTATAACAGAATAACAAGCCAACTCAGCCCTTCAGAAGAAAACAAAGCATCCAAATCCCTTCTTGTTGATTCTCAGCCAAGAAAGGGTACTGTAAGAGTAGCTCCCTTGATTTAACACAATATCCACAACTTTTATCTGGAGTTAGGTCTTTAGCTCTCCTAAATCTCTGCTATAAAAAACTGATGAACTGAGAAGAGACAATTCCAAGAAAAAGAGACAAAAACTTCAGCAGTCCTTACTTGGCTGTTTGTTTGTGATTTATGCCATGTCTTCACCTGGTATTAGCTCTGCAAAGCTTTTCAAAGGAAAAAAGATCTCTGCATAATAAAATGTTATACCACTGAAATGCCTGCAAATCCCTGCTTTGGGGAACGATGAAGCCTAAATGTCTTCCAATCTCACCTCCCGTTTTAGGATGGAAAGCTAAGCCCCAGTGTAGCATGTCCAGAATTCCACAGAGGACTTGTAACAGTTTGGATCTTTATACAATGTCGCCAATTGCCTGGGAGTCTCATTCAACAGCATCAACAATCTACCCACCCATTTTGTCATGTTTCTTCATTCCTTTGATACTCAGCCACTTGGCATCATATTTCACTGCCACCACTGTAGTGCAGCATCTGCAGCAACGAGGCCTTTTCCTTTCACTTTGTGTACTAGAAATTTTGCTGTGAAGCGCACAGGCACCTTTGCTGTTGAGGCAGATGGTTGTGAGCTCTGGCAAATATACACAATAGAGAAGATGCTCATTAACTTCATATGTTGCTCAAGTCAAGACGGTGAATAAAATTTCCATTCTTTTTCAAATCACTGGCATAAGGGATCAAGCAGATTTCATGATTGGCTCAAGCAAATATCTGTCTCAGGAAATAGGTGGGGTTTTTTTGGTGTTTTTTTTACCTCAGAGTCCTATAAATAAGTGAGGCTTAACTTTGTTGCATTTTCAAAGTTAATTCTTTGGAATTACCCACTAGAACCTTTTCCTTATGTGCTAAGGCTGCATGGCTGACTTACACTGTGGTGCTCCAGCAATAGTTCTCAAGATTCTGGTGTGAACACAAGCCTAAAGCTTCCTTCATTGTTTATATTTCTCTCCTGGACTGGAGGGATGGGTCATGGAAATAAGGCCCAGAAACCCCCTCTTACAACTGGGCAGACTTAGATCTCCAGACTAGGCAGAAGGCTCATCCTGTCTTGTGGCAATCTATCATAATTCTTTTTTGGGGGAACACATAGAAAAAGGAAGCCAGCTAGTAACAGCTCTTCCTCCCCCAAACCCATTTCCAAGGTCATCAACACATCTTGAGGTAACAAATTCCAAAGTTTAGCTGTGGATTTTGTGAAGAAGTACTTCCTCTTGTCTGTCCTGGATATTCTACCATTCAGGTTCAGCCCCAGAATGTGGGTTCTAGCATTATGAAACAGAAAGGAAACCTTTTCCCTATTCACTATTCCTATGCTTGTTTTTTTAAACTAAAAGAAAAACACACCAGACATTGTAATCTTTCCTCTTAGGGCAGTTGCCCCAGACCACTGATTATGTTGGTGGCCCTTTTCTACACCTTTTGAAGGAGAAAGCTCATGTCACAGTACATGGGTACTCAAGGTGGGTGATAAGGTTTTGAAAAATTATCTCCTACGTTGCTATCTGTGTGAACAAGCCCTATCTGTCTTCTGTTTTTCTAGACTTGGCAACTTGCCTCATTCAAATGAGGAATCCTTTAGTATGCCTCCAAAATTAAAATACTGGTGTGCCAAGCAATGGGCAGCTGACTAATTTGGGATCATTGACACAGTACCTCTGTGCCTTAAATACCAAAGTTATTCGAAATTTACAATTCCAAGGGGTCAGCAGTAATGAGAAGTGGGTGATTCATTGTCAGCTAACCACTATCATAGACAGCCAACTTTACATACTTCCCATAATCCTCTAGTTTGGCTCCCTTCACCTGGGGGAGAAGGTGATAAAAAAAAATCTTGCTGTCATTACTCCCTGTGGCATTTGTGGGATATATGTTTGCTGTTGGAGAAGAAACCAGATGGTTTCCCTCACAGTCCACAAAACTGGAAGGTGAAATGTGTTTCACAAAACAAAGCGCTTGACTCTTCAGGTGGTGCTTCTGGCCTGGGACGTAGATTGTGCTCCTTCGGAGTATCCAAATCCTCCCAATAAATACATGGTGAGGGAAAAGTCTATGGAGAGCCATTCCTTTCCTTTTGAGCCAATTTCCTCCTGCTGCCAGACACCATCCAAAGAAAATACATTAAAATCAGTACTGTTTAAAAAGAAAAAAAAAGAAGAAATAAGACAAGGCCTTTAATAATAGAGCCTGGAGACAGAAATGGCAGCCTGAGGAAGCCGAGAACAGACTGCCTACTTGTCACAACACTTGCCCACAGTTTTTCCTGGAGTAAAATATTACGCAGTTCCTGGAGGGCCAGTGCTGTGTTGTTTTTGCTAATGCCATGCTGTGGCAGTATACGAAAGGGAGGGTTCTTCCCTCCATGATGTACTTCTTTGGTCTAGACGGAGCAAATTTGACTCTGTGAAAATTGCAGCCTTAGCTCTGGTGGGCTTGGCATCTGCTTTAATGGCCTTTCTTCCAGCAGCATATGTTGATAAACAACAAGCAGGGATGCCCAAAATCCACAGTATGAATAATTTTATCCCAGGTTATGAATCAGATTTGGGTGTTCCTGGAGTTGCCAGCTGTTTCCACAAAGGAGACTTCAGAGGAGTGATGCAGCTGAAGTTCCCACGTCCTAAAGCATGAGAAATGAAAGCCCTCTTGCTTCTTACTTTGCTTCCTGTGGGCCATTGCTTCTGTGAGTTCAGGTTGATTTCTCACAACGTTGCTGTTTGTTTGTTTGTTTGTATGTTTGTTTAGATTAAATTTATATCCCACTCTTTCTCTCTGGGCTGTCTTAGAAGAAAAATCAGGTGGGTGTTAGGATTGGAGAGAAACAGTGATTCAATCTGGAAAATGTACAATTGATCCAGAAATTTGAGGAGAAAGAGTTTCATGAAATGACCCCTCTCCTAACTTTGTTTCTTTGAATCACGTTGCTGATTCTACGGCTTGGCTGATGCCCAATGTAATGGCAGCACCTGGTGAGTGGCAAAGGAGGTGACCATTTTTAAAAACAACAGCAGCCATTTTGAATTTCCTCAAAGTCAAAAAGAACCCCAGAATGGGGCTTTTGTGGGAGAAGGACAAAAAGGAACCCATTCTCATTCTCTTTTTCTCAAAGAATTTTGCCTCACATCCAAAATATAGCTGGAACAAAACAGCTAATTTGGAAAAATCAGCTGGAACATGGTCATCATCAATTCAGTACTGCCTTTGTGGATGCTTGTATGGCAACATATGCACACTGAACAGACAGACAGTGCAGGCTGGAGAGAGGGTAAGGTATGGGCTGAAAGGTATGTTGAGAGGCTAGCAACTATCCCTCAACCAAGGTTCCTGTAGAATTCCTAAAATTTGTAATCTTTGACCTTTCTGTTTCCCCTCCTTGAGATTTCTCTCTCACTGAATGCAGTGAAAGGGAATTCAGTATGCTGGCACCAAGACTGGTGTATTGCAAAGGATCTGCTTGGCTATGTGTGGGTGTTCAGAAACTGAGGAAATTTGGGATTCTGGGTAGCTAAGGGTTCCATCAACATACCTCCAGCTTCCCCCTGAAATGCCCTTATCCCATCATGCTATTAGCTCTGCTGGTGGGTCAATGATAGTGATGGAGTTTTCTGCAGCTGCTCTGAGGAGGTCTCTGAGTTTGGACCAGACCTACCTTCCAACTGCCCACCTGTAGAGAAAAGAGAGTGTTTCACAGAATCTAAAGGTCCTTCAGCCACCCTTTCCAGGAACATAGGATTGCTCCCTTAAAGTATAAATACTGCTGTGATTTATTTACCAGAGTTTGTGCATCTCATGATATCTGCAATTTTCTTATGGCCCTGAGATATTTGCAAAGGGCTAGAATGAAAACTTGGTCAACTCAAAACACATAAGACAGTAAAATACAACTCCTCTAAGTAAATTCATCATAAGATTCAAAAGGAGACATACAGCTGCCTTTCTTTAAAAGCTTGAAAATACAAATAACAAATACCCCCAGTTTCTTTGTAAACCACTGTGAGGTTTTTGCTAAAGTCAAGTGGTATATAAATTTTAAAAAGTAAGTAAACAAACAAACAAACTCAGCCAAAGAAACATAAAAGGCAAAAAGCATTAATTTCCCCCTTAAACTTTTACTCTTAAAAATATGTTGGGAGATAAATATTTTAAACATGGAAACCAATAAACCCATTTAAGTGAATAAGTTTTCTAGCAGAGATAACTGAAAGAAGAGCTTTCAAACACACACAAATTCAATGCTGCAGGCAAATTCCTATTTTTGTAACTCTTTAAAAGCAAAGAAAGTTGAAAGAAATAATATTTGGAATAGAACTGAGTGAGGAGGGAAGACAGAGCCTATATAGAGGTGCTGGGAGGGAGGCTGGAGCTTTACTGTGAAAATGAACACACCACCTCCAATCCTGATTTTCAGTGCTGCCCTGTGTGAGAACAAGTTAACTACTGCCAAAATTTGGAGAAGAAAATCCAACCTTCCTGCCTGCTGGTCTCTACTATTAATGGTGGCATTGAGCAGATTTGTTTCCCCCTGCTGGTTTATCTCTTTGTAGAAGGAGACTCTACAAAACATGGAATTTTACTGTGTAATACTTTAGCCTAGGTGAGATCATGATGTTCAGAAATGGTTGAGGCAAGTTGGTGGATAATGCTGGAAACAGACAGAACATTGGCCATTTATCAGAATGTGGTGTGCCTTGCTGATCTGTTTGCTTCCATATTTCATCAAAATACAGTGGTACCTCAGGTTAAGTACTTAATTCGTTCTGGAGGTCTGTTCTTAACCCGAAACTGTTCCTAACCTGAAGCACCACTTTAGCTAATGGGGCCTCCTGCTGCTGTGCCGCCGGAGCATGATTTCTGTTCTCATCCTGAAGCAAAGTTCTTAACCCGAGGTACTATTTCTGGGTTAGCGGAGTCTGTAACCTGAAGCGTATGTAACCCGAGGTACCACTGTAGTGAGAATGGGAAACAGCAGCAATGCAGTTCATGTTGAATTGGGAATGAGTAGGAAGATACCTGCAGGCTGCTGCTGCTGCTGCTGCTTCTTCTTCTTCTTCTTCTTCTTCTTCTTCTTCTTCTTCTTCTTCTTAATACCCTGGGAGGCTTACAGCACATAAAAATTTGCAAAACATTAGACATTAAAATTTTTCCGATACAGGGTTGCCTTCAAATGTCTTCTAAAAGTCAGATAGTTGTTTATTTCCTTGACATCTGATGGGAGGGCATTCCACAGGGTGGGTGCCACTACCGAGAAGTTCCTCTGCCTGGTTCCCTGTAACCTCACTTCTCGCAATGAGGGAATCACCAGAAGGCCCTTGGAGCTGGACCAGGCTGAATGATGGGGTTGAAGACGCTCCTTCAGGTATACTGGACTGAGACTGTTTAGGGCTTTAAAGGTCAGCACCAACACTTTGAATTGTGCTTGGAAACATAGGTCTTTCAGGACCAGTGTTATATGATACATTGCCTGCAGTGCAGTACAAGTAACCCTGCCCTCTGGCCCTTTTAGAACTGCTTTCAAAGGGGGCAATTGAGAGCACATGACAGGAGGGAGGGGGTGCACAAACCTTTCCATGTCCAATCTAGCAGTTCCAGATTACTTCCACCCTCAAGTGGCCTTTCCACTCAGTTTCAAATGTGGGAAAACATGCATCTCTAAATCTGTAGGAGGAAAGTCCACTGGAAAATAACGTGGAGAATCTGTGGCCAGGGAAAGGCTTAAGCATTCCGTCCCTCCACAGATTCTCCAATCACATTCAACCCTCCAGAAACAACTTTTCAGATTTTTTCTTTCTTTCTTAAAAAGTGGGTAATGTTACACGCATCTGCATGTAATGACAAGTTTGGCCATGAAAGACGTTTATGTTGGGAAATAGCTCTGGCTTTTTGCCTGAAATCGGCTACAGAAATCAAACCATACAGTGCTCCTCTTATCTTACACCACACTTCATCTGTTTTTGTGGTTCTCCTGGAAGCAAAACATTAGCAACTAGACTCATATTTATTTACTATTTCCTTTAATATCCAGTGGATCTCCCTTTGAAATATTTTCTTATGAAATATAGGATTGAAACTGAACTTGGGTACACTTCCTGCTGCAGAATTTGCACAGAAGGAGACTGTGTCATTTATTGTCATCTTCATGGCAGCAAACAATGTCCTCACATTTCACCCACTTAACCATTTACAGTTTTCTTTCTGTAAGCTAAAAGTGCCTAAAACGGAAAACATCCCAATAAAACCAGCAGGTTTTATTTGCCTTTATTCTGGGACATGTTACCACCATGAGACATTTTATTTAGCATGGGGTCAAATATACTGTATGCCCAAAACTGTCTATGTCACTTTCTTAGTTATATGTATACACACACACACACACACACGAAAAACACACCACAAAAAAACAGGGGAATGGTTCTTTTCTCCTCGTAAAACACATACTCCTCTTTCTACACTGGGGTAGAAAACTGCCCATAAAACTGTCAATGTCCTTTTTCTCTTTTAGAAACCCTGAATGGGGTTGTTCAATAAATATAATGTTCCCTTGCTTATCAGGTGTGTCAGAATTCAATATAATGAGTGGGTGTGATGCAGTTGCCCATTTGTGATTTGCTTGCCATACACAGCTTCTTTTAACTATCAATGAATAATTAAATAATGTATAAATCTGTCTTATTAAATGTGCATGGAATATTTACAGGAAGATGCCTTAGAAGTTGAAAGATGGCCCCTTCATTTTCAATTCCCTTTGGGTTAATCAGTTAATTGAGTATCAACTCTGTCTAACGCTGAAAGCTGGTTATGGGTTCTGCTTGAAAGATGCCTTCAATTGGCAGCAGCGAAACATTCCTGCATGCAAAGCATCAGCTGAAGAGTTACAAGAGAATGAAGGAGAGTAATCAAGGAGCTTATCTTTACTCACCACTAATTTTTACTATTGCTTGTGGGTTAGTGCTAGGAATGTACATCATCAACTCTCTGGAGCTCTGTTGTAACTCTGCAGTGTGGCCATGAAGATCAGAGGACAGGACTCCTTTGCTCTCCTTTTTTTTAAAAAAAAACATTTTAAACATCCTTTCCTTGGGAACAAAGCAGTCCTAAACAAATTACTATGAAACTCACTGGTTGTTTTTTTAAAAGCGGTGTACACAAATTTCCAGAGATCCCATTTGTATAAGATCTTAAGTTCCAGGTTGAAAGGTGCAATATATATGAAAAATTGGGACTTGGCTCAAGAAAAGGAAGAGCCCCCAAAGAAATATAGCCTATCCCAGGTATGTAGTCCCATTTACTCCAATCTTAGGAAAACTCAAATTTACATCTAGGTGGTACTGGTACCTAATCCACTGGTTTAGAGATATTGTGGCTTGACGGGTATTTATTTCTATATTTGGCATGCGACAAAATTAAACTGTTCTGCTCTTTTGACTTAGTAAAAATTCATGCTCTTGTGGAATTCCAGGTACCAGAAGATTCTTTGGTCATCCTAGATACCCTATATTTTAATGTACAGAAGCAAAAGCAAGATGTTTGCATACTTCTGTGTTTCTTTCTTCCATCATGGAACTCAAGGTGGTGGTACATTTGCTTCCCAAGTGGTCTCCCATTCAACTAGACCTGAGCTTAGTTTCAACAAGATTGTTGCACTTTCTAGCCAGTGCTCCAGCACTGTGTGTTGTAAGTCAGTGTGGTGTAGTGGTTAAGAGCAGTGGACTCGTAATCTGGTGAACCGGGTTCGCTTCCCCGCTCCTCCCCATGCAGCTACTGCATGACCTTGGGCTAGTCACACTTCTCTGAAGTCTCTCAGCCTCACTCACCTCACAGAGTGTTTGTTGTGGGGGAGGAAGGGAAAGGAGATTGTTAGTCGCTTTGAGACTCCTTAGGGTAGTGATAAAGCGGGATATCAAATCCAAACTCTTCCTCCAATTCTTCTTTTTCTTCTTCTTCTCCAGATAAAATGAGCTGTTAGTGTTTAAATGCTTTTGATTTTTTAAAAAGGTATTATTGTGCTGTTTTGTTGTTTGCCACCCTGGCTTCCTTTGGGTGGGATAGAAATTGAATAAATCATCATCATTATAAATTTGACTTTACCTAGGCTGTGGACCACATAGGTAGGAAGACACCTGTGCATCTAGGGGTTTGGAAAGTAGTTTCAGAACAATATGAGATGAATTAGTTTCAGAAGTTCCTATGCCTTCCTAAGGGATTGGAAGCTACTGCCTGCATGTCCAAAGAAGTCCACACAATTGTTTATTATAGCTCTTCTGTGTATAAGACATGTGAGTTCAGGATGTTCAGGTAGTCCCACAACACCTGGAGTTATCTAGGTTCCTTGCTCCAGGTCTAAAGGGAAGTACATTATTTGCTTGAATTCTCTTACCGCCTTCCCAGGTATGAAACTTGGTGCTTCCCTCCATTCCTCTGCCAGGTCCTATTGAGCCCTCCTGCTCCTCAAAGCAGTATGAGTCAATTTTTACTTGCTCCCAGCAGCACAGAGCTGCAGCCAAGCTCCTATGACTAATGTTCTGCTCTTCACAGCATTCTTATCTATAATGAAGTACTGTACACATTTGGACAAGATTTGGGCCAGCGGTGCCTTTTGATATTCTGAATGCAACACACTTATTCTTTCTTTGTGTGTGCACCTTTACACCCAGTTGCTCAGAGGACTGTGAATCAAGCCAGTTCTTACAATGTAAAATATATTTGGTTTTTGCAGTGCTGAAGAATGGTCTGTCCAAAAATCTTGGACATCTGTTTAGAGGAAAAAAACCCACAGATGAACCACGGGCCTCAATCTTGGGGCTATATTTGATAGTCTGCTTTAAGTGCCAAACCCTACCTGTGTTTCTCTCAGTGAAGCCCAGTTCTTCATTTGAGGAGTTGAAGTCTGCAGGAATAAATAGCAGAGAGTATTTTCAGTAATCGAGACCTCCCTTTGGAATGGTTTGCAAATGGAACCCCAGTTGTTCCCCTTTAGGGGCTTTCTACCATTTGAGCATTATTTAGCTGTTAATCCCCTTCCCTGCTATTCAAATGACTTCAGAGTAGTCCACACTCACAAGTACTTGAATTTGTATATGAGGAGCAAGTTTGGTTTTCCCCCTTTTGTACCAGAAATAGTTATGAGCATGGCAGGAAACAAAATGAAAGCAATTGTGTTTTAACTGATCTCTCTATTGTCAGCAGCTTAGTTTTGGGGCTTCTCCAGATAACCTGTTTATTCTGCATTCATCCTGATTTTGCTTGTATAAAGCTTACAGGGTAGTTAGACAATGTGTGGTCTTTATTGACTATTTGTACTGATTTGTTTCAAAGGCAGTTATATGAGAATGAGCCTCCTTCTTATCCTGATTTGCTTGTGTGGTCTTTACATGTCTTCTCATTATTTGCTCACACTTTTCAGTGCATTTCCCCATCACTTTCCAAACTGCAAAAAAGTAGATTTGTTGAGGTAGGGTGTCAGAGCACATTAACCAGAGCACTAAAGATGCATAAACCTAAATTTACAATACACACATGCCATCCTTCCTGCAAAATATTCACAGTCTGGAAGTACCCTTAATCTGATGGTGGTTTTTAAATGCTTGTGTTTTTGTGAACCTTGAAATGCTCATGCTCTTTGGTGATTTTTATGTTGATGTTTTTGTGGACTTCCCTTCTGCTTTTAAAATGCTTGTTCGTTAAAGTTTGCTTTTAGCTTTGAATTGCACACATTCCGTGTGCTCAGAAAGACTGTTCATAAATGTTCTAAATAAAGGAAGTCTGTAAAATATTGTTGACTTCCACTGCTGTTTTGTTACATGCACAAATGTGGGATCACAACAGTAAGTCAGGAGGCTGCTTTTGAAAGCAGAACTTTCTGACATGTTCTTTTTCTAACACCACACAACACCTGACAGCTTGACACAGGAGAGACTACTGAAGCTGTGTCAGATTCTGGCAGGTGTTAGGAAAAGAGCTGCAGACTGAACAGGCAGAATGCTTTTGGGTAGAGTGGGTGTACGTGTGTGCATGTGTTTGCCTATTACGGCTTTCTAAAATTTGCAACTGCATTTATTCCACACAGCTGCTAATGTAATATCTGAACACTGAACACTAATCGATTTAGAAAATTATTCTAGCTGTGATACCAGTTTTGGTCTATACAGTGGTACCTCTGGATGTGAACGGGATCCGTTCCGGAGCCCTGTTCACATCTTGAGTAGAACGTAAGATGTGATTGCGCGTCTGCGTGTGCGCGGGTCACGTTTTGCCACTTCTGCGCATGCGCGTGACGTCATTTTGAGCATCTGCACATGCGCGAGTGGCAAAACCTGGAAGTAACACGCTCCGTTACTTCTGGGTCACCGCAGAGCGTAACTTGAAAATGCTCAAACTGAAGCACATTTAACCCAAGGTATGACTGTAGTTGCAAGTACACAGAAAGTATCAGGGCACCTTCGAGTGCTTCCAGACTGTCTTATCCTCCCTGCCAAATAATCAGAATGAATACTCAATAAATAGCCTGCATCATCTACCCTCCCCACAAACTTTGTGCAAACAAATCAGGATGAATGTTCAATGAACAGAAAGTTTAAATTGTGTGTTTTTAGCACATTAAAGTAACTCTTGTTGTTGTTTAGTCGTTTAGTCGTGTCCAACTCTTCATGACCCCATGGACCAGAGCACACCAGGCCCTCCTGTCTTTCACTGCTCAAGTAACTCTTGATCTCAAGTAACTCTTGAGCTTCTCTCAGATACCTTTTCTGTCCTGTGTTGCTTTAAAAAATAGAGAAAAATGCAAGAGAACATTTTTAAAATCAAATATACATTCCAAGTAATGTATGTTTCACATTGTAAACTAATTTATTTATTTTTTTTAAAAAAGTTTCACTTCTGGAAAAAAAATAAGAAGCACTTATTTAGTTATGGTTAATAACATTTATGTTCATCAATGAAAGGAAAATATGGAAAGCTATTGTCTTGCTTCTTCCTCATGCCTACTGGAGCATAGTATGAGGAAAGCAGCACATCCCTCTACAATCCCTCTTTTGGGTGTGTGTGTGTGTGTGTGTGTGTGTGTGTGTGTTCCATCCCATGTCAGCCCCTGACTTGCATGGAAATAGGGTCTGCTTGTCTAAATTGCAGTGTTAGCCCAACTGAAAAATGACACCAGGCACATACAAAACCAAACTTACCGATCTGGCATTCCACACAGCTGGTGCCTTGTTCAGACCAAATCAGCTCACCAGGGTTCTGCGTCCTGGACAAATGCCACACTGACATGCTCATGTTGCATGCATGAACAGCTGAGAGTCTGGTTTAAATGTGAAGCTGACCACATGAAATAATACACGGGCAAATTGCTCTCACATGTTCGGCTTCTTTGTTGGCAGCCTCTTATCTGGATACACCAGCTGAACTGCACCAGAATCGTAAGACAGGGCAGACTAATATCTGGGTCATGCATATGGTTCTTATTGCAGTTGCGCTTCTCCTCTGTTCCTGTGTGAGGAACAGGAAGAAGCATGATGTCACATCTAGCACAAGCAGCCCCAACACTACTGAAGTCGTGACCCATTGTGTCAGCATTGTATTATGTTCTAAACTCTAAAACATCGCACAATCATAAAGTTGGAGTATTGTGCTTTAGAGTCCATGTTATATGCCATGTGCTCATTTGTAAAGCCCTATACAGTAAAGGCAACTGTGCAAGATTTTAGAGAAGTGGTCCAGGAGATAGACCAGAGAGGATCTGAAATGATGACAAATCCTGTTTTCAGGGGCATGGCCTGATCTAGGTCTAGACCAGGCATGGCCAAACTTGGCCCTCCAGCTATTTTGGGACTACAACTCCCATCATCCCTAGCTAACAGGACCAGTGGTCAGGGATGATGGGAATTGCAGTCCCAAAACAGCTGGAGTGCCAAGTTTGGCCATGCCTGGTCTAGACAATCCTTGAAGGGTGGAAGGCTGAATGCCTGCATATCTAATGGGTTCTGCTGAAGGCATATACATGCAATTTTAAAAACCAGTGGCTCTACAACTGCTCACTACTAGAAAGTATTCAAGATAAGGGTGACCCTCAGCATCACTGTTTAGTTGGAGCTCTTATATCACTTAGAATATTGGCAGGCAATGATATATTTTTTTAATGGCTGAAATGATTTAAGAGGAACCTGGCTGCCTCCCTGTACAGTGGTACCTCGGGTTAAGTACTTAATTCGTTCCGGAGGTCTGTTCTTAACCTGAAACTGTTCTTAACCTGAAGCACCACTTTAGCTAATGGGGCCTCCTGCTGCTGCTGCTGCGCTGCCGGAGCACGATTTCTGTTCTCATCCCGAAGCAAAGTTCTTAACCCGAGGTACTATTTCTGGGTTAGCAGAGTCTGTAACCTGAAGCGTATGTAACCTGAATCATATGTAACCCGAGGTACCACTGTATACTCAAGGACTCTCCTTTTGAACTGAATCAAAGTTTGGTGGTTCAGTTCTGAAACCAAGTCCACAATTTATCCATCTCTGTTCTACAATATTAATGAGCAAGTGAGTGCTTGTTGAGACACCCCCCTCTCCACTTTCTGGAGAAGAACATATATTGCATGGATTTGGCTTTACAATTACTTTAGTAATTTGGCTTTATGGTAACTTCAAGAACCATGCAGAAGTAAGTGGTCATTGCTGGTGGGGTGGGTCTACACTGCAGAGCTGCTCTCCCAAGTATCAGCATCACTGAAGCTGACCTGGACAGTGTTGGGACAGCTTATCATCTCATAAGAAGAATCATATGAAGTTGCCTTATACAGTGGTACCTCAGGTACCACCCGCAAATAATTCCTCCCAGTGCAACAACATATTAAAAGGTGGAATGGCTGATATTTAAGAAAATATACTTTTACTCCAGAATTAAGGTGTTCTGCCCCGAAAAGACTCTGTTACACTGCATTAACTTTGCTACCAGCACTATGTACAACACCTTGAGCCACCATCCCTGCCATGTGAAAGGTGCTGCAATTGTGAATGGTGTGAAAGGTGCTGCATTCAGTTTGGGCTTGAGTCAAACCAATAGCCATTGCATCCAGTATTGCCCACTCTGATTGATAGCAGTTCTCCAGGTCTCAGGCAGAGGGCCTCTGCTTATATGAGATCCTTTTAACTGGAAAGCATCTAGCGCCTTGCCCATGCATTGCAAAGCATGTACTCTACCACAAACCATGAGTTTTCTTCACCTTTGTTTATTACACAATCCTTTTGCCCCTCTCTATTTTTTTCCTATATAGCTTTGAGGCCCGTCTTCTTTTTTAAAACAATCCACTTATATAAACTCCCATAGATAGGCTATATGTGAGACAAGCACAGCATTGAGGAAAAGGGAGGGCAATACTCCAAATTAATTACGGCACAGCAAATGTGAAGAATAAATCCCCAGAAAAGATACATTTTTCAGGAGATCCAGTGATCGACGTCCTCTTGAGGTTGAGTTAGGGCTTCCCAGTACCTCATTTAATTAACTCAATCTGACTTTTATAGAGCTTTATGTTATGTGTTTCCTTGTTCAGTAAACAAACAGCAGAAAATTAAAACAGGGCAGCTGCCAGCAAATGGTAAATTTAATTGAAAAATAATGAATTGCCATGGGGTGCCACCAGGGGTTTTGTCAAGATAAAGTTATTTATCCTGGAAAGCTTCCACTTGCAATTGTCAGAACTTGATGTATAAAGAAGGAAAGGGAGAGAAACAAGCTGAGAGATACACACCAGGGCTGGAAGCTGAGGGCACAGTCTTGCAGGCTCTGCTACTGTGCCTGCACAACAGGAGTGGGGAGCCTGTAGATCAGGCTTCCTCAAACTCAGCCCTCCAGATGTTTTTGGCCTACAACTCCCATGATCCCTAGCTAACAGGACCAGTGGTCAGGGATGATGGGAATTGTAGTCTCAAAACATCTGGAGGGCCGAGGTTGAGGAAGCCTGCTGTAGATGGACTCCAACTCTCATCAACCCTGATCACTGGTCAGCCTGGCTGGGGCTAATAGGGATTGGATTCCAACAACATCTGGAAGGCCAGGAAGTCCCCATCCTTGGTATGCAAACTCCATTCATTTCCATGGAAACCTTGTGCAAACTCCTAGAAATTGATCGTTGCATGTCACAAAGTGATGCAACAGCACCCACTGGATTGCACCTTCCTTCTTAGATGCTCTTTGGCGCTATGAGAAGAAAAGGAAGCCACTTAGAAAGTTGCTTCATATAGCCATTGTTATGGGCTGAAGTGGCTCTGCACTAACTTTTGTGAGTGGTATCGACTAGTCTTTTGAAAGCTTTAACATATTTTCCACTTGTGGCAATGTTGAGGTTCGCTGTATTTTGGCATCCATCAAAATCTGAACTGTTGCAGGAGGTAAAGAGACACGGGCTGTGTGCACGCTGCATTATACGGCCTAGGACCCTCGTACCTATGGGACCGCCTCTCCTGGTATACCCCACGGAAGACCTTACGGTCTGCAAACAACAACACTCTGAAGATCCTGGGTCCTGGGGAAATTAGACTGGCTCTGGTGGAACGCTCTCCCACAAGAGTGCCCTGGCTCTGGTGGAACGCTCTCCCACAAGAGACTAGGGCCCTGTGGGATTTGACATCTTTCCTCAGGGCCTGCAAGATAGAGCTGTTCCGCCAGGCCTTTGGCCAGGAGGCAGTCAGACCTATTTTCCTTTGTATAAGAACAAGCATGAAGGAGGCCTCCCAGCCTGTTCACAGGTCCTTATATGATCAGTGAAAACAGTTTGTCCTGGCAAGCATTAACCGCTCTCAATCTTAACCTGATAACTGCCATTTGTCTCTGAATTAATTTTAAGATGTATTTTATTTAATTGATGCCTGTTTTTATGTATACTGTGTTATTTATATGATGTTAGTTGCTCTGAGCCCAGCTCCGGCCAGGGAGGGCGGGGTACAAATAAAATTTATTATTATTTATTTATTATTATCAGGCAAACATGGGCTGACCAGGCTTTGCTCCTCCCCATGTTGTTCAGCTAAGCCAAGATTTTGTTTAGAGTGTCATCGAATCCTGGATTCATTGTAAATCTCTTTCCTCACTAACAGCAAGGTGCAGCAAAGAAGCAGGAAACATAGTTTAGCTTAGTATGGTGTGCAAACCAGGCCAATGTGCTGCAGCATGATCAGTAAGGAGGAGTTGAAGAATTAAACCTTTGTGAATTCTCACAAAGATGCTTGATCTGCATCTCCTGGACTAATGTGTGAAGAGAATTTAGCTATTAGATTTTGCACTTTTTTAAATGTTCCAACATAGTTCTTGACTAATCGTTATAATAACATCTCAGAATAGATTAAAAATGTGCATTTTGAGAGAAAATGTGTTTAGAAATGTTTAAATGTAGTATATCTAATTTATTTTTTTCTTTAAAAAAGCAATTCATGGATTAATGTGGAAACATAATGGAATGGCTTTAAGGATGAACACATGGAAAAACGATGCAGGCCAAGTGAAACTGATTTGTATATCTTTAAAGAGTGGTCCCTGTGTCCCGCAACTGAACTCATCTTAACACCATGTCAAAAATTTTGTATGAATTGGACCTTAAATTTCAGTTTAATCCAGTTTCCCTTTCACACATTGAATTCTCACCCCTCGTTATTTCTGCTGCAAAGACTTTCCAGCAATATGTTAAAAGTAAGGCAGGAATTTGCTCCCTTTCAATATGCTGGAGAATCAGCCAGGCTTCCTATACAGAAAGCTGGATGTTTCTTTCCACAGTGGCACTGGCATGAGCAGTGTGTCTGTTTTCCATTTCAATTCATTTCTGGTTTATTTTTAGCAGTTATAAAATGACACATATTTCTCATACAGTTGGAAACAACGGGCCTGCTACTTAATTCAATCACTTGTTAATACGATCCACTCTAAAATTGGATTCAAAAATTGGAAGAACAATCTTTATTTTTTTAGTTTCTCTCTCTCTCTCTCTTTTCTTAAAAAAGAAGAGCAGGAGACTTAGTGAAAAAGAGCTTTTTCCTGTTTATCATTTCTGAATGTGTGCACTAAAAGAGAATTGTAACTCACAGTGAAATCCCAGTGCTTATTTTCTCAGAAGTTCTATTGAGTTCAATGAGGCATACTCTCAAATGAGTGCATGTAGGATTGCAACCTTGGTTCCTGTTGGTGGAGCTGAGTATCGCCATAGTTGCCTACTGAAGTGACAGAAGAGTGATTTCAAATGAGTAGAGGAGTACTACAGCTGCTCTCTGGAATGGCAAATAGGGTACAGGCATCTGTAGGCGAAAACGAAGGCTGTAAGAAGAACAAATAATACTGGAGGCCATGTGCCAGGACCTGGAAACCTGATCCAGACCTAATCCAGAGTCCAGATAATTTTTTGGCAGATTTGAAAATTGACCTGTTTATTCCAAATTGTTTCCAGAGTGATATTGGATGGGAAAATCCTCCTGTCCCAGCACACAGAATTCAAGACATGGGGATGAGCATTGCTTTTTGTTTTTTAAGTGAACGTGTCACTATGTTAACTGTTACAAGGAACTGCCATTTTAATTTCGCTTCAAACTGACTGCAGAAAAACAGTGCTCCAGCAGTGCTGAAGGACCTCAGCATGGAAGCAACCTATGATAGAGGCTGCACTCCTGTTTCCATGAAAGGACACTATAGTCTTGCTCAGGGGTCAGCAACCTTTTTCAGCCGTGGGCTGGTCCACCGTCCCTCAGACCATGTTGTGGGCCAGACTATATTTTGAAAAAAAGAATGAATGAATTCCCATGCCCCACAAATAACTCAGAAATGCATTTTAAATAAAAGCACGCGTTCTACTCATGTAAAAACACCAGGCAGGCCCCACGAATAACCCAGAGGTGCAGTTTAGATAAAGCATTCTACTCATGTAAAAACACGCTGATTCCTGGACTGTCCATGGGCCGGATTGAGAAGGTGATTGGGCCGCATCTGGCCCCCGGGCCTTAGGTTGCCTACTCCTGGTCTTGCTGCTGCTGTTGTTGTTTAGTCATTTAGTTGTGTCCGACTGTTCATGACCCCATGGACCAGAGCACGCCAGGCACTCCTGTCTTCCACTGCCTCCCGCAGTTTGGTCAAACTCATGCTGGTAGCTTCGAGAACACTGTCCAACCATCTCGCCCTCTGTCATCCCCTTCCCAACATCAGGGTATTTTCCAGGGAGTCTTCTCTTCTCATGAGGTGGCCAAAGTACTGGAGTCTCAGCTTCAGGATCTGTCCTTCCAGTGAGCACTCAGGGCTGATTTCCTTCAGAATGGATAGGTTTGATCTTCTTGCAGTCCATGGGACTCTCAAGAGTCTCCTCCAGCACCATAATTCAAAAGCATCAATTCTTCGGCGAACAGCCTTCTTTATGGTCCAGCTCTCACTTCCATACATCACTATCTTGCTGCTAGTCTTTAATAAAATACTTCTCTTTTCCTTGAACACAGACCTTCCTCCCTTTCTTCTGGATGCGACACTTTTCTTTAGAACAATTCTCCAAAAGGAGTATGTGCTGCCCCCCACCCTATCATTCTGTTGCAGAGTTTACATGTACAGCCGCATTTCCACTTCCAGTGGCTTCTTTTTATTTGCTCTAAAGAGTTCCATTCAAGCTGAATTCCTGGAAGGGAAACAATGTTTGATCTTTACAATAATTGATAATAGCGTGGTTATTTTTTTTTTAATCTCTTCCGCAGTGGGTGTAAAACTCCATTAAAGGTACACTCAGGGAGTAGTGCAGAGAAATGGGAAACAAATATGAAAAGTTCAGTCACTTGTGTAGCATTAATCTAGAGCCCTTATAAATATGGAAGCTGGAAATGTAGGACTCCCACTCAGATCACAGCTAAAAATGTTATTTTTCAAGTAAGGCAAAGCGGCTCCATCAGAGCTTTGAAAGACCCTAGCCTATGAACCAAGCTTATTCAGCACTGAGCGTCCCACCAGCACACTGAACACAGCCCAGGAAAATGTTGTATGTGACAAAACGAATGGATTATCCAATTACCAATCTGATTGTCCACTGTCAGGAAATGAATTTCTCAAGGGGATTGTTCAACAGTCACTGCTGAGCAGATCCTATTCATTATGTTAATTAAAAATGCAGGCTATCTACAGAGCTGCCAAAGAGAGTAATACTGACCATGGTGCCTGTTAGAAGCTAAATATGACGTGTCAGCTCTCAGCTACATATGTCAGAGCTAGGAGAACATGCTGAGGCTTGGGGTGTGTAAGGGACACTGAGCTATATAATAAGGAGTCTGATAATGAGTTGTTCACTCCGTCCCTGGTTCTGTTTGACAAATCAATTTATTCACACGTTTGCATGACTTCTTTTGTAGTAAGTCACAGCAGTGCGTGGCAGCCTCTAGTGGCGCTCAGTGGCATGCAGAATGCCCTGTCAGGCTGGGAAAGAGCTATACTTAAAAAGCCTTGTTGGAAGGTTTTCAGAAGGTACCAAAAAGACAACAGCGGGTGGGAATTCCAAAGGGTAGGTGCCACGACACTATAGGCCTGGTTCTTGCATTATGCAAAACCAACCTGTGGGTAAGATGGTATCTGCTCTTTCCTTGAATATATAAAGGGTGAAAAGATCTTGCAGGTATTATTATATAACAGTTTAATACTCTTTAGGCTCTTTAGACCTTTTTTTCCCTAATTGGGTTGAATTACCCTCTTTTACATTACAGATCAGAATAATTTCTGCTTTGCCTTCTTGTAAAATTTTGTGTAATATCTCTTTCTGGTGAATGTGCAGGTTTTCTGTGCAGGAATCATCTCCTTTTTTCTTCCATCACACAAATATATGTAATGTTCTCCATACAAGATGAGGTTCTGGCACACATGATTTGTGCATTGTTGTTTTCTTCATCTATTGGTGGTGCATGTGTGGAGGATTTTCCATGGACTCGTTCTTTTTGCCTATAGTTAAATCCTCCATCTTTGCTTGGCACTGGAATTGTCTGAAGATATTTTCAAAAAAACAAAATATGCTTCTGAAATCTAGTTCTGTTGTATGGTATTCAATGGAGCTTGTGTTCTGTGAGTTTGTGACATTCTGGAATAAGGGACAGGCCTTCAAAACAGAGACATCTGGCAACCCTGCTTGCAGCTGACACTGATGTAATCTGGCTGCTTTGCAATGGCCTCTAATTAATTGTCAGTTTCAACACAATTTTCATTCTCACTACAGTTTTGATTGTGGTTAAGTACTGACAAGCAGAGCTTTCAATGGAGTAGTTGTCAAAGTCCCCTCCTCTTTCAGCTTTGCAGATTAGACTTCTTATTTTGTGGTATGTAGGTCAAAAAAATACATTGTCACCCAAGAGGGTGCTGTTGAACTCATGTCCTGCTTGCAAGCTTCTCATAGGCTCCTTGTTGGCCGTTGCAAGAACAAAGTGCTGGATTAGTTGGGTCTTTGACCTGATGCAGCAGAACTTTTCTTATGTTCTTATTTTCTTAGATGCTTGGAACATTTAGTTCCAGAAAAAGTCATTGACCAAAATATGTGTACGTATATCAGTGGTTGTCAATGTGGTGCTCATGGGTGCAGCAGTTCCTTTGAGGCCTTACCCTGGTGCCCACTAAGTCTCTGTTGGTCAGGAGGTGTTGAGAGTGGTTGCCATTTCTTCCTTGAAGACTACATAGAGCTGAAGGAGAAAGTTAGAAGAGTGTTGCTCTTTCCCACTTCCTCCTTTACCTCTTTGTGCTTTTCAAGACTCCTTATCTGCTTTTTGTTGGCATCAAGTCTGAAGCTCATCCATCAACTGTTCCAAAGCGAAGTTCCACCCATCATCTCTTTTCAGTCCTTCAGGCTTCATCACGTACATAGCATAAGTTGCATAAGGCAGTAATATGGTTAGGGCATGTTTGATTTCTTTAGCCACATAGATTAAGCCACATTTTATAGTTGGGTAACGTGGTGACAGCCATTTTAGTTGGGTAACGTGGTGACAGCCTTTCAGCTGTGAGTCTCCAGTTTGCAACACTCAGTGATATACTCTAGTGCCCTAAGCATCTGCACAAAGCTCTATTCAGTATGTATTTTCATACTTATTAATTTGATTTACTTATCCATCAAGGATTATGTGGACACTCAATGGGGTTTAACGACCCACTTGAAGATATGTAGATATTGTGCAGAGCTATAAACCCTCAATAAATATGGATTAGGCATGTGCTGATCAGGCTTTTTGAATCCTGTAAGCGATATGCATCTTATGGCACTGTTAAGCCTCGATAAATGTGTTTTTAATAATCACTATTTACTGGGGTTTAGCAGCTATGCGAGAGGTAGGCATGTATAACTCTGTGGTCCAACCTCAGTAAATGTGCTTTTAATAATCAGTTGGTACTTCAATAATATAAAGTAATTCCCTTATTAAATATGATTTCAGACATGGCCCACATATTCAGATGCACTGTGAGTTCCATCTGCTTCCAGGACTGTGCAGGAGGGAGAAAAAGAGTTATTGGCCACCTTAATGAAACATGATCTATATCCTGCAATGTTCCAAATTAAGCTTGGTTTTTATTCTTGCTTCCCATGTGTCACATCTTCCTATTCCTATAGCTGTTTTTTTTAATATTCTCAATGCATACTTTTTATTAACAAAAAAGAACAATCCCCAGAATAACCAGCCTAACAATTATGATCCACCTGTGACATTCTTCTCATAGGCTCTGAATTTCAGATCTTAAGCCCCTTGCTGTTTAAAGAGACATACACTGGCAGACAGACATAGTGGGATCTGCAGCTCTTAGAGGTATCATTCATATCCTTTCTCAACATGATATATGCACAGCAGAGGAATATAATAAGGGCAGTGTTAATTGATTTGCTTCATTCCCTTTGAAGAGGCAAGAGAATCAGAGAAAATACGGTTGCCTTTGAAAAATGGGGAAGCCGGTTGTATTTCTTCCAGATGCCCATATGTGTCATGTCAGTGTTTTATTTCCCTTCCCTAGTGTTAAGGATGGTGCCAAGTTCCATCCCAGTTGGCATCCATATTGGGACCTTGGGTGGTGTTTTTGCCTCCCCTCCCCCATGCATCCATAGCTTTCGGGAATACAAGGTGAGGGGCAACTTCTTTTTCACATGCCTAAAGTGGATTGCGAACTTCCTTCACCTCAAAAGAACCAGCACTCCTCTGGCAATCTCTCTGTTGTGTGATCTTTGGTAGACCATCCAGAGGATTCAATCCCAGTTAAGTGTGGACCCAGGCTTGCATTCTGAGAAGTTTTTGAGCCTCTGAAAAGAGTGCGCATTACACATAATGTAGCCTGTGGAAAACAGAGTAGTAGAAAAAGGAGGTTGTGTGTGTGTGTGTGTGTGTGTGTGTGTAAGAGCGCACCAAGCTACTCAGTTACTTGGGTATCCTGGATGTCACAATATATTATGAAACTACAAGGAATAACTATTACAGAGTTCAGTGCTTTTAACTAATCCACACTCATTGGCAGGCAGTTCCCCTCTTCAGGGCAAGTTTGTTTAGGGAGCTGAGGTGATTAGCAGTCCCTGCTTGGACTATTAGGTTTAAAGTTTTCCATTCTGGTTTCACTGACTGACATATTGCAGATGTAAAGCTCAGGGCAGCATGGTACCATTTCCATTGGAGAGGTGTAAAGGTCAAACCGTTGTGGTAAATGTCAGCATTTGGAGGTTACAAACCCTCCCTTGAACTTCCTGTGGGGTAATATACAGCTTGACCTTGTGAACCTTACAGAAATGCAGAAATATCAGGCCAAGCATCATATAAGAATGCACTGTGTACATGCTTCCATTCGTTTGGAACAAGGTAGGTGTCATATATGCTTTTACCATCACCACACAACTAAAGTATTCAAATCAACAGTGGCCTCCCAGCCTATGACATGGCCCTCAGTGTTAAAACCAGATCTAGTCACAGTATGTCCTACAATAAAATGAGGTTCCTTCTGTACATGAGAAACAACTCCATCATGGAGTAAACCATCTTTTAAGATTGGGGATCTGGTTAATGTAGCAAACTGCTCATTCTTCAATTCTGGAACTAACCCTAGATATTCTCCTAGTTGAACTGGAATTCTAGAGGAGTGACAGGACAGAACAAAGCAAAGGAACAATAAAGGAACAGAACTGAGAAAATCAACTCACACCTTTAACAAAAAAGTTTGCTAGCAAAATAAAGCAATCCCTGAGAAGGTGGGGCCAGAAATCTAGTCTCTTTGTGGGTCCTCCCTGCCCAGTACATATGGGTCTAGAATTTGCCTCCATGAACTTCCGGGTTAGCGCCATCAGCTAATGGCGGATTCCCTCCGAGCTCCGGAGGGAATCGGCTCCGCAGGAGTTGGGTCTTGCCGCGGCGGCGACGCGGGGACCCTCAGAAATCACAGGCGGTGAAGCCTGTGAACTTGGTGACTCGGCGGGCACCATTTGCGCCCCCCCGACCCGCGAAGGAGCCTTTTTAAAGGCTTCGGAACAGGGGACGGGGTGAGCGGGGTGGTGCTGAGAGTCGACTGCTTCTCCTGCGGAGTGAAGCCGCATGCCATGGTCGGAGAGCGCTGACTTCTTCTTGTGAACAATTGGACGTTTAAAGCAACAACCCGTGAGTAGTACGGAAATTGGATTTACAAAGAAATTTTTTTTTGAATTAGGCACGATCGGGGAAGGCGCAAACAGGAAGTCCGTCTCCCCGTCTTGTAAATAATCTAAAGCAAGGATCAGCTAACTAAGGTCGAGAGAATTTTTTCTTGTTTATTGGGCAAAAGACATTAATTTCACGATTTGGCAGTATAAGTAATTTTACTGGAGGATAAGAGCTAATTTTGAGAGCTGAAGTGCCACCCCCCCCCCGGACCCGGGAGTGATCTGCGAGAGAGCCTGTTGAAGAGGTATTGAAGAGTTTGACAGCTGTCAAATTAGCTGTCAAGACTGAAAAAGAGAACTTTGTTTCTGTTGTCTCTGCTGGTTATATTTGTTACAATTTGGTTATAATTTGTTGAAAACAAGGAAGAATTGATACAAACTAACTTGACTTTTGGATTTGAACTGGAAGGAATTTTAAGTAACCAAAATCCCTCTAGAGGGGGTTTTGGGACATTACAAGAATGGCTGAAGGAGGGAAAATACATGCTAAATTGGACAGAGTTTTTGTTCTCTTGGGAAAGTTACAAGGCCAAATTGATGTTTTGGCTACAAATGTTGCAACTCTGGATTTAACAGTAAATAAACTCATTGAATTTGATAAGGACTTGACTCAGGAAGTCCATGCAGCTGGACAAGAAGAGAAACTTGAGAACTTTGAGAGTGTGGAGAAAGAGATATATGTTGTTCCTGAGGAAAAGGAAGGAGGAGCTGTAATGCTGCAGATGACAAAGGAGAGCCAGAGGCCTGACATGATGGCTACAAAGGAAAATAAGAACTTGATGTTGAAAATCTGGTTTGAATTGGAGACTGAAGAACGGAGAGATCTCCTTATGTGGAGATCTGAAGATCCAAGGATTACAAATCTGATTAAGATGGAAGTTGGAGCTTTGGGGACATTTGGACTTGAAAGGAGTAAGAAACAAGATTTGGGCTCCACTTTTAAGTATGGAGGTCTGGCTGGAAGAAACATGGATCCCATTCGGCTAGAGCTTCTCCGAGATCTGGTGTTTAATATTAAGGACTATCAAAAAAACCTGCAGAGAGGAATTGAGAGAGAATTAAGAGCCTCGGACGTGAGATCTCCAGGCTGACAGTAGATTAAGACTGATGGACATTTGTTGGGGATTGAAACCGGGAAAGGGGGGGTGGAGTTTGGGGATCCAAAGGGGGCATAATTACAATCTGTTTTTGCTTTTACTCTGTTTTGCTATTCGTATGAAAATTGGGGAAGTCGTGGAAGGGAATTTGGGTCGACTTTAGAAAGAGGTTTTAAGAATGAGTATTGATATATAAATATTGATGTTTATAAGGTAAAATTGGCTTTTTTTAAAATGAACTAAATAGAAAAAGGTCAAAAATTGGGGATAAGAACTTGTTGAACTAACAATTTGAATTGGAATATAAGAAGGGGAGGTGTGGGGAGGTCAGGGAAATATGTTATAGAAAAATAAGGATTGTAAACTTTATGTGTTTTTAACTTTTTTCTTTTTTCTTTTTTGATTTTTTAATGTATTAAAGTGGAAAATTTCAATAAATATCTTATAAAAATAATAGAATTTGCCTCCATGGGCATTGTGGAATAATAAAAAAAAGATTGGCACATTAGAAGGGGTGATAAAGTGACTGAATTCCAAGCAATTTTGATTAGTAAACTGGGCTATTTGGAAATGTCTGTGTTGTTTTTAGAAATCCCAACCTTAGCTCTCTTGTAGGTGTAAGATTTTCATATGATGAACTCACTGCCTTTTGCTCCCTTTCCTAATGGCTTTGCCCACTATGTAGATCTTTGTCCAAGTCAAATTCTGTTGTTTCTACAGCTGAAGCAAATATTTGGAACAACATTTGAATGTGCTCCAAATCACTGGTGCACATTTGAATTTCAAATTATCTTCACATTTAGGAACTCCTCTTTCAAAGTTCACAAAGGGGTCTTGTCGCTATGCGATTTGTGAATTCACATTCTGTTATTTAGCATTTGTGAATCTGGGATTATGTTACTTGTGGTTGAGCCATAGTTTCTATATCTGTGGTCTATGTGATACCCTAAACATCTGCTTTGATTTATGTTGATGTTACTGCAGTGAATTAAACAAAGATGAGGTGAAGAAGAGATTTATAGCATCCTTTTATCTGAGAGCCTTACGGAACATGAAATATGTCTGCAACAGAGGCGTCCTGAATACAGCGGAATATATACTCATATGTCAAGTTTGGGGGAGGGGGGCTGTGATAATATGGCTGATATGCAGTAGAATCTGAGTATTGGATAGGCTGGATGACATACATAAGAGGAGCCCTGTGCAATCAGACCAAAGGTTCATTTCATCCAACATGTTACTTCTGGTAGTGGCTAGTCAGCTTCCTCTGGAAATCTTACAGGTAAGGCCTAAAAGCAATAGCCTCCTAATGTTTTTTGTCCTCAACAACTGATATTCAGAACACAGAGGGGTGGGCAATGGGCTTTGCGGGGTGGTGAATGCTTCTCTCTGTGAGGGAGCCTTCCCAGACCTGCTGAATCAGGTGGTTATCAAACCACTTCTTAAAAAAAACATCTTTAGATGCGGCCAATATGGCCAACTATCACCCAGTCTCAAATCTTCCATTCTTGGGCAAGGTGATTAAGTGAGTGGTTGCTGAACAACTCCAGGCACACCCAGAAGAAGCGGACCATTTGGATCCCTTCCAGTTGGGATTCAGGCCTCATCATGGGACTGAAACTGCCTTGGTTGCACTGGTCGATGATCTCTGGTGAGCTAGGGACAAAGGTGAGAGCTGTTTCTTTGTTCTGCTGGATCTCTCAGCGGCTTTTGACACCATCAACCATAACATCCTTCTGGACCGTCTTGTGGGGCTGGGAGTTGGGAGCACTGTTATACAGTGGTTCCGCTCCTTCTTCCTGAGCTGTGTTCAGAAAGTGGGGGGGGGGGAGATGAGTGTTCAGACCCCTGGGCTCTCACTTGTGGGGTGCCTCAGGGTTCTGTCCTCTCCCCCATGCTTTTCAACATCTACATGCAGCTGCTGGGAGAGATCATCAGGGGGTTTGGGCTGGGTGTTTATCAGTATGCGGATGATATCCAGCTCTACCTCTTTCAAATCAGAACCAGTGAAGGCGGTGAAGGTCCTGTGTGAGTGTCTGGAGGCGGTTGGAGGATGGATGGTGGCTAATGGACTGAGGTTGAATCCTGACAAGACAGAAGTACTGTTTTGGGGGGACAGGAGGCGGGCAGGTGTGGAGGACTCTGAATGGAGTAACTGTGCCCCTGAAGGACCAGGTTTGCAGCCTGGGAGTCATTTTGGACTCACAGCTGTCACTGGAGGTGCAGGTCAATTCTGTGTCCAGGGCAGCTGTTTATCAGCTCCATCTAGTATGTAGGCTTAGACCCTACCTGCCCACAGACTGTCTCACCAGAGTGGTGCATGCTCTGGTTATCTCTCGCTTGGACTACTGCAATGCGCTCTATGTGGGGCTACCTTTGAAGGTGACCCGGAAACTACAACTTATCCAGAATGCAGCAGCTAGACTGGTGACTGGGAGAAGCCGCCGAGACCACATAACACCGGTCTTGAAAGACCTACATTAGCTTCCAGTACATTTTTGAGCACAATTCAAAGTGTTGGTGCTGACCTTTAAAGCCCTAAATGGCCTCAATCCAGTATACCTGAAGGAGCATCTCCACCCCCATCGTTCTGCCCGGACACTTAGGTCCAGCGCTGAGGGCCTTCTGGCGGTTCCCTCGCTGCGAGAAGCCAAGTTACAAGGGAACCAGGCAGAGGGCCTTCTCGGTAGTGGCACCCACCCTGTGGAATGCCCTCCCACCAGATGTCAAAGAGAGAAACAACTACCAGACTTTTAGAAGACATCTGAAGGCAGCCCTGTTTAGGGAAGCTTTTAATGTTTAATAGACTATTGTATTTTAATATTCTGTTGGAAGCTGCCCAGAGTGGCTGGGGAAATAATAATAATAATAATAATAATAATAATAATAATAATAATAATAATAATAAATTACATAATCTTCAAATCTGTTAAAAACCATTTTGAAACCATAGAACTAAGCGTCATTGAGCCAAAAACTTTATCTTGTTGTATTGAACTCCAGAAGTTAATTGTAAGTTGCCTTTGTCCACCCTGGACATACTACCAATGATATTTGATGGAAATCATAACTCAACCCTAATGAGTTTCTTTAGCACCAGGTAAAAACACATCCATTTGCTTAGGCCTTTGACTAAATTGTTTACTGGTGGTGGAAATGGGATGTCTGCTCTCTTGCTGGGTTTGTGACTTGGTTTTTGTAGAAATAGTATTTGCTTAACAAATTGCTTTGTTTGGTGAACATGGAAAGGCCCTGAGTTATGAGAAACAATGGTATACAGAGCATTGCAAGGGTACTCAGACGGCAGTTACAGGCTGTTTCCCATCCTCAGCTTTGCTTGTGCTCCATGTACTTGGAGACAATTCCTCTGTGTTTCATAGACTTGGAAATAAGGATAAACAATGGACAATTTTTGGGGTAGAGTCATCCATCCATGGATGATGTTTCCTTATTGTTTAATCAGGTGGAAGTCATCTCTGTACACATAAAGCCAATGTTATCCTACCTTAAATAAAACTTTATTGGTGCATGTCAGAGAAGGGGGGCAGATAATCTTCACCTCACACATGTTGGAGCGGAAGTTTACATAAGTAATTACCAGTGAGCTATTGGGCACTTCCTGAGGATTAATGTTTGACTAAGAGGAGAAAGCCTAAAGGGTCAGCTGCTTGCTAGTGATCCTTAGCAAACTACTTGGGCTTAGCAAACTACTTGGGCAAGAAGAAGAATCATACTTGCACATACATGTCCACGTGTCTAATGCTGTGTTTGCTGCAAATGCAATGCATTTCCAGAAAAATCGGAAAAGTGTTTCAGAAAGGTCTACGGTTAAGCACTCTAATCCTACTTGATCTCCAAAATTCTGTTTCTTTAAATCTGCATCTTATTCAATCTATTCCATTGACACAATGCAGGTAGCTGTTGGAGAAGCAGATTTATTTCAAACACAAAGTAAAGCTAAATAATCAAGGCTGCAACCCATTTACCTGGGGGTAAGTCATGTTGAACTAAATGGGAGCTTCTGAGAAGATATGTAGAGTAGCTGCTGCTATAGAAAAGGCTAGTGTTTCTGGAAAAGGAACACCTTTCTGAGTGAACACAGAAATATACTTAAACCACTGTCGCCCCCGGAAAAAATATTCAGGTGCTTCCTTCGTTTGGTTAAAAATTAGGGCATTCAGTAAGATGTTCTGCAAAGCTGAACTTCTGTAGTGATTTCCATTGTTAGGTGGATTCAACTTGCGCATTTCAGTGCAATGGCCCTAATCCAATGATGCTTGCGCATCAGTAGCACTAGTAACAATGCTCATTCCAGTTGTCTGGAATGCCTGGTTCTGGCCCTGCTGTCAAAGCCTGGATATTTATATGAGTGTGCCCACATGCATATAAGCCCTTGCTGTGCATTCTGCTCTTGAGAGATCTTTTTAAAAGGGCATCCTGTGAGCATAACTGCCTTGGCTGGCATCTAAACAATTCTAACACAAGTACCTCTGCAGGTTGTCAGGTAGGGAGGGGATTCCACAAATAGGGTGCCACCACTGAAAAGGCTGCCTTTCCAGTTGCTACTCACCTAATCTCTGGACTGATCATAGCACCTCAATGTGAGCCATCCTCTTTCCCTGCTTATTTGAAAATGGCAGCAAACAGCATGGACCGCTTATGGTGAGTGGTGAAATGGGGCCCCAGCAAGGTCTTAAGCAATGCTGTGAGCATGTTCACTAATGTGCCCAGTATTGCTGCACTAGTGTGCTGCTTGGGATTGATGGGAGTCGTAGTCCAAGATATATGGAAGGCAAACTTGGAGAAAGGCTGCACAAGGCACTGCTGTAAGTTCTGCATGGTGCTATAGCATCCAGGAGAAGTGGGTGACTGAAAGAGCCCACCATTCCAATGACTGAACAGGACATGGGTGTGGAAATTAAAATCCACCATAGCTAAAAAGAAGCTGCCAATCAACAGAAGGAACGAGGGAGAGAAAGGCACACTGGCACTTGCCATGTATGAGTGATGACTTGGCCAGAGACACCTAGAGCACCACATTTAAACTTTAACTACCTTGTTGCTTCAGGACATAGGTATTCCAGTCATTCCATCAACAGATTTTTTAAAACTCTCCATAAAAGTGCCCTTGGTTTCCTACACAGGAAGCGGCAAGTTATGCTGAGCATTTGGTGCCATCGAGAAACACATCCGCTTGAACATGTGGAAACATTTTATATTCGTCTCCGAATGGTTCAGTATTACTGAATCGTTCAAAGAAAAACTAATGCTCTGGCTCTAAACAAGAACAATGAATTTCCCCAGAACATTTCCCATGGATGGAATAGGCAGTGTCATAATGTTCCAGAACTGCTCAGCTAAGAATTCATGAGGCCTTGGAAGAAAGAAAAAGACATGCTGAAAGAAAGGTACATTTCTTTAAAAATCACCGGGTCATATGTGCACTATTGATGTTGTTTTAAACAATTTTATTTCACTCAGACTTGGCTACCCAGTTCTTCCGTTGTGCCAATAGCTTTGAACGCGGTTTCGACTGGGCTTTCTTAGTAGGCTAAAGTGACCTGCATGCCAAAACCCAATGCTAATGAAGGCTCTCTTGCCTCTCTCCACACATAGCATGCAGGCTTCCTTGCTTGCCTTCAGGCAGTCAGCAGGATAAATTGGTTTGGCCTCTTTAAAAAGACCTTTTAAAAGCATTCGAAATGGTTTCTGGCTTGTTCCATAGCTATAAAATCACAGAACCCCAAGAAGGATAAAGTACGGTTAAGTCGAAAGCTAGTACGAAGGTACTTGGGGCAGTTTGGAATGGAGATACATACTGTTTTTTGTTTTAAAAAAAGATCGCTGACAAGAATCCTGTTGGCTCTTATGTGACTTATAATTCAGAAAGATTTGGGGAAATGTTCGGTCCCTTCCAGCAAATGAATTGAAGGAAGAGAAAGAAACTTCACTAAGCTGAAACTGCTATAAGTTTCCTTAAACATTTTCATAGCATTTTTTGTTTTTTGTTTTGTTTAAACATTGACAATATTTTTTTGCATTCTTTGGGACACTATTTTCACTTACCTTTTCTTCTTCTATAGCTGACTTTGCTTACCCTTGCTGATGCCATCATATAACCAAATATGATTTGCTACATTGAGCCACGATATCATCCTCTTCAGTATGTGATCACTGATTGTTTGAAGACACCCACATGACTAATCCATCATAACGGAAGAAATTAGAAGCAACTAAAGGAAGCAACAAAAAGAGACGCGGGTGGTGCTGTGGTCTAAACCACTGAACCTTGGGCTTGCTGATCAAAAGGTCGGCGGTTCGAATCCCCGTGATGGGGTGAGCTCCCGTTGCTTGGTCCCTGCTCCTGCCAACCTAGCAGTTTGAAAGCACATAAAAACACAAGTAGATAAATAGGTACCACTCCGGCGGGAAGGTAAACGGTGTTTCCGTGCGCTGCTCTGGTTTTGCCAGAAGCGGCTTAGTCATGCTGGCCACATGACCCGGAAATACTGTCTGTGGACAAACACCGGCTCCCTCGGCCAGTAAAGCGAGATGAACGATGCAACCCCAGAGTTGTGTGCGACTGGACTTAATTGTCAGGGGTCCTTTACCTTTACTTTTTAAGTGACCAATTGCATCACAGACAACTCGGTTCTATGGCTAGGCCCATATGCATGGCTGAAGTGGGTCAACAACTGCTTAAAGGTAGGAGTTGGTCAGTGCAAAGAAGCCCTTAGCTTGTGTCCACTCAAAGATTCAGGTGACTTCCTCTCCATGCTTTTAGGTAACAGACAACAACCAGACTACCAGTACAGTGGTACCTCGGGTTAAGTACTTAATTCGTTCTGGAGGTCCGTACTTAACCTGAAACTGTTCTTAACCTGAAGCACCACTTTAGCTAATGGGGCCTCCTGCTGCCGCCGCGCCGCTGGAGCACAAATTCTGTTCTAATCCTGAAGCAAAGTTCTTAACCTGAAGCACTATTTCTGGGTTAGCGGAGTCTGTAACCTGAAGCGTATGTAACCCAAGGTACCACTGTAATTAGGTTCATTTAACAAGGTGTTTCAGGGAATAGCTGTGTGGCGGTTCGTTACTTCTCCTTAAGTCAAGGATGACGTTTGCTACAGTGTTGGGGGGGGGTGCAGCATGTTCTAAACATTAAAGTGGAATAACTCAGGATGCTCAGACATTATTGCTGGAGGAGTTAACCACTACATTATTTATATGACCTGAATATATACTGCCCATTAAAGGACATCTGCCTCTTCAAGGTGATATACAACATATCGTAAGGTACGACAGTAATAACAACAACATTATTAATAGCAACAACAAAGTTAATGATAAAACATAAATAAATAATAAAAATGAAACCACTCCCCCTTCAAATTGAGCAACAGAAGGTAAAACATAGACTCAAAGAATTGTACAGTTGGAAGGCATCCCAAGGGTCATCTAGTCCAACCCCCTGCAATGCAGGAATCTCAACTAAAGCATCCAAGACAAATGGCCATCCAACCTCTGCTTTAAAAACTTCCAGGGAAGGAGAGTCCACCACCACTTGTGGGAAAGTGAAAAAGAGTATTTTTGGCTTTGAGAATGGGTTGGGGTTTTTTTTGCATCTACTCTGCTACAAACTATAGCACACCAGCATCGGAGATACTGTAGTTTTTCAATTCACTTTTGGGTCAGGTTAATACACAAAGTACCTTGAAGACTGTGTGATCTCTTATGCCTCCATTCAATTTCTAAGATCTTCTGATGGGTCTCCATGGAACTCATACCCTATCACGGCCTCTGCTCTGTGCCTTTTTCCAAGCGCCTTTGCCTGACTGGAAGATGTCCTTGAACACTCTTGCTTTCCTGGATTGGGGATGGAGAGATGTATGCAGGTATATATGTGCAGAGAACTCTCTGGTTTTTGCATGGTGGAAATATAAGCCACTGGACAAAAGTAAGAATCACAGTGGGCCTTGCCTCCGTTGGCACGTTGCACCCAGGAGGTGACCTCTCAGGGGGTGCTACCCTTGGAATGGAATGAAAGCAGCTCAAGTTTTAAAAAATAAATCCAGAAAGAAATGGCAAAATGTTTAATTGGATAGGAAGAGAGATCATAAGAAGACAGAAATGTTCATCACCACATGGGTTTAGGGGGCCTGTGAGGGTCAAAGGGTGCAGCCTCTGCTTGTTCGAGATGTCTTGCTATAACATTGGCTTGCTTCCCATCATCTTTTTACATTGCTTGTCTTTGGGTTGGGAGTTGGAAGGCTGTGTCGCTAATATGGTCCCTGCAGCAACATAATTTCCAAGGAGTGTTTGCTTTAGGAGGTTAAAAGCCTTATAAACAGATTTACATTCTCTAATAATGGAATGCAGATGCAGAAGGGGAGAATTTGATGGTTAGTTAGCACAGCAAAATAGGCTGCTCACTCACTTTGAAACCTGACGCTTGATTAAAACAAAACTGAATGTTTAAGGAAAGACGCTCAAGTGTTAGATGCAGCCTTCAGCGCTTTGCCGAAGTGCCTACAAGCTGTTCCTCATCAAGCTGTTGGATCCGATCGACCCAGGGCCTTTGCAAACAGACCTCGGGAACAACAGGAAAGCAGCTTGCCCTGGCCAAGGCTTGAGAAAGCTGGTTTTGAAAGTCAGGGAAGGTGAGGGTAGGGAAACATGGCAGCTCTCAGGACTGATCCAAATGACAAATATTTCATTTCATATCAGTTTCATTACCCCTGGGATTTTCACTGATCCCACTCACACAATAGCATGTTGAGGTATTGCCCTCTATTGGGAAGTTTTTAAAAAATGTTTCATGTTTTATTATGTTTTTACTGTATATATGTTGCAAGCTGCCCAGAGTGACTGGGGCAACACAGTCAGATGGGAGGGGTATAAATTATTACTGTTACTATTGCTATTGAATAAAGGTAAAGATATAGGGTTAGCCGGCGTACAACTTCCAGGTCATGTGGCCAGCATGCCTAAGCCGCTTCTGGCGAACCAGAGCAATGCACGGAAATGCCATTTACCTTCCCGCTGGAGCGGTACCTATTTATCTACTTGCACTTTGATGTGCTTTCAAACTGCTAGGTTTGCAGGAGCAGGGACCAAGCAATGGGAGCTCACCCCATCGCGGGAATTCGAACCGCTGACCTTCTGATCGGCAAGTCCTAGGCTCTGTGGTTTAACCCACAGTGCCACCTGCTGTGTTGAATAGGATGTCCCTATTTTCATCAGAGAAATGTTGGAGGGGATGCATTATCGGGACGGCACCACATTGGTTACCCCTGCAGTGAAATGGTGATGCCTAGTTGCAATCCTATATGGCGAAGTGTTTTGCTTTGCTTTAAATGGTTTCTACAGTGGAGCATGTATTTCGGGCTTGCTCAAGATCACCGGGAGAATTCTGAGCATGCAGCAAGGCATTTGAAGGTTAGCTCAAATGTTGTTCCCCTGACTTGCATTGGATTTGCTCCCTTTGCCATGGCAGGAAATTCACAACATGAAACCACTCATGGAAGTGGAGCGCTTTGAGGGTTGGCTCCTCTGTGCAACACACAGGCCTTGTGTGTCTATATTTTGCTTGGTTCTGCTGGTCTGTTGTTTGGCAACTGGTATTTTTCCATGAGCAGGGGAAATATTAAATGTATTTACTTATGATCAGGCAGGGTGTTCCTCTTGGTTTACCATCTCCAAAGTAAACGCAAATGAAACAGGTTGGACCCTAATCTGAATCTGCACCTCCTTTATTTAGCTGGCACTTCACTTATCTGGAGTAGAGGCAGAAGATGTCATCTAACGAACAGGTAAATATTAGTCCAACCCTTCCATCTGGAAAAGACCAGGGCTGAAATATGCTGAAGTGGTATATTTATGGACTGGCTGCATAATTCTTTGGGTTTCTTTTTGTAATCTGTAAATTGCTTTCCAAGCCTTCACAGTTGGTCACCAAAACCCAAGGATGAACAAGCCAACAAATCCTGTTTGTACCAACCTAGCAGGGAAAACAACTTCTTGCCAGCTGCTGGAAATGAATTTCAGACTTTCTTTGGAGGGGGAAGGCACAGAATAATGTACATTAAATCATTCTGGGTAGGCACTTTTTGGGCCATTTCACAAGGCAAGCAAAAATGCAATTTTTTTTTCAGGGAGGAAGGGTTTATTTGAACCTGTGGAAATTATTGAAGCATTATGTAATGCAGAAAACTGACATTTTAAATCTGAATGATATTCCCTGGTATCAATCTAATTAAAGTATTTAATTAGAGTGGTGTGATGGGGATATTTTTATCTGCTCTTGAAAGCAGGCTGTGGTGTAAAGACAGACATTATTATTCTTTATTTTATTTTGCTGAGTTTTCCTTTGGGGTTGTAACCTTTGGAGAGGGGTGGAGGGGGAGAGGTTGCATGAAAATGTTAGAAGTGTTTTCATCCAGGGTGCTCTCTCTCTCTCTCTCTCTGTGTGTGTGTGTGTGTGTGTGTGTGTGTGTGTGTGAGAGAGAGAGAGAGAGAGAGAGAGAGAGAGAGAGAGAGTGCTCAGTGGAATGGAGTACAAGCCCCTCTTTGTTTGCTGCCCATGGCAGCCATTTTGTGCTGGTGCCCACAGCACTATATGAATACTGGCACCTCATTACCCCCTGTCAGAACCCCCTCCCCCCAGTATTATCATCTAAACATATATGTGTGCAAGTGTGATGAATGGAGACACAATAAACTTCATTTAAAAGTTTAAGCATCTCTTGTGGATGTTCTCATTGAAGCTGTTTTTGTTAAGGTTGTTTATCTTTTGACAAACAACATTTCACTGGAGATGTAATCATGATAATGCCTCTTTGAAGCATATGTCCATGCAATGTCTGACGTTTACAAAATTTTGAAGGAAAGTATTTGGTATAAATACTACTTTGGAGGGAAATTCAACATTCTCGGTTGATAATATTTTTCTGTGTATAAGATGACCCCATCTATAAGACGACCCCTATTTTTTTGAACCCAAAAGTAAGACTTTGCCATATCTCTAGAAGTGAAAATCCAGATGATTGGTGGCGGCGGAAACTTTTGGGGCATTCGTCCTCAAAGTTGTTGAGCTTTGCTCCACCCACTTTTCCCTCTGGCCTCAGTCACTTACTCGCCATGAGGCCCTTGGGCTGAAAAACATCCTCTGGGCCAATAGGATGTTAGGTGCTGTAGCCTAAAACCTCTGGAGGGCAGCTTTTCTGGTTGCATCTCTATTTTATTTGAAAACACTCTATCCATGAGAATAGACACAAGGGAGACTATAGACTCAGCAGTAAGCCAGTGAAGCATAGCCGTGAAACTGAAGACAAAGCGTACTAAGAGGTAGCACGCAGGCTAGAAGTTACTATTACATCCTCCTTGAAGCTTGCAGTTTTTGGAAATGTTAATATTCATTAGATGTCATTAACTGGTAGCCATGGGCCAAATCCAGTTCTTTGGGTGATGCCATCTGGCCTCTTAATCACGAGCTCAGAGTGAAGGGCACAGAGGAGGAGCAGCATCTGTGAGAGTGGAAACTGTGAGGTTGCCATTTTGGGGGTTTGGAAAGGGGGCCACCTTCTCCACTTGCTTGTCACAGTGGCCCTCTGGCAAAATTAGCTGCCAGAATGGCTGGTAGCCAACACATTTCTGGGTTGGCTTCACCTTTCGGCTCCAAAGCCAGCAGCTCATTAGCTGTTAAACACTTGCACATGCCTGCACGTTTGGCACTTGCTCTTTCCAGACATGGCACACCAGCCAAACGTCCCATTATCTATACTAGGCAGTTTGTGTTTGAAAATAAAATAAAATTAACAAGTGGAGCTCTTGGGCAAAGGTGTTCATTATTTATTTGGCTTGTTTTTATGGATTCTGCAATTTTTGTATATTATCTTTTTGTGCACGTTTGTAATATTTGTTTCATTGTCCAACCTGCCCCCCCCCGGATTGAAATATTAAATGCAGAGTAGGTTATAGGAGTAGTGCTCACTAGAAGGACAGATCGTGAAGCTGAGGCTTCAATACTTTGGCCACCTCATGAGAAGAGAAGACTCCCTGGAAAAGACCCTGATGTTGGGAAAGATTGAGGGCACAAGGAGAAGGGGACGGCAGAGGACGAGATGGTCGGACAGTGTTCTCGAAGCTACCAGCATGAGTTTGACCAAATTGCAGGAGGCAGTGGAAGGCAGGAGTGCCTGGCGTGCTCTGGTCCATGGGGTCACGAAGAGTCAGACACGACTAAACGACTAAACAACAACAAGGTTATACATACTTATTACTAATCAGTTTTATCTAATTTATTTGTTTATAAAAAGTATGTGCTACTTTTCACTATATGTCTCAAAGTGGCTTGCAAAAAAGAGAGAAAAGAATAAAGATACAATATACTAAGTTGATGCAACCTAGAATTGCATTAGGGGTTGGGGTTTGTTTTTTTTGGTTGTTTTTTTTTTTTGGTGCTGCATCACACTGTTGATTCATGTTAAGCTTGTGGTCAACTAAGTCCCCTGGATCCTTTTCACATGCTGTCAAGCTAGGTGCCCCCCCATCCTGTATTTGTGGATCTGATTATTCCCATCTAAGTGTAGAACCTTACATTTCTCCCTACTGAAATTCATTTTGTTAGTTTGGGCCCAGTTCTCTAATCTGTTGAGGTCATCTGATTCTATCTTCTAAGGTATTAGCCACTCTTCCCTGTTTAACATCATCTGGAAAATCTATTCCTTTGTCCAAGTCATTTATAAAAATGTTGAACAGCACCAGGCCCAGGACAGAACCCTGTGGCACCCCACTTGTCACTTTTTTCCAGGAACACAAGGAACCATTGGTGAGCACTCTTTGGGTTTAGTCAGTGGACAGCTCAATGAAGATGTCACCCCAATGTGCAGCTGCTGTGAAAAAGGAAAAATCACTGCTTGGGATTATTAAGGTATTGAAAATAACACTGCCAATATAATAATGCCATTATTCAAATCCATGCTATTACTGCATTTGGAATACAATAAGCAGTTCTGACCGCCTTGCCTCAAAAAGGATATAGTGCATAGCTGTCAATGTTTCCCTTTTTTAAAGGGAAATTCCTTTATTCCGAATAGGATTCCTCACAAGAAAAGGGAAAAGTTGACAGCTATGATATAGTGGGTTGGAAAATGTTTAGAAAAGGACAAACAAGTGATCGATGGGATGGAGCAACTCTCCTGTGAGGAAAGGTTGCAGCATTTGGGACTCTTTAGTTGCAAAGAAAAGGCAGGCGAGAGCAGATTGTGTATAAGATTATACAGGAGATGGAGAGTAGACAGAGAAGGGTTTCCCTCTCTCCCTAAAACTCAGGAACATCCAACGCAGCTGAATGCTGGATGATTCAGAGCAGAGAAAAGAGAGTGCTTAGTGAAACTATGATATTTTCTCCCACAGGAGGCAGTGATGGCCACCAACTTGGATGGCTTTAAAAGAGGCTTAGATATATCCAGGGAGGTCAAGGCAATTGAAGAGGTGAAGCCTACCAGTCACAATGGCTCTGCTCTATCTCGATGGGCACTAGGCTTCTGCATACCAGCTGCTGGAAGCCTCAGGAGGAGAGAGGGCTCTTGTTCTAGGGCCTTGATGGCAGGCTTCCCCTAGGCGTCTGGTTCATCACTGTGAGAACATGATGCTAGACTAAATGGGCTGCTGGCTCTTCTTATGAGCTGGCCCAATTCCTTATGTTGTGTACTTAGTTCTAATGCTATAAAGTAGAATCGGTGCTGAAATCAGTGATGGATTTCTCATTGACTCCAAATGCCCAGGGCTGGGAGTAAATGAGGACACAGTGGCTACCTTTACTACCACTTTTCCTCCAGAAGCATGGTCCCTGAATCATTGCTTTGTGAAACACTGCCGAATTACCGCCAGTCAGAATAGTGCTATATAAAACTCAATTCCGTTTTGTTCATCTCTTGTAGCTATTCTCATTCAGAAAGGCCAAAAGCAATGCAAGAATATATATTGTTTCTGGGATGGTGATAATAGGTAGCTTGTACCACTTTTGACATGTAACTTGGAAAGCACATTCTAAAACCCTCTTGGTTTATTAAGCATATCATCTGTCTCAATTGCTCCATAAACGTATCACATGCAAAGATGTAATGAATATAATAATAACCTTTATCAACATTTCGTTTTGAAGCTCCATTTACCTGAAATGGGCTGCTTCCAATAAATATTTCACAACATATTTCTCCCTCCCAATTGCATTTACGACTTGCGAGGCAAACAGGAACATTTTAATTCTGACAAAATGGGTGTCTTTCATGAACCGGCTTTTATACTGTGCCTCATTTTGTGACTAAATGGCTTTCTGATTATCATGTCCCGGGGTATCACTTCCAGTGCCATGCTATGAAATGTCATTAAGAAGTAATGTTCCTCTGCTTTGACAATCATATTAGTAAACACTGGAGACTTGGTCGGTTCTATGGCACGCATCCTGGTGCTAATGGCTTTATTAACATATACAATAGCACTTTGTTGACACTTCTCATTAATTTAAATTTTCAGATATCAGAGTGGAAAAAGAAACCTATAGGTTTGCTAGGGAACAAAGTGGCAGCAGCCAAGAAATGGAGACCGTAACCCTTGTAATGGGTGAGACAAATGGTCTGCCTCTCTAGCCCAGTTTCTTGCCCTGTGTGAACATGACACTAGATGTGCTGGAAAGAGGACTGTGAAAAGCAAAATTGCATTCATGAAAGGATCAATCACCTGTCACTTATTCCTGTCTCTTGGCAATCAGAGATATGAGCGCTCCTGCTTCCTGAGCATGAGGCTTTATCACCCAACCACTCTGGATGACCCTGACAGCCACAGTCCACCTCCACCTTGTATGAACACACCCAGGTATATGGAAGTAATTGTGACTGTGGATTTAATGGCCTTAGTGTGTGTGTGTGTGTGTGTGTGTGTGTGTGTGTGTGTGTTTAGGCTGTCATTCGTGTAACTTCAGTTGTAAAGTGCACAATTAACAATTCACTTCTCTTTCCACCCCTACCTGCAACCTGTCATCATTCCAAACTTTCAGTTAATCAACCCAGCTATTAAGATCTTTGTCTCTATACTTTTGTAAACCAAGAAAATCTTTAATAAAAATAAAATAAAATAAAATCATCACCCAAATGGTCTACGGGGTTGAGATATGGGGAATTGGTGTTAAATATAAAATAGAGGTCCTACAAAATAAATTTATGAGGCAGATTTTGGGGCTTCCCTGCAGGACCCTAGCAGTCTAACTTGGAGCTGAGTTGGGCCTCACATCGCTAGCAGCCAGAATTGATCTAGCCTATCTGAGATACTGGCGCAGGCCAAATAACTTCAAGGAGCATAGTCTGTGCCCACTAATATGCTTAAAAATTAAAACAAAGAAAGGATCAGTGCTGGCCCAAGATATTTTGTACTTGGCACAAAACAGAAAATGACACCCACTGCCGTCGCCCTGCCACATGTACTCTCAGTGGTCTAGGCATATAAAAAGCCTCTTTTGTGCTATTGTGTTCTTTGGTTAAGATGAAGTGGTCTAAAGTACAGTGGTACCTCGGGTTACAGATGCTTCAGGTTACAGATTCCACTAACCCAGAAATAGTACCTCGGGTTAAGAACTTTGGTTCAGGATGAGAACAGAAATCGTGCGGCGGCAGCGGGAGGCCCCATTAGCTAAAGTGATACCTCAGGTTAAGAACAGTTTCAGGTTAAGAACGGACCTCCGGAACAAATTAAGCTCTTAGCCTGAGGTACCACTGTAGTTCAGAAGATCAACAAGATTTATAAATTGTATTTCAGGATTTATAAACTGCTCTATATTTTGTAAATGCCTGTATGGTATGCAAAAACAGAATATAAAGTATAAAGCAGATCATAAAACAGTATTAAATCATGAAAAGCGGCAATTAAAAACGGCAAAAATAAAATAAACTAATCTGAGAAAGCTTGGGAGAAAAATTTCCAGCAAATGTCAAAAACAACAGTGTTAGAGCATGCTTCACTTCCAGTGGCTGTGTGCACACCAAACACTGAAAGCACATTGAAAGCACACGACTTCCCCCCAAAATCCTGGGAACCATAGCTTGCTCATTACAGAGCTGTGATTTTCAGCACCCTTGGACAAACTACTTGTTCTCAGGGAAGTCGTGTGCTTCCAGTGTGCTTTAAATGATGTGTCTGAAGCCAAAGAATTCCAAGACCTGGTGCCACAAGGCTAAGAGCACATGCATGAGTCATAGCATGCTTTGCCGCAGGGACGTGTGGCACTGATGCTCTCCGGCAGCAGCTCGTTCTAGTCTGGATGGAGAGAAGCTGATTCCAGTCCAGGCTCTCTTCTTTTGCTTCTTGGTTCTTCATTAAGCAATTCTCAAACAGGATAATACAAAGCAGCTATGAAGCAGTTCTAACCACTGAAGTTTGGTCCAAGAATAGATTTGGGCTCACTGTCTTCTGGAACAGAAGTTTCATCTATTGCTGGTCCTTAGGTTTCCTTAGATCTCCTCTGCCCATTCCTAGCATGCAAAGAGCCATGCAGCCCAGGACAGTCACCACCTGGCTATGCACTGGAAACCACCGTCTGTCAATCTCATTACGTCTCCTGAGCTGAGAGAGAATTACAGTATGGCAAGAGGATAGATTGCCTGTCTTTTTTGCATGAAATCCAAGAGCTTAGACAGTAATATAATGGAAGCTTTGTGTGTCAGGTATTAGGGTAAATTAAGCACATCTATACTTGGAGAAGGAACAATCGCAGCAGCTCATTGGGGAGGGGGTGCTTTCAAAGGAATGGATGGGGGACGGACTAAGACACTGGAAAAAGTCAACGCTGCAGATTCTTTGCTGCATTTGGAAGTAAATCAAGCCTAAATAACTGAGAAGTAGCTCACATGACATGGCTGGGGATTATTTTATACTTTCTGTCAATTCATAATTCCCAAGCTCTGTTTAGAATTTAGCTTCCTGTTGAACCATTATGCTAACTTTGAAGGGATGGTTTCTGTGATCGCTCTTGCTGTGATACATAGGAAAGGGAGGAGAGGGAGGATGGAACTTCACAAAACAGATTAGGAGCTGCTTCTGTCATGGCTATCAATATTTTCTTGGTGCCTCCATCCTGTTTATGACTATTCCAAGAGATGAGATATACCCTTTATTATTTGCCTCCAAATTTAACACGACCACCTTTTTTCAACTCTAGATTACAACACACCTAGCTCCAGATCCTGATTTAGGCTTGAACCTATTGGTATTCATCATGAAGATGAAGCTAAAGGTGGAATCTACTTACAGCCCAGCTCTTGAGATTAGGGAATTGGGGGTTGATTAATGCCTGTTCCATAATCTAATTTTCCAAAGTTTCCTTTAAAGGACACTTAGGCTCCTGTCCTAAGGAACATAAGATCATAAGAAGAGCCCTACTGAACCAAAGGCCTCTCTAGTCCTCATCCTGTTTCACACAGTGATAAACCAGATCCCTATGAGAAAACCACAAGTAGGAAACAGAAGGCAATAATGCTTCTGAATACCAGTTGTTGGAAACTGCAGTGAGGGACTGCTCCTGTGGTTGGGTCCTGCTTGCAGGTTTCTTACAGGCATCCATCTTGCCAGGATTCAGAGTCAGTTTATTGGCCCTTGTCCAACCCACCACAGAGTCCAGAAACTGGTCCAGGAGTTTCATGACCCCTCCTGATTCAGATGTTACAGAGAAATTGAGCTGGGTATCATCAGAATACTAAGGACACCTCACCCAAACTCTCCTAATGACCACTCCCAATGGCTTTGGATTCTAATGAATTGGATTCCTCACCTATGACTTTCATGGTAGATAGTGTTTCTCTCTATATATTTTTATATTTTAAAAAAACTTAAAAGGTTCTTAGTTACTGTAGTCTCTCCTTACCCACCTCCCCTGAATGCTAAAACCCACAACACATATCTTAAAAAATTATTTAATTGTGAAATGCATCAGCCTAGGAATACCTGGTGTGTGATATGGCACTTCTACAAGTGGTAAAACTATCTCACACATGATTTTTCTTTTGTGTACAACTTTTTTACTTTGTACTCACAACTGGAAATGCTATGTGTAAGCATTTTTGTAAGTCATTGATTTCACTGGTTAAAAGGGGGTGGAGGTGGAAACCTGCACAGAAAACAAACTTCTCAAATGTGCTCTGTGTCTAGGTGTACATTTCCCAGTCACCTGCATTTCATATTCTCTCAGTTCCAGCAGTCCATTAGGGCAACCAGGGCTCAGTCCTACCAAGTGAAATCCCCAGCAATTTGTGCTATGGCTGATGGGAGCTGTAGTTCAAAAAATTGTGAGGGGACCATGTGAGGCAACGCTGCTCTAACAGCTTCTCTTTAATTCTCGCATGTCAATATTTGGTTCAGTGTTATGATTCAGGCCTGTATCCATGGCAGATACATGTGTGTAAATATATATGTATTTCCCATGGTACATCTATTTATGGTAAATGTGACTGCTGGCAACACTGTCCTTTCAAAGACCAGAGAAGGGCTGCATCTCAATGGCAGAACACATGCAGAATGTCCAATATTTGACCCATGGCACCTCCTGTCTGAAACACTGGAGAAACTATGCCAGTTAGCAGAGACACCCCTGAACTAGGTAGACTAAAAGTCTGACTCAGTATAAGGCAACTTCCAGTGTACCATGAAGCACATGCCCTCCATCATTTCTCCAATAAAATACGGATGTCCTAAGGGAAAGCGGAACATTCCAGGATCAAATCACAAACCAGGACGGCTTCTGTAAATTCAGGACTGTCCCTGGAAAATAGGAGCACTTGGAGGATCTGGGAGCAAATTCTGGATACACATGTGTCAGGGGCTCAGGAGCAGAAGCACAGGGGAGAGAGGAAATGGAGAGCAAAGGGGAAGAATCTAAGGGCAGCGTAGGGGAGTATGACAGTGACCCGAGAGATTCCATGAGCTTCTCCAGCGAATCAGAAGATTCCCAGAAGGGGGCGCCGATGGTCAGGGCAAGGGGGGTCCCAGGGGGGACGCACCAGAAACAAGGGGCCAGCGGGGACTCCCAAAGCAGCAGCGGGAGATCAGGACCAGCTTCCCCACCAGAGCGTAGTGGGGGGGAAGAGTCCCATGTGTCAGGACCAGCGTCTCCTCCAGCGGGGAGAGAAGATGAGTCAGGGCTGACCACGCCTCTATCGGAGAGTGGGGGAACGGAGGGGAGGTCAGGTCCAGCTAGCCTCCCCGAAGGGGGAAGCAGTGACAGGAGCAGTGTAACGGTCAGGAGGAAGGTTGCCGGCTGGGCGCGCGCGCCAAGTTCGAATGTACAGGCGCGCGGGACAGCAGAAAACCCGGATTGGGAACCAGGTCCTAAAGCCCGCCGGAGGCAGGGGGAAGACTCAGGGGACTCAGCGTCAGAAGAGTCTAGGAAGGGCGAGACCCCAACGGACAGGCGGAACCAGAGGAGGAAAGAGCAAAGGAAGAGGTGGAGCAAGGCTAGAGTCTTAAACTGGTGTCTGGGGGGAGGAGATTCAGACGGAGCTTCAGCGGTCTAGAGTTTGAGACGTAGAGCTGCACGCTGCGGCTGTGAAAGCGAAACTGAACTTCAATAAAGACTTTCGTACATAACAACGAACCGGCGTTGGTCCTTTGTGAGCTGGGACCTCGGGCAGCTCTGACAACATGCAACTCTTTTACAGCACTTTTGGAATGTGCTTGGATAGAACAATAGAGTTATAAAAAGATGAGACTGTTATGGTATTGCATAGTTCTCCAAAAAGCAAATCTAGTTGCAAATCTAGTCCCATCAAACAGAACACTGTTCCATTTGACTTAGTGTAATTTCCAATGATATCTGTGCTACTGACTCGCCTAAAAGCATTTTAAAGATTGTAGATCAGATTTCTGATGGCAATCCAGAATCACCATACTTCAGCTATGTATTGAAAGAAGTGACTGTGGATATGCCACCTGTTTTGATACTAAGGGCACAATACAGCAAGGCATATTTGCTATCAATAACAGACCCAGCTTCTCCTAGCTTGTAACAATGGGCAAGGATGACATGAGCAAGGGGGTCTGTATGTTGACATCCATGGGTGAAATCAACACTCACTGATCCAATGTAACAGGACATGCAACAGCTCCACACACAAGACCTGTTCTAACAGCAGCATTTAAGTGAGGTCAGACATGGATGAGTTTTGCTGCAAAGTACATTGCAAGTTGGTCACAGTAGGCTCCTAAGGGGTCACCTGCCTCATTGGGGAGACCACAATGCAAGATGCTTGTCACCAAGATGCTTGTCACCAAATGAAGCAGCTCTATTGGGCAGCCACAACAGTGATGGCAAGGAACAATAGCCTTGCTGTAGTCAATGCCAAAGCATAGGCTTTCAAATGCACTCTAAGCTGTGCTCAGATGATGTGAGTTTTCCTGCCTCTAGTCAACTTCTCTGCAGCTTCACTACCCACAATTCCTCATTAAACTGAGCAAAAACTGGGCTCTGTTACCTGCTGGGAGGAGGGCCTTTAGGATCAGTTGCCACATGGGAAATACATTGACTGCACAGATCAACCAGATGAAAGGCAGGAGAGTCAGCCAAGCCAGTCAATAGCTTGGAAGCCAACTGGGTACATTAGTCTATAGGAGCAGGATATCTGATTCTTCATGGGGGCCTCATTCAGCTCAACAGAATTCCTGTGCTACTGAGATCTGCACATGTTTGGCATGTCCCCTGATACAGTCAAGGATGGAATGCTGGCAATAAGCAGTTTTTGTTCCATAAGCTTTCTTTTCATTGGAACCAACTAATTTCTGTTATTCTAGCCCATCATCCCTTTAGGGGGAAACACGCATTCTTACAAATTTCACTTATGCCTGCCTTTCCATCTCTCCCTCAGTAAGTGCTGGAGGGCAAATAATTTGTTTATCACTTGACCAAGGACAAATCAGTGCTATGTGCTTTCATCCAGATATTCTGTCTTTCAAATTGCTGGTATATGCTGTAATGCCTTTAAGAAAGAGGATATACAAAATGGTTTAATCCAAGTTGACTATAACTTGGGCATGTCACCAGCCCGTGAAGAATTTATAGCTCTGTAGGCCTGTCTGGATTCTATTAAGCTGCATCTTTTCTTAGTTCTCAGATAATGGAACATTAAGGGAAAATAGGAAGGAAACTGTCCTTGAATATGGAATCCAAGTAATGATCTTTTAAAGAAAGAGATTGATTGACTATAGGGACTTCTGTTCTATTTCCTTCTTCCCAATATATTGCAGAATTTAGGAAACCGTGCCTTGGTTTTGGCATTAAAATAGTCCTAATCTAAAGTTGGGGTGTTTTGGGGGTTTTCTTTGAGCAATAAAGGAGGAAGAAATGAACAACCACTCCAGCCTTACCTGGTGATGAACCTGGGACCATCTGCATGTAGATGCCCTAGCACTGAGCTATGGTCCTTCCTCAACTTTACCATGAATCTTCTTTTACTGAAATCTCTGCCTCCTGATAGAGTGAGCAGGTAAAAAAGAGGAGAGCCCCCCGGCACTTTTAATAGATGTGTCAGTAGGCATATCTTGTACGAGAAGGTACACCTGCTGAAATCCTCTCTTCACAACTATCAAAGATGCAAGAGTCCAGTCCTCTATACTATAACCCCAGGCCGGCCTACCCTCTGATGAAACACAGAATGCTTCTTCTTGCCAGGTACATGACTCACTGAGGGTTCTAGGTTTGCATACAGCCATGGTCTGATGAGAAACTGAAGTAACTAATGAGCCATTTGAAGCGCTTAGTGCCTTCCTCGGTTTCACCCTCACATTTTGCTTAACAAATAGGCCTTCACCTGTGAAATCCAAAGGAAAAAAGTTCAACCAGACACAATTATTAGCTTATTTCATGATGCAATTATTACACAGGCTTCTCCAGCAGCCTGTGTATAGCAGGATAATGATGGTCTGAACCAAGATTCTGGCTCTCATATCTACTCCATTTGCAAGCACAATGTTTCAGACCAGATTGGTGTACAAGGTGTGTAGATGGTTCTCCTCATCCCCCATTTTATCCTCACAACAACCCTGTGAGGTAGGTTAGGCTGAGAGGCCATCAAAAACAGTGTCCCAGTGGAAATCACTTTAACCTCTGTGAAAATCTGGATGTATGGCAACCCATACAGGCATTGTCAAAAATTTCATTTTTTTGAGACCTTGCAAAAAAAAAGATGAACAACCTTTCTGTTGGGATTTTCACTTTTTGAAATATGGCAACCCTAATTTGAATCCAGGTCTTAGTCTGGCACTCTACCCCAGTACGCTTGGCCACTTCTCAGAGAGGATGGGAGCTGGTCATACTGGCTGGGGCTGATGGGAGTTGGAGTCCAATAACAGCTAGAGGCCATCAATTTCTCACCCTGGTTCCCTGGCTAGATGGACCATTGGTCTGACTCAATATGAGGCAACTTCATGTGTTCATTTATAAAATCCAGTTCTTTTTCTTAGGCCATCATAGGTATTGGGCTACTTCTGAGAAGGCGGAAGTTATCTTAGCTACTGTACAAATGAGGGTAATATGAATGGTGCCCAGGGACACATTTGGTCTTCATTAACAAGAGCTCAGTAGCTATTTTGTCATTTTTCTTGTTTGTCATAAAAATAAATACACTTTAATAGATGATCCAACTGAGCAGGCTTTGGCAACAAAATGGACTACGTCCCATTATAAATGTGATGTGTATAATTTAAAGCAAGGCAGAATATTAAACCATTTCCATCTCGTTCATGGGAGAGAACGACAAAGATTTAGCTTCTGATTGCAAAGGAATGAAAAACAGGACATTCTTGGAGAGTGCCTTAAATCATGCATTCCATTTTATGGAGTTCATGCTATAAATGGCCAATTTCAGGATAATTAATCATGTTGGGATTTCCCCCCGCCCCCAGTTCCAAAGTTTGCATTTGACTAAAAAAAATGTTTTATGAGTAAAAGAGCAGCTTAAGCACCTTAATAGATTGTACAAGGGCCAAAAAGGAATTTGGAGGGCACTTCCTGTTCTCCTGCAGGTCAAAATTGCCATCAGTTAGAAAGATTTAAGCAAGGCATGGAAGAGCCCTAGGGAAATCCTATGGTTGATGGGAAAGGGCTTGATTTCAAACCAAGGGCATGTGGGGGAACTGGAGTTGAGGCCGAGATGGTAAGTTGAAGGAGCAGCTGAGTCGTCATATGATAAACGTCTCCAGTCCCACAAACTAACATTAGGAACTTATTAGCTGGGATCCAATGAGTTTTCAGGGAAGTTCATTCCGAGGATGTCCACTTTCACCAGCACTTGGTAGCAACCTAACGGAAAGATCATGTTTCCAGCTGAATGGTGAGTGCTCTGATTGCTTTTCACTGGGGATTGTGTGTTTGGTTTTATGTGTTATTAAAATAAACTGCCGTATACCACTCTGTGGTTGCTCTATAACCCAATAGAGAGGCAGTCAGGATAGGCTAAAACAACACAGAGATGCTGACATTGGTTCTGAACAAATGTTCTTTTACATTTGCCGTCTGTTACCAAAGTAGCCTGTGCCAGATGCTACAGTAGGAATTGCACAACAAAAACGAAACGAAGCAGAATGATTCTGGCACCCAAGCCCTGTAATGTACTTTCACCTTTTGGTGCAGAGATACCTTGAAGATCAGATTGCATCCTTCCCCCCAAGCTGGTGCCCTGTGTAGATGTTGTAGGACTCTAGCTCCAGTCAGCCCTAGGCATCATGGCCAATGGTAAGGATGATGAAAGTTGTAGGCACCAATTTGGGGAAGGTTACTCTAATCTTTAGGGATGCGGGTGCCGCTGTGGGTTAAACCACAGAGCCTAGGACTTGCCGATCAGAAGGTCGGTGGTTCGAATCCCCGTGACGGGGTGAGCTCCCATTCCTCGGTCCCTGCTCCTGCCAGCCTAGCAGTTCCAAAGCACGTCAAAGTGCCAGTAGAGAAATAGGTACCGCTCCGGCGGGAAGGTAAACGGCATTTTCGTGCGCTGCTCTGGTTTGCCAGAAGCGGCTTAGTCATGCTGGCCACATGACCCGGAAGCTGTACGCTGGCTCCCTCGGCCAATAAAGCCAGATGAGAGCCGCAACCCCAGAGTCGGCCATGACTGGACCTAATGGTCAGGGGTCCCTTTGCCCTTACCTTTTACTCTAATCCCTAGAACAAATGTCCTATTTACTGGACATCCTGTAAACCAGGATCTCCATGCATTCAGCCTCTGCTCCTTGGAAGTGGCTAGTGTGATCACAGTGGTGGAGAAATGTGTCTGTTGTGGAAATCACTCCCTGCCAGCCACCCAATTGTTGACTCTACCTCGCCTACCCTCAGTTAGGTCAGTCCTTCAGGATACTAGCAGAGCACAACATGCATTTAGAATGGATTGTGTGGACTGATCCAGTTACAGTGGTACCTCAGGTTAAGAACTTAATTCGTTCTGGAGGTCCGTTCTTAACCTGAAACTGTTCTTAACCTGAGATACCACTTTAGCTAATGGGTCCTCCTGCTGCCCCCGTGCTGCTGCCATGCGATTTCTGTTCTCATCCTGAAGCAAAGTTCTTAACCCAAGGTACTATTTCTGGGTTAACAGAGTCTGTAATCTGAAGCGTCTGTAACCTGAAGCATATGTAACCTGAGGTACCACTGTATTAGGCAATGCCAGTTATTCTGAGCATCCTATTTGAATATCAGGTGCTTCATGTGACGTACAATCTATTAAACCCCAAACCATACCAACTTTCCCTCTTTTTTTCTTATCAGTAGTGTATGCTTCTGAGTGAAGACTTTCCATGACTGAACATTTAGTACGTCTGAAAAGACATCATTCACAGGTGACTGATCATCTAACACCAGACAAGATGCCCCAGAGGCACAGTCTACCATTCATCATCTTCAAGCAAGTGTTATGCAAATGATGGTAGCCATGTTAAAATCAAATATGCAAATTCACTTGATTTCTCTGACCCATGTTATTTTCAATTTAGACCTCAGTACTGGGAAGGCGGGGGGCGGGAAGAGCCCTGAGAGAAAGTTGTAAAAGATGTTATATGTAATTCTTCTCCCTGTTCTAAACTGTGAAAAGGAACATTTCTCACATGGTTATGTTTAATGGTTTTTCTCATTTATATTTGTCACCTGCTAATTAGCACTCTACCTCCCCCTATAACTGTAAGTGGTTTTCTAATGTGTTAAATATTTTTCACTTTTTAAAAAACAAAAAACTCCATCAATTGAATAAAATGGTTAATTTAAACTGATGGAGGGAATGATGTCTGGAGTGTTTTCATATGATAGGACTCAATTAATAGAGATTGCCCTTCCAATAAATAAGTCCTCTTGCATCTTGCATGATCTGGGCCTTTACAGACACCTGAGGAATTTCAGTAGGGCTGGCTAGGAGCTCCTGAACCCCACACTGAGGCCACAAATATCCATGTCTGCTGTAAGGACTGCTATCCTATGGAACATTTTCAGATCATTATCATCATCGAATTAAAGATCTGGAAGGGGCCATGAGACAAAAAGTGGCATTCAAATGTATCCAAACTTTTTTTTGCTGTTGAGAGCTAAAATAGCCATGACATTACATTTAACACATCTAGCCTCTTTAAATAACAGCTGCAGGAGAAAGGGAGGACAATGGAACCTTCCCTCCTGGGCGAATAGCAGCTTCAAGAGGCAATTTCCATTGCGACCAGGGATGGAGAAGGAATTTAACCCCCCTTGCCATATTCTATAGTCCTGACACCAATCCCTTCCTCCTCCAGTGCATTAAATACATTCACTATTTTAATGCCACACCTAGCTTGGACCTGGGGAAAACGTACCGTATTTTTTGCTCTATAAGACTCACTTTTTCCCTCCTAAAAAGTAAGGGGAAATGTGTGTGTGTCTTATGGAGCAAATGCAGGCTGCACAGCTATCCCAGAAGCCAGAACAGCAAGAGGGATTGCTGCTTTCACTGCACAGCGATCCCTCTTGCTGTTCTGACTTCTGAGATTCAGATTTTTTTTTCTTGTTTTCCTCCTCCATAAACTAGGTGCGTCTTGTGGTCTGGTGCAACTTATAGAGTGAAAAATACGGTAGTTTTAATACTATGGAAAAGGCAAAGGTTGTGCAAGCATGGGAGACACTGTCTGGATTCTGCACAATACCTCAGTAGGAATGGTGATGGTGGGTGATTGCATTTACATTTTAATAATAAATCACCTAATTCACAATTTTCAAATCAATACGTAAACTGAAACCCAATTATCCTCCGAAATGCACACTTCTCTGAATTTTGTGACACAGTTCTACAACTAAATAGTACATACAAAAATGCATGTGCTAGGGGGCCTTTCCCCAGGTCTTTTAAATTACTGTTTGAATGGGCTTTCTCTGCAGCTGCTGTTGTGCATTAATGCTTTTATTGGCTCCACTGTTTTAATGTTTTATCTGTTGTTCTGCCTTTTTTAAAAAACATCTAATTATTATGATGTATCCACTACCTTGGAAACAGAAACATTGCAGAGCAGCATGTGATTTTTTTTAAAAAACAGCTCAATAAATAAAATTTATTTAGGCTCCAATCCTAACTCCTGGGAGTCAGCACCACTGAACTCGATGGGATTTACTTTTAGAGAGACATGCATAGGATTACACTGCTAATTTTCTTCCAAGGAGAATGTTGCATTACAGTGAATATATGGGGACATCCGACATTACCATTCTCAGAGCAGATCCATTTAAATCAATGGACTTAATGAATTTAAGCACATTGATTTCAATGGGTCCACCCAGATTATGATTTAGTTGCGTAACACTCAATATGTAGAATTCAATTTTGATAAAATATGATAATGCTATTCAACATTTGTGTTATAATACATCTAAGCTTAGTAAATACGTAAATATCTCTTCATAATTCATAATTCTTGTTACTGTATGGCAAAAGAAGAACTTGACATCTCCTGAAGTGTAGGCCTTGATATGCCAGTCATCAAAAGACATATCCCAATCTGTTGTCCCCCACCTTCTTTCTCACTTACATAACTCACGATATTTGGCATTACTGCATTATTCGTTTTTATTTTTTAATACCCTGGGGAGCTCCTATTCTTTTTTTTCCCACCCTATGCATCTCAGCATTTTCTCTTTCAAAGGGATGTAAAAGGATGAGAAAACATGGGCCTCAAAAAAAGAAAAAGACAACCTCCAATGCCCATTTCAATCAAAAAGACAGTTCTTAGGGGCATCTATTTCAAATAGAATTGATTGACTAGCCCTCCTTTGAGCACCAAGCAGTGACTTTGTCATGTTCCCTTTCATCAGTGTTCGGTATCTGCTGTTATAACTTCAAGATAACATCGGGCAAGCCCCATTTCTGACTTTGTAATCATGACTTTATGTGTAAATAGAGATGAAAGCATTAGGCAGAGGTGAGCCCTGAGTGAAATCCATGGCAGCATCTTGCTAGGTAAACAGAGGCAGACATATTGGCCAGGAAGTACACCGAAATAAGAGACTGTGTGTATAAACAACTGAATCAAAGCTAGGCTGCCTCTAAATGAACCTTTTGACAAACAGCATCTGCAAAGGAGCTTGCGAAACGCAAGAGCCTAACAGAGCAAGGGATTGTGCCTGCAGGCAAAATGAAGCAGAGAGGAGCGAGCGGGAGCCTGTGGTGGGCAGTTGTCTTGCATCTTCCTCAGACTGCTTAGCAACACAGCAAGGGAAGGTCTGAATAAAGACAAGGGGGCAGAATCAGGTCCACCAGTAAATGAGAATTAAGTCCAGCTGAGCAACAGAAATGTGGACTGACCGAGAGCATGGAAAAGAGTTTGTGCCCCCTCACTGCTAACGAAAGCATGTGGAACCTGTGGAACTGTTAGGGTCACTCAAAGGGATGTAAGCAGAATGCTGTGTAGAAAGGAAAGCAGTTTGGAGGTTAGAAAATTATTTGTTTGAAGCCAGATTTGCCAGCCCAGGACAAACAACAAATCCTCTCCTCCTCTGATTTAAAGTCAAAAGAGACCTTTGATCCAGGTTGAGTGGGGTAGAATATGACATTGTCTCATTCAAATACCACAGCTTTGGGCTTATCTGAGGTCTTATTCTGGTGATAGATTCAGAGTGTGCTGCTTATCCTATTCAGGTTTTGACCTTTGGAGGTTAGGTTTGCAAATCTTGATGCAAAGGCAGTAGTAATATGACCTGAACAGTATATGTCACAGGATGTAGGAGGGTAGCTTTCCTTATAGCAGTTACAGCAAACTTATGTGGTCCTCCAGATGTTGTTAGAGGACAAATTCCATCAGCCTCAGCCAGCAGGACCAATGGTCCTCAACATCTGGAGGACCACAGGTTCCCCCAACCAGCCTTAAAGGGGACAGAAGACTGCTGTGCATTGCACACTTTTAAAGATCGTCTGATATATGGAGACTATTTACATTGTAAAATCTGAGGTAAATTCTTGTCATTTTCAACTCAGCAGAAAGCTCAGTTAAACAGCCACTACAGAGACCCTTAAACTTCTATGTAGGAAATACTTTTTTTATGAATAACTCTCCTATAGCTGAGATAATATTTAAATAGCCTAACCATGTGAGCCAGGGCTGTTTGGATTCAGGTAGGTCTTTCTCAAAGGATGGCACACCTTCCCAGCAGGTCATTTAAACACCATAACCTGGCAAGAGTCACAGCTTCCATTCCATGAGGGTAACCTTTCAAGAATCTCAAACTTAATGGAAGACACAAAGCCAGCTAAATGGACACAGTGACTTCTGCCTCAGACTGGCTATTGTCCAGGTTAGCAGATTTTGTGTTTGCATGTAAAAGAGAGAGGGGGAGGGAGGGAGAAGGAGGGGCAGAAATTGCCAATGGCATTATACACACTTTTTGTTTAGACTACTCAGTTTCACTTTCTTTGCATGTTCTGTACAAGGATCACGCAATGGTACGATGGGCCTAGAGAATGTGGTGAAGTTACTTTCATCATCAGGAATGCCATATATACTATGCGCTAAGGGTCTTTGAGACAGAAGTATAGATAACATCAGGGACTGGAAACTTGCGGCCTTCAATACTGTATGTTATTGGACTCTGACTCTTATCAGCTCCAGCCAGGATAGTCAATAGTACGGGAGTCATCTGATGACATCTGTAGAGCCACAGATTCTTCATCCCCGCACTAAATCATATTGGGTTTGTTGGGGGGGGAGTACCATAGTTCCCATCTGCCAGAAAGAATAGACTATGGCTTTAGAGATAGAAAAACATGGTAGTCCTGAAACAAAAGCACTTATTTTTCTCATACAGGAAATGAGTGACGTGTATGTTTCCATGCAGCAAATGAGAAGCAGTCACCCATGAGTTGCATGAGAATGGATTGTCTGGAAAGACCCTGCATCCTTCCGGCTGGTCTTGCAAAAGACAACAGCAAACCTCCAAGGAGGAAAGAGTATGAGATGCTGATCTTCCAATTATTTAAAGGAGAGTTCTGGCAGAGTGCTCCATTGATTGTCCAGCTGCTACAGGGGAACAGCCAGTTTAGCTCATTGGTTGCCAAGTTTGCAAACTATTGAAAAGATAGGGCCTTGAGAAAACATACCCTTCAAAATTGTTTGGGTTCCACCCCTGCTGAATTCTACATACCACATCCAACCCAGCAATTTTGGCAAGTCACAAAACTCTTTTAAGAGTGAACATATGTGTAACATTCTGGGTCTGATGCATCAAGCTTACATCTTGTTCTTGCGAGTGCCTTCAGTGGAATGGGGAATTGAAATCAGGCGACATAAACTCCTGCAGAGTTCAGTGTTCACCACTTTATGCAACTATAGCAGGATTTCTCCGAGATCATTCTGCAGTGGTTATCCTTAGGACTTGTCCAGATAAATAGTTTTGCACAATAACCAAAACAATTTCCCCCTTAGCACTCTGGTGTTGCTAACTTGCTAACCTCTTGATAGATAGAAAGGTTTTGGGTCTTCAATAGTTCTTCTTGAAGCACTACAAAAACCCCAGAATCCCTGTCATTCAGAAACAGAAAAAAGCAATGTTGGTCATCTCACGCAACAAATGGAGGACAAGAACTTTTCCACATCTATGATACCCATCTGCACAGAGATGATTAGTTTACATATTTGAGGTTTTTATTCGCAAGAACAAAAGAGTAGCTACAGAGAAGCAGCTGGTATGTTATAGATAATAGACAGAGATCTGGCTCATTCTGAACTTATGAAGATAAAGGCTGCAGACCTCAATCTTTTGCAACCTTCATAAGTATCTGGGATCATCTAGTTGTAAGAAGCCCAACCATGTGTACTTTAAGCCTTTGATCAATGGGCAGATGATCATAATAATGTGTGCTCATGGCTTATCAGGACACTTCTATGGAATACTATCCTTTGAAACAGATTATACAAGGAGACATCCAAGTCTGCAAAGACAATGGCTGTGGTGTATGTTGGCTGTGGTGGATTTTGGCTTATGGGCTGTGTGTATGTGTGCAAATTTGTCTGTCTCTCTCAGCAGTCCTGAAAGCAAAATGGCTAATTTTCAGCAGAGCCAAATTACTGTATGCACAAGGGGAGTTTAACAAACTTAAGGGTCTGGCCAAATTCTGACATGCTGTCTCTCCTCCATATACACAGAAATATGTTCCCATATATCTTCCCAATTTATTTGGGAAGAAGAAGAAGAGGAGGAGGAGGAGGAGGAGGAGGAGGAGGAGGAGGAGGAGGAGGAGGAGGAGGAAGGGTAGATGACTTCACATACTACTTACCCATTTATTTATAAAGCAGTGTATAAAGCCGGAACCCCTGATTGGCTAGGACATGAGTATATTGTCCAGTCTTTTTGTGTTTGCTGTGGGAAACTCTGTCATAACACTGATGTACATACAACAATGGTGCTTCTTGCATAGAACGTGGACACACCTTTTCATTTTCATTACTCCATTGCTGTTGCCTTGCTTTTTGCTTTGCCTAATGCCAGTTTGTTTACTGTTACCTACAGCCTGTTCTTATTTATTCACCCAGAACCCATGTACTTCCAGAGCAGCAGCTTTTGATCCAAGAAGACACAGATGTCTAAGAATACTATCTTAGGGGGGAAACAACAACAACAACTCTGTTTTCATTTGATTAGTTGGAGTGATGCTGGTTTACTACTACAAACATAGGCATTTGTTCAAAGAAGGAATCATCCTCTGATATTTTAGCAAGTGATCTAAGCACCCAGAGCCCATCACAAATATACAAGACTGAAGCATTTGGATTCCCCAGGAGAGGCCTGTGAACTTTGGAGCTGAACACTTACAGCCAACATGGTTTATTCCCTTTCTTCTTTTCTCAGCCTCATTAGTGAGGTGCATTTTGCTGTGGAGGGATCCAGTGAGGCAAGTGGTGAAGCCCTTGGCTGATGTGTTCTGAGGAGTTGCTCATTGTTTGCTCTTGTAAGAGCAGAATAAGAACACAAAAGGTGTCTCTTTTATTTATGATGTAAAATAGCAATACAGCATCCAGATTTCAAATATCTTGTGGGTTAGAAACACTTGTCTCACAGACACAGGCTCCCTCATGCTGTATATTCACAATGCAGTTGTCTAATATATTTTCCATAAATTACCTTGCAATTCAATTGTTATTCCTTTTAAAGACCTGTAATGAGGATGAAACCTTTTCAAGTTAGAAAATGAGACCTCCCATGATGACCTTTTTTGCTTAAAGGTTTTTAAAATGACTATTACTCCTGCATCTAGAAATCGCCTTTCCTCCAAGGAGATCATGGTAGTGTCTGTGGCTCTCCCTCTTCCCATTTCATCCTCAAAACAGCCTGAGGAGAGCAGTGGCGTAGCGTGGGTTGTCGGCACCCGGGGCAAGGCAAGTAATTTGCGCCCCCTAACCCGTGGATTTGCCCTAACCCCAGATCTTGCGCCCGGTGCGGCCGGGCCCCCCTGCACCCCCCACGCTACGCCACTGGAGGAGAGACAGTGTCTGCCCAAGGTGACCCCATGAGCTTTATGGCTGAGTGGGGATCTGAAACTTGGTTGCACAGCTGCGAGTCTGACACACTAACCACTGCTACAACAACCTGGCTCTCTAGGTAAAAGGTAAAGGTAAAGGACCCCTGGACAGTTAGGTCCAGTCAAAGGTGACTATGGTGTTGCGGCGCTCATCTCGCTTTCAGGCCGAGGGAGCTGGCGTTTGTCCACAGACAGCTTTCTGGGTCATGTGGCCAGCATGACTAAACCACTTCTGGTGCAATGGAACACCGTGATGGAAACCAGAGCGCATGGAAATGCTGTTTACCTTCCCACTGCAGCGGTACCTATTTATCTACTTGCACTGTTGTGCTTTCCAACTGCTAGGTTGGCAGGAGCTGGAACAGAGCAACGGGAGCTCACCACGTCATGTGGATTCAAACTGCCAACCTTCTGATCAGCAAGCCCAAGAGGCTCAGTGGTTTAGACCACAGTGCCACCCGCTCCCTCACTGGCTCTCTACAACATACTGATTATTGCAAGCTTTAACCTCAGGGTTGCTGGATGAAAAGGAGGTCAGTGTTCCCAAAGAGAAGGGTCAAAACCTCCCTCTTCTACACAGTAATAACTAGCAATACACTGATATTTTGTGTTACTGCTGCTATATTGAAGACTAATTGAATCCATTATTCATGGTTGTAGGTTGTGATCAGGAATGATCAAAACTTACGGAAATTCTATTGCCAATTTTCACACCTAGAAACTCAAGGTGCCCCATGAAGCTCTTTGCCCGCAACTCTCTTATTTGAATATATAATATATATTCAATTCCACAGATATAACTATGTTTGTAACTCTGGTTTTGTGGGGACAACTTACATTTTGGAATGATTATGATGTTGAGTTTTTGAGGTCCTCCAAAGTGTGAGTTGATTACTTACATTGTGGGACAGGTGGTTGTGAATTCACAGTATTTAGTTATTTATTTCAGTCGTAAAAATTCACTCAGGTTTGTCCCCCAGCTCTTTGATATATGCTATGCATACGCAGCTCAATTATGACTTTGTTAAACCACAGAGCCTAGGACCTGCCGATCAGAAGGTCGGCGGTTCGAATCCCCGCGATGGGGTGAGCGCCTGTTGCTCAGTCCCTGCTCCTGCCAACCTAGCAGTTCAAAAGCATGTCAAACTGCAAGTAGATAAATAGGTACTGCTCTGGTGGGAAGGTAAACGGCGTTTCCGTGCGCTGCTCTGGTTCGCCAGAAGCGGCTTAGTCATGCTGGCCACATGACCCGGAAGCTGTACGCCGGCTCCCTCGGCCAATAAAGCGAGATGAGCACTGCAATCCCAGAGTCGGCCATGACTGGACCTAATGGTCAGGGGTCCCTTTACCTTTACCTTTACAGAATAGAAAAGCTGCCCTTGAAAAATGGAGAAATGATGTCCATGAATGATGTATATAGTACATAAAGCAAAACTCATTATACTTGTATTTTTGTTGTTGAATTGATTCTTTTTTAAAAAAAGAAGAAACACTTAAAAACTCTTTTATTTGTGGAGGGTTTTTGTTTTTTCAAGTAAGAAACCAAGGCATTTGAAGCAGGGCAGAAAAATAAAATAAAACGTAGCCAACCATGTAATGTACACTCTGAAACTTCCAAAGTCCATAAAGCCGTAAAGAAGAGAGCTTTTAGTGGGTTGGTGCTGGCATCCAGGTGGACAGCTGGTATGCTGAAAAAAATCAGAGCAGAGCGCTCTTGGGATAAAGGGTCAAACTACTACTCTGACAGCAAGTACCAGGAGATTGTTCTTGCTCATTCCAATCAGACTGGACCTTAGCGCTTGCTATCTCTTCTGGATGCTCTTTTTCCAAAAGCTTACAAAGCTCAGCCAAGGAGGCTATATGGAGCCTACTGGGATTGGAATCTGTAGGTCTACTCCAGAAACGACTGCTTGAGGTTTGTGAATGCCTCCACCCGTCTCTTCAGAAAAACCCTCTGTGCAGCAGGACAGAGGAAGGAGGCCGAGTTAGTTCAAGACAGAAAGCTTGACTTCCCATGAGCCAAGATGATTGGTTAAAATTCGAAAGGATCAATGGAGCATAAGGAAAAATGACAGCCAATTACTTTGTTTCTTGGTAGGCAATGGAAAAGTCCCCTTTGCAAGGCCCTGACAGAATTCCCAAACCACCAAGGCCACTGCGAGTGCATTTCCATGTCATGCCTGCTGTAATGGGAAGTGACAGCCGATGAAAGCTTTTATTCATGGCCTCCTGACATTGCTGTTCCATGTCGGCACATTTCAGGGTGAAGTGAGTCTAAACACAGAGACCAAAGAGCCTGGAGAATGTCTCTCCATGTCACCAGAGGGAGTTGGGGAGTGGCAGATACCATAACCCATTTTTTTTTTTCTGAGGGGGTTTCCTGATTGTGCATCAAAGTGGCTTGAAAGGGACAATGGAGGTCTTTATACTCCCTCCTACAGCTTTGTATGCTCTGCATGCACATGCGTTGTTCAGTTGTGGGACGGCGACTCCACCTTCTTGTCCTTGCTACTGTGATATTGTGTTTGAACCATGCTTGAGGTCAGATGCTGCAAATTAGTTAGCGATGGAGCTTTTTAAGTGGTGGCCATTTCCCACATGAGTTTGGATCCTGTTTCCTTCCCTCAACACCTTACCTTGCTAGTGGTTTGAAACTGTAATGTAATGCATATTTGAAAGGAGCAAGTATGGGTGAGGTTGAAGGATCAACTCTTTCGTACTCTGCTGGATGTTTCACAGAAGTTTACATGTGATGCACAGTCTTGATAGCTGCCTGTTTTTATTATTCATTGTTTTAATATTCAGTGCCAATGCTATGCTTAAGTGCCGATGGAATATTCATCTCTGGACTGTATGTTCTAGCCTGCTTTTTCCACTTCACACAAGGACTATTGTATTTGTGTTTTGAACGTCATCTCAACCCCATCCCCTTTCCTTCCCATGTTCACAACTGTAATAAACTATTAGCATCTTCTCATGCTCTGCTCATTTTGCAGTCTATGGGACTTGCGCCATAATGGTTTCCCGCATCCAGTTGTGATGGAGGTCAGGCTGACTTTGCCAACAGGGACAAAAGCATAGACAGCTCCTTTGAGGGCGTTATCAAAGCCAACCTGAATTAGGCCTGCAAAACTGATGCCTCATCAGTCCAAACACAGCCCATCAGCCTTGTAAAGTGGGGCTGCCACATGTCCGAGAAGTCCCAATGAGCAATTCAAAACAGGCTTATTGGGTCCCTTGCCTGGTGGTCGATGTTCAGCTTGGCAAGTTGCAAGTTGTGTGAGCCAGACCTACACGGCAAAAGCCGCATGATTCATGCGTCCTGGTATGTGAGCAACTCCCTTGGCTCCGCTGTGCCCTGTTCCTCTCACGATCACTTCAGTATGTTGTGGCCATAGGGAAAAAAAAATATCTTGCCCAGGTTGGCTCCAGCTGCTTCAGTCTTTGGCTTGTCACTCGTGCACATCTCCTGGCATGCATTGGATTTGGCTGTTGGCACACTACAAAGGTGATTTCCCCCCACAGCGGTTATGCCAAGAAACCAAACTCTGCAGACGTTGGCAGCTGAACATGACAGGAGAAGGAAGTACTTTCTCACTCAGTGCGTAGTTAAAACTATAAAATTCTCTACCACAAGATAGGGTGATGGCCCACCAACTTAGATGGCATTACAAGCAGGTTAGAAAATGACTGGAGGGTATGGCTATCAGTGGTTATTGGTCATGATGCTGCCTCCAGAATAAGATACTCATACCTCAGAATACTAGTCTCTGGGGAAGAACAGCCCTCATCTCCTGCTTGTGGGCTTCCCATAGGCATCTGATTGGCCATATGGGAAAAAGAATACTGGACTAGGCAGGCCTTTGGTCTGATCCAACAGTGCTTATATGTTCTTATTGCTGGCTTGCCACAGCCTAAAATAATTGGAAGCCAACATGTAGCTCTGTTTCCCATGGCTATAATTCACTAGAGGAAATGGCAGTACTGTATTGGAAGAATACAGAGACTAAACAGGGTGCTGTTTCGTTTATGGTGGATCTCCGAGGCTGGGGAGTTCTTTATGTATGTTTTCAAATGCCTGAATCATCCTTTTATCAACTGTTTGATAAACACAACATCCAGCAGAAGCAGATATTAGAGATCAGTTTATCCCTCACTCTTGGGCTGACTACTTTGTCCCTTCTTTCCCCCCTAATCCTGGACCTTCTTGATAATGCACTATGCAGTCTTCAAAGGGAATACAACTTAAGGGCCAAACTGAATGTGATGTTATTCATGCAACTGGCAATTCTGTGATTTTAACAAAGAAAAAAACAGAGGCCACGGGGGGACTGTAGCAGGGGAAAGATTGCTTTAACCCTTAGCTCCTGCCATGGTCCCAAACTGGATGAATCCACACCCTGCAGTTAGCAATTCACATAACTAGGAATGGTCAGGGATAATGTGAATTGTGGACCAACAACATTCATAAGGTCATAAGATGCCCACTCTTGAAGCAAAGTACAGTCTTTTATAAATTAGGACCACCCTAATTTAATGTAATGTGAGGCATCAAGGCTTTGGTATGTGACATAGCATACAGTGACTCCAACTTGTGCATAGCTGTCAACCGTCCCTTATTTGCCAGGAAAGTCCCTTATCCGAGCGCCGTGTCCTGCTGCTGTCCCTTATTGATGATGTCCCTTAAATTTCCCGAGTTTCAAAGGAAGCAGCTCCTCTCCCTCCCTCCCTGCCAGCCGGGGAGGAGGGAGGCTCCAGCTGTGTTGCTTGGCTGCGTTGCTCACCCAATAAGGAGTCTAAGAACAACCGGGGGGTGGAGCTTGTATGTCTTGTGCCGATCAAATCGGCCACGTTGCCTGGGGACTCGCCTTTGCTCAGCACTTCCCAGCGGAGAGGTGACGGTGGTTTTCCTTGCTGCATCCCCTTTGCCTGGTTGCTGTGCTATGGGAACCACCGCTTGAGGCTTCGTTTGGCTGCTGGCTGGGCTTCCTGCCTTTGGCTCAGAGGGGCTCAGAAGTCGAACATACCTGTGCTGGGAATATCCCTTATTTTGGCTGCTGATCCCTTATTTTCGAGGCTGCTGGTCCCTTATTTTCAAATCTGTAAGTTGACAGCTATGAACTGGTGCCTCACCAATCTGTGCCACACACAAAAAAGGATCCCCTTCCTAAGCTCAAATGTTTGGGTCTGAAGCCCCTGTGGTTTGCTGACAGATAATCCTTAAGAGTGCTGCAAAGCACATAGAGAGGAACTCTTTGTACTGGGTAGATCCTCCAACTAATTTTACCTACCTCATCAAACATAGTTTGCAGCCTTTTTCCCAGAAAGAGAATCTTTAATGTGCTCCCATCATTTTTCTCCCTTAAGATCCTGGCTTTGGATCCATAAGCCACAGGCATCATCGCAGTGCTGCATTTTTATGTGGCGAGGGAGCTGCCAAGAGAAACAGATGGGGTTTATGATAGCAAATTGGAAGCAAATAAAAAAGGTAGGTTGGTAATTCAAAGATTATAAGGCTTGGGATCTTCGTGAGGCAGTTTGGGGGTTCCTGCATATCTTCGCCTCTTTTAACAAGAAAGGCAGGGGAGTCACTACATCTCATCTAAAACATAACATTGCTGAATGATGCTGAAAAATGTGAATTGCTCAGAGGGTTTCATTACATGAAACCGCAGCCTGAAGGTTTCCTGATGCTTCGGCCAAGTCATAGAGATGCACCCAGACCTTCAAGGAGGAACAAAGTGGGGATGCCTATTGTAATACTTCAGGGCAAGGGAGGCATGAGATCTGGGCAGTGGTGTATGGCCAGGACCCATATAATACTTGCACACAGGGTGCCTCCATCTGTACCATCCTAGCTTCTAATCTCAAAGGCTCTGCTGTTCTACTTGGTGGCTGGGAGGTAGGGGGTATGTGGTTGTTGTATTTCTTGGTCTGTTGCTCCAGTAATCTGTTCTTCTCTTTCTGCTGGGCAAAAATTGCCTCTAGAAATTCTCCTGTTGGGGGAAGGGGCAATGTAGGGTGATAAACAACACACCCTTTGATATGGCATCTCAGAGAAAAATCCCCCCCTCTCACACACACACTGAAGGGAAGCTCAGAAGGAAAGATCAGAAGCAATCTCAGCCAGGAGGAAGAAAAACTATAAATCATGGGGGAAATGTTGGTACACTCTTGTCCTCAATTTGCCATAAGGAACTTATGCTGAGAAACAATGATTTGCTTAAGTCCAGAGAAGAACCTGAGTTCACAAACACTGGTGGCATAATAACTTTAAGAATGGCATTGCTAAAGTCTAAGAAGGCCATCATTTTTGTATTAATATAACCATACATAAAATGGCCACGGATGGACCTACCATTAGACCGAGTGACCACCTCAGACCAATGATTTTGAGTGTCATCAGAGGGCAGCAAAAGGTTACATTTTCTGTTGTTTTGTTGTTGTTATTTTCTCCCAGGCAGAGGCACTCATGGGATTTTTCTTTCTCAGGTATCAAAAAACCCCAGGTCTTTCTTGGGTATGAAGAGTCATGCTTTAGGAGAAGGGATGCTATTTGCTGTTCTGCCTCAGGCAGCAAAATGTCTGGGGCCAGTTCTGAAAATGGAGGATGTTGAAAAAGAGAGGAGAGAGAGAAAAATCTTCCTTACTAAAACTGCCCCCCCCCAGGTTGTACTATATCCAGTCAAGTCTCTTCCTCCCCAAAGCCTTAATGAGGATTTCTTATGTTTGCATTATAAGCTCAAGACCTTCAGTCCAAATCTAGATAAATATTACCTGGGAGGAATGCTGAGCCTACGTTATGAACTCTCAATAGCAATAATTAAAAGACAAAATGCAGAAGCTCAGGAAAAGTAATAGGATGTTTTTCTGTCCAAGGATAAAGATTTATATGAAACGGCAGGAATTTAATAGAATGTTCTGAGGTACAGGAGTGTATTTTCTTGGGATTTAATCTGTGCAAGTAAAAAAATAAATAGAAATCTCGTTTTACCTCAACACACTGAAAATTTGATATTTGATCGCCAAACCACTGAATATGCTTTTTGCTGAAACATTTCCGAAGTGAAGTGTGACCATCTGCTTCCTTGGGGCAGTCGTAGAGCGCATACTTTGCATGCAGATGCTCCCCAGTCAATCCCCAGCATCTCTAGGTAGATCTAGGGAAATCCCTACCTTGCAGAACTGCTGCCAGTCAGTGCAGAGAGTTTGGGGTGGGTAACTTGTGACTCTCCAGATGTTCCGGGTCTCTAAATTCCATTAGCCTCAGTCACCATGGCCAAAGATTGAGGATGATGGGAGTTGGTAGTCCAACCACAGCTGGAGAGCCACAAGTTCCCCATACCTGGAGGATTCAGTATTAATTGAAACTGACCACTAGACAGATTTATTTAAGGCAGCTTCCTCTGTTCCTCTGTTCCACTGCTTCATTAACCACTGGATTTGTGGACATGCCAGCATCAACACATAGCCCTTTGAAGAACCGGGCAGCCCTTAAAAATGCACAGCTCCACTAACACTATTCATGAGGTCCACCTCTTTCTGACTTTCTGTAGCACATTTTCTCTTTTGCCCCAGAAGATTGGTCTGTACAACCTACTTATTGGTTGTATTTTTGTTTTAATTGACATTGGGGGTGTTTTGCTCATAGTGTACACAGCTTAGAGATTTTTAAACAATGAAGTGGTCTATAAATGCTTTGTGAAGAAATGAATGAAAGCGTAAATCATGCAGAAGAATGAAGTGATAGGTATCACAACAATGTTTATTCTGTTTTCTCCTGCCTGGACATTTCTTGTACTACTTTTAAATGGAGTGAAATAGTTGTTAATTATTATGTATGTTTCATATGATTTTTTTTGACGCATCCTTTTATGGAAAGTATATATCAATATGCATGATTTAAAATGGTATATATAAGAATTCTAAACAAACAGACGGGGGTGGAAGTGGAGCCAATGTGTTTAACAGGATCTGGTCAGGCATGGGTGAAGCCTGATAGCATCTGGAAACAAGATGCTACTGACATTTCACACATTTTGCAATATATTTTTGCTGGTTGGACTGTTAAAAACTGTTTGTTTGGTATCTCTTTCTTCTATGACTTCAGCTAAGCCAAGCTTCCCTAACCTGGTGCCCTCACGATGTTGCTGGATTGCAACTCCCATCACACCTGAAAATATGGCCATGTTGGCTGAGATTGATGGGAGTCAAACATCTGGAGAGCATTAGGTTGGGCAAGGCAGGGCTATGCCCTCACTGGCATCTGCTTTCAGCATCAACACCATGGTTCTGCTCATGACACAAGTAATGCCAGTTTGCAGCATTCTGTGGCTGCAGCTTTGACTCCCTCTATTTAAATGGGTCTTCATATTTACTATGTATATAAAAATCAGACACCAGAGAATTTTTATTAAAACTGTGATGACTACGAAATAGCCCAGGTTCACATCTTCTCTCTCCCCCACGCTTTGTGTCAAAGCCAAAAAAGACAGCACAGTGCCTCTCAATACCCGTAAGGTTTATTAAAACATGTGCTTTTTCAGCCTTAAATTAAATTAAAAAGTATTTCAGCTCATACAGAAATAGCATCAAAGTGAGGAAATGAGAGGATTACAACGCAAAGAAATAACATAAAATAGTATGTACAAAGGAAAGAAGAATTCTTTTCTGTTAATAAAAAAGACATGGGTATCTTTCTTGGCAGGCCTTATATGGTATACCTTATATACTGGATAGAAAAGGAGAGATAAAGTAATAACTATTTAAAATAAATAACTTCAGAAAGTATGCTCTTGAGTAGGAGTCATAGATTCCACAAAATATAAATTAATGCCATATCCATTTGCATTTATTACACCAGGTGTGCTAAGAGGTAAAAGACTCGCTCAACAGGCTCCTTTACAATCTGGCTTTTAATTTAGTTTTGTACATAGTTTTTTAGTTCATTGTATATAAGCCAGCAAGAAACAACCCTTTGGAGAAATATTGACAAGCTGCATCCTTCAGACTGTCTGCATAGAAGTGTTACAGTGTGCGCCTCTCAATACAAAACTGGTTGGGGTTAGTTATTATGAAACATCACTCCACAGGGACACAGTAAAGCCCATATGCACCAAGGCCCTAATTCAGCCTTGTATTAACAGAGAAAACAGCCACAAAGTGATATGCAAACTACAAGCTTGTACTTGGCTGTAAGCTGTCTGGAAATGAATGGAAGCTGCAATTATTCTACACAAAGATGACCCCACAAATAAACAAACAGGACAACCTCTCTGGTCCTTTTGCTGCTCACCTATTTGTATATCACAATTCTGTAAAATGGCAATGTGGTCATCTCTCACTTGAGAACATGTTAGCTCCATGTATGTGTAGAGATTGCTGTTCCAAGGTGTCCCAATCAAAAGAGGTCACGTTTTAATCTGGAAACCCAAACTGAAGCCCAAGAGAATTCTACAGGAAACAAACTCGGCCATCCCCAGTAATTAGGTCGCTATGGAACTGATTTACCTCGGCATCTAAAAAGAAACAGTGTCTTACTTCCTGTTTGAGAGAGATTTCAAACCCTTCAACCCTCTTCAGGCATCAGTAAACGTGTGGCAGGAGCAAACACAATGAGCACGTTAGATCTGCCCTGCTTTGTCACCATTTTTGTTGCCTTCCAACTGTCTGAAGCATGGAGTCTTTTGCATTCATTGAGGCTCCAAACCTGTTTTAGAATCCTGATTTCGCAGACTTCTAAAATGTTTGGATTGAAGAAATGGTGCGTGAAACAACTCATCCGCATATCCTCTGGTCATGTGTTCACTGCTGTCATTGAAGAGAGCTTTCATTTAGCTACAAAACCCAATTCTTTTTGCTAGGATATAGCATGAAAAAGAGGTACAGTGGTACCTCGGGTTACATACGCTTCAGGTTACAGACTCCGCTAACCCAGAAATAGTGCTTCAGGTTAAGAACTTTGCTTCAGGGTAAGAACGGAAATTGTGCTCTGGTGGCGCGGCGGCAGCGGGAGGCCCCATTAGCTAAAGTGGTGCTTCAGGTTAAGAACAGTTTCAGGTTAAGAACAGACTTCTGGAACGAATTAAGTACTTAACCTGAGGTACCACTGTACATAATGTGTATGACATGCTCTATATCAGTTTGATTTTTTGGGGGGGATGCTTAAAAAAATCTGACAAGGACAACTTAGGGCCAAACTAGCTGCGATGGGACATTTAAGTGATCACCCTGTTCACACGTGAAATGGGTGTGCTGGGTAAAAGGAGTACATGCGAAAGGGCTACCTAATCCTTTTCCGTTCTGCGCCTTGATGCCCTGTAGCTGGCTGCTCTAGTGGATGGGAGATGGGAGTGGAGAACACTGATTGGAGCAATGGAAAGAGGGAAAAGAAGGTATCGGTGGTGGGAGGGCTGGCTGTTCTTTTCCCATGTGTTCTTTTACTGTTAAAAGAAGACTTTCATCCTTCGCTTTGTATTTAAACAGGGCAGACACATGAAAAGAAATGTGTCAGCCAAGGTCAATTCTTGTTTGGCCCATGGAACTTGAAATGTGACAGAAACACCAATGTATGATACCTGAGGGACGGCAGTTTGAGACCTGCAGTGTTAACAAATATTAACAGAGACCAAAGTATAATTACCCCAGGTCTCCAGTTCTAATTTCAGCCTAGTCCTCATATTGTTCTGCCAGGTCCCAGGGAGCATCAGTTGTGCCAGGCCAATTACAAACCATGACACTGGGATATAGTTAGGATATAGAGATGTTTCTCATACATTGCAAAGCTGTGCAACCTGATTAGGATCAAGTTGTCACCCTTCCAGATTCATGGACGGCTGAAAATACTTATCAGGAACAATGGGCCTAAATTGTCATCAATACCAATAACTGTTAGCTTAGGCTTTCAAGTTTATTGAAATATCTCTATGTTGTTGTTTTTCAATAATAGGAAATGATTCAATGCTGTAGTTTTGGATGTGGGAGATGAACCAGGTCAAAAGAGGGCCATGGTATTACTTGGTACCCCCTGTGCCAAGTGTATTGTAAACCAGTCTCCATTTCAGGGCACATGGCAGTATAATAACACAGCTAGTGCTGATGGTCCCCTCCCTTTTAGAGTCCCCAGACAGAGTACTTTTTCCCAATGGCTGATCACTGTTTTTGGGATGAATCAAGTTCTCAGAAGACTCTCAGACAGAAGAACTGCTGTGAGCGGGAGCAAGCCAGCATTGTCGTATGTTACATTCTCAAGTGACCAATTAACTACTTTCCCTTCTTTGTTTGGGTGATTATTGAATGTTTACCCATTTGTTTTATGGCACAAGACACTGCCAGCAAAGGGCTTAAGGCTAGAGATGAGCCATTCTGAGAAGAGACAGGAGGCCGAGTGGGTTGGCTAAAGGTAGTGAGTGGTAACCTCATGACCCCTTGTGCTTAAGTGGGGGAGATGACAGAGAAAATGACTTAGTTTTCTCTCTTCCTACTGTTGACTCTTCCACTCAGCCCAGCTGTCACTGGGCTCTGGGTAGAGAAATCTGAGCTAATACAAGGTTTTACGGAGACAACAGGTGGGTTCGTTGGGGGTAGAGGGATAAGGCTTTGAAAAGCCTTTCAAACTATAATGAAGATACTTTATCTTAATTAGTTTGGATATTGGATCTTCTCTGAGAAAACATCTAGGTTTGGAGTCATATGTTTGGACAAGGCCTCACACCACTCTTCAGTAAATGCCTAATGACCCATTCCCAAGGGTGTGCTTTAGCTTCAGTAGATGAAACAGAGAACCGTTGTTACATCTTGGGAAATGATAATGCTGTATTTGGGCTAGAGAGAACCCTTCTCTTCCTGGTTGTGCTGGGCACTATCAGGGTACATGCCAGGAGTGGATGCTGTAGTGTCATTATGAAGTCAGCTGCGGAAGAAAGGAGTGCAGAATTTTGTAAATCAAACAGTCCCCTCTCAAGCTGTTTACTGAATTCACATCATGAAACTCTCTCTCAAATTAAAAAAGTGAAATAAAAATGGATCCCATCCCAGACTCTTATGACATATCATTTTATACGGCTGACATCTGAGTCTCATACAGCATGTCATGCCAGAGCACTAGAACTAGGAAAATATCTTCCAAACCTGATTATTTTGGTCACCAACGTGACCGACTAATGCCATTTTGTTAAAAATCTGGGCACAGAACCCAGAATTAATAGACAAATAGTGCCAAATTACTTCATAAAAACCTCAAAGATGTCAAATGGAAAATTGGAAAGAGGCAGACCCATACTGGACGCAGTGGCCAGATCTCAACGGCCAGCCTTGTGGAAGTGAATACTATAAATCCTGACTAACAAAACAAGAAAAACAGAAAACCATGATATGTGCATCAAAATGAAAATATTAATTGGAACCACCAGACATTAGCACAAATATTAATTTCCCCTCTCTTTTGATATGTACAAAAATATATTTTTCCTTTTTATTTGTTTAAATTATTATTTTCCCCAGCCTCAATCCCAGCCAAAGTCATGTCCAGTCATCTGGTAGAACTTCATGTTGAAGGGCCTGTAGAATTCCCGCAGCCTCTGGACCACTTCCTGGTCTATGTTGGGGTGGGTCCGCCCCTTGGTTTTGCCCAAGCAGTGGGGCTTGCTGCTGCCTTCAGCCTTTTTCAGGCATGGGAAACCCTTGGTTTTGTTGAAGTAGAAGTGTTTGTCCGTGATGATCCTCTTGAGGCCCAGAAAGTCCTGGACTCGGCCTAACTCACCAGCTGGATCGCTGATTAGCCTCTCCCCACTGACAAAGAGGATCTGCCCAATGGGGAAGTACAGGAGCCAGTTTTCCAGGTGCTTGGCGTAAATGCCAATCTGGATGGCACTCCAGGAGGTATCAATGAGGCCTGTAGTCCTGTTTTTGAAGGTCAGGCTCTCAAAGGTGGGGATGTCGGGCTTCTTGGACAGAGTTTGCGTGTAGTCAGAAATGGCTCTGGTGACCGGGTCTCTCACCACCACAATGAGCTTGGTGCCCTTCGACATGGCAGAGATGCGAGCCGGGGCTTCCTTGGTGACAAAGTAGCTGGGAGTTTTCTCCATGGTGATCTGCCCATCGAGAGTTCTTGGCATCAAATCCCTAATGCAGAAAAGAGGAGAGATCGAAATTACTCTTGGAGAATTGGGCTTCAACAGCAAGTTTGCTTGAGGTCTCTTGCAATGAAGGCCAGCTGGCACAAACAAAATACATGCACGTAGATTGCTCTTACTCATAGCACTCATAACACATTCTTCATTTGTTTGAATGCTTTACTATCTACACCAAGGCTCAATTGCCATGGAACCATACCATCCATTTTCATAAGCTAAATCTGACACAATAAGTAAATCTCCAGTTATGTGCACAGTGTAGCTATTACATGTTCATTGCGCCACAAACATATCAGTAAGTAGTCTATCCTATCCAAACAGTGTAATTTAGCCATGATATCATTCCCACAGATGCAAATAGGAATGGTTTCCTTTATTACAAATTGCTATGGAAGTGGTAGCTATTTTTCTTACTCATAAAATTATTACTTAGGAATTATTCAGTTAAAATTGCCAGGCAGCAGATTCACTTTAGAAAAAAAGATGTACAATTTCAGACACTGCATAATCATTATGCTGGCTGACGCTGATGGGAGTTGGAGTCCAACAATGTCTGAAGGGTCACGGGTTCCCCATTCCTGCCCTGGGAACCAGCTTAGATGACTTCTAAAAATATTAGGCAAATTAGTGGAGGAGAGGTCTATAGACAAGCTATTAGCGATGATAACCAATTCCTCTGTGTTCCCAAGTTGTATAGCTCTGAAACCCAGATGTCTGGTGTGAACAAACAGGGGTTGTTGTTGTTGTATTCATACCCTGCACATCTGACTGGGATGGTTATTGCCTTTGGACATCCTAGAGGCATTTAGCTAGTCACTGTTACACCTCCAGCTTCGTTAAGAGCGGTGGATGCGTAATCTGGTGAACTTGGTTCGCATCTCTGCTCCTCCACATGCTGCTGCTGGGTGACCTTGGGCTAGTCACACTTCTCTGAAGTCTCTCAGCCTCACTCACCTCACAGAGTGTTTGTTGTGGGGGAGGAAGGGAATGGAGAATGTTAGCCACTTTGAGACTCCTTAGAGTAGTGATAAAGTGGGATATCAAATCCAAACTCTTCTTCTTCTCTTCTACTTATATCTAGTTTGTGTAATGGCAAGTTTATACATTCCACTCATCCTTGCATGTTGTGTTGTACTCTCTTGGGGAGGGGGAGGGGGAAGGAAGTTTCTTTTCTATATGTTGCATCTGAAAAAACATTAGGAGGTTTTTTGTTTTTGTTTTTAGTCACCTCTCACTCTACCCCAAAGCAGTCCTGTTCATCTTACCATTTTATTCTCATGTGTGGTTAGTTAGAGTCAAGTGACCTTCAAAGCAGAATGGGCATCTGAATATGGGTTTCTCAGTCCAAACTCAACACTATGAGTATCCAATGCTACATGAGTGATCTTCCACTTATGGAATGGGGCTTCCAATTCCTCTCCGTTCCCTTAGCTCACTCCTCCCAGAATATCCCCCAGCCTTTTGGAAAAGAATTTGAAGGTGCACAGAGGGTTGCAGGGGAGAGAAGGAGGAAGTGCCATTGTGGAAGTAGAACAGCAACACTGGATGCAACCCTATATATTTCACCAAACTGATGATAATATGTGGGGGTTTTTGGGGGGGTGGGGGTGGGAGAATGTTTTGAGTTTTCAAACATTCAAAACGACGTCATCAAGGGAAGGCAAAACAACTGGTGCTTTAGGCTGAATGTGAGTGGGAAGATGGGAATCCTAGCAACAAAAGCAATTCAACAAGGAATCATCTGTCTGAAGAAAACTAGGGTTGCTAGAGGAATTTGTTCTTTGTGATTTCTGATAGGAACTGCATCTCCCAGACTAATGCGGAGATCACAACAGAGATCACAACACAGTTATCCTTTGGATTTTGTACTTCTGTGGGTTTTGCATTGCAGTTTTTGGCTTTTAAAATGTTCCAATGTAGTATAAAGATGAATATTTTATGATAAGCTTTTTTTTAAGAAAGAGAGAGAGAAGAAATGCATACTTTGAGAGAAATTTAGAAAGGCATATTTTTTTGGGGGGGGGGGAATACTTCCAGAAATACATATTTATGTCCTCCATGTGCATTTTTAAGAAACAGAAGATTAATGTGGAAGCAGGATGGAATAGACTTACAAATAAACACATGTGAAACTGATATGAACCAAAAAGAGAGAGAGACTAATATGTAAACCCTAAAGGGAAACTGTTGTGAGGGTTTGGGTAAGAATAATTACAACATTAATTCAAAAGTCAAAAGTTGTGATGTTCAGTTGGAGAATGCAATCAAGATGACGTGCAAAACTGAGATGACACTGGGTCAAAATAAATTAGAGAGAACACCATGGGATGTTTCTATCATGCGACTCTCATCTCCCTTTAAAAAGATAGCCCAATGTGATGCAAGAGCAACGACTGCTAGATTGTATCCTACTACTAAATAAGTATCCAGGAAGCAAGAATAGGCAGTCTGACTCTGTGCGTGTTTCATTACAAAAGGTATGGTTGTGAAAATAATTCTTATTTTGATACATTTGGATTACATAAATGTGGCAACTCATCACACTTCTCCCTCTGATTAATTGTCACATTTTAAAACCACATTTAGGAATGGGGGGGGGGATGCATTTGGTCTGCTTTCTGCAGCACACTGACCTGGTATGACACTTCTGTATTTGCTTACAGCTCACAACAAAATTCCCAGTTGGATTATGCACTTATCTGAATTTTGCAGTGCAGTTTTGGTGTGAAACCTTATTGAAAAATAGGTGTTTTATGTACAAAAAAGTGCATACAAAATGCATTTAATTTAAATACAATTTATTCATGCATTGTTTTAAAAATGTCCAAACAAAATGGGTCTGGATGAATTTATGATTGTGGTCCAGCAAAATTGAAATTAAGCTGCTTGGTCCACTCATAACCACATCAGGCCAATGTGTGATTACATAGACAAAGCCTTCACTGGAGTCTTCCTAGGTACTGTGTCTGAATATGCCCCAGAAGCCACAGTTCTTTACTGTTTTCAAACACCTGAAAGAGCTTAATAACTGTTAGATGGCAACAGAGCACTGTAGGATCATCTAATTTTAAAGACAGACTTTTGTGAGCTTCCTCTTTTAAAAAGGATGCTTACAGAAAGGGTCAGCCAAAACCCAGTCCCATAAAAGCAAACAAAGATTTTCCCAAATGATTCACAATAGGGGGAGATATTGCCAAGTCCAACATTAATTACCCGTTCTTAAGAATGAGAGGAGCCACCGAAATGCTACCCTAACAAAGCAAACACAGAAGGTTGATTGCTCATATCTTGATTTACTGGGGAACTCAAACTTTTAGGTGGCATCTTTGTAGCACATTAGTCTTCTTCAGAACTGGGAGATGAATGCTATCTTTGTCTGCTTGTGTCAACACTTGGCAGGCTGAAGCCACGGATTGCATGTTGTTGGGAGCCACTAGGCATGTCCTGCCACAGCTTTGGAGAGATTAATGAATGACAAAGGCATCTTTCATGGACATAAACAGCAGCCTGTAGGGCCTTATGGATGGGTGGCATCTGGATTTTATTGAGAAGGAGCCACTTGAAAAAGATCAGAGCCACAGAAATATTTTGGCAAACATAATTTCCAAATGATTTTTTTGCCAGAATAAATGGACTGTGTTATTTTAAATTTAGTAGGATTTGGGGTGGGTGGGTGTCTATTTAATTATTTAATGGGAAAGGGTGCCTTCTCTGAAACAGAATACGTTTTATATGCGTAGTCTAAATTCACAGTCTAGCACCAACTCAGTTCTACCCATGCAGCTGATAGGTCAGCCATGCTTCAAGTATGCTACTGAAGACCTAAAGCTAGTGCCTCAGTGGAAGCTTGGGAAAAACAGAACCAAGAATTTGAGAACTAAGCACCATGTCAATTAAATATCCCTTGGTTCAGGCACTGCATCTGACCACCAGCAGTCATCATAGGAGCAATAGCATTTGACAAATGCTGACAAACCAAAACCTTGACTATTCTCAAATTATTTAGGTAGTGTGGAAAGATAAGTGACCCTGATCATTTCAGCTACAGCATCACCTGATTTACATTGTCCTGTTTAACTGGTTTGCTGAATAAGTTTATTACATGCCTACTTTTTCATTGAGAATACTATCAATCTGGTTCCAAAAATCTGATGTGCTCATTAATGTTTTGACTGGAGCAAACAGAAGTATCTCTGTGCAGGACCAACCTGCAGGATTGGGCAGTGTCCTGGCGGAGGTGCTTCTGCCACTTAGTGGGATGGTGTGGAAGTGGGACAGGGTGGTGGCAAAGTTGGTCCTGTGTGGATGCACCAGTGCAGCCAATCCCATGCTCCTGCCAGTGTGTTCACACTGGCAGGAGGACAGTAGCACACCATTGCCCCATGGCACTGGCCACCCCTATGAGAAGCACTCAGCCTTGGTCACCTTTATCCAAAGCATGTTATAGTTAAATAATAATAATAATAATAATAATAATAATAATAATAATAATTTATTATTTGTACCCCGCCCATCTGGCTGGATTTCCCCAGCCACTCTGGGCGGCTTCCAACAAAAATGAAAAATACATTAAAATGTCACACATTAAAAACTTCCCTGAACAGGGCTGCCTTCAGATGTCTTCTAAATGTTAGGTGGTTGTTTATCTCTTTGACATCTGATGGGAGGGCATTCCACAGGGTGGGCGCCACTACCGAGAAGACCCTCTGCCTGCTTCCCTGTAGCTTTGCTTCTCACAATGAGGGAACCGCCAGAAGGCCCTCGGCGCTGGACCTCAGCGTCTGGGCAGAATGATGGGGGTGGAGACACTCCTTCAGGTATACTGGGCTGAGGCTGCATCAGTGATTATTTTCATTCCACGGTTATGGGTTTCAGGGAAAGAGAGAAGTTGCACATTTTCCCTTTGGGACATGCATGTGTTCCTGATGTGTTCACAGTTCTGCTTTGCATCTCAGAGAGACTATGCCTGAGGGTGTGCCTCTACCAAAACAAATTCTATGCCTTTTAAGTGTCAGGCTGAATGGAGCTTAAATGCTTGCCATGCACTTCCCTTCCATTTCCTTCCCATCACTGGCAAGCTTGAGAGTTTGTCCCTGTGAACTGCTCTCTGCCACTACTATTCAGAAACAGAATGCATGTCTGTTCTTCAGTCCCAACTTACTTGAGTGTGAAGTGAATCTGTGCCAGGTGGGGCAGTGCTTGTATGCTAGCTTCCCAGAGGGTGTGTCACTGTTGCTTACCAGGAGGGAGAGGGAAAAAGCAGTGGGGAAGTTAAATGTACCAGCCCAAGTATCAGATTGGCTCCACCAATGTGTTTGCTCCCCATCAGCTTTCCCATTACTAGTAAGCAACGGTGACTGATCTGTTGGGAAGCTGGATTAATGGTGCCACACCATCTGGAAAGCCACTTCTGGAAGCAACACCACCCCTACCATCCATCCAGGATTGCCATGCAGACCTCAAGAGTTCTCACCATGTATTTCCCTGGCTAGATCCACTCCTGTCCTCTCTCCCAAGCAGTTTTGGCTGTCAACATGCCCATACAGTGGTACCTCGGGTTACAGACACTTCAGATTACAGACACTTCAGGTTACAGACTCCACTAACCCAGAAATAGTACCTCGGGTTAAGAACTTTGCTTCAGGATGAGAACAGAAATCGAGCGGCAACAGCAGGAGGCCCCATTAGCTAAAGTGGTACCTCAGGTTAAGAACAGTTTCAGGTTAAGAACAGACTCCAGAACAAATAAGTTCTTAACCCGAGGTACCACTGTATATGCAATTTGCTAACAGAGGAGCAAATGGGGCCGGATGACTGTTGCTCTGATCTTTTTTCTGGGGTGCGATGGGGGAGAAGAATGACCATTGAAAATGTTTTGCTGTTCACGGTGTGATAGTTCCTCTCTACACAGCCTCCTTCATTCCCCTCCAGCATTCTGTTTCTCGCTTTGTAATGCTTGGTGGCGATTGCTGAATGGACAATTGTGTCTTGAATTATATAGGCTCAGGATGCCAAGTGAAGAAGAAAAGAGCAGCGGCGGGCAAGCTTGTAAGCAGTACGGATACAGTTTCCATGCAGATGCCCTTGGGTGCAATGAACAAAGAGTGGCGTATTACGGAGCACGGGGCCTTACGGCAGAGCCATCCCTGAGTGCTCACACACACTGACACAATCGTTTATCCTTATCTTTGGCATTGTTACCATTGACCTGACCATGGCCCCCAAAGGCTGCATTAAATAACTGCCGGAGAAACAATGCAAAAGAAAGAGATGCCAAAGCTGCAGGAGGGGGAAAATATTTGTACAAAAGCAAGCCTGGTACAAGGCCCAGCCCCATTGAGTGACTTATTCACACACCTCCCCACATGAGCCTCCAAGTCCCAGAGGCTGTGCAAAGTCTTATCGCAGGAGCAAAACGTGGTCCACAGGCACGATGTAGTGTGCGCTCAGACATGCATTTCCATTGTCCTGTTGGCTGAAGGAGGCAATGTTTATGGATTTGTACAGATGGGCTTTCGCCAACACCAGTCGGCATGCTCCATTGCAAAAGCAGTTTCATGATGAAAGGCATAGGCACAGAGGGCACTTCTAGAAAACCTGTTTACTGAGCATTCATCTGGATTTGTTTGCAGGGAGATTAGACAATGTTGGCTATTTGATGAGCATTCATCCTTATTTGTTTGCCAGGAGGTGAGATGAGGTTGCATCAAAACAAGTATCATCACACACTTTCCAGGGCGTTTCCTCATCACTTTATCCATCACAAAAAGTCCAATGTTTTAAGAACTGGGTTTCTTACGTCAAACAACTATAATTGCTCAACCTGAATGTGCCAGTTTCCACAGTTCCCACCATGCGAAAATTCACTTATCTGAAAATAAAGAATTATGTGCAAACATCTCTACATATTCCTCAAATTCAGATATCCGAACAGCTGGAATTTGCCCACCTAATTTATTTTTATTTTCCTGGTCAATTGCAAACATTTAGGGAAGAAAGTGCAAAGAGAGGGAAGGGGGAGAGATTGGACAATTAAGAGAGCAGGAGAGATTGGACAAATCTGTTTTCCCTTTGACTCTCTTTTGCTGGTTGGAAGAAACCATAGTGGGAGTGGGGAGAGAGATCGTGGATAAGACATGCTCACAAAGGAAATAATGGAAATCATCAGCTCATAATGCGAACACTAGCCTAATGAATGATTTCCTGGGAACGCATTGTGTTCAGTAAGCGAGACCTGCATGTATATGACTGAATCCCACCTGAAAATAGCAGCAGTCTGGAAGTGCCCATATTCAACTTAGGAATTGCTTGCAGGTGGGTTTAAAGCTGAGATGTTTCTCACTGCCATTCCCCTCCCACCATCACCTTTATCTAATTTGCTATTCAAGTCCATTCTGCTATATCATTCTTTGGAACCCTACAGGGGTGGGTGGTTTGGGGGAGAATTGCAATATGGTGGTCCAAAGTACAACCTCCGTGAATGACTTGTCCTTCAGAGGCCATTGGAGTTTTGATAGACATTTGCACCCAACATGTATCTCACCATTAAGAAATGTTTTCAATAATTCTAAAGACTTTTAAAGTTCAAGGACCCATCCTCTGGATCAAAGTGTTTGCAGTGTGCCCCTGACAGTGCTATTTTTGTATGATTTTATTTTTTTCTTATGTGCTCTACTTTCTCATTGCTTTACCTCTGGGTTACTCAGAAACTTTAAACACTCACACTGGCCTGATTCACTGAGCCAAATGATAGCTTAAAGTGAATAAGCAATGTGCTGGTGCTTTGCTCCTTCCCTGTTGCTCCTTCCCTAAACCACTATACTATGGTGGTTTAGCTTAGCCTTATATGCCAACCTAGGTTCATGGTTTGTCTCATTCCAATCAAGCTACAAGGAACTACCTTTACCACAGCCACATTGCTACTGCTTTCTGATAATGGCACATTTATTTCTCAGTAGGTAGGCTGGTCTATTTTGAAGGGTGGGTGGATGACCATCCACTTGAAATGAATGGCAAAACTACATGCCTAAGCTCAGCAGTGGCACCGTGAGCTTTTGTTGCATGCCTGCCTGAACAGAAGAAGGCAGGTCTATGGTCCTGGCTATCCATACCTCTCCCTTATCTCAGATCAAAACACATGCATTTGTCTCATGCAACAATGTTTCCATTCTGCTGCAGTTCATCTTCCACCAAAAACTATGTTATTTGTCTCACTATCATAATTATTACATTATATTTTCATTACATTATTCTGCCCCATTCATTTTAGCGTGAAGGAAATGCAACACAAATAATGGGGAAACATTATCAATTACATATCATTTGTGGACCGAAAGCAACAATTGCAAATACCGGTCATATTCACGGGATCAATTTCCATTCTGGACATGGGATAAATACGTGAACACTGGCCATTTCTGCTCTTGTCTCTGTTTTCATTGGAAATTCCCTGATGTCCCTACTTGTAGCACATTGGTCATGACGCTGGTTGCCACCGGACTAGAGCCTCATTGACCTCCCCCTCCCACACTCCTTCAACTCTACTCTTTCTTGTAGCAGTGGGGAAGTGCACAACATAAATCTCACATATCAATGAGTTCATCTCTGGAAAAAGACAGGGGCCATCCAACATGATTTAGTTGTGTGTTGCTTCTCGAGAGATGCTTTGCTGCTCAGATGACAGTGCCGGTTAAAAATGAAAGCTGCTTGTTAATGCAGAGTTATCAGGGTTTTGCATATGTGGGCAGGAGGAGATAAAACAAAACACCTCCCCACTGGCACTGTGAGTCAACAACATGCAATGCTTTGAAAGAAAGAAAGCCGGGGGGGGGGGGGGAGGAGAGAAGGAAATTCTGATAAAAGCATCAATCCACCATGGGATCATGGCATCTTGACACCTTTTGCTGTTACTTCACAGCGTTTGCTGCCTCCGGCATTTGTTCACTTGGTGTTTTGTTTACATTTCAAGCAACATGCAGAAGTGCCAAGGCACTATTGCTGTACTTGGAGGTATGATTCAAGGCAAGGATGGGGGGGGGGGGGGAGAGAGGAGCTTTACAATGTTAAACTGACAGACCACTCACTGCCTGGGAGCAACGTTAGAAACTCGGATATATTTAACTAGGCACCAAATGGCTCCTTAAATCAGGGTTACAGGCGCCAAAGCAGAATGTCTACTTGCCATTTGGAGGTCAAATGGCTTGAAAGTCGTATCTTTCAATGCAACTTTTTTCATTCTGATTGTGAAGTTAAAATATCACAGATAGAATTCTGCAGAATGTTTTGCTAGTGTGTGGAAACAGGCAAGACCCAAGGACCCCCAGGCATGCACCTCCAGATGGTGGAAACATCAGATGCCATCCTGGCACCCGGGCAGCTTCACTTGGTTGCAAGTGGCCACACTTTCCTCTCAATAGAACCTCGAAGCCAATCATAGTTCCACCCGAGACACGTAAACAGCAGAAGGAAAGCACAGCACACACATGGCTATATATAAATATATATAACTCACTAGTACAGCGTATGACCCATAACTATAAGATTGCAGATGCAGCATGACTGGTTAAAGCAGGAATGGGAAACCTGAAACCTTCCAGATGTTGTTGGGCTACAGCTCTCATCATCCCTGACTGTTGACCATGTTGGCTGGGGCTGATGAGAGTGGGACCCCCAGCAACATCTAGAAGGCCACAGGTCACCCCTCATCCCTGGACCAAAGGATCTCAGGTGGCGGGATCAGGGAAAATCTCCCAATTACTGATCAAATTGCAAAAGGGAAAATGGACCAATAGTCTGACGCAGGAGGAAGTCTTTGGAATTGAAAAACCTCCTTAGTTTACCGACTCAGCATAAAGCCATTTCTTATAGCTACTTTGTCTTAGGACGGTAGCACTGAGAGGAAAGTGCAGTATGCACTATGGAGGTTATTCAGAGCCTAGAAAAATAAGCTAATATTCTCTTTTTGAAGGGCATGGTCTTGTTTCCAGCATAAACTTGAATCTGATCCACCTCCCCACTCAAACAAACAAACTATGGACAGAAAAAATGGTTTTGGCTGTGTAAGGTTTGGGATTAATCTGAAGGGATGTGAAAATCTTCTTCTGTTGAATAAGTTAGGCAGCCTTTTCACCTTCGATATTAAATTACATAGTGGCTTACTGTTTGAAAACTCTATGGGGACAGTGGGCTATGCACAGCAGGAATCACTGCATTTTATAAAACAAACAGCATAAGCTTGGGCAGTTTCTGGCTGGCCAAGAGCAAAAGGGGCATTTGCTATGACTCTGAATGCCATTTGCTAGGGCTCAGAAGTAGGGAGAGCCCTATGGCACTAAAGTGCTGCTTGTAGGCTTCCCATCAGCATCTGGCTGGCTATTGTGAGAGAGCAGAATGTTGGCCAGATAGGCCTTTGGTCTGATCCAGCAGAGCTTTTCTTATGTTCTTACGCTATGATGAATCCCAAAATGCACAGTGTGTGTCTGACCCAACAAACAGTTGAGAAAGCCAGAAGTACCTCAAGCAGGACATCTGACCCATTTAGAAAGATTCTTTGTGTTTTTAGATTCTTGCTTTGAAGTCCGACTGAAGCTAGTCTGGTATCCTGACAGAAGTGCCCACGGCCATTAATGATGGAAGCAATCCATTGGGAAATTCTCCTGTGCAAGCTCACTGAAATGAATGGGAGCTGCTGAAGAACCTCTTGGGGAGCAGACACTTCAGAACATCCCAGTGGGCTGTGCCCTCTCATGAAGCCTACAGTAAATGAATCAGTATTGAATTCTAATTCACAACCCTGCAGAAACGGGGACAAATCTGGATGAATGTTTGAGATGGTGAGCTTTTGTGGTTAAGCTGCCATCAGAAGGTCAGTTTGGTGTGTTGACTGGTTGTAGGAATGAATTATAGTTTTCTGGAAATGTCTGAATTGGAAAAAAGTTCCTTTGCAAATTAGGGTCATTTGCGTAGGTTTTTTTTAATGGCACACTTGCCTAATAGGAATCTGCACTGGGCATCCACTCATTGTTCCTAATGAAACAGAAAATTTTCTGTTGGGGGGGGGACACTTGAAAATTTTTCCGCTTTGGATTTTTTTTTACCCACATCACTGGTTAATATACACATCAAGCATGACTGCATCTCCCTCATCGCCTCATGGGAAATCTATAATAACTTGTGGGGCTAAAAGAAGGGCAAGCTTGATCTTGCCACGGGGGTATGAGGTGAAAGTGCTTTCATCCATAGTTGCCCGACTTTCACCACAAAGGAGATGACCTAAAATGGTTTGTTCTGAGTCTGTGGCAGACTCCCTTTCAAGCTCTGTGGAGACTTCTTTGCTGGTGCACACAGACACTACGGTGTTTTTCCATTTCATGAAACAAGCTGCTGGTAATGAATGCTGCTGTTTCTTTAGGCTTGCCCGCAACTGTGTGGGATGCCTGTGGTTTTTCAGTAGGGGAGGTTGCACATGTTGTGTGACTTTGTAATGGATCCAGATCTCTCACTTGCTGGTAGCTGTTCAATAGGACTTCTTTAACAGCATTATTCTCCGCCCTGGGTAAAGTGCAAACAGGACTTGAATTTACATTTCAGTTTGCAAACAAGTCCTGGTGTTTGCATACTGAATGTGGCTCCAGTAACTGACATATACTAGTATTGTATCCAAGCCCGGTTCTTCACTGAATGGAGAGAGGCACTGATTGACAACAACACATATGTGGAAATTTTTATGGGGATAGGGAGGGTTCAAACTATTCAAAGAACCCACTCAAAGTGCATGTTGACTTAACAACCCTTGTTAGACTCCACACAGCACTTTAGAGGTGTGCCACGTGTGTTTTCTCAGTAATCCTTACAATAGGAAAAGCCAACCTGCACCAACAACCAGATGTTGTTGAACTCTGATACCCTGGTCAATGTGGCCAATGATCAGTGATTATTTGAGCAGTGGTCCAAGAACATCTGCAGAGCCAAAGGTTGCCCACCCTTGCTTTACATCAACCCTGTACATTAGACAAATATTGTAAGCAAAATACCTAGTAGAATGATGTGTGCATGTTAATTTATTTAATTTATATGTCATAGTGTAGGTGCGGATGTGGGGGGGGGGACATGAAGACTGTAGTTTGCAAGGATCCATGAAGGGTGCAATTTTGTCTCTATGTGCATTTCCACCTACTGTGTGGGATCCCTGACAGTCAAGAATCTATAAGCCATCCAGTGACCAAGGACTCCCTGGTTTATAGCTAAGTCCTTTAGGTATGCATGGGCTCTGTGCCTTACAGTGCAATTTTATACATGCATATTACATGCTTGTACAGGATTACAGCATTAATAGGGCAGAAACTAAGAATACAAAGTTTAGGAGGAAGCTAGTTTAAGGTTTTCTTCCACCTCTGCTAATATTGGGGTGTGTGTGTGTGTGTGCATGCATGTTGTGAGAGAGGGAGAGAAAAAACTATGTAACATTAGCAGAAACTTCCATTTGAAGAGTCAGGAGTCAGGACATGGCAAATATCAACGTTTTGAAAGAACAAATTTCAAGACAGAGGAATGTACAATTGTTTGTGTTGGAATAAAAATTAGAGAATTTCAGCAAAGAATCAAATTCATCCCTGACACGTCAGAAAGCAATGTGCTTTCCAAAATGAGAAGGCATATTTCTAACAAGGTTTTGAGCTTATGCTCAGCTGAGTCAAGATCAAGCCCTCACTTCACATTAACAATGCTTGCTGTCAGAAAATAAACCCACCAAAATAGAAATTACATGATTAACATGAATTGACTGCTCATTGGGTTTACGAAAAAGAAAGAAATGTTGCTGTAGGTAACCAGCCTTGTTTGTATTGTGAATCACAGTCCTTTTAGTAGCCAGCTCAGTATTTAGTTCCACACTTATGACATGACAAATCACCCCTTGCTATGTGTTAAATACACTGAGTATCTTACAGAATATATCTCTTAAATACTAGTTTGTTCAAGCAAGAAAATTAAGCCATTTGGGGACTTTACCAGTTTTTAGTCTGATGAGAGGAATCAAATATCTGAATGGTCTCCTGGAAATGAAACTCACTGTCCATAGAAAACTACCATGCTGTGGAGAATGGTTCTGCCTATTTAACACGCTGTTTTTCTCTGAGGTCTCCATTGCGTGGAGGAATGTTCATAAAAATTGCTTCCCTGCCTCCCACATACCCCTGTGAACTGACATGATGCTATGCCATTTAATTCCGCTTAATGTCCAAAGAGTAAGACATTTAATTATTTAATCACATTTACAAATCACATAAGACTTCAAAAAATTCCAGGGTGTGTGTAGTATTCTAAAAAAACTTATTATTTTAAAATGCAGCTTAACAGCAATAAAGCAGCAATATAAAATCATTGAAAACAGGAGTTAGGGGAGTCAAACACATAAAACAGGGTCTGATCTCATTGGTCATGGAAAGGCTGGGTAAATCAATTAATCTTTACATCTGAAGCCACTGATGATTGCTGCTGTGTGTATGGCAGGGAGAAGGAAGGGCATTCCGCAATACAGGGGCAATAGCAGAAAATGCCCATTTTATAACCAGCGATGATATAAGATGCACTATGACCCATGCTTATGTCAAAATATTTTAACGTACTGTAAACGGACTTGATTTGGCATGTTGTCTGGAAGAGCGGGATGTGAATTTCAATACAAGTATGAAAAAATATGAGCTGAGGGTGACCAACAATACAGAAAGGCTATATGACAGTAAGGGTGTGTCTGCTCAGGTTTTTATTTGAGTTTCAGGCGTGCTCATTTCAAACACCTGATCCCAACAATTTGCATAGCACACATGCAGAAGAGTCTGCACTTATTCCTTCCCTATTGTTAGCATTCCAGGGTGTAGCTGAGATGGGCAGCCTGTTTCGGGAAGATGGGTGGGAAGAGACGTGATACGGTTTTGCAGTTCTGATACTAAACTTACTTTTCAAAGCTGCTGTTGGTACGCTGACAATGCATGAATCAGGAAACTCAAGAAATGTTCATGCGCAGATATACGTGAAGGGAAGTGGTTACAACTTATGACAATCATATTAGCTAAACAGTAGCCTGAGACAATACAAAATTAGAACTACAGTCCTGTCCCCACACAGTGGTGTAGCGTGGGTTGCCAGTGCCTGGTGTCGCATGGAGGGGCACATATATACATACATGTTTAATTACCTAATGGCATCCACGTCACCCAGGAGATGGCAGCCAAAGAGATGAGAAAAGAAGATGCCTTGTCGAAAGAGGTCACTTCCTGGTTCACATGGAGAAGCCGTTTTCAATGCAGCCCAGAGACAGAGCTGTATTGAGGCAGCACTGAGTGTTGAAATGTTGCATCCCTAACAATTTTGTGTCTGGGGCAACTGATAGGCCACTGCACCCACTTACCTGAGAGCAACACGCACTGAACTCAATGATACTTGCTTCTGAGTAAACATTGTGCTGTAAGAACTTGGAAAGTACATCTGCCTTGCCATGCATTGCTTATTAGCAGGAAGCCTGACTTTTCATCAACCCCAACTGGTACCTTCACCCCACTTCACAGTATCTCTAAAAGCGCCCTTAGCACAACTGGAATGAAAATGAAGAGATGTCAGTTCCAGTCTTAGTACCCATCACCAGGAGCACAGCTATTTGAGCTACATAGTTACAGACCATTCTTTTATTAAGGAAATGATGAGGATAGAATAATGCTTTTGTCTTCCTGGGCCTTCTAGACTAAATTCTCACTTAAGCTGGAGTGAACACAAGCATTTAGCAAGGTGTTGTACAGGCAGAAACCCTGCAAACTAGCTTTATTGTGCAGTCACAGAGACACTGTTGTTTCTTGGCATCTCAGAAAGCTTGTTAAAAGGTGAGATGCCACTCTGTGTGCTGGAAAATAAAATCTGCTGATCAAAATCCCCAAGTAAAACATATTTTTTCTGCTTCTGAAATCAAACCAATCTGACTTCTGGTGCTGAAATACACAGGTAGTGATGTCTGGGAGCGCCAGCAGACATCTTTATGGAAGATGATGCCTCCATTTATTCAAGTAGGCCTCGGTATTTATGTATCTCATTACATCTGCAGCCTGTGGCATCTGTTTCCATGCTATATCTGTCAAGCTACATCTTATCAGAGAAGCTCTCTTTCTGTTCTGCATTCCTGCCTCTCCTTTTACCTCGCTGATAAGTAACCCAATGCTTATTCTAAGCTCTTTTTTAAATAACAGAGTAGGATGCAGACAAAGCTAAGCAGACAGCCTGAAAAGGAACTCAAAAGGCACTGTGAGCTGCCACACATCTCTGATCAGCAGCGCTCGATGTGGCAGAGTCAGGCTTGCAAAATAATTACATAATGCCAGCGTTTATTGGAGATGGCTGCCTCTCTGCTGGGATGCAAAGGCTCCTAACAAGCTGAGCTGATGCACAAAATGCACTTGTGTGATAGATGGTTTGCACATCAGCTGGACCAGATTCTCCCCACCCCCCACCCCATATCATTGCCAAACTGAATTCACAAGCTTGCTGATGCTCACTGAGTAGATGTGTCCAGGATTGCACTGTTATACGCAAGTGGTAATTGGTTTAATTGCAGGTATCTCCAGAAAAACCCCTTTAGGAAGGAACCAGCACTTGGGAGGTCAAATAATTCTGCTCTCCTATGAAAGCAACTTGCTAACTTTTCTTTCACGTAAGTAATTACCAAGTGTGGAAACAGAACCTCGCACTCCCATATATCAGGCTTATGATGTGAGTCCTTCTCAGACACCCTTATTTCAAGGAAGAATGACATGTTGCAAGCCAACACACATAGCAAAAAAACCCCTGATGCCCTCTTGATTTGCAGCTTTGGGAGAAGGTGCTTTGGAAAGCCAAGTCACAGGGAAAGAGGAAACTTATCCCCTTCCCTCTACTTCTCCCTGGCTGCTTAACCCTCCCTGTATGGCTCTCACATGGTTCTAAACACTAATGCAAATATCTACCTGGAACTCTGAGTGTGGGGAAGGAGCTGGGAGAGGAGCTCCAGCAGAACAGTGACAGGCAGAGGAAGAGTTAGACATTTACTTGTGCTGCTTCTGCACCACTCTCTTCCAAAGCTGCTTTTTCTCAAGACAGGTGTGAGTAACCTTCGGCCCTCCACATGTTGCTGAACTACAATTCACACCATCCTTGGCCATTGGTCAATATTGCTGGAACTGGTGAGAGTTGTAGCTCAGCAACAGCGGAAGAGCCAAAGGTTCCCTATATCTGCCCTAAGAGAAGTGCCTGCCAGAGTTGTTTTCACATGTATTTATGTGTAATATGTAGTTCTGCCTTCACTCAATGAAAGAAAATGACTGAATGTGGATTAATTTGGTGCAACTTTTCCAACAACCAAGCTGAACTTTCACTCAGTCAACTTGAAAGTGTATTGTAAAGGATAGTTGAGAATAAGGGTTCAAGTCTGGTTTATCATAGATAATGGCAAATGACCTTTGATGACTTTTGCTTCTACGTTTATTTATTACATTCATATACTACTCTTCATCTGTAGATCTTAGGGTGGTTCACAACATTAAAGTTGCTTTACAAAAAAGTATTGCTCCACCTCTCAGCTAGTGGGCTAAGGATCCTGTAGTACTAGAAAATCCACACATAGCCTACTGACTTCTCATGACTTCTTTTGGTTAACATATCAGTTCTCTTAAGAGGTTCTGCTCTTAAGAGCATGCTGAGCATACAAAAATTTGACTGCAATCCTATGCACACTTACTTGGACTAAGCCACATTGAACACAACAATACTTACTTGGAAGTAAGTGTGCATAGATTATGTTATTGTTCTATTTGCACTGACAAACAATTGTCATGCCTCTGTTTCTGACATTCATTCTTAGAAAATAGGGAGGGTGGTTGCTATTTTTCATCAAGCCAGGGAGCAGTGTTATAATTGCAGGACTGCTCTTGAGGATTTCAAGTAAGAGGCAAAACAAATCTACCCTGGGACCTCTGTTAGGGCCTGAGATGATGTGCATACAGTTGAAGAACAGCAATGGGAATGATGGGGGAGAATGACTAACTACATCCCATGAGCAAAGTTTTAAGAGCCTGAATAGAACCAGAGACCTCAAGGGTCCATTGATTCCTATCTTTGAAACACTCTATTTTGAGAGCTAGTATGTTCACTTGTATACTAAGTACAATGGTATTTCCCCTTTAGGCAATGAGGATATTAGGAAATCCAACACTTTTAAAAATTAAGATGGACAAATTCAAAGTCCAATATTTTTTCATTTGCTTTGATAAGTGCCCATTTGTTCTTGAGGTGTTTGAGTTTACCTGTGTTACTGTGACCCCTAACCAGCTGCTATCAATCCAATAGATGACCTCTCTAATGAATAAATGCAGAAGGAGCAGGATTTTCATAGCAGATAAAGAACTGTAAGGTGCAAACAAAGTCCAGTGCCTCTCCAGTAGGGTCCATGAGCTTAGCCAACCTCAGGCCCTCCACATGTTGAGGACCACCAGCTTCCATCATCCTGGTCCATTCCCATGCTTCCTGGGGCTGATGGGAGCTGATGCCCAACAACATTTAGAGGGCACCATGTTGGCTACCACTTGGTTTAGGCTTTCATTTTGGAGTGGAAGTCAAACTGTCCAGTACACCAATTGGGGACACTGAGATTCTTGGGGTGCTGATATTTTTTTAACTGATGTAGGAATATGAAACCGGCAAGATCCAGGGCTGTCACAATGTCTTCCATGTAAAGGATCCACACTGTGGGATGAATTGCAACCTTCACATCAGACAGGTAGCTCTCCATAAGGTCAATCCACCTATAATAAACTCTGTATTCATAATGAAACACCCACTACAAGCATTGCTCTTTCTGCCTACTCTCAGAGGCATGTACTCAGCATGAAAGAAAATTAGTTCACACTAAAGTATGGGTCTCCTCGAAGGATCATTTCCCTCTTTCTCGGAATGACACTTTCTTTCCCCAAGACCCTCAACTCTGTGACAGCAGAGGAGCTACTAGTCCAGGCATGGGGTGTCCCTATCATGTTTCTGACAGTCTCATCTACAGACCTTCCTGCCTCCCCCAGCACATCCAGGTCAGCCACCTTAGCCTCAAGGGAGCTAACTTGTTTCCTGAGAGCCAGGAGCTCATTGCAGTGAGCACACCTCCACGACTTATGCCCGACAGGCAGATAGCAGAACAACTGCAATCCACCGGGGAGAGCTGCCCCACCAGTGTATTTCCTGTAATTCAATCACAGGAAAACTTTATTTAGAATGGAAAAGGCTATAAGAGAGTCATCACCCAAGGGCAGAACTGGAAGCCCAATTGCTTTGGTCTGTTAATAGCATATTGTTTAGCTTCTTGCAATAGCCAGCATCCTCTGGTCTAATAAGGTTTCAAAATTAGCTTCCAATCATGCCTTGAATTATCAGGAAAATGAATCTTACCCCAACCACCCTGACACCAATGATTATACATCTTGCTGTTACAGTATTATGCTCAGGCAAGCTGCAGTGACTCCCTTTATGGCTCTTTTAACCCCTCAACCCTAGCCACACAGTACACCCTTCATTACAGCAGTACTGGGGCCAGTTTTTCATTAGGTGCATATTCCTGCACTCTCAGTTCTGCCCTAAATTAGACTGCAGGTACATTGAATATATTTCCCCCCATGAAAAGCATTTCCTCCTTCCTGCTGTCAGCCGTGTCCAAACTGCCACTGTCAGCTCCATGGTCCTACAACAAACCCTGAACAATGGAGCATCACTAACTAAGGTTTGCATGGAGTACAACAACTAATGTGCATGAAAGAGAATTTGCATATATGTATGAAATCATCAGTGTTTGGTTGATAACAAGAGCAACTTTGGGCCCTTCACTTTCACGGTTGCAACTTTCTGTCCTTCAAAGTTGCTTTCTGAAGTATTGTCCAAAATGGATCTGCTGTGGGCACATTTCCAAACTACAGCCCCCAAACCTGGATCTTGCAACAGCTTCTCTACTGCTGAGGCTGCCAGTCATTGCACTGTTTTAAAGTCACCTTGTCAAAAGGATCACTAACATCAAGTGCCCATTCTTTAGTCCACAGAACTGCAGATCTTAGACATTAGAGACTGATATTATATGTGATATTATATCTTATCACACATCAAATCTAGGAGAGCTTCATCTCATCTTGAAAGTATAGGATTTAGTGACACATAAGCAGAAGTAGTCAACATGTTCACAATTTGCTCTAAAAGCTGAAGGAAGAAGTCAAAGGAAATTATATGCCACATCTTTCTGGCAGGCTGTCAAAGCTGCTACATCCAAGGAAATAGGTTACATCATTAGGGATCCTACAAGACTTTGGTTTTGGGGTACAGAAAACATTGTAGCTATGTGTAGGAAATATCCTAACACATATAACACTGTGAACAGTATATGCATGCTTAAATCACCACCTTTCTTATACAATAAGGCAGAATCTGACACCAGAGAACTTCTGTGGGGAAATGATGCTCAGTTTGTAACCAAACATTAAGAGTGAAGCAAACATGCCAGTGTGGTGTAGTAGTTAAAGTGTCAGGCTATGATCTGGGAGACTAGGGTTCAAATCCCCACTCAGCCATGAAGCTTGCTTGGTGGCCCTGATCCAGCCAGTCACTCAGCCCAACCTACCTTAACAGGTTGTTGTGAGGATAAAAAGGGGAGGAGAACTATGTGTGCCACCTTGAGCTCCTTGGAGGAAAGATGGGATACTAGTGTAATTAATTAATTAATGAGTAATCTGTACCCGCCACCATAAATCCAGAACATTCCCCCCCCCAGTGGGGTTAACACTAACAATGCCAACCTGCGTGTATTTCAGCACAGATGGCAAAGATCAAAAGTACACCGTCTATGCATGCTGAGGGCTACTGACGCTGGGTGAGCTTTCCAGGGAAGAACAAGAGGGTTATGTTCCCTTGCTATTTCCTGCTTCTTATCAGACCTGACAGTTCTCAGCTCCTGAATTGTTGCCAATTGGCATTTTTGAGGCACTGAGCTTGAACTCCAGGGGACCAGCTGGCCTTCAGGGCAAAAGTGGGGAATCAACACTGATCACAGCTAATTGTAGAGTACAATCCCTCTCCTAATTGCTCTGATTAATTATTGATGCAAAGAGAGAGAGGCCTGGTTGTTGTTTTTTTATGTCAGGTAATACAAGAGCTCCAGGCCTAAGAAAGTTCACCATAATCTCTCTCTTCTTTGGCCTTATAATTAGGGAATTAACACTGCCTGCAGGAGAAGGAGGATGCAGAGTCCTGCTGTGTTCATGGACTCCTGCCTTTGAGCATCCCGGATGGAGGTTATTCCGAGAAGCTCAACTCCAAACCTCCTGCGGACAGTCAGTTCCTTAAGTGTTATCGACAAGAAGGAACCCTCTGATGCCATTAGCTGTGCACCTCATTGATTTTTTCCTTTGTTTTAACAAGGAAATCATTACAGTTTATACAACCTGAATGCACGGCTCGTCAGCTCCTTAGTCCGCCCCCCCCCTTCTGCATTTCTGCACTTGCCACCACGCATTTAGCCTTGCAGAAACTCACATTCTTCTGGCTTGCTGGAAGTCTTGATTTATCCACCCCTTGGAGATGACCCTTTGGTCTGACCTACAAACCTGGCACTGCTGAGTCTGGCTTCTCCCTCAGTTCCCTGCAAGAATTTCACACAGGCCTTAGACTCAAAAAGTAAAGGGAGTTGAGCCACCTCCCTTGCCGATGCCAGCCTATGCTGTGGCAGTCCCTCCCCACAGAGATGCATGGCAACTTCATTATGCAATTTTTGGCAAATGCCAAAGCCACACCTCATCACCTGGGTCTTTCACACCTGAGATGTATATTTTTAGGACCCACTCTGTTTTTGTTTTTGTTTTTGCAATTGTGTTTTTTAATTGTAAGCTTTTAAGTTGTTGTTTTTTAAAACTGTATTTTAAATGGCTGTAACTTGCCTTGGGGACTTAAGGTGGACGGTGGGGAATATCTTCAGATCCTCCTCCTCTGTTAGGGAGGAGGAGGATCTGAGCATCACAACCGTATCACAACCGCAGAGTTGAAGCTGCACAAAATATGAGCACACCTCCATACATTCCTTTATCCACACAATTTAGCAGGAAGTGCAGAAGAGCACGCTCACCTGCTCCTTTGCCATCAATCAGGCCTCAGTTATGCATTCGGCCTACCAGGCCTGGTCTCCAAAGGACAAGGTGGCCTGACTCGCATGAGTTTTTTCTTTTGTCGTGTGAACTTTCTTAGTGAATTTTGGTGTGCTGAACAGGCCTTTCGAATGGCATCTGGTGTGTTCAAGCTATGATTCACTGCAGTCAGAGATCACAGACAAAGTGAAATAGGATGAGGGCAGTCTGGACATGGGTCCAGGAGAGCACTCACCTGAGCCCAGTTCAAATAGCATGTAAGCATCCTCTGAAAAATTCAACTTTGGTTGACTTCAACACTTAAGCCACAGTCGCCTGACTCAAGGGCAAGATGAGAATACTTTGCTAGTGTTTAACAGCATTGCCAATTCTAGACAATGAAGCAAGCCAGCCACTCTGGGTTTGCCTAGCATCATGGCCGCAACTCCCAAATTAGAAGCAATTTTCCTGATGGACCTGTTTAGATTAATCCAAGTTGTGCTCATTTCCCTTTAACTCTGGCACTTCTTAATTAGAACTGACACATGGCAATGTTCTTTTTCCCAAACATATCCGGAAACTGTCTATGCAGTTGCTTCTATTTTGGGGTGGGTGAGTGAGGACGGATGCAAAAACAGAGAGCTTTCTGCTGGCTCCTGTGCTTATAGATCAGCCTACATGATTCCTGGTGAATTGAGGGGTGAGGAAGAGCATATATAAATATAAAGAGTCACCATATGAGCATAGCTTCCCACCACTTGCTTTGTTAGCGAGTGGCTCAGCATCTGTGTGTGTGTGTGTGTGTGTGTGTGTGTGTGTGTGAGAGAGAGAGAGAGAGAGAGAGAGAGAGAGAGAGAGAGAGCATGCAATTGATGTAACTCTCATATTTGGAATTTCAAAACATTGGGGATCTCTGGATTTAGGAAGGAGAAAGTGTGGGGCAACAGAAGTTGGAGGATAACATTCCACGGACATTGAGCATTCAAAGGAGGAGCAAGAGGCCCTTGCATGCATGAGCAGTATCAATCCCATAATAAACACCCATTTGGAAGTTTCCTTCAACCTCAGTGTTATTTCGGTTCTAAACTACTTCTAAAGGGCAACAGGAGGCAGCAATAATGGAATTAAATGCTCTAAAGCATAATTGCCTCTCCTTGATTCTCGAGCAGATGGACCAAAACTAGAAAGATATATACTTAAAAAACAACAACACAAAAAACACCTTCTTGGAGATTAAAAACGAACAAACAAAGAACATCATTGTTTATTTGCCTCTGTAATAAAAAAAAATGGTGTGTCTTAGTACAGACTAAGCAAATTACCTTTAAAAAGGAAGGTTAAAACAGTGTTTATTATTTGAAATGCCTTTCTCTCAGCTCAATTTCTGATGAATTACCTCCAGCTTCATTACTTCATAATATATCTCCCTTGACATTTAATTATACTTACCCCAAACACATTAAGCCAATCAGTCTGAACAGCCTCTTATTAATATGCAAATTTCTACTTTTGAAAAACCATGAATCTGTTTGTTTGGGGGGGGGTGGAGAGAAATCTCCTTAGGCTTCAATTATGTCCACTGAGGAAGTTGCCTGCCTCAATCAGACACTTCCCTGTTCGCCAGCTCGATGAGTCAGCATTTGACTAACTGTTTAGGTTAACTGTTCTGGCAGCAGCATTCGCCATGCAGGGTTGATGAGGGAAGGGGAAGGAAGAAAGGACCAAATGAAATTAGACTTGGAACAGTTTGCAAAGATTAATGATAATACACAAACCTGCCATCTCTTATCGCTTTGGGTGGTAGGCTATCAATATTAAGCCAGGCTCTCTGCCTCCTCCCTCTGACTGTATTTTGTTTTGTTTTTTTTAAAAAAATATCTGTTGCCTTGTAGCTTGCTGGGTTTTTTCAACAGTTTCATCTAAAATCATGAATTGTGGCCCATCAGGTCAACATATTGTGGGAAGATGTTCCAGTGTGCGCATCTTATAATCTACTATCACATTTGCTCTAAAACGTAAATATCAATTTTATTGCTTTATTTTTTTAAAAGTACAGCTTTTTCTGCTTTTGAAAAACCATTGCTCTTGGGGGGATGGGGTGGAATCTCATTAGATTTCAATTATGCCCATCTGCTTTTTTCATCTGTTCATCTGTTTCCTTTTTCCAAGAAGAAATTCAAAGCGGCTTATAACAGTAAAATGCATATACAATATGCATTTATACTTCACGAAATGCATTAAACATGGCTGAGAAAATGGCAATAAAATAAAGACACAAAACCCCCAAATCAACAAAATCTGAAGCTCATAAATGTGCACCCCATCATTTTATTTTATTTTTTACATTTAGTTAGAATGTAAATTTGATAGACCTTCTGCAGTCGACTACACTAACAACATCCACACATAGCTAAAAAACAGTATACTGGAATTCTTCATGGCTAATGTCACATGTGAAAATAGTCATGCAGCAAGTCCCATGGCCTAAAGTGGGATTCAGTCTCATGCAACTGAGCCTACACACACTATGCACTGTGCACACTTTCCCATAAGTTCGCTCTGCTTTCCTCAAGTTCTCCCATCACGTGAACTTGCCAAGGTCTCTTAGACTTATTGTAATTCTCTCTGGAGGGAAACTGCCCTTTTGTTTATCTGCGAAGTTAATGTGATTATTTTAGCATGGCTATTTAAATATGTTTACCAGCTAAACTAATTAGTGATCATTAAATTTAATGTGCTGCATTAATTTTTCAATAGTTAAAATTAAATGAATGGAACAAGTCAAATTCAGCAAGTCTGGGGCTGCCGGCATTGTTGTGGGTTTTTCTATAAATCGATAGCGCTGCTGCATTAGGAATGCTTGTAGAAAGATCTGGCTTTGCTCCCCCGCCCTTTGCTTTTCCCAAAAAAGGATTCCATAAATCTAGAAGAGGACAAGCAAAGGGACTAAGGAGTTAGAGCCCTTTTGAGACTATGGCAGCTTCTTAATTTAGAGAAAACCAATATATGATGGGGTTGGTGGTGGTGAGGAGAAAAGAGTTATAAAGTTATGCATGGCATACAAAAAGAGAAGATTTTACCCCTCTCTCATAATAATAATAATAATAATAATAATAATAATAATAATAACAACAACAACAACAATAATAATAATGTTGTTGTTGTTTAGTCGTTTAGTCATGTCCGACTCTTCGTGACCCCATGGACCAGAGAACACCAGGCACTCCTGTCTTCCACTGCCTTCCGCAGTTTGGTCAGACTCATGTTTGTAGCTTCGAGAACACTGTCCAACCATCTCGTCCTCTGTCGTCCCCTTCTTCTTGTGCCCTCCATCTTTCCCAACATCAGGGTCTTTTCCAGGGAGTCTTCTCTTCTCATGAGGTGGCCAAAGTATTGGAGCCTCAGCTTCACGATCTGTCCTTCCAGTGAACAGTCAGGGCTGATTTCCTTAAGAATGGATAGCTTTGATCTTCTTGCAGTCCATGGGACTCTCAAGAGTCTCCTCCAGCACCATAATTCAAAAGCATCAATTCTTCGGCGATCAGCCTTCTTTATGGTCCAGCTCTCATTTCCATACATCACTACTGGGAAAACCATGGCTTTAACTATACGGACCTTTGTTGGCAAGGTGATGATAATAATACTCATAATACTAGAACTCAGGGTCAGTCATGAAATTAACAGGCTGTTAGGGTTGCCAGCTTCTATGGGCAAAGTTGTTGAGCTGTTGAGGAAAAATAACACTGCTGACATGTCCGGATTTCCCCAGACATTTGCTGGATTTCCTCCAGACGTATGGGAACCTTACTAGATTCAGGGCAGACAAACAGGATACAGTAATGGGCACCAGCTAAAGGTAAAGGGACTCCTGACCGTTAGGACCAGTCACGGACAACTCTGGGGTTGCGGCGCTCATCTCGCTTTATTGGCCAAGGAAGCCGGCATACAGCTTCTGGGTCATGTGGCCAGCATGACTAAGCCGCTTCTGGGAACCAGAGCAGCGCACAGAAATGCTGTTTACCTTCCCACTGGAGTGGTACCTATTTATCTACTTGCACTTTGACGTGCTTTCAAACTGCTAGGTTGGCAGGAGCAGGGACTGAGCAACGGGAGCTCACCCCGTTGCGGGGATTCAAACCGCCAGCCTTCTGATCAGCAAGCCCTAGGCTCTGTGGTTTAGACCACAGCACCACCTGCGTCCTCAATGGGCACCAGCTAGGGCAGCTTTAAAAGGGGAATAGACAAATACTTGGAGGACCAATCTATGAACAACTAGAGGATAGGAAAATTGTGTTCCTGGTGATGACTTGCTGCCTTCCTGCTTGTGGGCTTCCTGGTGGCATCTTCTTGGCCACTGTGGGACTACATGGACCTTTGGTCTCATCCAGCAGGAATCTATTCACTCCAGGAGTATGGAAATATTCTTTAGCCAGAGAGGCCACATTCCACAGAAGTAAAGGATGGGCGATGCAACACATGTGTCCAGGCAAGCAAGGAGGATTATCACAGCTTAATGCCATGTTCCAGCCAGACAACAGTGCTAAAGGAAGGCATGGAGGACCTGTGCAGGGTATGGATTAGGGAGGGGCATGTTAGAGTTAGAAACATAGAATTGTAGAGTTGCAAGGGACCCTGAGGAACATCTCGTCCAACCACCTGCAATGCAGGAATAGGCAACTGTCCCATATAGAGACCGAACCTGCAACTTTGGCATTATCAGAACCACACTCTAACCAACTGAGCTACCCAGGTGTTGACAGAGGAGGTGAGTGTACTCATTCCACTCTCCCCATTGGAAACATGTTTTGGTGTTGGTTCAAAAAAAAAACCCTTGGTAAATCTGCTTTACCAGAGGTCCCAGTGGACCAAAGCGTGTGTATACATGTGTCTTCTTCTGAAAACATGTGTGCAGGCTGTGGGAAGCAAAGCATCTCTCAGCACCCCTTAGCACATTCCTTTTCACGGCAGATGTTAACAAGAAAATCTCCCCCCAGCTGGATCAGATGTAGATCACCCCAAGTTGGAGGAGTGACCATCCAGTCAGCTTCTAACGCCATCCCTGTGGCAAGGGTAGCACGTCGTTCACCCTCAAGTGCATTCATATATTTTACACACACATGCATATATATTTTTTCCTTCAAATCAGTCGGCAATACAATGCTATTTGGGCTCTTGGGAGCTTTTCATGCTTTGTATTTGCTCCCCCTCAGCCAACCGGCGGTATGCTGACTGTCCCAGTCCGCCTTATTTTTCACAAAGGCATATAAATCACCACAGAAACTCTTATTATCTTATTTTCCCTCTGCTTCCCTCTTGTCTGTTTTGAGAAAAATTAATGCATTTGTCTCTGGAAGGAAGGAGGGGGGAAATGGAACCGTCTCTATAATTCAGTTTTAAAAACAAGCACCACTGGCTGGTGGAAGGGCCCCCTCTTAGGCAACTCATTTTTCATACTAGTAATTGAAGCCTTCCCTTCGATTTTTCCTCTGGGTGCTAAAGACAACTGGGGCCTTCCTGGAACTTGAAGATATCTTATGCAGAGAAAAAATTCAAGGCTGATCTCAAGCAGCAGCAGGCTTCAAGAGAACTTTTCAGTCTCTCACAGAAGGATCTAAGCATGGATTTTGAATAGTGATTTGGGGGAGAATACTATACAACACTGTTCAAAGAGTACTGTGTTTTGGAGGGAGGGTCCCAGGCACTCAAAAAAAAAGTGGTCCTTCTTCCTTCGGGCATCTTAAGTTGCCTTTGGACTCTCGTTTTCCATATTTTGAATAACTGATTTCAAGGAAAAAAATCAGCAGCAAAAGCATCCATTGGTGGACACAAAGTAAATCCTTATCTACACACAAACAAACTGTACTTTGTAATAATGCTTCAGTGGTTGAATGCTGATTGTGTTAGTACTTTCAAGAAATTAAAAGCAGAGTGTTGCAGTACACTTTGCTCTTATATACGGCAGTACAGTGGTACCTCGGGTTACATACGCTTCAGGTTACATATGCTTCAGGTTACAGACTCCGCTAACCCAGAAATACTGCCTCGGGTTAAGAACTTTGCTTCAGGATGAGAACAGAAATCGTTCTCCAGTGGCACAGCAGCAGGAGGAGGCCCCATTAGCTAAAGTGGTGCTTCAGGTTAAGAACAGTTTCAGGTTAAGAACGGACCTCCAGAACGAATTAAGTATTTAACCCGAGGTACCACTGTACACAGAAACTTGGCTGGGTAGGTTTAAGCTTGCTATGTCTTTCCATAGCATGGAATGGAAATGACAGTCCCATCCCACATAGTCCCATTCCACACAGTACTTTGCTTATCCTCTCTATAACTCTCTCAAGGCAAGCTACTCAGACCCACAAAACAAATGTACCATTTTCAGCTAAGGAAACACACATATACACATCATGGTTTTCTGACAGATCTTTGTCATATCTATCCTTGGTCTCATCAAAAGACAGTTTTACAGCATTTGAGGGATCCCCTCAGAGAATAAACATTTCTTAAATTATTCTGAGGTATGACTTCTTTATAGATTGCTGTATATTTCCTACCCCTGCAAGGCCAAACAAAAATCTTTATCTGTACTAGAGCTGCTGACCTTGGACTGCAATCTGAAATATATGGAGCACAACACTCACTCCAGAATCCATTCTTCAATAGCTCTCTCCTCCTCTATTTGTTAAATATAATTTTTATGGGAAGCAAAGGGCTCCCTTGAGTCAAAGAAGGTAAAGGCATCCAAAAAAATAAAAGAGGGAGTCAGAAGACACTCCAGCGGTAGCTAACAAATATGATTCAAGGCAAGGAAAAAGTGGAGGAGAAAAGGAGTAATTTTTGCTTAGGTCTCATCAGTTCCCAACTCATTTAATGGATTACAACCACATATTAAAAGGTCAAAGGTTCAGAGTTTCTTTGCCACACCAAATAATCTTTTCTCTGAATGTTCCATTTTCATATGAATAAATGCTCCTCTATCTAACTTTGTGCTGGGGGTAAGGATGGGCAGGCACAAATCTTTTTTCAGAATGTTTTAGATACTGAGAGTGAATCCTGTGGGCTAAGATTAACATAAGGTACTCAGATATTCTTTTTTAAAGGGGGAGGGGCACTAAGCATGTCAATGGCTAATGAGAAACAGTAAATAATGGAGACAGATCTTGTCCGAGGTCACCATTTGGCATTCTGGCAACTTTCATATATGACAAAAATCAGTGCTGAATTTATTACCACCTGTGTGATTAGTCTTATATATTGCTCAGTCACCCCAAGGTAAAAGGTTAAAGATCATGACATTCCCCCTTTCCTCAATAACAGGATACCACCCCCGGCATTCTGGGTTATCACTGGAAAGGAAGCCAAGTGCAGGCTGGGATGGAATCCCATCCTTCCATTACCCGCAGGGAAATTCAGAAAAATTGGGAACCCTATGTTTATGGATGGCATGACAAAGGTCTAAATGCAGTTCTCTCTTCATTTATGAATAAACAGCCTCCTGAAAGAGTTGAAGGTTTCAAGAAAAGTAGGTGGCTGAGGATAAGCAAACTATCACTGCTCATGCAGAATTCTCTCAGAAAATAAAATGGGGAGGATGCAGGGAAGTGCATGCCCCTAAAAGCAAGGAAGGGGAATCTGTGGCCATTGTTGGAATCATCATCCTTGGCCATGTTGGCCACTGTGGCCACTGAGATTTGTAGTCCGACAACATCTGGATGTCACAGGTTCCCTATTGCTGGCCCAAAGAAAATGCTTTTTGGAGGTTACTATTGAGATTTCCCTGTTTGCTTCACATGTCAACAAGCTGCAAACAGGCCCCTATTTCAGCCAAGCCACCAGCAGAGCACAATAAAACCTGGTCTAGTATTGTTTAGGAACATTAAGCACATGTGATGCACTATTGGCCCTAATTTGATTAATGAAGTGATCGTGTCAACAGGGTATTCTATGCTCAGCACTTCACTACTGACCCAAACCAGGAAAATCCCATCTGGGAATTCTCCTTCCCTGCCCCTCCTGTCCCAACCTTGTCAGGTAATTGTTTACGGAAAGATGAATGTACACAATAATCCATGGCGAAGAGAGCTGATGTATGTGGTGTTAATGAATGAACGAAATAATCAGCTGAATAATAACCAGTATGTGTGTGTTTGTCAAGCAGGATCCAGCAGGACATTAGCATTCTTCAGCTCCTCTGCCTTTATCTCCTGGGTCCCATGTCTGACAACCACCCTGTGTTAGCCCATGAATAAAATACGGACTGATACTCAGACATAATTAAACTGCCAATGTGGATGTACCTAAATGAACTTGATATCTTAATGACATGAGATAGCAGGCAAGTAATGAAGGCCGTAAGAAAGGGACGTGCATAACAAACACAGACACCAAGCTGTCATGGGAGGAGTTGCCCTTAAGGGAACGCTTCTCACAATAGATGTTCTCCCAGCACCTTCTTGTTATCTGAGCAGGGCACATCGGACAAGTCTTGTCTGTTCCTTCACCATTTACAGACTGGGAATCTATCCTCGTTTTAGGATTGTTGAGTTTCAAGGGTGCAATCTAGGGGGGATTAACTCTTGCATTCTGACTGATACTATCACCTATTCCTTTCGGGCAGAGGGGCCTGGACTTCACACACAACCATTTTCCTCATTCAATAAATGCACGGTTGTTAGTCAGTTTCCCAGCTCTCACTCTATTTTGACCCGGTAGATTGGTGGTTTTCAACCAGTGTGCCATGGCACCCTGGGGTGCCTTGAATGATAGGATTGCTGCGGGCAACACCAGCTTCTGTTCCTTTCCTTCCCTTCCTCCTCTGATGCCCTCTTGTATCTCTGTCTCCCAAAGTCTTGCACAGCTGTCTGTTGCAGCAGCCCTGGCTACAAGCTCCACATGTGAGTGGTGCCTCTGGGGCTGGTCAGGGGGTACTGGTTGCCAGGAGCTGAGGCAGCCTTGGAGTAAGCAAGCAAGCAGGCAAGGGAGCCTAGCCATCCAGTATCCCAGCCCTTGCTGTTGGGAATGGACAGACAAGTTACAGGCCCCTGTGGGGCGATGAGAGGAGGCACCTCTCTTTGGGGCAAGGCGTTGGCGGGGGGGGGGGAGAAGCTCAGAGATCAGGGGCATCAGCAGTGGCTGCCTGGAGGACTCCCAAGGAGAGGGGAGAGGAGGCTAAGGGAACACTCCACAAGAGAGGGTTTTCAAAAGAAGGATGAGGGGCTTCCAGCTCTGCAGGCAAAGGGTGACATAACTGGGCTCCTGAGCTCCACAGGGGTGCCGCAGAAAGAAGGTAGTTGGTCAAGGGAGCCGTGGACTCAAAAAGGTTGAAAACCTCTGCCGTAGATGTTTCTAGACTGTTCTGTGTTTCGAATGAGATTCAATCACATCCCAGCAAATTCAGGAGGCACAATTAAAGTTTACTTGCTGCTCTTGTGCCTTACCTCCCATAAACAGTTTTTTATTTCTTTGCAGTAAGGAAAGTGACATGGAAATGCCCTCAAAAGCTTGATGCAACTTCACCTAACCTCCCTAACATCTAACCTGCTGGCCAACATCAATTCTCGCCTCAACAAGCAGAGATGGATGGAAGGGCCAATTAGACAACCATTGCAATTCACAGTGTGCGTCATAACAGCTGTAGCCTACTCTGAGAGGAGAACTGTTGGAACTAAATGGCTGATCACTATCGTAATGAAATGAGAAAATCAAGTGGGCTTGTCTGAATTTTAAATAAATAAATATACAAAGCAAAACAAAACAAATCAAAAATAAAATAAAATAAAATAATAAAATAAATTAAAATAAGTATTCCTGTCACTATGCACATTAAACCATTCCTGGCTGTTCTTGATGCATGCTAAATCATTTCAAGCACCTTATGATCAGCCCCTGTAAGGCAACCTCACTTTTCCTATCACTGCATGACTCTAGATATTATCAGGCCCAGTGTTCATTTTCTCCCCCACAGGACCAATGAAACAACAGAGCTCATTTTTCTGACTACCCTCTGCTTTTGTTCAATCAGCGAGCAGTCACTGGAATTAAGAGGCTTACTTACCATCTTGGGGTCTATTTAACTAAGCCACACTAACTTATTTAGGGCAGTGGATCTACAAATAGAGTAGGATTTACTCACCCCCAGCAGGTGTGCACTATTGCAATAGAACTAATCTAATGACCCAGTGTGTGGTGGCTGTGAAAAAGCCAACTTCCATGTTAGGGATCATTAGGAAAGGAATTGAAATTGAAGGCTGCCGATTTCATAATGCCGTTATACAAACCATGTTTGGAACACTGTGTACAGTTCTGGTCGCCTCATATAAAAGAGGGTACTGTAGAGTTGGAAAAGGTTAAGAAAAGGACAACTGAAATGATCAAGGGGATGCAATGACTCTCCCATGAAGAAAAGTTGCAGTGTTTGGGACATTTTAGTTTAGTGGATATATGCATCTTCCTATGCTAGCCTCTCCCCTGTAGCTCCAAAAATCCGTGGGGAAACAGGGTCCTTTCTGGGGTATAACATTTCTCCCATCCCATTTTTCCCTGGGGATCCATGCTCTTTTTACCAGTTCCATCCACTATGGTTCCTATTGTACCTATCCAGCCCCCAATAGGAAAGTCTACCCTTACAAGAGAACCACTACAACAACCATCCTGAATGTTGGCAGGCTTCATTCCCTCAGGAAGGGTGTTCGTGCCTGTGACAATGCTGCAAGAAAACAAGGGGTATAGACTTGTCCTTTGTTTTCTAAAAAAAACCAAAATGTAAAGGTGCCCAGCATCAAAACTTCTGAATACAGCTACAAATTGGAAGGCTCAATTCAGTAGCTGCTATGCCTGCAAATTTCATCCATTTGTGTGAAAAGGGGAGTGTCTTTAGATTTCTCCATTATAGTGAATGGGGGGGGGAGACTGAAGTTCTTTTTTAACCAATCTAATTATGTCTTGAATAATGAATCAAATTCAGAGCGGCTGCAACACAGATTGAGCTTTTCCCAAAGATACAGATACAAGTTGAATCTTGTCTCGGAGACCTGGCCATATATTACCCTGAATGTGCCAACATGTGGCTTGAATGTGACAGGACAGGTGGGTTACTTGTAGACCAATATTGCTGCAGTGAAGTTATGCAGTCATCCATTTTTGCTATGCTATGTATTTGGCTACCCCCACTCCTCAGATGGCAGTCATCAGCCCAAAGGCTGGAAAAGTTGTCCACCCCTGCTGTACTTTTCTATTATTGTCCATGTGCACCACTGATCCATGCCTCTGCTTCAGAGAGACTAATGGAAGTATTTGCATGCTGTACTGCTCAGGAGGTAATTGGCAGTTACTGCTCTAATGCTTCCAGTTTTAGTTGCAAATGAGCAACATACAGTAAGTATTGGTCTTATTAAAGCAATAATAATGAGAAATTAAAGCTTGCACCGCGGGGGTGAAGAATTTACTCAGTTTGGAAAGATAGAGTCATAGCAAGGCTGACATTTGACAGCAAAGTGTCCCTGGCTCCTGCTGATATCTCTGTAATATATTTAAATGAAAAAGTTCAGAGTGTATGTAACTAACCAGCTCAATATGGATCAGCTTTCTGTGTAATGAGTGAATTGCCTGGGTAACCCAGAAATAGCAATGAAACCAGCAAGGGGAATCCACATGGGTGCACAAGCTTTCTCCCATCAAAATGAAGAAGAAACATATTTAATGCAAAATTTTAAAAGCTAGCCTTATCTACTTTTGCCTACAGGTTTTCCTGGGGGCAGGGGGCATCATTCTCAGTACCTTGAGGGAATATCAACCAGGAGCGTAGCTCACTGACATTAACAGTCCATGATGCATAGAGAAATGGGGTCTGGGGATGGGTTATAAAAACAGAATGAATGCCTGGGCCAGAATAGGGAAATTGGCACACTAATCTAAATAACACATACAAAGGAATCAAGATGGATATTGCTGACTCAGGTAATTATCTACAAGATATAAAAGAGAACACAGAACAGTAACACTAAAGGCTTATTCACACATACCTTTCCTCTGCTCTTTCCAGGCATGGCCCATGATTTAAAGCTTTGTGTCTGAGTGCCCTTTTCGTTGCTCAAGAGCTTTCCCATGAAAATCTGCTCTTTAAAGCTCAATTGGAGCAAATGTCAATCTGTGGAAAACCCAAACTGATGTTTGCTCCAATTCAGCTTTAAAGAGCTGGTTTTTGTGGTGAAAGTTTGAGGCAAAGAAAACCACACTCTGACATAGAGTGTTAAAGTGCAGGCCTGTGCATAGAAAGAGCGGGGCGGCAGAATGGTAAGTGTGAATCAGCCCCAAGTGTTGGCCACCTGAAATTGAAGCCAGGTAAATCTCCTTTCCACAGATATGAAACAAGTTGACAGAGGTTGCTTGTGAGGCACTGGAAATACCCGTAACTGTGTTCCAGACCAGCCAAGTAGAAATGCTATTGTGAGGCATCATCTTGATGAAGAGCCAGTGTGGTGTAATGGTTAGAGTGTTGAACCTGGGAGACCAGAGTTCAAATCTCTACTCAGCCATGAAGTTCACTTGGTGACCTTGGGCCAGGCACTCACTCTCAGCCTAACCTACCTCACAGGGTAGTTGTGAGGGTGGAGGGTGGAGAAGGAGAACCATGTACACCGCCTTGAGCTCTTTGGAAGAAAAGGTGTATATACATGCAATAAATGAAATAAAAGATAACCATCTGTAGGCTTTAGTTAAAGATGCTTCAGTAAAGGGCACCAATAGCTAAGCATTCTGCTTGCACAATGGCCTTGATGGCTGGTTGCTACTACCTAGCTGTCACCAAATTTGCTTGGATAGATGCATACAGTTTGGCAATGCAAAGCGGCCAGCAAATGAAACAGAAATTTGAGTCTTTGCAGCTGGCTATAGGAATTCAAGGGTATGTGTTTCTCTTTGAGGAGAACTGATGTTCCTTGAATATGAGACTCGTCTCCCTGGATAGTTTTTCCGGTTCCTCATGTGCAGCCTATTTGTAAATAAACAGATGTTGCAAAAAAAAGGTCTTGTCTCTAGTATACTCTCACCACAAGGAAAACTTTGATGGCTGCCTCCTGATGTTGGAAGAGCAGCATATTTGGTGGTCATGCTCAAAGGTAATCCAATACCAGGCAAGGATCCTTAGATAAAGTCTGTTAAAAGGCATACAATCCTCTTGAATCCACTTATGGTTTTGTTGGGTCACTTATAAATAGAGAATATTTCAAGCTCATGATATGAATTAATAGGCCTTTTGTTAACAGCAGCCAAATTTCAGCTGGCTGCAGGACAGACAGGCCACCCAGCTACTACCTATGAAGCAGTTTGGCAAAGCATGGAAATTACTTCTAATGGACAAATTATATATGCAAATGGTTCCCATTTCTGGTATATGTTGTCTTTAACAGTGCGTTAAAGGCCTACTAGATTCAATCCTATGTCCATTTCTATTGGGATGTTGACAAAGGAGTCAACTCTTAGGGGTCGTGGAGGTTTTGGCCCCCACAATAAAATATTGAGGGGCCTCCTCAAAGTTAATGAGCATTCCCATTTAAATGGTGCGCATGCACTGTGTCATGTGATTGATTACGTGGGGCGGGGCTTACCTGGGCCCCCACAATATTTTATTCAATTTGGCACCCCTGGTGTTGACACTGAAAGACTTAAAAAGCTATATAAATCAAAATGTCAAAGAAAGTGACTCACACTTTTAGTATGTTGTGTGCTATACTTCCAGTGAATCTGAGCTCTAGTGAACTGAGAAAGAACATGTGAATGGAAACTGGTGGTTGCATTTGAAGTGTGTGGAATGTTGTTTAATGTAAAGTACATTTGCCTTTAAATGCAAATTGAAATGAATTTCTCCCCCACCCCTAGCCAGGGGGCATGTAGGTGCCGTGAAAGTTTTTCCTGGATTTTGGAGCTGGTGAGATAGGTTTCATTGTGTGATCCCTGAGTTCAAAGAGTGGAATAAAACATGAATACGTGGAATTGTTGTTAGCTCAAATTGATGTGACATTTAGCTCTCTGCTCCTCACTTCTGGGCCCTCATTTCCCCCTTTATAGCTGCCAAGTTACAATACCAAAATGACAGTGTAGAAACCACAATCAACAGAAGTCTGTTTCTTAAAAAAGGTATGAGGCCTTTTCACACTTACCATTTACAGTGGTTCATTGGCTGTTTGATACGTCGTTTTCAAGAGTGAATTTGGAGCTGATTGTCTGCACCTTTGGTCACCTGTTGCTGTTTTTAGAGTGTAAATGTGGGGTTTTCCGATCTGCACCAATGTCAGGTTGTGCCTAAATTGAGTTCTCTGGCTATAGCCGCTCCAGGTACACTCCTCATGTACCTCCAGCTAGTAAGTATTGGGGTTACGAGCATGTTCACAGGGATAGCCTTTTCACTGCTTTTTGGTGCATGTATTTAACACCTAGCATACTGCAAAATGAGAAGTGGAGCTATGTGTCTGTCTGAGCCATGGCAAACCTGGCTATTGTGATGAAAGCTTGTCTGCAGCTAATGACTGCTGTCATGGGCAGTACTTTGCATCAGCACCGTAGTCTGTATCTGCCATTATCTCTCCTCTGCACTGAGCTCACAAATGGACAGCTCACAGCAGGCAGAGGGAAGTGGGTGCAAAACAGATGCCTCCCAAATCACGCCCACCAACCCCAAGATGATGCTTGGACTCTTGCCACACAAGTGGAAATATTGAGGACCCATTCCAGATCTTTCACAAAAGTCAAGGGGGTTGTGGTGGAAGAAACAAACAGTGTTTTGAGTATGTTACTCCAGAATATTATCTGAATAAAAACAACAACATCATGTGGAAACATGCAAAAATAAATCTGAAAAAAACCCCAGCAAGTATACAGCTATTGGTAAGTGTAAGTGCTGAAATGCCCACTGACTTCATGTATTAATGTCTGGTTGGCTCTCTGGACCACAGTTCCCAACCCTCCAAGCCTTCCTGCCAAAAAATGCACAGCTGCTGCCATCCTGGATTCTGAGTGAGGTTCTGCTTTCTCCTTGACTCTTCTTTTTCTTTAACTTCTGTATGTAGCATTGGTCGTTTGCTCGACTCCACCTCATCATCCTGTCTCTCCAACAGATTCCCTAGCACTCACACCTCCCTCGATTCATACTGCACTTCTTGCCCATAAGCACTATAAAATATTTTATTGTTTATTTGATTGATTGAATTTATTTACCACCCTATACCCAGAGGTCACAGGGCGGTCCACAGAATAAAATCAAAATATAAAACCTCAAAATACATAACCAAAATAAAAACAACCCAATAGCCCCCCCCAAAACCCCCCACATTTTAAAAGGGCATAGCATGTCACCCTTGGCCCTCTCTAACCTATTATCATCTCAGTCCCTTTCCCTCAAACCTCCTTCCCCAGCCCCTCCTTCCAGATCCTGCTTTTCAGTCCCTTTCTTTTTCTACCTACCCTCCCTCCTACCCAAACATTTCCATCTCACATGCACTCTTTTTAGTTGTCTACATTCTTTGCCATGCCATCAGGTCAGCAAACTGTGGTTAAAATGCTTGGCATTTTTAAGTTTCCTAAATACCCCCCCACACACACATTTTCTCAGTACACTTGTACCTCGGGTTAAGAACTTAAGTCGTTCTGGAGGTCCGTTCTTAACCTGAAACTGTTCTTAACCTGAAGCACCACTTTAGCTAATGGGGCCTCCTGCTGCCGTTGCACCACCGGAGCACAATTTCTGTTCTCATGCTGAAGCAAAGTTCTTAACCTGAGGTACTATTTCTGGGTTAGCGGAGTCTGTAACCTGAAGCACCTGTAACCCGAGGTACCACTGTAATCCTTACAACAACCTGGTAAGGCAGGCCACTGTTTTTCTCTAAGGTTGAGGCTGAGAGAGAGGCTGAAGGCAAGGCTAAGGGGTGTGTGTGTGTTGCCTACAACTACGAATGAAATTCATGTCTGAGCTGGGATTGAGTGGGCAAGCTTTTGTCATGATGGGAGGGATTAAGAAGGCATGAGGTTCACTTAATGCGCTCTGGCTAATATAAAATCATTTTTCTTCTAACTCACAGCTGTGTCAAGACCAAGAAGCCTGCAACTGTGTCTGAGCAAATGTGCTCAAAGAACGTACTGAAGCAGCAGATGGAGGCTGCAATTCCCTCCCACCATTTCTTTAGATTCTTTTCTAAAATTATCTGCACATCCAAGATTAGAACCATGTTTACTTTCAACACTAATTGACATTCTACACTGATTTTTGTAGAATTCATACTTAATGTAATTCAAAGACAAGGTGGCTTCAATATCTGATTTTTCATTGGTCTATAGCACTGAAGAGGATTCCACATAGGGTCTTAATTTGCAACCAGGTCACCAAAATATTTTAAATCGGACATTGGAAATAGGGTGGCATGTGGTTTTTATTTTTTTTACTAATCAGATTTTCTCTGGAAAGGGTATATCTGGAAATATGGATATATCTGGGGGTAAGGAAATACAGGCTAGTATTTTTATGCGAACAACATCATGCAGAAACATGGATGCATAAGGAGCACTAATTGCACATGCACCATCTCTAGAAGCACCTTGACCAATTTTTCTGGCTTAGAGTCTTTCTGTTATCTAAATTTTGTAGATTTAAATAATGTCCATGAATCCCTACTGGGCAAGAATGGCACTTCTATTTGATTGAATAAAAAAATAACAAATACCCATCTCTTTATCTTCTCATCATTTCAGTTATAGGGGAGAAATATAAGTCTGATTTTGATGAATGTACTGTATGTGTTAGCGTAGGGATCAGCTTTCCTTTTTTATACTTCTTAGGAGATTTTTTTACTCTCTCCTCAAGCACCACCACACAAATATATGCTGCAGATGGTGCTATTTTGTAATTTTAACAAGGCACATTTTTGCTCATTTACTGTGCGAGCCCAACCAATCAGTTATCACATGCCAAATTTGATAACAGCAGAGACAGAGCCAAAAAGATTTGGCCCATTAGTGGCATAAGTGAGGGCAAACAAAGCTATGACCCAGCTGTAGACACACCAGGATGCACATCAGAATGTGCTTTCCAAATCATACCACACTGAGAACAATATTTTATGGACGGGCAATATCCACATGCAAGTTTTCAATCCAGTGCTTACCCAGAACAACTTTCCACATTTTGCCGAGCTTCAGAGGTTTCACTGCAACGTTTAAACATGGCTAATACAAACCACGTTTTCTAAACCCCCTTTGACTGTATATTTCACATTTGAGTTGATGGCTAATGCTTATACATTGTTAAGGCGTTCAAGCCTAATGCTTAAGCACGGTCAAGAAAAACAAGCCATCGCTAAGGAAAATAAACCATGGTTAAGCCAATGGGTGTACAATACTCTGTAGAAGATGAAATACATTTTAGCATAGTGCAATAGAGATAGATATAGCTGTCCCATGGTCTTGTCCAAACTGTTTAAAACTGAGTTTAGGAATGTACAAATACCCAAGGGAGGGAAATAGCTAGATTTCAAGTGTCAAGGTCCAGCAATTTCTTCTTTTTAGGAGCTATCCTGTGGTTCACACAGCAGTAATCACACTCAAAAGCCTATGTGTGTGTGTGTGTGTGTGTGTGTGTGTGTGTGTGTACTGGAGAAACAAAGATACAATAAGAAATGGGATCAGATGTAATCAGGCTCCGGCATCAGACCTAGCACCAGCTCACAGTAAACATACTGGAGGGAAGGGAAAGGGAAAGATCCAGAAATTGTTTTGGGAACAGTGACATAACAAAGGAAAAGCATGAATCTATCTCCCTCCAATGAGCATGACCTAAACTAGGGTATAAAATGTCACGGCATTAGCCATGGCGGAAGCCACAGGGCATCTACCCCAGAAAGCACAGCAGGATTTAAACAGCTTAGTCCATTAAGGCCAGCTGAATGTATTCTGTTAGACACAGTGTATCCTGTCACCAAGTCCAGTGGCCCAGGAGGACTCAGGAGGAGGGAAAGAGAGAAACTTGACCCGACTCCAGATATTACAGCCCCTCCATGCCTCCTGTCATCTCTCTTACATCCTGGGATTAAATGGCCCTATAAAAATGGCCAGTGTGAAAGGCAGATTCAAAAGATGGAGAAACACAATCCTGATCAGAGACCTTTAAGGTACTCAGAGCTCTCTGTCTTTTGACTTCTACTTCCTCCACCACCCCCTTCCCCACAACTCCCTGGTGGCTAAGATCTTGGATTTATGGGCTGGGAGTTTAAATATTTTGCACTGATGGAAAAACACTAGGAAAAAAATATCAATGAGCAAAAAAAATGGCCTATGCTTAGCTCACAGCTTCTACGAATTCGCCTTAGGTTCATAGTTACTTTAGCCTCTTCATTTTTAAAGAAACTTTTTTTTTCCATTTTTATTAAAATTAACAGGAAGATCAGCAAACTTTAGAGTTGTTCAGCTGGTTGGGGGCTGATTTATTTTATTCATCTCCCCCTTAAATTTCTATTCCTCCCTTCTTCCCAAGTACAGTGGTACCTCGGGTTAAGAACTTAATTCGTTCTGGAGGTCTGTACTTAACCTGAAACTGTTCTTAACCTGAGGTACCACTTTAGCTAATGGGGCCTCCCACTGCCGCCACACAATTTCTGTTCTCATCCTGAAGCAAAGTTCTTAACCCGAGGTAGTATTTCTGGGTTAGCGGAGTCTGTAACCTGAAGCATCTGTAACCTGAAGCATCTGTAACCCGAGGTACCACTGTAGTTCAAAATATTGGAAGGGCACCCTGGTGGGGAAGACCAGGGCTTTTTTTTTTAGCCTGAACTCACCAGGTGGGTGCCACTGCTATTATAAGAGAGCAAGGGAGGCGTTCATGGTGAGTTCTGGCACCTTTCCCCCCCAGAAATATAGCCCTGGGGAAGGCTGATCTATTCCAACAGTTGAGGCCAATTTGCACAGCCAAACTGATGCAATGGGTACACAGCTCGAATTGAAATGAAAGAACCACTGAATCATTCTTGCAACTCTAGTCATGCATTTCAACACTGCTGAAAGTGGGTTAAGAACACCAGAGCTGTGACTGTGAGTCAGCCATCACATGGGAATGCTATTGTGTACCAGCTCATCCACTTCATCACTACGCCATGTGAATTGGCCCGTAGGTTTTATAGATAGTCCATGATTGCCAGGGGTGCCAACTTGAATAAAATATTGTGGGGCCCCAGGTAAGCCCCGCCCCACATAATCGATCACATGATGTGGTGCACACACACCATTTGAATGGGAATGCCCATCAATTTTGTGGGGGCCGAAGTCCCCACAGCCCCTAGAAATTGGCTCCTATGATCATAGAATCATAGAATCATAGAGTTGGAAGAGACCACAAGGGCCATCGAGTCCAACCCCCTGCCAAGCAGGAAACACCATCAGAGCACTCCTGACATATGGTTGTCAAGCCTCTGCTTAAAGACCTCCAAAGAAGGAGACTCCACCACACTCCTTGGCAGCAAATTCCACTGTCGAACAGCTCTTACTGTCAGGAAGTTCTTCCTAATGTTTAGGTGGAATCTTCTTTCTTGTAGTTTGGAACCATTGCTCCGTGTCCGCTTCTTTGGAGCAGCAGAAAACAACCTTTCTCCCTCCTCTATGTGACATCCTTTTATATGATGATTAGGGTGGAGAAATGAATAGATGCCAGATCCAGCTGAAAGTTCAGAAAATGTATTCAGAGAGATGCTAAGCATAAGCATAATTACCAGCAGCTAAGATAGAGACATTTAGTGCCCTAGGCTCTTATTTTGTTGTTGTTCTTCAACCCTGCCTTCCACTCTACAACTTTCTCTTCTCTTCTCTTCTCTCCTCTCCTCTCCTCTCCTCTCCTCTCCTCTCCTCTCCTTTGCCTGGAATGCAGACCTGGGTGCTGATAAAGTTTGACACCTCATGTCCAGGGAGTCAGAGAGTTATTGGAGCTGAGGGGACAACAGGCAGGAAGTGTAAAGGACTAGACCAATGCAGGAGTGGGGCATCTTTTTCAACCTGAGGACCACATTCCCTGGGAGCCACCTACTAGAAGTGGGCAGGGGCAGATGGAAAAGTGAGTGGAGCGACGGGTGTGACCCTTGCTTTGCATAGGAGGCCAGAGAAAGGCACATAAAGCAAAAGCACTCCAGGTGAGGGTTGTGGCTTGGGGAGAGTCCAAATGGGGGGGCTGGAGGTCCAGTGTTCCCCTAGTGGCATCTCTCAGCCAAGTCACACATCACTGGCTCTTCAGGAACACCCAGTTCCCAACACCAGGAGCATTTGGGTTAGTCTCCCTGTTAGAATATCCTTGGGCTTCTTCCTCCAGCCAGTGACAAAGGAAAGAAGGCATCAGTACACAGCTGACATCTATTGCTGGGAGTCCTGTGGCGGCAGACCCCCCCTCCCACCTGCAGTTCTTGGCAAAATACTTCACAGCTCTACTAGTAATTAGGCTGCAGGGGGAAAATGACAAAATTACACCAATCTCATAATGTATTCTTATCACAGGAGGCAATATTAGGTATATTTATTGGGCGGTAGTAAACAGCTAAGTGGGGAAGCTGGACAAAGAACTGACAGGCTCAAGAGAGCAAGAATTTCTGTTGTCTCTCTTGCAAGCAGCTCACAACAAGGACATAATTTAATTACCAGGAGCTTCTTTTTCCTGTATAATGAGACAATGTTTTGTTTTTTGAATTTCAAAGACTGTTTATATTTGTTTATTATTGCTATCATTATCATCATTATTATTATTCCTGTTCTAAATTACATTACAGGTTCTTACGTCTTTAGCAAGAGACTGGCCACCAATTTTCAAAGCATTCTAAGCAGCCCTGAGGACTAAAAACTTGTGCTCTTTAGAAGTACAGAGATTCTAAGAAAGCAATCTCATAAAATATTAGAAAAAATTAGACTACATTTCATGAAATAATGGTAGCCATGGCTACCTAGAGCTTTTTCTAAGGTTGTGACCCTTCTCCTCTCCCCACCTGTATTCAAAATCAGAGAAATTAAATGTACCACAACATATAAGAAACTAAAACACACTGTATAATCAGAAAATGAGTATTCGTGGAAAAACTTTGAGGGTAAATGGGAAAGCTGATGTCTTTCCTCTGCTTCAAGAGTGTTGGCAGGTTAAATCTGTTAAAATTAGGCCAAAAAGACTTTCACTTTCAACACCAGCAGGAAGCCATCTGCTAGTGATCTTGCTGCCATACACAGACATTCCAGAGCTGGTGATTTAAAAAAAAAAAATTAGTCACACTTCCATTTCCCAATTTCTCCTTGAGCTGGATGTGGCAACGTGTGTGTGTGTGTGTGTGTGTGTGTGTGTGTGTGTGTGTTTAAATATACATAACCATCTCGGACTAAAGGAGCTTCAATGTCAGCATTGCACAGATGGGTGAGTCAAGACCAGGAATATCCATACATCAGAGTAAGGAACTGGAAGTTCAGTTGTCAGCCTGCCAAACGACTCCTAATCATCTGCAATTAGGACACCACGAACGGATGACTGCAGAAAGCACACAGAAAGAGAGAAGCTCCGTGCATCACCTCGACCAAAGGACATAGCACATACACACAGCTTTGTCCTGGGTCCTGCAGTGCAACAGTTAAGCCTGCCCTTTTAAGCCACTCTGCGAGCCTGAAATGAAAATGTTCAAGGCCCTTTAACAGCGCAAGCATATTAACTTGGTGTGGGAGGAGGGGGTGTGCGGAGTGCATGCTCAGGGATGAGTGAGCCCATCCAGTTCATTCAACAAAACTCGCTCGGAGTCGCTCTGGCAAATGGCAAGGCTGTGTCTGACTAGGGGCATTCAAGCCTATCAGACTCAATTAAACGCTTGCACCATGTATTTAGGTCAGAGTGTGAGATGTTTTCCCAGCTTTGGCCCCTTGAGAAGCTCCCCAGCCAGCTGCTGAAGTTTTCCAGCTATTCTTTCTGCTCAGAATACATGAGCATGTGTGACACCGGGGGTTGCCTCGGCACCCGGACCTGTCAGGCTCCCCAACGCCTGACTGTTCTACTAACATACTCTGAATGTTGAAAACAAACCTCCATATCCCTGTCTGACTTGTTTGGCTGCATATTGGGTTGTTGGTATGGTATGGAGAGAGAGGGAGAGAAAATAAACGCATTGGTAAAACCTTGCAAAAACAAAAACAAAAAAAGTGTATGCAATACATAGCCCATTAGGAACCATAAAAATCCAACTGGAAGGTAGGACCCAGAAGTCAAATGAGGCTTTCGGGCTCCTGATAATAGGCCAAGTCGTCAGCATACACATTCTATAAATCAGGAAATCCTAGAATCCCTTTCGCAGTCAGCCACCGGAGGAACCATTTCAAAAACACACGGCTGTATTCTCAAACATTGCTCTGAGGACTCTGCAGGGAAGCTGGCATTATCGCATAGCTGGACCTAGCCAAAGCTAGTCTCAGGCATTGCTCAGATCTTCCTGCACAGCTTTGGAGAGCAACCCTGAAGCTTGACTCAATGCTGCAGGAGGCATAGCCAACATGGTGCTGCTCAACTGCTGGAGGACTCCAATTCCCGTTGTTTCTATCCACCGGCCTTACTGGCTGGGACTGATGGGAGCCGGAGATAAACAAAAACTGAACAGCACCATGTTGGGACTGCACCGCTCCCTTTGTTTACTGGATCTATGGAGAATCTCAGTGAGATTCCACTGTATTTCAATCACATGTTCCAAACGAACCACCAATGTGATCAGATGTAAGAGATGCAGAACAAGGAAACAACATATGCTCTCATGCTGGGAATAGTTCTTGCCCTGCTATGGCAGCTGATTTCTGGACCATTGCTTTATGGTGTAACTGAAGTAATTATTATCTTGCTATTTATGATTATGGGATGCGGGTGGCGCTGTGGTCTAAACCACAGAGCCTAGGGCTGGCTGATCAGAAGGTCGGCGGTTCGAATCCTCGCGACGGGGTGAGCTCCCGTTGCTCGGTCCCGGCTTCTGCCAACCTAGCAGTTCGAAAGCATGTCAAAGTGCAAGTAGATAAATAGGTACCACTCCGGCGGGAAGGTCAATGGCATTTCCGTGCGCTGCTGTGGTTCGCCAGAAGCGGCTTATTCATGCTGGCCACATGACCTGGAAGCTGTACGCCGGCTCCCTCAGCCAATAAAGCAAGATGAGCGCCGCAACCCCAGAGTCGGTCACGACAGGACCTAATGGTCAGGGGTCCCTTTACCTTTAGCTTATTTATGATTATTATATACACCTTGATTTATTCATCACCACATACCAGAAATGGTTTGGTAGTGACTTAACAACAAACTACAGTCGTACCTCGGTTTAAGAACTGTCCTGTTTATGAATGATTCGGTTTACGAACTCCACCAAACCAGAAGTAGTGTCCTGGTTTGCGAACTTTACCTCAGTCTAAGAATGGAATCCGAACGGTGGAAGGGCACCAGTGGCAGGAGGCATCATTAGGGAAAGCGCGGTTTAAGAATGGACTTCCGGAACGGATTAAGTTCGTAAACCGAGGTACCACTGTATTCAAAATCACAATTTAAAGCAACAGACAGGGCTGAAATTGAATTAGAGGCTGAAGCTAAAAAATGAAATTGAACTGCAGTGCCAACGTAAGGACATAAGAACAGACCTGCTTGATCAGGCCAAAGATCAATCTGGTTTAGCATCCTGTACTCACAGTGGCCAACCAGATGCTTATGGGAAGCCTCCAAGCAGGACCCAAGATCCTTCCCCCACTTGTGATTCTCAGCCATTGATATTCAGAGGCATCCTGTCTCCAGAAATGGAGCCAGCTTATTCTTGTCCTATACCTTTTCTGAGGATGGAGTTGAAAAGCAATGGAAGGGAAATGGGGCATGAAGGGTCTCTCACAACTCAACTGCGGAGCTAATTGCACTGCAGATGCCCACAGCACACAAAACAGCACACAGGACAAAGGAATTTAATTTGCATCAAGAGTATTTAAGGGGAGAATGCTTCCCATATTCCCCCCCCCCCATTTTGGCTCTGATATCTCTTGGCTCTTTCCAGTGCTGAGTTTGAGAATTAACTGAATTTGCCACCATCATGCATTTGGCTATATAAAGCAAACCTCGGACTGTGAAACTGAAGAAATTTCATATCTGAATTCAATCTAAATGGATGAGGATTTCTATTCCACTAGCCATTTCCCTTGCAGTAAGGAAGAGTCCAGAGATACTGGTGTTAGGCAGGCCTCTGGCATGACTCCAACTGCTTACTTTTCAGCACAACAATAAAAATCTCACAAGCAGATACTAGAGGTAAAAACATTAATCTGCAGGGGGCAGATGAGAGAGGGGGAGCAGAGTATCTGCCATTTTAGCACCACAAACCAAGGAACTAATCCTTAACCCATGTAACCATCCAAATCTAATCCAGCATGTGCAGAGCTCCATAGTGATTCTTTTAATCTGCAGCCGTGTTGTGTCCTTAATTTGCCTAATTCCTCACTCCAGCACAGCTTGTACCTCTCACTTTCTCAGGGCTTTTGAAACACCCCTGTCCAATATTGTTTCCCACACCACCCCCCACTCCTCTGAATGGCCTGTGCAAGAGAGACCCCTTGACATCCTGACTCTGTTATTGTAAGGATTAAAGGGGGATAATGGGCAGTTACTTAAGTGCCCAGGAGAGCAAGGGAGGCATCTAGTGACAAACGTCATTGGAGGTTGTCAAGGGGCACATTGGTGTTCTTCCTGGTCCCAGATTGCTTAGTCATCATCCCCTTTCCCAAAGGTACCACTGTATGAAGTGTGTGTGTGTGTTGTGGGGAGGTCATTATGCCTGCAACCTAAGTGGCTGAAGGTTCAGCTTTCTGCATTCAGTATTGGCAGCAAAGATCAACACAGGCTCTCAGAAGGAGGAGGGGAACCCCCTGTTTCCTTAGCTTCTCTGGGCTCATGGTGGGTACATTATGTTGTGGGTTTTATTGCCAAGTCTCAGACAACAGAGGTCAGCCAGTCTTACATTCTTTCAGGAAAAAAGCTTGGGTTTTAGTGAACTCTGCAGAGAGAAGATTTCCCCCACTTGTGAAGAAAACTACCCTTACAGAATGCCACTCTATATTTCCAAATTCCTCAGAAGTCATACTTGTCATGATGCAAGGCTATTACTTTATGTATTTATTTGATTTATTTATTGCATTTCAATCCCACCATTTTCTCCAAGGAGCTCAAGGTGGCATACACACACACACACACACAGAGAGAGAGAGAGAGAGAGAGAGAGAGAGAGAGAGAGAGAGAGAGAGAGTACCACCACCCCAATCCAGACTGGAGCCAAAGTGGGACAAATGATTAAAGCCCCTCTTATACCCCACCCCAATTATTCTGATCCAGATTGGTGGCCCCAGACTGGCAATTAATGAAAAGGGAACTTGCAGTCAAAGGCAGACTCTGTGATGAACATGTAGTTTGACTTTTAGATATATGTATCAGTGCTAATGCAATCTTCATGGTTTTCCCAGGCAGCAGTACTGCTGGTTGTGGCTGCCCTGAACTTCAGCTCTGCAGCACCCCTTTTGTTAGGGCTCCTGAAGAAGGTACATATGTCCCCTTACAGAAGTGTTTCTTTAACTTTTAACCTCAACTCCTCCTTCTAAACCTATTCTACCTTCTAGTCTACCATCAGCTCTGCTGAAAAGTCAGACTCCTCTTTCCACCATCACTTGGCAGCAACCATGATTGCTGGAAAGAAGGGATGCGGAACCATCCCATTCGTGTTGCTGACAGATCAGCAGTTTCTGGCTCTTTCTCTTCTGGCCATTAAAATACTTTAACTTGTACTTGAATCTGCTTATTTTCTTCTCCTTCCCAATCAATTCTCCTTTAGTGCTGTGTTTTTTTCAGATTTTAAGCCTGAGGACAAAAGCTGTCCCTTTTTTGGTTAATTGATAAACCCACTCTGGGAGCCTTTTTTGGCTAAAGAGCAGGATAAAAAAATAATTGTGACAAATAAATGATCCAGTACCAGTCATCTATTCTATAGGTAAACATGAAGACATCTTTGCATGTTGTGCAAACGTCAGTGGCGTAGCGTGGGTTGTCAGCACCTGGGGCAAGGCAAGTAATTTGCGCCCCCTAACCCGTGGATTTTAGGTAGGGGCAGAGAGCTGCGGGTGCGAGCGCCCCCCCAGATGTTGCGCCCGGTGCGGCCGGCCCCCCCTGCACCCCCACGCTACGCCACTGGCAAACGTAGCTTGGTGCTTCATGCAAGCCATTATGAGCCAAGGCATTAATTCAACACATCTGTTGCAGAAGAGCAACAGAAGTGGAAATCTATCACACCTCCTAAATTCAGCCACAGAGGAGCAAAGCACCAGATATTCTCCAGATCAGAGCTACATGATGAAGCCCATGGCGGAAGAGTTACCTTCATAAATGCAGCCTGGATCGATGACAGACACACCATTAGGTAAGGATCCTGCTTGTTTATAGGACGGTTCAAACAAGTGTTGTTGTGCATTGATGGAGGGAGCAGATCACGCCCATAACCCGCACCTCTTTGATGCCAACATCCCCACTAACCATACATTTGGTGGCATTGTGCAAGAGGCTCTACTTGCATAGGTCTATTCCATGGGAGGGGGATCCCTGATTGGCCAGGTTTCTTACTTCTGTTGAAAAGTCCTATACTCATCCATCCACATGCGCATAGGACCCCTCTCATACCAACACCAAATGCATGGACATTGAGCACATTCTGGCTACCCCCTCACACGTTCATTGGAAGCATGTGGTAGCTCATCTGAACATGCTCGATACTATGTAGTGATAATAGGAAGGCTAGGATAGGAAGGAGAGGAAAGAGAGGCACACCAGTGTTTCAAAGCTATCACATTACAGTCACCATGCACACCGATTCCCTTGCCTACCTATTTTCCTCTCCAAGAACTTTGCTGATTATAGGCAAAAGTTCAGCACTGAAATTCAACCACTCCTGGGCTAGATCCCAGAACTCTCCCTCCCCTCCGCACCTTGCACAGAACAATGTTAAACAGCAGGCAAAGGTATAGTGGCGGGAGGTGGAGAATGCTAATGGAAACTGCAGGGTCAGTTTCACGGGGGAAAGTGTAATATTACCTGAGCTAGGATCCTGGGATTAATGCTTATGTTCCTTGAAGAAAACAGGCCAAAGACCTCTTCATGACCTCCACCAGCAAGGCCTTTTCTGCTAAGTCTCCAGCTACCCACCCATAGCTTCTTGCCAAGGGGCTGAGAAAGGAGCCCTCTCACTTGGATCTCTCTCTGTCTAGGTCACTTCAAAAAACTCCCCAGACAGACTCCTCCTCCGCAGCACTGTCTGTTTGACAAGGAAAGAACATTCACACGTATCAGGATAGAAGGCATAAATTCCTACAGTCATTTGTTATCCTTGTTTCCAGTCAAAATGGTAATTCTATGCATGTCCCACAATTCTCAGCTGGTTGGGGGAGAGTATTCAACTAAGTTTTACTCAGATGCATTGTAATTAAAGAACATGACTTAGTTAGGTCCACTAATTTCAACAGGTCTGCTCTGAGTAAAACTTAGTAGCATATCACCCCAAGTCTCCCTCAGTTTACCCTAAAAAATAACAGTGCAAGAGAACTTGCTTAGAACTACATTGATTGCAGAAGCCCCACATATCCCTTAGAGATAATAAAGTAAGGTTATGCCTAAATATACAGGTGCCTGTGTGAAGAATTCTGCAAATGATAGTCCACTATTTGAAATTTTGCAGTTAATTACCACCTTTTTTAACCTAGTGGGTTGGGTTGTTTTAATGGTGTTTGTATGGGTTTTTGCTTTCAGATTGGAGATGAGAAGTTTGAGCCCTGAAGCGCACATAGCCTGGCGAAAGGATTGGTGGTGAGATTAGATGCCAAGGGAAAGGCTCAGCCCTGGCCCTACATATTTCCATGCCTGAAGCAAATCAGTCAAAACAAGAACGCTCCTCAGCTCATTTTTGAAAGCAAACATGTCAGCACTGAGATGCAGGCTGGAGGCAATAAAATAGCACACACGGTATATACTCTCTAGAATCTGCTGCCTGGAGGCAGTGCAGTAACTTGCTCCAAGGTGAGGTAGCCCTTGAGAGTACTCAAATTCTTCATCCTACTTTCATCCCATGAGCTTTTATCCCAGCCTTCAAAAGCAGGCAACTTTGGAATAATTTTATTAGCGTGTAGGCGTGGAGCAAGAGAGAGATCTACCTTGGTCAAACCCAGGAACTTCACCTTCAGACGGGCTGGAGGAAATGAAAGATTCTTGATTGCCAGAAAGGGCAGCTGTAGACTTCCTCTACTGCCCAGAGGATGAAAATGATGATGGGTGGTATGTAAATTGAAGCGATAAATAATGAACAAACTGACAGTAGTACCTGCTTTTTCCATCTGGTTAGGGTGATGAAGAAAGGGGAGAAATAGAAAACGGAATCTATGGAACATTTGGAATGTGCATTTATGCACAGAGAATGATGCCACTTTTACTGAAATATCTGAAATATTTTTAAAGTGTCCAGAGAAGTCATAAAAATGGGAACTTTATGATGTGGGGAGAAAGATAAGGATAGTTTTGATTATTCTAGAAGGTTTGATGATTCCAGCATTGTTACCCACTTGAGCGTTTGGGAAATGATGGGCTATAATTCAAAAAAGAGGTCGGGAGAAATCAATAGACATATTAAATTAGAGAAGTTGAACCTCATAAATTCCAATGATTTAACTTTTCTATTTTATACAAGTACAGAGCATGGAAAAAACACAGGCTGGAACAGATCAGTTCATTTTCACTACACCTGAACACACTGTGAACAGAAATTTTTTCTTTGCACTGTTTTTCTAGGCTAAGTTTGGATACTTTCTAGGAAAGGTTAAGTCATGGTGTATTACTAACACTGCAACCCCTATACATACTTACTGTGGAGTAAGTTCTATTGAACTCTGAGGTGACAAGTTTACCACTATAATTATACCATAAGACATCAATGTATAATAAGAAGGATGGAAGTGAGAGAGTATTTAGAGAGAAGTTAACTTTTGCTTGCATGCCAGTTCTGCTGAATGGCCTTTTAAAATTAAAATTAAAAACCACACGCGGATGCAGTCATGGACTGGTTGGATGTAGAAGAGTGGTAGGAGCCACCAGCTAGGGAATCCCATGGGAAGAAGACTCAGAGTCAGGGGACTGGTGGTGGGACGATGATGAGCGTTCGGAGGGAGGAGGTATCAGAAGAGGAGGTATCAGGAGCAGATGGGGCAATAGGGTTTAGTGAGCAGGAAGAGGCTGTGGCGAGATGACAAAGTCCCAAAACCCATACAAGCTCTTCCTGACAAGAAGACAAACAGCAGAATATGGATTATGGTGGTGTCCACAGTCAATGGGGTAATATCAAGCACATTGTAAACACAACTTTGCAGTCACACTTAGGGAATGAAAAGAGAATGGTGGGTTTGCCTTCATTTTTAATGCATTTGCATTTGTGTGGAGAAGTCATCTCCAGACACCCTCAGGGCCAATCAGGGAGAAAGGGGCAGAAGAGCCAACTGACCTGGGCCTCAAGCTCAAAGAGTGCTCCAAATGTAGACGAGCTGTAAGGTAAAGGTAAAGGGACCCCTGAGCATTAGGTCCAGTTGTGACCAACTCTGGGGTTGCCGCGCTCATCTCGCTTTATTGGCCGAGGGAGCTGGCGTATAGCTTCCGGGTCTTGTGGCCAGCATGACTAAGCCGCTTCTGGCGAACCAGAGCAGCACACGGAAACGCCGTTTACCCTCCTGCTGGAGTGGTACCTATTTATCTACTTGCACTTTGACGTGCTTTTGAACTGCTAGGTTGGCAGGATCAGGGACCGAGCAACAGGAGCTCACCCCGTCGTGGGGATTCGAACCGCTGACCTTCTGATTGGCAAGTCCTAGGCTCTGTGGTTTAACCCACAGCACCACCCACGTCCCATGTTTAGAGCTGTCAATTCCAGCAAATAAGTCTTGTTGGCGATTTATAAGTGTTCATAAACTTTAATTATATATATATATATATATATATATATATATATATATATATATATATACCGTATTTTTCGCCCCATAGGGCGCACCTAGTTTTTTTTGGGGGGGGGAAATAAAGGGAAAAAAATTATTTCCCCTCCAGGCGTGGGGCTTCCCCCAATCCCAGCCCCGAGAAGAGCCTGCTATCTGCAAGCCTAGGGAGGCCAGCGGTAAGTCGTGCCGGTCTCCCCAGGCTTCGGAATGCAGGCAGCTCGCCCCAGGACAGCAGGCAGCTCTGCGCAGCCAACGGGAGGCGGGCACGACTTCGTGCCCCACTCCGGATGGCTGCGCAGAGCTGCGCTCGCCCCGGGACTGCAGGCAGCTCTGCACAGCCATCGGGAGGCGGGCGTGACTTCGCGCCCCGCTCCGGATGGCTGCGCAGAGCTGCGCTTGCCCCGGGACAGCAGGCAGTTCTGCATTCGCCCCATAGGACGCACACACATTTCCCCTTCATTTTTGGAGGGGAAAAAGTGTGTCCTATAGGGCGAAAAATACGGTGTATATATATATATATATATATATATATATATATATATATATATATTCTCTCAGGATAGTTGATTATATAAACAAACCATTTATTTTTAGTTTGTTTTCATGAATCATCAGGCCTTAAAAGCTCGAAGTGGCCCAGAGATCTCTGAACCTCTGAGAGGTCCTGCACACACTCCAACTCACAGAGGACAGTGGAAAAGGTGTGTGTTTGAGTGATAGATGTTTGAAGGTGTAGGCAAAGGAATTCTTGCCAGAGGTCTAATATGCATGAGCACATCACATGAAACCCAAAGGTGAAGAAACACCCAGCAACTGAACACAACAAGTTTTGTATGCCCTACCAATTTCACTGTACCCTCTTCACTTTACACACCCCACACACCCAGATGTCACAGTCAGCTGGTCCGGGGCTCTCTTTCTTTCTTGCCATAAACTAATTAAAGATGTATGAGGCTGCCATCATGGAATTATTTCCTGGTAATCACCTTGTGGCTTCAGACACAGGGTACAGTGTGATTCAAGAGACACTGCCTTCCCAACAGCCAGCCTGTGAAAACCCCGACCCTCCAAATGACAGGTCAGAGTTCAAAAGCTCATTACAGAACCGACAGCTGCTTTTATAGGATTCTGTGCCTGAAGCCAGACTACAGGCACAGGGATTGCCATCTGTCTGAGGAATAACATCTTACAAACACACCCTGAAACAATAATCTATGATGCCCTTTCGAGGAGATAACTGGCACATAAAACCAAGTCTACTGATACCAGTTCAGGGATGCATATGTGTAAACACACATCTGCATAAAGGACACATCTGCTTATGAGAAGGGGAACCTGGAAGAAGGGGGAAAATGATAAAATAGTGGAATCCATGACACTATTCCGGAGGAGTCCAAATATTTAAAATGTTTGTTAGTTGAGTTTACAGTGCAGTCCTAGGCATGCCTACTCAGAGATAAGTTCCATTAAATTCTTTGGACTTAATGAAGCAAACCTATCAGTACAAGCCTATTTGGAAGTGAACCCCATTGAGTATGCTCAGGTGAGAGAGTTTAGGATTGCAGCCTAACAGAGCAATGTTAATGAAGGGCAGAGAGGTGCAGATCTTCTGCCACATTTGAAGGCTTCCAAATTTTGGTTTACTACTCCATCAGTCTCAACCAACATGACCAATAGTCAGGAAGAAGAAGAAGAAGAAGAAGAAGAGGAGGAGGAGGAGGAGGAGTTTGGATTTGATATCCCGCCTTTCACTCCCTTAAGGAGTCTCAAAGCGGCTAACATTCTCCTTTCCCTTCCTCCCCCACAACAAACACTCTGCGAGGTGAGTGGGGCTGAGAGACTTCAAAGAAATGTGACTAGCCCAAGGTCACCCAGCAGCTGCATGTGGAGGAGCGGAGACGCGAACCCGGTTCCCCAGATTACGAGACTACCGCTCTTAACCACTACACCACACTGGCTCTCAGTGTGGGAATGGTGGGAGTGGTAGTCCACAACATCTAGAGGCACCACATTAGCTACCCCTGGCACAGAGAGTACTGAATTAGATGGACTAATTACAGCTTCCTATGTTTCTAACAAACTTTATCTCTCCCCATTCTTTTCTCCCCTCCCAGAAGGGAGAAGAAAATATCTGAAAGTGAACTCCTAGATACATGTATTCAGTAAGTCCTATTTTCTTCGTAGAACCGCAGAGTTGGAAGACAACACCTTCTCGGAAATGAAATTGTCAGCAAGGCAATTGAGTAATTTATTGGATCTTAAATTCTTGGCATTCTATTACATATAATGCTGCTGGTGGTCCCTTCCTGTTTGGTCTATTCCTTTTGAATAGCTTACACCCCTCAATTTCTACATTCCAGTCATGAGTCACATTCCACCAGGGTTTCAGTAATGCCTATTAGGTCATATTTGCCATGCTTTATTAAATGCTCAACTTCATCTTGCTTGTTTTCTATGCCCTGTGCATTAGTATTAAGACAAGTGAAACCACGATTCATTCTCTCTAGCTACTTCCTTCTTGTCATGGTAGAGAAGCTGCTTTGCATGTGCTAGGTCCCAAGTGCAATAACTGGCATCTCCAGATATGGCTGAAAAGACTACTGATGGAAATCTTAGAGAATTGCTACCAGTCAGTATATACAATACTGAGCTAGATGGGTCAACAATCTAACTCTGTTTCAAACAGCTTCCTATCTTCCTAAGATTTTGGCCTGAGTGGAAGATTCTACAGCTGTCTGAATGCTGAATTTCACCTCCAACTGGGAAATTAGCCCCCCGCCTTTGGTAAGAGAAGCAGGAGATCAAGAACAGAAGCCCAATTCCTGCTCCTGATTTCTACCAAGAAGACTGAGTGTGATGGGGGAGTACAGAGATGTAACAGACAAATCCCTTCAAAGCTTAAATGTGCTTACTGTCACCTTAAATGTAACCTGCATACAGTACATATTAATCAACCCAACCCTTCTCCAAATGATGGGTGGCATGCCAAGCACTACGGCTTCTTTCAGAGCTGTGATGCACCCCATTCTGGCCCTATGGACCCTGCATTTTGCTAAGCCATCTCACGCGCAGGCAGGCCACAACAGCAGCCAAGTGCTCAGTCCCCAAGGCTCAGATTCCATCACAACTTTTTCATGTGAGGAAGAGCTTGAGGCACTGAGGACGGGAAGCCGTACAGGAAGCAGGGGCTCCACAGCTGCCTCCAGCTGCTGGAACAGGCTTCTCTCCAAGCCCTTTTCAAGGAAGTGCAAACTTTGGCCTTTGCTTTGATTCCCACCATTCGTAGCTGCCTTTTGAGGGAGGAGGAAGATGTGTGTAAGCAAAGAAACAGTATTAATTAGAAGACACAGAACTTCCCAGATCTGAAGCATCAAGGAGTGCCAGTACTTAACCCCCCACACATACACACAGAGATCCTTGAAAGAAAAGTATACTGAATCATCTTTCATCTCCTTGCAGAACGCTGCCTAAGATAGTGGCATTCTTTTCCTCTCGCAAATCCAGTGGCAGCTTTACAAAGGCAGGCAAGATTAAAACATACTAAATAGACGATCTTGGAGTGACTGACGGGATAATGGCATTCCAGTGGGCAACTGAATCTGTGGCGGGCTAAACAAAGGATCAGAAGGCAAAAATAGCACCTCTCAAAAACAACCCTTCACCCTAACGTCCTTAGTAATGATTTCTTTTCTCCCCCCACCCCCACCGCATCCTTTGTAACTTACTCCCCTAAATTTTTAACACAACCTACATAAGGTTTCCTTCACCCTCAGGCTTTATAAAGTCACATTACACTGAAGGAAGGGGGCGGGCGGGGGAAGCTTCACCTGCTATTGAACTCTGCCTGCTCAATAGACTTGTTCAACGATTCCTCAATTTTTTAAATCAATGAGGCCATTGTGACTGGCTTCCCTCCCCCCCCAACTCACTCCTTTCCCAATTTCTCCCTTGTGAACCTAGGAACTTGCAGACGTGAAACAGAGAGAAAGCTGCTGCAGGCACTCAGCTTCCCCCGAAATATCCAGCCCACATGGATCCATCCATTGAGATGTCACAGCTTTCAAATTTAAAGCCCCGCTATTGTGTTTAAATAAGGATCTCTGCAGTGGGTGATCTGCCTTTGCAATGTGAGAGATGTGCTCTTAAGGGAAGGTATGGGTGGGAGCAGGGAAGAGACTTTGTTCTCCTTGAATCAACATGCAGCGCTGCAGACATGTTTCATTTCCGATTCTGATCCATAAGCAAGCAGAAAGAATTTAACTGGCTAACAGGGGGATTAGCTAGAGGAGCACACTCTGCTTTCCTATAGTCTTCAAAATCACTGTCTTGTTGGGGTTTTTTTAAGAAATAAAAGAGCTTAATCAGATTGACCTACTCAGCTTCTGTCCACAATATTACTAAACTTTTGATTTCTCATTAGAAAAGCAACATGAAACTCTGTTTCTATGCATCATTTTTTAAATGTATGCTTGGTTACTAAATATTTCCGTTCTAGTAGGTCCATTAATGTTTTATTTTCAACTGTAGAGGTCACTGTTATGTAAGTAAAAAATAGAAACTAACCCAAGAGAACAACTTGAGAGACTGATGTTAAAGCCACTGTGCTCTTCTAATTGCATGTTCCAAACACCGTGTTCCACTAGGATATTTTAACATAAACATCCGTATGTTGTATTTGCTAGTTTTAATGGCTTGGAGCTTAATTAGGGATGGGATTTCTATACTGGCCAATAGTTTTATCAGGAAAATGCTCTTCCCTCCACAAAAAAGCTTTGGGTAGCCTGCAATCCTAAACACTCAGAGAGTAAGCATTGTGAACACAGTGAAACTTACTCCTGAGTAAACACGCATAGGATTGCACTGTTTATCTTCAGCTTTGTAGGAGACATGGAATATATGCTGTAACAACAATCCTCAAATCTTACTCCCAAGTAGTCCTGATGTATCTACTTCAGAGAAAATTGGTTGCAAATTGCTTTGGTCTATAAAAATATGAACTGGAATCAAACAAGTACTTTGTTGGCTTTGATTTTTTCGTATAAGAATAGTCACCAACTATATTGAGTACTTACTGAACTTGCCCATCAACAGTTCATCCTCCATATATTTCCATGCAAGGTTAATCTAACACTATTTTCAATTCACTCTAAGGAGCGAGATGGAAAACAGTAAATGCTTTTTTTCCCTTTAAGTTATTAAAAAAAAATATGTCACCATGAACTGGTGGGTCTCCCCTCTTACTTCCTAAATCCCAAAGGCAAGTACAGTCATACCTCGGGATAAATACGCTTCAGGTTGAACGCTTTTGGGTTGCGCTCCGCGGCGACCCAGAAGTAACGGAGCGCATTACTTCCGGGTTTTGCTGCTCGCGCATGCGCAGATGGTCAAAATGACATCATGCACAGAAGCAGCAAAACGCGTCCCGCACACGTGCAGACGCACTGTCGCGTCTTACATTCTGTTCGGGATATGAACAGGGCTCCAGAACGGATCCCGTTCGCATCCTGAGGTACCACTGTATGGCATCCTTTTACTGATCTCACTCTGACATCTTATTCCTAAAGACATTAGTTCCTAATGTATAAATGCATGGGGAGGAATTCAGTGTAGTGTTAAGGAGATTGTTGCATTTCAGCTTGCTGGATGGAACAATCTCTCCTCTCATGCACTGCTCTGGGGTTCCCTGACCACTCCAAAGCCAATGTGGGGAGCACACATGGGTGAAAAGTCCCACTGCACTAGCAGAAGACCTTCCACAGGCTTCTGCTATTAGGACTCATTAGCTGAATCCAGCTCTATGAGTGTGCCTCTGTTTTCTGTGTACCTTGAGTAATGAGGCAAATCAGGGCAATTTAGGGCAGACTCACATGTACTTGAGTTGGACTACAACTTTTCAAAAGCTGTCTCAGTGCAGATCAGTGATCTGTTAAAGTGTCAAATAGCTCTGTGGCCACAGTTTCAATTTGATGGATTGGTTTAGCTTTTAATTGCAGTGTATTGTTTTCTGAAGCCACTCCAATCACCACAGTTTGGTGAAAGGTGGTTGTGGTGATGAATTATAGGATAGATTAAATAAAACCATGCAGAAATCAAAGTGTCTCCAAGATCTATTGTACCTATGTGAAAATTATTATGGCCACTTAAAAAAAAAAAAATTGCACTGCAATGTTTGAGGCCAGTGACACAACTCGGGGTCTCAAATTTATGCAGTGCCCTCCCCCCCACCTCTTATCTTCCATTCTACATCACAGTTGTGGCACCTCCAAGGCTCCATACCCAGTGTGACTGAACCAGTCATGCTCCCTTAAATTCACCGCTGATGAGGCAGCTCCTTTATCCAATCCTGCATTCTTTACTCAGACAAAGTTTCTGAAACTATATGCAAAGAGTTTCCTCCCAAAGCTATTTCCTTGATTGCACTGGAATTTATGTCCAAGTCTCCTTAGGATCACAACTAAATATAAAACAGTTTCCTTGAGTATCAGCCAGACTTTGTGACCATACACTGTCCCCAAAGTCAGGTGTTTATTTTCAAAGTCAAGAAAAATGTGCTTAAAAATAAATGTGAAAAACCTCAGAAGTTTTAATGTTTCCTTTCTGATTCTCTTTCAAGGCACGCAAAATTGGATAACTGCACAGTTAAGAAAATACCATTCCTCAGACAGCTTTGGGTTTCAGGAATAGAAAGTCTTTATTATCCAGGGGGAAATGCATCTGGTCGGTATACCACAGAATTCATGGGGTTAAAGGGGCATAAATTGGCATCTAAATATGTGACTCCTGTTTCAAGAACAATGCTTCAGTTACAACAGGGATGAAGAACCTGTAGCCCTCCAGAAAGTGTTGGACACCAGATCTCATCAGCCCCAGCGAGCACAACCAGTGATAAGGAGGTTCCCATTCCTGGCCTACAACCAGAATGTCTAAGCCTGTAATCCTATAGACCAGTGGTTCTCTCTGGGCCACACCTTCAGAATAAACCTTTGCTCAGACCACACCAATTTTTTCATTGATAGGAAATACATTGGAGAACAATACGAAGCAACTCCTAGCAGTGCTTGATTTATAACATAAAATACAATAACTTTATAATATGATCACGGGACACCCAGAAATGCAACTACATAAGAACATGAATCATTCCCAAAATATATGATTGTCCTTGAATCTTCCCACTACACTTGCCATCCTCTCTTGCCACATCATTGTGTTGCACCACACCCATTGAGAACCACTGCTGTAGACACTCCCAGGTAGGTGTCTACAGGATTGCTGACTTAGACATTCTGGCTGTAGCTCAAGACTTACTCCAAGCCCTACTGAATGCAGTAGGATGTATTATTGAGCAGACATACATCAGATGGCACTGCACATAACTTGTTCTGCTTCTCCCTTTATCCTTACTCTTTCAAACCAACCAAGCAACAGGTTCAACCACAGGAATAATTAGAGTTGAGGTCAGATCAGAACAAGGGGTGATATTCAACACAATTTTACCCAGAGTAGACCCACTGACATCAGTGGACCTAACTTAGTCATGTTAATTCATTTCAGTGGGTGTACTCTGAATAAAACTTAGCTGAATAGGTGTTATCCGAGGAGTACAGTGCAATCATTAGCATGTGTACTCAGAGTAAGTTCCATTGCATTCATTTCCCTAGCAAGTGAGCCTTTGACTGAAGTCTTACCTGATCCTAGACTTTACAGGGAAGGCCTACTGATGATCATTTGGAAGGATGTTTCATTGCTAAGTGTGGACCAATCCCAGCCTTAAAGCCCTTTGTTCCACTCCTGCGTACTTGACAGGAAACAAAGCATTTCTGCCGTGCAACAAAGACAAATTGCTTGCTGAGCCAACAAGCTATTTTCATATTAACTTGCCAGAGGACACAACTTTATTAACTTTAAATGACAGGAGCACGTGGGAGAACCATCTAAACAATGCAAATTGCAAATAAGACAATTGCCCTTTGGCTTTCATGTTTATTTTCACATTGTGGTCTCTTTTTTTTTTGTCCCCTTTCCCAATGAATGATGAATGCATTCTATTAAAAAATATTTGATTGGATTTGATTAAAGCTGTCTTTGCAGGCACCTCCTGTAACCGACGTTTATTAGATTTCTCAAAATTCTACCATTGTGAAAGTGGCTTATTTAAGGAAATGAAGCAGAGTGGAGGGTGGGGGGTCAGGTCTGAACTGAAGACATTCCTGCAAGGTGTTGCACAGCCCTCAGCTACAGGATGGAAGAAACTTAGGACACAATCATACACTAAACATCCACTGACTGAGAGCCCCACTACACAAGTGGAACATCAAGTATGCTGAAGGAAAGGCTGAAATGGGGCACAGTCATGGCAGGGCAGTGGAGGGGCACACTTGTGTTGTACCCTACATTCCTACAATCCACAGTTGGACCTCCATCTGTGGCACAGTTTTTAATGTCACCACAAATCTAGTGCAGGAAATTGTCCTTCCATTGACTTCCATTGAGCCCACACCAGCATGGTGCAACTCAGCACCCAATCACAGCACATCACCCACTGGTATATAAACCTAAGAGGAGGATAAGGCAAATGCATGGGATGATACTTCTCTGGCCTCGTGTCATACCTAGACTTCCCAAGGGGTAGTTCTGAGCACCTTGCCACAAAAGGGAGACCTGCACAAGCAGCCTGACACATGGGGACTTAATACACTGCTGGCATTTCCTTTCTAAGAACCTTAACATGCACCTCAACCTGGGACTCCAGCCACAAACTGGAGACTGCAAACACTAGACTCCACACCAACTGCAAACACCAGGCTCCACACCAAAAATTGGGGGTGCAAGGGCAGAGCAGGTGAGCAAAGGAAGAGAAAGCATTGGGGCCAAGTATGATTTGCCACGACTGTCTCCCATACCTCTCTCACACATACTTTACTATAGGTGAATACATTCAGGTTAAGTGCCCTGTTGACAAAGGCCAGGCACTCCCCTCCAGCTGCCACCACTGCTGTCCAAACAGTCATGAGCACATCTACCTTAGAAGATCACAGCCCAAATGAACAGCAATGCAAAACTATGAGAATTCAGTCACTGAAATGCACCCCCATAATGATTGGTGGTGAGGAGTGGTTGAGACCTGAGCACTGTCTGAGCACTTAGGTGGCCACTACTCCCTCTTCTCTCTCACTCCTAACAAGCACAGCTGCTGGTGCATCTGGGTTCAGGGGCTTCGGATGTGCTCCAGCTGCTGCCTAACGCTTGGCAAATATTCTGTGGCTCCCCTTTCCCTCCTCAATGATAGCATCCTGGTGACCTAGCTTGTTTCAGACAGGGCCCAAGATAGGCATGCATGCGACAGGTGAGGGTGGTCCCAGCATGGAGCTGGAACCACATATTCTCCTACTCTGGTTTCTGTCAAGCTGTCCATCTAAGGCACAGAGCCCTGGTGAGGTGATTGTTTGGCAATCCCAAATGAAAGTCTTTCTCTTTCAGGATCTCCCCTATCCCAGTTGCCATGCAAAGCAGTTTAGAAATAAAATGGATAAAAGGCTGTGACTTTTCCATATGCATTTTATTTGTTGCTAGGGATATTAAGAGTTTGAAGAAGAAGAGTTTGGATTTGATATCCCGCTTTATCCCTACCCTAAGGAGTTCAAAGTGGCTAACATTCTCCTTTCCCTTCCTCCCCCACAACAAACACTCTGTGAGGTGAGTGGGGCTGAGAGACTTCAGAGAAGTGTGACTAGCCCAAGGTCACCCAGCAGCTGCATATGGAGGAGCAGGGAAGTGAACCTGGTTCACCAGATTATGAGTCCACTGCTCTTAACCACTACACCAATAGGGCTGCTTTCTCTAACCCTACTATGATCTGGCTTCAGCTTATTTCAGGATAGGATCCTGGAAGTGGATATAGAGAACTGTGATCTCCCTTCTCTCTACCCACTCAAGTTTCATGAAACAAGCCCATCAGGAGGCACAAGTGGGGGTAGCTGCTTTGTCAAAGTAGTCAGTTTGGGGATGTGGGGTGCGAGAGGGGCAGTGAATCCTGCTGAATGCTACTTGGCAGGGTCAAGCCATCAGGCAAAATAGCACAAGTGCATGGATTGGTAACATTCATTCATTCATTCATTTATTGACAGTGCTTTTATACTACCCAATAACTAATAATCTCTGGGCAGTCAACAATTAAATGTAAATGCATTTCACACACAGGCATACATAGCTGAGACAAGATGGGCTGGTGGGGGGGGGGAAGAGAGCGCTCTTGAGTGGCGGGATTTGGAGAGCGAGTGTTTTCTTTTTCTTTCCTTCCTTCCTACTGTACCTGCCAACTCCTGTTTATATCCTGAAGGGCCAGTTTCATTTTTAATACAGCTGTTTTGCACAACAGCAATTTCACACAAAACAGCTGTGTGTGTGTGTGTGTGTGTGCCACAACCACATCCTCAGCAGCAACTGGCGGAAACAACACCCAATGAGATGTCTCCACGTGTAAAAAAAGAGCCCTTCCACATTTTGACCTCACATTGCACATCAGGGAACAAGCAATTTCATGCTGGAGGTTTTATCAGATTTATCCATGGGGGATAAATTGGGGGGAAAGTATGGGCTTCACAGGGATGTTTTGTGGATAGTGGTAACCCTCCCCCCCCCACACACAAAAAAATTATCGTGCAAGTAGCTTCAAACCCACATCAAGCTCCTGTGTGGATGAGCCCATGATGATGCATAAACAATCAGATTTGGCTACATGGCGATGACACTTAAAGAAAACAAAGGAAATTCTATTCACACCCTGAAAGGGGTCAAAGCAAAAATGGCCCCAAAGCTAAAGGGTAAAGTCCCTTCCGCCATTTACAAAAAGTGTTTGTCAATCACACTCCCTCTGCTTGCATATGCCTGATTCACACAACCATTCCCCTTCAAAAAAAAGGGGGTGGCAGAAGTGTACCCCTTTCCAGCACAAGTCCCGCAGTCTGTCTAGTATACCAGGTGCAGGAATCCTGTGGTTCTCCAGGTGTTGCTGCACTACAGCTCCCATCATCCCTTGCCATTGGCCATGCAGGTTGTAGTTCAGCAACTTTTTCTACAGATCACAAGGCATAAGAAGGATGGAAACAGTGTAGCTCCTCACTAGCACTGTCACAGCATTTCCCAATAGCGGCCTGTGACACGTGTAATTGTACAGGTGCAAGCCCTGCCAACTCCAGGAAAAGCTGGGGAGAGCTCCTGCCTCATACCTGGGAGAGTCACTGCCAGCCAGTGTAGACAGCACTGAGCTATACAGAACAATTGTCTGACTTGGAATAAAACTTCACCAGTTGAATAGGCAGCTTCCTTTGTTCTCCTACACCAAAAATGTATCAAACCCTGCTGGTTTCAGTGAGACAGGATGCAAGCCTATACCCCGGGGTGGCTAAGCCCTGGTCTGATGCAGCCGTCCGATCAATTTTATTTTGGCCCCTAAACCTACTGATTTTGACAGCAGCAAAAACAAAAAAAGGAGACACCGTACAGGGGCCCTGATGGGGATGCAAGTTGTCCCCTCTGTGGCCATCAGATTAATCATTTGCAGAGCTGAAAGGGGACAATACCCCCCAGCTCATCTGCACAGATCTGCTGAGGAGGGACAGGCTGTGTGTCTATGCATGCCAGAATGTGCCACAGTCACACCTACTTTTGGCCTCACACAACTGGCATACCCACCTCCCACCTCCCAAAGTTGGGAAAGGGTGAATATAGTTCTAATATCAAAAACACCCACCTACCAAGGAATAAACCTCAGTTAACAGTGGAACAGACACTCACAAGAGGTGGTGGACTCTCCTTCCTTGTGGGTTTTCCAGTAGAGGTTGGATGACCAAGTGTCATGTATGATCTAGTTGAGATTCCTGCAATGCAGCAGGATGGACTAGATGCATACAAGACTGTAGTGTCCAGCACACCTAATTTTGCCTCTGGATTGGGCACACGGCTTTTAGAAGGACCTTTTGCACAGCATCCAAAAGTCTCCATCAAAGATTCCAGTTGCACAAATCCCTCATGACTGCATAAATGTGTCAATGGCAGAAGAAATAAAACGATAAAAATATTTACAGGAACAGAGAGGAGGTTAATTGCACTAATTTCCCACAATCCACTGGCAAGAATGTTGTTAAGAGCTTTAAAACAGACAATCAGTGAGCACACACAACTAATTTCTAAAAAAAACACTTTTTAATTCTGATAGATACATGTCTGTAAAAATGAGGGCCTACCCATGTTTTGCAATGCACATCCCTTTTAATGGAAGTAGATGGGCTGTTATTCTTACAGTTTGTTTTAATTTAACAGCTAGTAGTAAAAGAAATCTTGAGGAAGGAACTAGAGACGGAACCGCCTGTCCTTTTGCAGAAATCATCACCTTTCAGACTGTTTGAACAAGTGGCAAACTGGGAGCTTTACATTCCTCGCATCAGAAATTCAAACCTGAAGACCTCTGTTGGCTGAAGCACACATTCAGTTCCAAATAGTCTGTTCCACTTTTTATTCTGCATTATAAGTGGTGCATTCCAAATTTTGAAGCACTCATGGCATCACTCCTGCAAATCAGGGTTTTGCCAAGGGCTGCCTTTCTTCTACCTCCTCACCCCACCCTCGAATCCCAAACGAGCCCATGATTAATTGAGTTTTGCCAATCATGTTTGCACACCTCCTCTTTGACCCTGTAGATAAGGGTGAAGGGGGGTCCAAGACAGATACAGAGTGAGGTCACTTTCAAGGCTGAGGCTGGAAAGGTCAGATATAACGAATAGAGTTGATTGCTCAGAGGGGGGAGAAAGTGGGTTCATGGAATGTAGGACGATTAATTAAGGATTTCTTTACAGAAAGTTTGATGCATTCACAATATTTATCAGGAAGGACTGACTGGAGCTGGCTGCAACAATGTCCTGAAGACGACTTCTGAGCTTTTTAATGCTGAAACTCTGAACACACTTGACTTGGTAAAACTTTATTGGAATCAAGAGAGTTTGCTTCACTTCCAGATACATGCACTGCAGATCAAGTTGTGAAGATAGGAAGTGGTTCCTAATATAACATGAAAAGGAGATGGGGCTGCGTGTAGGAAGAGCAAATGGACTTATAGGAAGTGGGGCTCCTCTCTTAGGGATGCACATTTGTGGGACGTCTGAGGTTCAAAGCTGGCTGATGCAAAACCTCTTACACAAGGAGTCACCATACTGAGTACAATTGGTTGTGCTCAGAGTGATGGTTAAAGGTGGGCTTGTGGGACAGGTGTGAAGATGAAGTGTAGGGAGACCAAGCTGGAGACCAAGCTTTAAGCATGCAAACACCTTATTAATTAAAAGGCCAACTAGCGAAAGCTGCTTTACCCATACCTTGTTGTGAAAACACTGTGGTTACCCTTGTGAAAAAGTCAGGGCTGTAAGCAACTTTGACAGTTGAGGTAGAACAACTCAAGTCAGACAGTTAAAGATGCAGGGCTGAGATACCTTCATAGGTTTGGAACCAGAGAAGATAAATACAGGTCAATGGGGAGGCTGTGGACAGGAGTTACGGTCTCATGGTTGGTTAATGATTTATTTATTTTATTTATTCCACAAGATTTATATACCACTTGATTGTAATAAAACTTCAATGTGGTTTACAAAAAGATTATGCCAAGGCCTTTGACTTTTTAAAAACAAAAAACGAGAGGCTCCAGGAAGATTTGGGCATCAAAGTTTGCCTTTTCAGAAGGAGATATTGGAGCTCTGAAGTGGGTTTTAAACACAAGGCTTTAATCTTGGTGGGAGAATCTCAGGGCAAAGGCCAATAGATTTCTGTGGTTGTGGAAAGGAATGTTCACAGATTTTATGGACCTAGGACAGTAGCAAGGTCTCAGGGAGAGTTTGCAAAGCATGACGGGGGGGGGGCAGACTCAGGACTGGTGTGGGCAGAGCATCACACACATTTCCTTAAGAGGAACGCAGGCAAGTTTAGGAATACTCTTGCCATTGTTCAAAGGCCCAGAAGTAATTCTGCCCTCTATGACCTGGCCAGTCCTGGAATATGCAAATCAATCAGTGTTTCTGAACATATACAAATGATATTTCTCTCAGCATTAAATAACCACAGCATGTCCCATACACTTCAAATTAAAAAGCAGTGCTTCCAAGGCAGAAATAATAGTTTTAAGGCCCTCAGCATTACCACAAATAGTAATCAAAACCTATACATGTTTACGCAGGAGAAAGTATTAGTGTTCATAGGGGCTAGGAATTCCCAAGGTAAGTATGCATGGCTTTCTGCTGCCCACAGTTGGATGCATGGCACTGAGTGACAGGAACCCTAAGTTCATATCTCTGTACTGGATTCCCCTTAATTGCCCACACAATATTTCTCAAGAGTAGCAGTCTGGGCAGGACTGAATCCGGATTCACACAAGAGTAAGGAAGGGGAGGAGAAGGGGCGCCCAGTCCTTCTCCTGAGCCAAGCCAACGTTCAAGAGCAGCGCATCCTCATCCATACCTGTACCAGGCGAGCCCCCGGCCATAGTTCCGATCGAAGAAGTGCGGCTCGGCGCCCGCCGCCCTCACGTCCGGGTGGACCCGCAGGAACTCAAGCAGCGCCCTCGTGCCGCCCTTCTTCACGCCGATGATCACCGCCTGCGGCAGCCGCTTGGTGCCCTCTCCCGCCGCCTGGGGCTGCAGCGAAGGATCGCGGGGCGTGGCGGCGCCCTCGTCGCCTGGCGCGAGCGGGATCGGGGCCGGTTCTCTGGTGAGGACGCGCGCAGCCCCGGCCAGGCAGTAACTGGCGTAGAGAGACATGAGGAGCGAGCCGAGGACCAGCAGCAGCTTCCGCAGGGCGCGCCGGGGCAGGGGCTCTGGGCCAGGCGCTGAGGCGGGGGGCACCCCTCCCCGGGCCATGCTAGGCGGCCCCCCGCGCCGGGGCCATCGCCCCCTACGCTCAGCCCCTTAGCCCTGCCTGGCGGGGAGCGGGCAACCCCATCATGGACGGCTCGGATCGGGGTCCGCTGACGGGTTTGGGTGTATGGGGTGGGGAGCAAGGGCAGAAGGCGCAGCTGGTTTCCCCCCGTGCGCGGAGCTTCACGGGCGCATCATCCCAGCGGCCAGGCGTTGGAGTCGGGCGGGGGTTGGGGTCTGGGCACCTGGGCTTAAGCCAGGCCTTCGAGGGAGCCTCGCAGCAGCCCAGCCGCTGCGAAAGGGGCGGGTAGCATCAACTCCAGCTGGGAGGCGAGTTTGGCGCATCTCCGGTCAAAGCGCCGCCAAGGAGCAGCGCGCCTGAGCGCGGGGGAAACACTGCCAGGCGCCTCTCGGAGGGAGCGCGGCGCATCCAGGCGGAGATCGGAAGCGCGGCCAGATCCGGGAGGCAGCCGCTGGAGGAGGATGCGCTCAAGGTTTCAAGGAGAGGATCTGTCGCCGAGAGGGCTCTCCTCTCTCTGCCACAGCGTCTGTCGGCCGCCCAGGCTGAGATCCCGGGTGATCGTTGTTGCTGATGGAGGAAAGAAGGGAAGCCAGTCCTACCCCGGTCTGCTGGAGCTTTGTGCGCAGCAGAAGAAGAAACAAACCAGTCCTGAGCCGGCAACTCTTCCCAAGCCACCTCGGGTCGTAGATGCTGCCGTGCGCGGTGTTGCTTTTCCGCCGCTCCTCGCTCGGATTTTGCGCGCTCCTTAGCTGTCCAGCAGCAGCGCCCACCTCGCGCGGACGGGTAGGCGAAAATCCTCCCAACCGCCTGTCACCTTTCTTTCCTGCGGGGCTCCCTTTTCCCGGCTGCTCCAGCGGCTACCACACGTGGAGCTCTTGATTGTAGCAAAAAACTTCTCCGAAAGGCACCTCCGAAGCTTGAGCGACGGGCCCAGGAGCCAACGGAACGTTGGCAAAAGCAAAGTGGGCGGAGATGCCTTTCAGAGAGGACTCTGAATGGAGGCGGAGAAAGAAGTAGTTGGGACACACCCCGCACAGTCACTTGGGATAGGGAGGGAGTTACTTTTGGGAGATACAGTACTTCTCCAACCGCTATCTTCGAAATTCAGAGCTGGAGATGTATAGCTATTGCCAACTTCAGAAGCACTTCTGAAGCCTGATCCTGCTCATGCTATTTACTCGGGTGTGAATTCCACTCATTTTTCTGGGTTTATGAAATCCAGTGGTTTAATGGTAAATTCTCAAGTGCAGACACCTTTCATAACAGATCCGCAAAACCACACAAAACTATACGGCAATTTTTTTTTTGACCATTGCAGATATTCTGACTTCAGTACTAAGCCTTCCCTTCCCTCACTCTACCTCCCGCTGTGCTTTGCAGAAGAGCTCTGGTGGACTCAAAAGCTTACCCCCTATTTTGTAACATTTTAGTTGGTCATACTAAAAGGATTTGGGAATATTTCAAAAAGAAAGTGTCAGTGTAACCCTTAGCCATGTGTGCTAATGTAGCCTTAGATTACATGTCGAGTTTCTCCCTGAGAAAAGCTTATTTGCCATGCAGAGGATTTACAAGTAGCCCATCAGGAGATGACATTATTGGTCCTGTTGTGAAATAAGTGGTAATGCACGGATGCAACTACATAACACTTAGGTAAAGGCTATGTGTGCTCTTTGCTCAGAGAAAACTCACTGAAATTAATGAACATGACAAATTTAAGTGAGTCTCCCTGAGAAAAACTTTATGACCACACGTATAAAAAGTCCATACACCCTCACATCCTTGCAACATCTCTAAACAGCAGGTTTTTCCCAGTTTTACAGATGGGGAAAACTGAACCTATTGGAGCAAGTGTTTTGTGTAGAATCATTCAGTGATTGCATGGCAAAGCAAGAAATGTAAACCTAGGACTCAGTCTGGTGCTCTGCTCACTTGGTCATACTGCCAATAGTCTCTGGCCAAGTGTAGGCAAATGGTGTTGGAGAATTGGGCTGTAATATTTTAACATTAACCATTTTAACATTCTAGCTTTTTTTTTTTTTTTTTACAGCAACCAGATACAAAGACAGGGAGAGATTCTTTACTATCAACAGTTGTTTGGAAAAGGGGATTTTTCTGCACTCTCCAATAACCATCAAGTTAGGTGGGTAGGTGGGAAATAAAATTAGCAAGAAAGAAGAAGGGTGAGTAGGAGCTCCTGAACAAATTGTCCCATGAATATCCAACAGCAGACTAACTGCTTTCTACATGGGTGCTGTAACTATGAAGCTAACTGGGAATCAGAGCTGTAGAATTTTATACAACTGACTTAATCCACTAACTGAGAGCCATTATTTGCTTTGTCCCAACTTCCAACTAGGAAGCCACACTTTCAAAAGGTCATAGAAGCACATGAACAGGAGCAAAGGAGGGCAAAGAAAATAGGCAGCAAGGTTGCGGGGGAGGGGGAGCCTTAAGAGAGGCTGAAAGAACTGGAGAAGACTGAAGAGGGGACACCCATGATAGCAGATTTCACATACCCAAAGGGCTCTCACGAAGGGAGAGAGCAAACACTTGTTCTCTGATGGTCCAGAAGGCAAGACGAGGTCTCATGAGCTGAAGCTACAGGAGGGCGGATTTTGATTGAAATGTTCTGAAAAACACGTTAAGGGTAAGAGCCATTTGAAAATAGAATCAATTACTATGGAGGTGATGGGATCTCCCATCTTGGAGAACTCTAGACAGAGGCTGGACCACCATCTTTGGGGAAAGTTCTAGCTCTGGATTTATTGCATCAAGCAAGGAGCTAGACCAGGTGGCCTAGAAGATTCAGAGAAACGCAATTTAGGATTCTCTGATCTTGCTTCCTGGCAGGAATCCTGCGCCTTTAAACTGTTGTGCAACAGGTACAGGAAAGTTAACTGTGAAAGCTTTTCCATCTTGGCACAGCTGTTAAAGTCACAGGAACCACACTGGAAAAGATGCAAGGTGAAAAGCAAAATGAGTGCAAAAAGTCACCTTTATAGTGATAAAAGTCCCAAGGTGATACTGTACTCACTCATAGATTTCACTTGTTCAAGCACAACACCCACGTTCCTTGGATATTCTAACACACTGTGTGGCACACACCTTCCTCCTAACCTCTGCAAGTGTTGCTCAATACTTATCAGTGTGGAGATCACCTACTAATGTGTCCCCCAGCAACTTTTTGCATAAATTGATGTAGATCTGGCAGAATTATACATCTGAGGGCACCTATTTCCACACACAGATCACCGTGGCTATACTAGGAATATATATATATGTTGTTCTTTTTATATTCCTCTCATCACTTAAACTGTTCTGCTTGAGGAGTGAATAACATATAGTAATTTCCTTGCATTTCAGCCGAAAACGCCTGATAGTAAGGGCATCATTATTTCATAGCCTGCAGGGAAGTCCTTTTCACTTGAAATGGCTTCCATAGATTTTAAGAATTGAAGACAAACGGTACTCACGAAACATTTGACTCAGATCTCCTCGTGTTTATTTGCTGTTTGAATTTAGCTCTGATGCTGAACTTCAACGGCTTAGAAAAATGTATCCAGTAATGAAATATCTTCTACTGCTGTGAACCAGCTGATTTCAGTGGGAGACCTGAACATGCACAAACCTACAATTGTACCCACACTAATGAGGCAGTGAGGCTGCAACACAAATGCCCTTACTTGGGTGTAAGTGCCATTAAAATCGGTTCTAGCTTCCAAGCTGGATTCAGAAGCAGCCCCAGACTATGAGCCTCTGTTTTCAAGGGGAATGGCAGTCCATTCAAACCAGTCTGAACTCCATCGCTACCCTAGCAGTTCTATAGAGCAGAAGAACCTCAGGCCTGTATACCTGAAGGAGCGTCTCCACCCACATCGTTCAGCCCAGTCACTGAGGTCCAGCTCCAAGGGCATTCTGGCAGTTCCCTCACTGTGAGAAGCCAAGTTACAGGGAACCAGGCAGAGGGCCTTTTTGGTAATGGCACCCACCCTATGGAATGCCCTCCCAGCAGATGTCAAGGCAATAAGCAACTATCTTCCTTTTAAAAGACATCTGAAGACAGCAGTGTTTAGGGAAGTTTTTAATGTTTAATGCTGTATTGTGCTTTTAATATTCGGTTGGGAGCCGCCCAGAGTGGCTGGGGAAACCCAGCCAGCTGGGCGGGGTATAAATAATAAAAAAATCATCATCATCATCATCATCAGCTAGGGGTTTGTTCAGCACCAGTTTAGCATCTAAATATTCTCCTTGCAGATCAAAATGGCTGTGGATGTTTTGCAATATCCAGGCAAAATTGACAGTCAAGATGCTATCAGGAACTCCAGCACCTTGCTCAAAAATAAAATGTTGGAGACCTATCTGGGCATGACCCAACACAGCAAGGTTCATGGAGGGGTTGGTTTTTTTTTTTTTTAAAGAAAAAAGTAGAGGTCTTACCACAACCCATTGGAGTGATGCCCTCCTGTAAGGAGTTATTTATTTACTACTTTATCCACTTTGTCTCAGGCAGCTTCCATCAGCCAATAAGGGCAAGACTCAAACACAAAGTTGGGTAGCTTCACCCCACCAAACACTATATACTCTCCCTCCCCATTTGATTGCCTCATGTATACTTTGGTTGGAAGCATGTGTTCTAATAAGCAAATGGGGACGGGGAGTACACTGAGAATTTGGGATTTCCCCATGCAGAATTCACATGCCCTGTTCTTGAACCCCTGGCTGTTTGATCCACTATCAACAAGGTAGAACAATGCATACCTACAAGATGATTTATAGTGTGAGTATGTGTGTTTTCCCCAGTGGAAAAAACTGGTGGTGGGCACCTAACATGGGCACTGATATTTAGAAAAGGCCAAGTCCCCTGTCTTCATGAAAACAGGGATATAAAATGAGACAAAATTGAGGCATCCTGAATCATTATTTGGTTTGGGGCTGTGTACTGCTGCACATTTAAAAATTATTACAATCTTAATTTCTCTACCATGATCTGCATGGGGTTGGGCTGGTGTTCCCATGCAATTTAAGCCAGTGAGCTGTTTCCTTAGGCATGAAAGACATTGCAAATGGACTGGTCATTTATACACATTCCTCTGGAAACTTGAAGGCTCTTTGGTTTTGCGTTTCGGAGTCTCCCATCACTTAGACAGGTCTAGAGGTTAAATGGGGAGTTTGGGAGAGAGGGCACGGAGGCTAACACATCCTTACAACTGATTACAAGGTCAAAAGCCAAAGGCAACAACTCCCCCTCTGAAAACTGCACCAGAAGAAAACATGGCATTGTTTGCATCTGGGGAGAGGGGTAAGCTGAGGTTATGGAGAGAAGAGAGAGGCAGATTGATAAGCAAGGGGAGATCTGACCCCATATGGGTTTGAGCAACAAAAGCCCCTTCATCATTTAGAATGAATAGGAACAATAGCAGCAAATGGGGAGGAGCCAGGGCAATGCGAGTATCTGAGAGCCCAGAGGAAAGGAGTCAATGGAGGCTCCTGTTTTAGCCAAATCCATTATTGAACCGGGTAATCTCCTGGGCATTCTCTCCTTGAAATCAACCAGAAAGTTCAAGGATTTTTCTTTCCTTTCTGGGGAGGAGGGTCTTTCCATTGTGTGTGGACAAATGTTGTTGGGTCGGCTGGGAATTGTGCTGAAATGGTATCTAACTCGTGTCATCCTGGGTGATCTGGCTGAAGCAGCTTCAGGAAACTTAGGCCTCTGGAGCTGAAAGCTGTGTAAATCAGGATTCAACTACTTGACTCTCCCTCTTTTGAGATTCCTTCAGCCTCTTGTGGTTTCTTCCCCAACCCCTAGTCCAAATTTGCAAAAAAGAGAGGTCCCATTTCCCAGGATATGTTCCACTCCAATTCATTTATTCAACAGTAAGCATACATCCAAGTTGCTTGTACACTATTCTGAGCACAGGTGAGAAGGTCATTCAGATGAAACCAAAAGTTGCACAGAGATCTTAATAATAATAATAATAATAATAATAATAATAATAATAATTTATTTATACCCCACCCTCCCCAACCAAGACTGGGCTCAGGGTGGCTAACAACCAATAATAAAAACAAGTTGACTGAAATACAACTTAAAAACAAGATTAAAATACAACATTAAAACATTAAAATGCAGCCTTATAAATTCTAGCCCAGGAGTATGGAGGGGTTTTGTCTCCTTAGTCTATTCCAGGTGTTAGGAACCTTTTTCAGCCATGGGCTAGTCCACCGTCCCTCAGACCATGTGGTGAGCCGGACTATATATATTTTTTTTTGGGGGGGGGAGAACGAATTCCTATGCCCCAAAAATAACCCAGAGATGCATTTTAAATAAAAGGACACATTCTACTCATGTAAAAAAACACTGATTCCCGGATCATCCATGGGCCAGATTGAGAGGGTGATTGGGCCGCATCCGGCCCCCGGGCCTTAGGTTGCCTACCCCTGGTATCCAGTCTGACATCCTTTTCCACTAAGGCTAACCAGACAACTAAGAAAAGCCTGCAAGCAGGTTGTGACATTAACCCTCCCCTGCTGCTACTCCCAAGATTCAGAGTCATATTGCCGCTGATACCCAATGTCACAACTGAGACACTTATCCTTCATTGAATTCCTCCAAGTAGTCTATACAACAACTCTGTAAACTAGGCAGGAGCAACTGACACAATGGGACACTGCTGTTTACAAAAATGGGGTGGTGCTTAGCAATTGGGATGATTCGGGGGGTCTTCTCTCCTTCAGTTTAAGCACAATGTCAATTCTGGAGAGCCCTGGAATATTATTATGATTATTTGTTAAAACATAGCAGCAGAGGATTTTTTAAAGCTTCTCATAAGTTTTATTTTTTAAAAAAGAAAATCCTATATTGTTTTGCTTTAACAAAAAATAAATAAAAAAATCCAGCTGATAGACGGACCTTCAGAAGACCCTTTCAAAGTACTGCACAAAATAGCACTTTGAAAGGGGCTACTGAAAACCAGCGATCAGCTGGTTGTCAGGTTCTCAAAAGCTCCTTTCAAAGTGCTGTGCAAAACAGTATTTTGAAAGAGGCTTCTGAAGACTTGAGGGCATTGAGGTGTCAGGTGATTGATGGGTGGAGAAGATAAAAATCTGGTCTGCTGGGCTAAAAGGGCTTTCCACTTCTGCTCCAGGTTTATCATTCATGGTGCTTAATAAAATCCACTAGCTCCCCCTCTTGCCCCCCAATTTAGCCAAATCAGGCCTCCTTCAAGACTTCAAAAAATGGTAGCTAAGGGGCCCCCTACCCAAGGTCAGGGGACTGCCCCTCTATTATCCCTTCTATAAGTCAAGCACTGATTCTTCCTCTACTTCCCATCTCTTTCTCTCCCTCTCTGCCTTCACGTTATCCGTTGTATGCAAACAAACCACAGATCATCCTTCTCTTCAAGAGACAAACCTTTTGAACAATGTACTTTGTGGTTTATCTTGTAATATGGAAATGTGGGCCACATATCCCTGCTCCCTTTCACTCCTCAGAGTCTGACAAATTAAGGAATTATTAGGATTGAAACACACGTTCCTTGCTTTTTCTCAGTTCCAAGCCAATCACTCCTGCTCATCATGTCAGAACAAAATTTATGTGTACTGCAAAGGTTTGCTAAGAAGGAAAAGCTCCATCCACAAAAGACTTTGCTTCCTATTCAGTCTTCTTTTCTTACTATCTTTTACTAATTCATGTTAGGTGGTGGCTGCCTCCCAGATGGCTCTTTGACTGGTGCCAGCCAGCCAGTTGGGATGCGCTGCCTTGCTCCCTTCCCAGGGAGGCTATCAGATGCAAAGTGTTATTGTTTGCCAGAGAAATGTGAGGGCAACTGTTAGAAGATTTTTATTTCACTGTCACCAGTGCAAGGCTGGCAGTACCTTTTCACTGTACATTATACTCTGCTCAGAGTTATATGCCTATAACTGATGATTTTTTTTAAAAAAAAACAAATGACATTCCTAAATAAAACTTATTTAGTCCAAAACTTCATGGCCAGATGAGGAATGTTTTGACTGTACAACTTAAAAGGTCCTCATCTGAGGCTAGGCACTGATGGATGGACCTGGTGAAGAATGATACATTGCTAAGGAAGAAAACAGAGATATGGTCTGTTTTCAAAGGATATGGTCAAAGGATTGTCTGAATGATTGAAAGTAACAAAAACATCACTCTATGTTCATTTTGAGAATTCCCAATGGTATTGCCTCATGGATTCTTTGTAGGAGTGACCTAATGATTCATTCAGCATTGTTGGAAATACTATGAGTTACATCCAACTAAGGATTCAGCTACATTCGTGAAGATAAAATGCTTTATATGCGTTATAACACTGTGACACCACTGTGGAGTCCTGTCTTTTGCCAAGGGGATTTCCCTGTATGAAGTTTACAATGCATTTAACTGAGCTGTTTCTTTGATGTGTCTAGATCTAAGTTCTACTGAAGGCTCACTGAAGTTAATGGAGCCTGTTAGTTTTGTCCATTAATTTCAGAGGGTCCATTCTGAGTAAAACTATTGTTGAATACAACCCTGTGTTCAATGCAGCCCATTTGAGTGTCCACTTGATTATTCAGTAGAGCCTCACATAGGGCAATTGCAGTCCAGAAGCACAGTCCATAGAGTGGAGAGTTCTTCAAAGGCCAGCTACGAAGGTAAGCTTAGCCAGGAGGTAGGGGCAGAAGCAGAATCTACAGAACCAAGGACAGCTCCTGGGTAGCAGAAAACTTGCTCCATTGTTTTATATCCTCATTCCCTAACAAGAATGCTCTTTTCAAGATTTCGGCCAATCAGTAAGCCATGCTCTCCATCATGGGATGATGTACATCAAAGGGAAGGAGGTAGATCAGCATGGAATGATCAGTATAGCACTACTATTAAATTTCTCCATCAAATGCGTTATGGTAAGGAAAATTCCTTGCAAAAATATGAGAAATGTCTATTAAATCCTGAGGAACTTTCAGAAAGACTCTTAAAAAAAATGCAGACTGATCAGGAAATCTGAACAACTGAATTTAGGATGGGAAAAATAAGACAATGAGAGAAAGTGAAATTGGCAGATTCATCAATTCCCGTTCATAAGTTGGGAGGCAAACATCTGAAGTAGGAGCCTCCTGTTTTCATGGAAGCTACTCAGATGGCTTAGACTCTAGGCTCTAAATCTCACAGGGTATCTCTGCAAGTACAGGAAGCTCCCCACTTCAGATGTTTCTCTCCAATTTTGGAGGGTGACAATGTGGACACAGAGCTTAGTGTGTTTGCCTGATGGTGCACTGCTTTTACACATGAAATATCTTAAGAGTATCACTTGGACTTCTTGTATAAATGACCCCTCCCTCCTTTTTAAAGGTGTGTCCTGAGACAATTCTGGCTCACTGGGCCACCCTTTGGCATTTGTTTAGATCACATTTCATCCAGCGTTAAGCACCTCTGTTGGGACACTTTCGCCAATTACTTTTCTATCTCCTCGCACAATTTGTCATAATGAGTCAGCACCAAGAATTTATGGGGCTAATAAACTAATGCACCCAGCAAGAAAATCACTCCCTCTGACACATAAACTAGGGAGATTTATAGACCAATATCCTGTATGTTTCCAATGTCACCCAAAGACCACATTTGAAAACCTTGACATACTAAGTTGCATCTCTCCCAGTCCAACAGCCTGTCAGTACAACACCCAGCCCTAATTATAATTATGAGGGCATTGCAATTCCAAGAATGTGAGTATCACTCATGAGAAAGAAATAAAAAGTGACCTAGTACATTTGTATCAGACATGTGGGTTCAAACCCTTCTAGCACAATCCATCAGAAAAGCCTCACTAGCTACTAGTGGTTACTATTCTAGTGGTTACTAAGCAAAGGTTGTGGCAAGTTTTAAATTATAATTCTATACAAGCAGTTTGAGGTTATCCACATGAAAATTTGGCAACATTTTAGTGCAATTTTCTCCTAATATACAAATTTTTGTATGCAGTTTTGACCCTAATATAATGCATTTGGGCATTTTATATTTGCCAATATATGCACTATGCTGCACACCTTTCCCTAATACACACAGTTTTGTAGACATTATTTGGCTGTAGAACTGCATCACAAAATTGAGACAAGGGAGGATTTTGATGGATAATTGTGTTTTGGTTCACGTATTGATTTAAGAAATGCAAATTGGGCAATTTCTCATTTAAATGTCAATAGAATCAAATTTCTTCCCTCTTCCACTGCACAATGTTGAGGGAAGATGCTTTAACTGTACTCGGTAAATGGGCAACAACTGTGCACACTCTAATTGCACAAAGATGCAATCATCTTGGGAAGAGCCTTACATGCTCCTTTTATAACATGATTCCAGTTTTTAAGCATTTGGAGTTAAGATTGTGTTACTCAGTCCTATGACCTTTCGCTTAAGGAGCCAGAGACAGAAAGTTACCCTAAGCAGGCCCCAGGGGTGCTTGGAAAGTACTGAGGGGGGACAAAAGATCTCCCACCATCATCAAATATTCAGTGAGAAAAGTGCTCCGCAAATGCCGTGAGTGGGCATCTGTCATGTACGGATGACAAGCACACATAGTGCCATTTGAGCAAAACTGGCTCCTTGATCTGAAAGGGAGCCTTCAAACTTTGACACCTGGCACACTTCTTCAGGCAGAAGCAAACCTGTTATTCCCTTAAAAATGAATACACTTTAAATAATTAAAAAAACAAAGAGGGCCCCCAGAACAGACACCTGCCTAAAAGCCATCTCTAAGGCCAGATATCTGCAGTGTGTGTTGGGATAGGGAGCTAGCTATAGTTACTCAATAGTGAAGGGAATGCACTTTGTAAATGCACAGAGAGGCCATTCCATCTTTACAACTACTTCACGTGTTTCAGCTTTCCCCATCTTAAACTGATTCCTGCACAGAAACAGAGGTACTCCTAGTATTTAACAATTCTGAGCAAAAAAATGTCCAAATCCTTGTCATCTTCACTTATTGTGCCAGTAAGAGCTGGATGAATATTCCCTGAATGGACTATCTAATTCTTTGTCTATGATTTTACCTTGATTTCATGTGTATTGAGTTGATCAGCTGCCTTTTTGTTTGCCTTGCAATGCAGAAGGTCTCAAATTCAAGCCTCCTGTCTGGAACCCTGGAGAGATGCTGCTAAGCCAGTGTAAACAATACTAAGTGAGATGAACCAATGGTCTGACTTGGTATAAGTCAGCTTCCTATGTCCCTGGCTAATGAAGCCTACATGCTAATGCCTGTGGCTACTTTTATTGTCAGTCAGTCAGTGGCAGGCAAGAGCCTCTGTGTGGAGCTAGGCAAGCCTTGTATTTTAATCATTAGTTTGGTAGCAACTGCATGCAGCTGAGTGGATGGAATTCCATGAAAGTGAATGTGCAGACTGGTGGGAAAGAGACAGTGTGTCTATCCCTCATTGGCACCCAGCATAGCAGCACAGAAATGCAGTAGGCTGGCAAGGGGAGTAGAAAGCTCCATCCCTTTGCCAATCTCCTACAGGCTGGTAAGCATTTTTGCAGGCTAGTAACTTTTGTGGTCTTATTTACAAGGGTGTTCATACATTCTGCTCACAGCTGAAGTAAGTTCAGCAAGAAAATCAGCAGGGAGGATTTATTATTTTTTTCTGATGCCGATATCTTTTATTGTTTTTTTTCTAACCTCTTCTATATTTTTCAAAACAGTGGTGGCCATCTAAGGTCCAGTCTCTATTTCTTTTCTGCTGGCAGAAGGCAGAAGTCACAAGCAGTACCAAATCAGTAGTGCAAAAGGAGTGTGTATGATATTTCTCTGTAAATCTACAAATCTCCCCCCTATGTCCCAGTGCAATGAATTTTCTCTGTCATTGCAAACACAGAAAACCAACACATTTTAAAGTGAAAATGAAAACAACCCCAGCCACATGATTAAATGGTCTTCTGCAGGGGCTGGAGAAATGCCTAGGGCCAGTGGTTCAACAGTTTAGGGCAACAAAATATCGATGCAATTTCATGCCTGATTTGCATATGCAGCATCCATGACTTTGTGTTCAATTGGTCGGTTTGTGCAGGCAATTGCACACAGGAATGTTTTGAAAATCTGGCCTTTAATGCTTCACGAAATAAAATCACAATAATCATAATGTGCCTCTATGCATGGGCAAGCACTTATCTGAATGGCTGGGTGGCAAATGATTTTCCCAGCTGTTCCCAATCCTTTGTTTCGCAAGATTTGCTTTTCCATCTTCCCTCTTCCCTTCTGAAGTCACATGTTTTTTTCTTCCTAAATACTTATTCTCATAGCCTACCATCTCAGATTAAAAAGCTCATAACTTACATTTCCCCATCAGTTTTACCAGCTCCATTGGGCCAGCCCATAAAAGGATCCATACTACTCAGAAAAGCTCTGGCGGATGGCACAGTGAGGAGGCAATGGGGGCAGTAAAGTATGCTTTTTTCTGCTTTCGCTGCCACTGATCAGTAGTGAGCACACACCAGTATTAAATTGCATTCATCTGGGGTTTTCCTCGACTTGCATGCCAGCTTGTTTCATTGTCCTAAACTCTGGTGTATACCAAGGGGCCAAAAGGGCTCTTTAATATCCTCCAAATATTGTTGGATTACAACTCTCATTACAAATTACACATTCCTGGCCATTGGCCACACTGGCTGAGGCTGACTGGAGCTGGAGTCCAACACAACATCTGGAGGGCCACAGGTTCCTCACCCACAATACCTTCCCAAGCCCTGGTACATAACGGCTAGTATCTAGAGATCTCATGATTAGAACTCTGCAAGTCTGGATCCAAGCCAGCACCCTTCTTTTCTTTTCTTTTTTCTAATTGGAGATGATGCTGTTTATCAAATTTGGGGATGCTATGCCAAAAGAGAAAAGAAGTGCTCTATCATTCTTGATTCTTGGCTTTTATGTAGGGAAAGGAAAGAACTGGCCAATTTGGCAAAGGGTTCTTCTATGCTCAGAACTTTGTTTCAATGCTTTTTGATCTATGTTCACACTCAATCTGTACTACCCACTGAAGAAAAAGTGTGGCAGTTTACCATTTATGAAAATCCACTCCAACAGGTCATTCACTTTTTTGGGATGCACAATGGTTCACATGGATCTGTATTGCAAGATGAAGAAGCTACAGCTAACTGAAGATTCTGAAGGGGTTCTAGAATGTAAAGTTTCATAATAAACATTTGGAGTTGTGCTTAAAGGTCTTTAGCACACATTATGGAAACAGCATTAATTTTATGGAGCTTATTGTTGCCGTTTTGTTACATAATGCATACATTATGCATTCATACGTTCAGTAGATAAATTTGGCTCCCGGGTCTCCATCATCTTTCACCACATATTATGCTAGAAATGGAGAGCTGCAATTGTGTCGTCTACCCCATTCCATCCCACAAATTTCCGGCCCGACCCTGGCAGATCCCCTCTAGCCCCTTTTGCCCTAGATGGGGCTAACAGATAGAAACAAAGGTTTTGGAACAGGACCACCAGGGTAAAGCATAATTTTAATTTGTGCATGAACCATCAGTGCTTCTTTTGAGCAAAGGCTGTGTGTGTGTGTGTGTGTGTGTGTGTGTGTGTGTGTGTTGTAATCTCTAGATGAGAATTACATCTCCACCATAGCAAAGGCAACATACTTGAAGCATGTTGTAAGCTTTTTCTCTGCTGCTTGAGTAAACCATTTAAGTGCTGCTAGGAATTGCTTTATAAACTCAGGACAGGAAGGGAATGATTGATGATTCCCCTCTGGACATGACACGGCTCCCACACTTCCCTGTATTTATAATATTTGTGCGTGTGCTGTACCTAGATCTTACAGCTACCGGTCCCGCTTGCTTAGTGTTAAGAATTTGGCATAGGCTGACATAGACCTCATTGTTGAGGGCCACCAAGGGAGAAAGCCATTGTTAGAACTCTCCAATACTCCCCCCATAAACCCCTCCCCTTGTGCACACCACCTTCCTCCCCCCACCCAATTGCATTATTTCTTTACAAGCCAACAAGAACAGAACCAAATGTTTCACATCTGCTCACGTCGCCCCTCCATTTGCATGAGAATCAATGGCCAGTGTTTCAATGAGCCACAGCTCACTGGTTGAGAATCGGGGTTCGGAGCCAGTTCAGAGAGACCTCTCATCCTTTGCCAGATGTGCCACTTGTAAAACACACAGGCGCACACAAACCGATGCCCAAACTTGAAGCAATCACTTTCTTTTTGTGTAATCAGAGGCAGCTTTTGTTTGTTTGTTAAGGTGCTGCGTATGTCCTTGGAACTGCCCACTAATTTCCAGGTCAAGCCTTTCCTTTAATAGTAGCATCCAAGCTTTCTTGCTTTTAGGATTCAATCCAATGGCACATTCAGGGCAGCTCCTGTCTAATGAATCACCAAAGGTCATTTCAATAGCCTTTGAGTTGAGAGCCTAGTGCTGGTGAATTTGGGATGGCATCGACAGAAAGAGTAGTTCTTTAAAAATGAAATAACAAACAAGTAACCATGATAGCATAGATTCAACGAATGACATTAGAGTGCAAAGGATGCTTGTAAGACTGATGTGAACTTCTAGAAGCTCTTGCTAACAAAAACATATCTGATTTCAATAAGGAAAGAATGATAAAAGAATAAGAGTCAGCATTTGTAGAGCACTTCAGAGAGTGCTCAGAACACACCACATACATTGGCTTGCTGCAATCCTTTGGTCAGAGTTATCATCCCCAGATGGTAGAAGAGAGGCAGAGAAAAAGCGTTATGCCCAAGTCAGCTCACAGAATCAAACCAAGGGAGTTTCTGCATGTTCAGTGCCATCACTTGGCATCCTTGGGCAAATGGCAGGAGTCTAGCAGGGCCCACTGCCACTGACATGAGCTGCAGTCTAGATTCCTGCGTCTACTTCTTTTCTTTTCTTTTGCCATTGCTGTCAGCACAGGATCCCTGCAGCTAGAGTCCCTGATACCTCCACTTAAAAGTTCCCCACAATGCAAAGCTGCGCATACACTACAGTGGTGTGGAGGAATTACAATGCCAGGGAGTCCAGCTGCCTGTGACTGATTAAGACTGATGCTTTCTGATGAAACGTTGGAAGGAAAAGCAGTTGATGGAGACCATCTAGTCAAAGATGCAGCAGCCCAGTTCAGAAGACATTTACTCCAAAGTAAAGCCCTATGTGGGCATTCTGGTCCCTCATATAATGTACGGTTGCCATATTTCAAAAAGTATAAACCAGGACACCCCAAAAGTTGTTGAACTTTCTCTAGGAAACCATCAAAATTGTTGAGCTTTTTTCTCTGATTAACTTGCCTAAGGTACAAGACAAAGCGTCAACTTTCGGAAATCCCCCCAGACATCAATTTCACCTTTGAAATCCTGGTAATGTCCGGGAAAATCCGGATGTATGGCAGCCCTATATAATGGGGGAGGGTGGGAATTAATGCACTGGCTCTGCCCCTTCCCTCAGCCATGAAGCTTTTTCTACTTGTGTAGGCACATTTAATGGAGCAGTCTTTTTTTAAAAAAACTAAAAACCAAAAAAACCCTCAACCCTATTCCCACTGATCCAGCATGTTTTAAGAATTCAAAGCTACCACAAGAAGGGTTTCTTGTAGATTCCCCCCCCCCACAAGATGTTTTGCTCTCTTCTTCTTCGTCTCCTACTCCCACCTCCCCCTACCATGTCTGGTCTTTATGAGTGTTATTTGACTGGCACAGTAGCTGATCAAAGGGTTAGTATTGGCAAGAGCTGGTAAACTCCCTTTCAGTCTTTTGGCTGGATGACGCAGACATTAATTTGCAGCTCTAATCTGCTGTTTGCATCTGTGTTTCACTCCCTATCATGTCAGAGCTTTACTTAATTATTGCAATTCTGGAATCTTCTAACCGATGCAATTCAGATGTGCGTAGGATTGCCCGTTTGTGATCTCAAAATCCTGCATTTTCTTCCAAGTATTCCGAACCACTCCAGTATGAGGAGCTACTTCGTGGAGAAAAAGAAAGCCATCATGGGATGCAATTCAAAGTGGCTTCAGTGCAAGAACTGTTTTATGCTGTGCTACTTAAGAGTCGTGAGACTGAACAAGTTAGATGAAAAGCCTTGAGCAGCCTGTGGTGATTGCACAGGGGTCTATAAACCTAAACCAGCCTCCCTCTCACTTCTTGGTGCCCTCCAGGTGTTATTGGATTACAACTCCCATCATCCCCGACTATTGCCCAAGGGGGCTGATGGGAGTTGGAGTCCAACAACCACATTTGCAAGGGACCAGGTTGGGAAAGCCAGTAAGAAAGTAGGGAATCTGGTTCTACTGACCTAGACTGCTAGCCTTGGAGAATGAGATGGCGGACTGCTGCATACAGTTCTAGAAAGGTGACTAATTGGGGCAGGATGTGCATTGAGATATACATCTGGATTTCCATTCAACTGAAAGAAGCGCAGTACAAACGCATGATACCTGCCTCTGAATGTGCATCTTAATACAGATACCACCCCTCTATACTATATTAGTTTTGCGAGGATGCACCCAATCAGATGCATGATCCAAATCAGACAAGATGTCAGTAGTAGGTAGGTCTCGTCTGTGGAAGGCTATGTGCAGTGGCGGAGTTTCATGCTCCAGCACTGGGGGGAGGGGCATGACGCGTGTCCTGGTGGTGTGGTGCACCGCCTGTGGGAGCGTGGCGCCCAGCACAGGGGGGGGCAGCCGCAATGGCACCCCACCAGGATAGCGCTGCCGAGGGTGGTGCGCTCCCCCCACACTCCTCTTCCTCCGCCAGTGGCTATGTGTGAACTAAGTATGCTACCTAGGATTCTATGAAAGTAAGTCAATACAGGAATGAAACAAGTGGGAGCCATAAGAAAACGTTGCAGTGTGAAGTGCTCCTGTTCCAGCCAATCTGCCATGCCTTCTCCCTCACTGTTCCATGCAATTCTCCCTACTGTGTTTTCCCACCCCCTGGAATAGACACTCAGCATTCCATGTGCCCTGGATATACTCAGTCCTCATCAGGCAGCTTTCTGAGGGAGAAGGGTGCCACTTCACTTGTTTTGTAGATCTATAGGCTTTGGTGTTTCTCCAGAGCATCCTGACACCTCCCTGTTATTTCTCTGCATATCTCTCTTATTTTGGCTACATAATCATCGACACTCAGCGCCTGAGTTTTCTATTAGAGAGAATGGTGATGAAACAAATGGATTTTTGCAAGAGATATAAAACCTCACAAAATTCAGTGAGGCACATCTCCGACGAAAGAAGGCGGGAATACATGACAGCGTCCCTCGCAAAGTGAAGCCCTTCCTTCTGCAAAGAATGTGACCCTGAACAAAGGGGCTGGGGAAGGATAGGAGCAAGGCCTGTTGTTAGGGCATCTGCTGCCTGCAGCATTTTGCTATAGGCTGCGCTGCCAACAGGCTCTGTGGAATCCTGAAAGAGGGACCTGAGAGCTGTTTCATGCTATTGAACTGGGACCCAAAGCAGAATTAATTACACTCAAATTGCAGCCCAATAGCAATCCGCTAATCGGCTCCACCAGAAGGATAATGATGTCTGTCACCAAAAAAAGAAAAAAGAAAAAAAATATCAAGCTACAGAAAGGGATGGGGGTTGAGGGTAGAAATGTAGCTTATTAAATTGGAATTTAAGAATAGTTTAACCCCGCCCCCAAAGAAAATCATTTAAATACAGCAATGCCCAATCACTTAATGGATGGGAGAGTGGAGCTCCCTCCTCCTTAAGCGGAACAAGTGCCTCTTGGGATCTCTGCAAACAGCCCGTATTACACTACATGATCCAGTGCTAATAGGGCAGGATTATTAGTTGCACCATTCTTAGAGGGTATATATGCTAATGTACAAAAGCTCCTTTAAGCCAAGCGGTGAGCAAACACAAATGAATTAAACCTCACATCCACTTCGCTCTATAATTCTATCGAAGGGAGCTGCGGCTTTTGGCAAGATTGGCATGTTCACACTGCAGAACATCTAGGGCAAACTGGAAAGAGAATTTAGTGGCAAAGCCTTAGCTAGTTCTTTGGGAAAGCACAGTAAACTGCATCCACGTTCCAAGGTGCTTCTGTCAACCTACATTGCTTCCTGCGGCAAGGTATTATTCTCTGAAGCTGTGGCTGATTCTAAGGCTGTGTACACACCACACCTTTAAAGCACATTCGTATCGCGTTCTTTTCCTGGAGTTTACCCCTCACAGAGTTACAATTCTCAGCAACCCCTAACAAATGTCAGTGCCCAACATTCTTTGAGAAAAAGAATTTGCTTGTAGCCTAAGTATCTCCCTAAAGCATGCCCACCCTTGTTCCTTTATGATGAGACTGGTGTGACTGACTCAAAGTATCTCCCTAACATATGAGACAGAGATAGAGCGCAGAAGTTCTTACAGTAAGAATCACACATATGAATGGAATGATTCCTTCTTCTGTGTATGTGTTATATCACAGGACGTTCTGCTACGAGGTGAGATGCTACTGTGAGGGAGGTGTATAGCACTCAGTTGCATTACAGCAACTTAAGGCACAATCTTACCCCATCACAGATCCTGTCTTATTTTTTAAATATATTTTAATACATGGGCAATTGCATCTTGCCAATGTGCAACACCCACCCCCTGCACCTATGTGAAAAGGCTGTGTCAACATTTCAAGACAAATGCTTTCCACAAATAAGGGAAGGCAGGGCAATTACCCATCCGTTTCCTCTGCCCATCTTAATGTTGTTTAAACCCCAGATTAGAACTCACTAACTGTAGCGTTATGAACTCTGCTCGCTCCCACTGTCGGTAATGCTGTTACATTTTCTAGCAAGTCAATTAGCTCCAGTCCGCGCATCTCTGGTGGGCAATGGTGGGGCCCTTCCTTTCCCTGCATGGCTCACGGCTCACCATCAAAAATTTATGAACTCTCTTGGACGACATCTGTTTGCTGTTTTGCTTGTGGTATTTGCAATAGCGACATGCTCTGTGGAGCACACACTGTCCCTTTCAATGCTATCATCAGCTCAGGCCGCACGGCTCTCAGGGTGACGAAAGAAAGCAAACAAATGCCCCGCAGCCGAAGGATACCTGGAGGAAGCAGCTGCTGCTGCGACACATTTGGGCTGCTGCGCAGTGTTCCTGGCACCCTTCAAAGCATAAGCAGATTTCAGGCAAGTGAGAGCGGAAGGCGCCGCTCAGCCATTTGCAAGCAGCCACGTACTCCTTTCTCTTCCCTTTATGATGGAGAAGAGGGAGCGAAGCCTGTGACTGAGATCTCAGTAGCACAGGGGTGGGGCACCTCAGGCTGAATATGGCGGTCCTGGCCCTGAAACTCTCCACAGGCCACACCTCTCCCTTGCCCTGCTTTGCACCTTCTGTGAGGGTTTCTGCAGGCTGAAACATGTCCTTGAATTCCCAGCATGCATCTGGCTTGCAGGGATGGAGGTCGGGGGGGGGTGCTAGCAAATTGTACAAGTCCAGAGGTAATCTTGACATCTGCTACCCACCCGCTTTTGCCTAGGACTCTGCCCACCATTAGCATGTAATACTAAAATAAGTAAAGGGACCCCTGACCATTAGGTCCAGTCGTGACCGACTCTGGGGTTGCGGCACTCATCTCGCTTTATTGGCCGAGGGAGCCGACGTACAGCTTCCGGGTCACGTGGCCAACATGACTAAATCACTTCTTGCGAACCACAGCAGCACACGGAAACGCCTTTTACCTTCCTGCTGGAGCAGTACCTATTTATCTACTTGCACTTTGACATGCTTTCGAACTGCTAGGTTGGCAGGAGCAGGGACCGAACAATGGGAGCTCACCTCATCGCGGGGATTCAAACCACCAACCTTCTGATTGGCAAGTCCTAGGTTCTGTGGTTTAACCCACAGTGCCACCCACGTCCCTAATACTAAAATACTAATACTAATGCTAATACTACCCCACCCATCTGGCAGGGTTGCCCCAGCCACTCTGAGTGGCTCGAAAGGTTGCCCAGAAGGGAATCTGGCCCCTGGGTTTGAAAAGGCCTCCTACCTTTACCATCGGGTTACCTTGATAGAAGGTAAGGTTGCCTTGACCGGATTCCAATGTCTGACAGCTGCTAATTATCGACGGAGCTGATACAAGACGGTTCAGTGTGGGTAGGGAATGAGCAAAGCAGATGGAGTTAACCCTAAGGCATGGTTATAGTGATGCCTCTACCTAGATATCTTACCTACTTCTCACAGCCCACCAGCACAAAGCACTGGGGTAGGGGAGATACCCTGGAGTGCTGGAATCCTCACTACATCTATGGCTTATCTAGTCAAGGTGGCCTGAGATATTATGTGCTCCCTCCATATACATATCCAGTGAGTCATTGAGGTGAGATCATTCAGAATATCAGCTGGGGGCGGAAATGAGGGATGGTTATTCCTGCCGCATACTGCTTGTGGACTTCCTGTAGGTATCTGCTTTGCCTGTGTAGGAACAGATAGTGAACTATATAGGCTTGGGGTAGGAATCTGTGACCTGCAGGTCAAATTTGCCTGCCAGAGGTTCAAATTTGGCCTGTAAGGCTGGTTTCCCCAAACCATGCCCACAGATGTGGGGCAGGTAGAGACACAGCTGCCAATCAGGTAGAGACATGGCTGCTAATGCATGGCTAGGAACCTTAAAATGCACTCCTAATTTTGCACTGGCAAAGAAAAGCAGGTCTTGGCTCTCTACCATACCCAAGCCTGAAGGCTCCTGGATGGAGTGAGTAAGGGAGCTTGCAAAGAAACCAGGGTTTCTTGGGAGACAGTTTGCAAAAACAAACCAAAATATCCTCTTCCACAGTATTTAATGATTGGCGTGCAATATGGAACATCTGAATATCTTGCAAAAGAGCTGAAATGTTTAAAAACATAGCCACCAATTAATTTCTATTTTAGACAAGCGTTTTCCCATTTTATCTTCATCCTTCTGCCCAGGTCTTTGACTGGCTCATCTCATGATCCAGACATTCACTTGGCCTCAGCTTGCCCATCTGCAAAGTGTTCTCACAGCTGCACTGATGCACTCTTTGGAGTCTGCAATGTAATTGAAGGCTCCCAGGTGGAAGCAGCAACCACTCATGGATCCATTACTCTTCACTAACTGATCTCTCCAAGGGAACACACACACACACCACACTGCGGATAAAGAATGTGGGAAAGCTAATCACACACTCTTGGCACATTTATTGATACCGCAGGGTGCAGTACAATGATTTTCTTACCGTAGGGTGTTGTATTTCTTACCATAATGTGTGTACAAACCCTCTGATTAATTCACTTAGTTTACCATTCACAATTTGTAATTGGGAGGGGAGGTTCTCTCTTTGTAATCACTTGCAGCATTGGCATCTTTTATTGCAGATACTTGTTGTGCAATGCTGTTTACATGACTTAAAGACCTGCTTCGCAGTGCCCCGCTGAGATCTGGGCACTTAGCTGAGAGCACTGTCCTTCTTGTCCTCTTGTAGCAAAACCAAATCAGAAAGCAAATCCTATGCCTTTTTATTTGGACGCAGTGCCCCACTGTGCTCATTGAGACTTCTACCAAGGCAAGTGTGCACTGGATGTGGCAAGATCACCAGTGCCTGGTCCACGGATTTGCTGAAACAGCATGTAGGGACAAGGCTGGTGCAGAATCAGACAAAGTTCTGCAGGTGCTGGACCAATGTCTGGAGGCAGTTCTGGGCTGGCTGAAGGCCCTTAAACAAAGACGATGAAGATGTTTATGGAAAGTGGTTTGTGAGCCCAAATGAGCTGCAGCAGTTTGTGATTTAACATGGGGTTAAACCCCCCTGGATTGGCACAAGTCCTCTGTGAGCCTTAGGCTGCAATCATATGTATGTTACCTTCAACTAAGCATCACTGAACTCAGTGGGATTTACTGATTAAGAATGCAGAGGGTTAGACTACGTATATTGAATAGGAAAGTGTATAAAGAAAGAGCTGCTACTGTTACCTTCTGCAGGGAGTTAGATGAATCCTCTCCATGTCTCGCCCAGCCTGACCAGGTATACCTGAAGTGGTTTAGGGTAGTGGTGGCTGGCAGGGTTTTTTCCAGCCAGAACTCACCAGAACTCAGTTCTGGCAACTCTCAGATGGGTGCTATTCTAGGAGAACAAGGGAGGTGTTCGTGGTGAGTTGTGGCACCTCTTTTTCTAGAAAAATAGAGCTGGTGGCTAGCTGCCCAACATTCCCCAAGCCATTATTTAAGCCACAGATGATAGCGGAGCAGAGACAACAAGCTGAAACAGTCAGGACAAGGCTTGTTTGCCTAGATGAGGTAAACTCAATGTTGAGCCAGAAATTCAGTAGCCTTTTCCTGGTAAACACAGCTATCTGGTAGCAGTAGAAGGAGCAGGGAAGTTGTATGGAGTAGGGGACCCCTTGACCTATACTTTCCACAGAGAACCTGTGGCTTGCACTCTGGGAGCTTAAAAAGGGAGGAACAGCACACCATCTATAACCAGGAGCTCCAATAAAATGTATAGTATGGATGAGAAATGTTATTACAAGTCTGATGAGATGCCAGCATGGCTAAACACAGGAGTAAACGGGGCAATAAAATACCTTTGCCTGTGTGGGTGGGTAGGGGGAAGTTTTGCAGGAAAATATAAACTTCTGACCAGTGGCGTAGCGTGGGGGGTGCAGGGGGGCCGGGCGCACTGGGCGCAACATCTGGGGGTTAGGGTTAGGGGGCGCAAATCCACGGGTTAGGGGGCACAAATCCACGGGTTAGGGGGCGCAAATTACTTGCCTTGCCCCGGGTGCTGACAACCCACGCTACGCCACTGCTTCTGACAAATCATTGGTTTTTACAAGCCCCACTGCAGCCTCCATCATCCTAGGCCATTGGACTTTCTGACTGGGACTAATGGGAGCTGCAATCCAAAACATTTGGAGGGCATCAAGTTAAGGATGGCTGCTTTTCTAAATTAGTCATTTGCTGTTCCAGCACGGCTGTTCTTATATTCTTAATAATAGCCTTGGGGCTGTATGCAACGCCTGGTAAACATTTGCAAGAATCGAAAGCAAATTCTTGCATTGTGCATCTTCTATCATGGACAGAACATCAATGTGATGTTAGGAAAGTTGTGTACGTTATTGCAAGAGAGTGGATTGTGCCCTTTTGAGGGCAGGCCCTTCTTTTGCATGTTCTGAGCTGGTGCAGATGCACTCGTCACCCTAAGTCCCCCAAATTCCCCCCCAAAGGACAAACACTTATTTGTCCAACCGAAGAACATACTGTAGTTAATGCATTGCTTCCCCCACAGGAAACAAAAGGAACAAAATTGAAACAATTTACCTCTGAAGGACTTCAATGAAGTACAGGAAAACTGCCTCTCTCCTCTCTCTCTCTCTCTTTCTGTCTCTCTCTCTCTCTACCATCTGGATGCTGATGATACAATATTAATAACCACACTCGGTTAAACTGGGCATCCCTTGGGATGCAGAGTTTCAACTGGGCAATGTCAATAGAATTGATGTTATCCACGTCCTGTTGCCACTGACAGCAGCTGGCTTGAATGTTGTGTGTGTGTGTGTGTGTGAGAGAGAGAGAGAGAGATGCTGTTTGCACATAAAAATATTTTCTTATGGTATTTGTGAGGGCAAAGTTATTTCTGAGGGGAGGAAAGAGAGGTAAGAACTAGCAGTGCTTTCAGTGGAGCTGGAGCCTAAGGGAAAGTACCAATAATCTCTCTCACACACATCACAACTGCCACATCATGTTTAAAGGTGACATTTTCTCCTGTATTGTGATGCCATTCAGGTCAGAAAACTCTGCACACTTACCTGGGAGTAAGCCACTTTTTGCACACAGTGAGATTTACCTCCTAAATGCATAGGACTGTGTTGTTACTCATTCATTCTTGAGAATCTAGGCAACAATTCATCAGAATAATTCCATTCCCATTTTATCCCAGATAGCATCCTGGTGGTTTTATATGCTGAGTTTTGCAGCAATCTCTGCAGCCTTCACTGCAATTGCAGTAGTGTCCATTCGGACACGGGGACACGGGTGGCACTGTGGGTTAAACCACAGAGCCTAGGACTTGCCAATCAGAAGGTCGGCAGTTCGAATCCCCGCGACAGGGTGAGCTCCCATCGCTCGGTCCCTGCTCCTGCCAACCTAGCAGTTCGAAAGCACGTCAAAGTGCAAGTACCGGTAGATAAATAGGAACCGCTCTAGCGGGAGGGTAAACGGTGTTTCTGTGCGCTGCTCTGGTTCGCCAGAAGTGGCTTAGTCATGCTGGCCACATGACCTGGAAGCTGTACGCCGGCTCCCTCGGCCAGTAAAGCGAGATGAGCGTCGCAACCCCAGAGTCGGTCACGACTGGACCTAATGATCAAGGGTCCCTTTACCTTTACATTCGGACGTGAGCTGACATGGTACTGTCTCACCTGGCTTAGAGGTGTGGCTTGTGACTAGGCATGGAAGAATACATCATTTTCCATTCTGACCTGTATTTTATAGAATTGTTGAGTTGGAAGGGACCCTGAGGATCATCTAGTCCAACCCCTTGCAATGCAGGAATATGCAGCTGTCCCATATGGGGATCAAACCTGCTACCTTGGCATTCTCAGCACCAAGCTCTAACCAACTGAGCAGCAGTGTTTCTGTTCCACTACAGTTTCCATTCCACTCAAAACTATGTCAGTAATATTGCTGTCCACTGGGAAGAAAGTATGTGACTTACATAATCAAGGACGTAAATTACATAGTTACTTTGGGCAGTATTCACCTAATCAGCTCCATCAGTGTAAGCCCTGCTCAATGGCATCCTCTTGCACAATGGAAGGTTTCCGCCCTCTTTTCCCTCCCCGTGGTCTCTCCAAAATTGGCTCAAGAGGGATCAAGAGAACCCCCAGAACAGTGTGCAAGGGGAGGAGAAGGAGATCATTCAATCTGGCAAGCTGCAATGCTTGCACAGATGGAACATTTGTAATAACCCAGCGTTGAATTCAACTCATTGTCATTACGTTATTCCACCCCATTCATTTCAATGCAAAGCAAACAGCAATGCAAAGTGTGTGTGTGTGTGCGGGGAGTGTAGTCAATCACATATTGTTTGCAGACTGAAAGCAACAACAGCAGTTACCAATTGTATTCACTGGGATGATTTCTGTTTCAAAAGTAAGACAAATAAGTGAACATCAGCAATTTCTGTCCTCTTTCTGTTTTTGCTGGAATTCTCCAAAGGAAAGACTGGTGCATAACAGACTTGTTTTTTATAATGTACAAGCAAGAATGCACACCACTCATCCACCTCTTAATTGTTTTAAGGTACAGATGAACAACAACATTCCCCCCCCTTTTCTCCTAATAAATGATTGTGGAGGAAAGTGGATCCCTTTTGCTTCCCCCCAACACACACACAAAAAACCCTTTTGGACCTCTTTGCCTGCAATTTGGCAGGCTCAATCTCCTCTGGAGGGGCTCCTGGGCCTCTAAATTTCATCCACTTTGGTCAAAAAGGGCAAAGTTATAGTTTTTAGATTCTCCATTCTAATGAATGGGGCACACAGAGCTTCATTTTATACAGAGCACATCAGAACGTGAAACATAGGTTGAAGTGGAAAGAACACAGATCATTTTTAATGCACAGATACAGATACAAGCTGAATCTTGGGGCCTGTACACACCCCTAACACCCCTAACAAATACCTCCATGAGACAGCCATCGATGGGGATAAATGGGGAGGCAGACAGATGGATTAGCAGACGGGTTTGCTCACAATATGAGGATAAATGAGATTAAAGAGCAACCCGCTGAGGAGTCCCTTTATTCTAATGAGCAAGGACTGGTGGACACAGTCACTTTATATTTTCCATCCTTTCTAAGAGTGATTTGCAAATCCTGCTTTTCTCCAACACCCAGGGCTTTGGGAGGCCCCGGTGTTCACAAGCCTACAAAGCACCAAGAGGGTCGGGGAAGCTGAAGAATCATTCAGGGGAAAAAAGCTCTCTCCTTGTTCCCCAGGGAATTCTTCCCCTCTCGGCTCCTCTTCCCTTACCACCCACCCTGTTTCCCAAGAGTACTGCATGTTTATCCAGCTGTCCCTGAGCTCAACAGCATTTCCTACATGTTTCCATCACCTATAGCCTTGGCTCTATTAAAGCCACATCATTGAGAATAACTCCTTGTGCTGCCGGGCGTATGTTGTATGTGTGTGTGGAAGGGAGGGGAGGGGAGTTACGATGTGGAGGCTGTGGAGCACCTGCACTTTAGGACTCTTGGAAATTACATGCAGGGGAAATGGAAAGGAGGTGCTCCTGGAGAACTCTGCGAAATCAGGGCAACATTTGAACTCAGGGCAAACATGGAGTGAAAACAGAGAAGTGCCACGGATTTGGCCAGTGAAAATCTAGACCTGAAATAATGTATAACTATAACCCCGATAGTTATAGTTGTTATAAACTGTGGGTTGCCATCTGATTTATTCTGATTTTAATATAATTTTAATCTGTATTTCAGTCGATTGCTGGACTTTATGTTTTAATGTATTATATACTTTGATGTTAGCCGCCCTGAGCCTGGTTTGGCCGGGGAGGGCGGGATATAAATAAAAAAATATTATTATTACTATCATCATCATCATCATTGCTCATTTGCATATCAAGTGAAATTTCCACCAGAATGTAATGTATTTGAATTTTAAATTTGCTTGTTTTCCTTCTTCCTTTCCCATCCCCTTTTCCTTTTGCATCTTCTGTAAGGTTGTATACTACTCCAGCAGAGATCTGTCTATTATATTCTTTCCATAGAATAATTTTTAAGTGTTGCTGTTACTCTCGGTAGTAGTAAAAGTAGTGGGTGGTAGTCAACTAAATGTTACTCAGGACTCACCCAATGAAATTAATGAACATTTATAATATGTTCATAATAATAATAATAATAATAATAATAATAATAATAAACATTTTTTGAATCCTGTGCCTGTTTTGTCTATTGTGACGAACAATAGTTATTAATACTGTTATAATAGTAACATCATGGGGTGTTTCCAGCATGCTTCAGTTTTGCATGGATCTCTTTACACATTTAGGTAAATGGCAGTAGATGTCCTTTGTGCAATAACAGAGCATCTGTGCAACAAATCTCCTCCCTGCCCCTAAGGGGAAAAAATGGATTTTTTTCATGGGAAACAACAGTGGAAAGTACGGGATAATAAGCAATGCCATAAAATACCTGCACAAATTTTGTCAGAACAAATTGGGATGATTGGTCAGTAAATGTTTCATCTGGAAGAGGCTGTTAGCAAATAACACAGATGGAGTTCAGAGAGAAAATGAATCCTGATAATAATTTACTGACCAAAACAGAATAAAAACAGTGTCTACTTTGAGGAGAAAGGAACAGAGAGTTTTGTTTTTCTTAGTCTAGATTTTGTACATAGCAAGGAGACATTCAGTCTAAGACTCACAGGAAATAACTCCCTCAGAATTACACAGCCAATCAGGGCACACGCTACCTCAGCAAAGATCATGGCACTTTGCCTGGTTGCAAAGCAACACCTCCATCACCCACCCTTGGTTAGGTGACTTGCTGCTAACATTATTAACCCTTAAATTAGAAACTGAATGATCCCTGCTGCAGCACTTCCAATAGTTGCCAGCATCACAGAATGAACATTACTTTATAAAGTGTCACAGAAATAAATGCTGAATATGTTTTCTATTGATAAATAAGATATGATTAGCGGAGAATGCATTCCCCATCTCTTTTGTCTCTTCCTAGGACAGACTCTGTGGTTTTTCTCTTATGCTCTTTCTACTTCAAGAATGGAAACATGGAATCAGCTTTCAAGTTGTCAGATCCCATCACTCATCACAAGACATATTTTTATACTCTTCCTTTCAGAATTTATTAACATTTCATTTTAATATGTCAGATCCTATATCCATGTAAAACATGCAGAAACATTATACAGCCCCCCCTTCTCTTCTTCCACATTCTGTGGAAACCTCTCAGAACACCCCCTCTCACTTTTCCTGAAAGGCTGTGCTTTCACACATGTATACAGCAAAGCAGCTCCATTTTGCCCATCCATTTAGTGTCTCACTCTCAACATCTGTGCAATAAAGCATAAATCTTTACAATCCACCTTACTTCTTGTCTAGGCAGTATATTCGGTTTGGGATTTATGTTGTTTCCCACTTATAGAATGGAATGCATATATAAGTCCCCTGAGGAGCATAGAGTTAAGGGCCTTATTCTGTAGGCTTTGCATGTTACCGCACAGCAGGCTGCAGGAAGCGCAAGCGAGTTGCACTTCTTCCTGCCAATCAGTACAACATATGAACAGGAACGTGGCAAGCTGTTTTGCATCAAAGGGATGCAGGCAAAAACAATTGCTGCATCACAATGAAGCCTGCTAAGATGACAATCCTATCTATACCTGCTTACCTGGGATTTACTTCTGAGTAGACGTGTATAGGATTGTGCTGTAAGGCATATACACCATTACTAAGGAGAAAGCCTCACAGAACACAGTGTGATGATTTGCCAATCCAAATGCATAAGCTTGCACTGCAGAGTTGCATTCCAATACATGCTTAAAGGTAAAGGTAAAGGGACCCCTGACCATTAGGTCCAGTCGTGGCCGACTCTGGGGTTGTGGCGCTCATATCGCTTTATTGGCCGAGGGAGCCGGCATACAGCTTCCAGGTCATGTGGCCAGCATGACTAAGCCACTTCTGGCGAACCAGAGCAGCGCACGGAAATGCCGTTTACCTTCCCACCGGAGTGGTACCTATTTATCTACTTGCACTTTGAGGTGCTTTCAAACTGCTAGGTTGGCAGGAGCAGCAACCGAGCAACAAATCCTATTGAACTGAGGGAGGTTTACTTCTGAGTAACCTTGTTTAAAATCGCATAGAGATGGATAAATCTGCTGATATTGGTTGATCTTGGCTTCTTATTTTTCTGATTTAATTTCAATTTGCCATACTGGTGCAGAAGTTTGCAGATTTTTAAATCTTAAAATAAAAAAAAGTTCTCACAAACATTCAGCAGCTTTAGTAGTGTACATTCCTCCTAATTCACTCATTTTTTTTGATTTCTCCTAATATAATCCATTTTGTATGATATTGTGCCTTATGTGTGTGGTTTTCTCCTTTCTTTTCCCAGTACACATGTTTTCCTATCACTTTCCAGTTGGAGAACTGCACTGAAAAATTCACGAAAGTGCAAATTTCAAAGGGTTGTTGTGCTTTGCATATTGTTTTTGGAAATGTAACTAGGCCAAACTGAGCTCCCCCACCCCACATCTAGGATTGCATTACAGTGGTGCCTCGGGTTACAGACGCTTCAGGTTACAGACTCCGCTAACCCAGAAATAGTACCTCGGGTTAAGAACTTTGCTTCAGGATGAGAACAGAAATCGTGCGGCGGCAGCAATGGGAGGCCCCACTAGCTAAAGTGGTGCTTCAGGTTAAGAACAGTTTCAGGTTAAGAACGGACCTCCAGGACATGTTAGATGTATTAGATGACTTCTTTTTTTAAAAAAGGATAGGTCAAAGGTGTTGAATATTCACTGAAGATTTTGCACATGTCTGCAACGGGAAGTACCAAAACTGGTTTCCTCCAGCTTGCAGAAGGGGAACCTGGAGAAGAAGGGAGCAGCCTGGGGCAGAGAAAAGGATAACAAGCCAGGGCATCTGGGTGGAAGCATTGCTGTAAGGGATTACACTGCAGAGCTGTTGTATAGGGAAGGGGATTACAAGCGAGTGCAGCTGCCATTAAGAGAATCTGGGTCATCCATGGGGATAAATGTGAGTGGGGTGGGGGCTGCAGGATGTATCATGCCATCCAAATTTTTATATATAAATAACTGATTTAAGTATTCAGGTGATAGCAGAACTATCTTCCAGACCACCAGTCCATGGGAATCCTATGAGAGGTGTTGAAGACCCAGAGACATCTTCAATTTCCCCTGCTTTGCTCTTTCTGCTCTGCCTAAAGGCAGCCTAAGTTTGTCCTGCAGAGACTGGAGGTTGTTCCAAAGTGAAGCTACTGCAGATGCAATGGATGCCTGCTTCAGCAGAGTTGATCCCTTGTCTTTGCCATCACCCCTTTTCAACTGCGGTTCATAATCAAGCCTCAAAAAATTAGAAAGCAGGAGGCAGCATGAAAAAGCTACCTCCATGCTTCGTTGAACTAAGCACTAAGCAGGGATAAAGGCAGCCTCCCCCTCCCACATAGTCCCAAGCCGAAATGAGCTTGAATAGCTCAGCAGCAGAATAGTAGGACTAGCATGGCTGATTGAAGTAAACAATACGGTTATAAACAGAAAAAACACCTTTTACCAATCAGGAATAAATCTCTCTCCCCCCAAGAGCCTATTTTCATGTCAGTGGTTTCGCAATGCCTTGAAAGGAACCATGCACCATTTTTGCAAAGGTTTTCCACAGAACCAAAAAAATGCTTCCCTCTTTCCCCTTGTGTAAGCTGTCCTCACTGTCAATTGGTGTGTGTGTGTGTGTGTGTGTGTGTGTGTGTGTGTGTGTATCTTCCCATTCTGCTCCTTTAAATTGCCTTGCTACCAATTGCCCTTATTTGCCCTCAATGGTTTCATAACTGCTTCCCATTTTCTGCTGGTTCAAATTGCCTACACTCTCAGTTGTCCTCATTTACTCTAAATGATATCAACATGTCATCCGATGGTTTTGTTATCACTCACATATATGTACAGTAGCACCATCATGCTGTATGCTGCAGCTTGACATCATCCCATTCACTCCATAATCCTTGATAACGGAATCACCCATGTGCCTAACTTGAGAAGGAGAAGGAGAACTACCATCTAGATTGGAAATAATAGCACCAGGTCAGGAGTGAGGGTTTCGAGAAGGTGAATATTCACATACAGAAGCTGCTTCGGCGGGGGGCGGGGGGGGGCAGGTAGTCTACCCAGTAAAATCACTAGTTTGACTTCCCCAAATTTGATATTAATGAACATTTGGCACGGCTGTGCTTGCATCTGTTGATCATCATTCTCATTTGCATCTGATTATAGAGTTCTTTAGGTTATTTAGCCATTATGATTAGTTAACCTGTGTGATGCTATGCATACTTACCGTATTTTTCGCTCTATAAGACGCACCAGACCACAAGACACACCTAGTTTTTGGAGGAGGAAACAAGAAAAAAAAGATTCTGAATCTCAGAAGCCAGAACAGCAAGAGGGATTGCTGCGAAGTGAAAGCAGCAATCCCTCTTGCTGTTCTGGCTTCTGTGATAGCTGCACACAGTGGCGTAGCATGGGGGTGCAGGGGGTGCCGGCCGCACCGGCCGCAACATCTGGGGGTTAGGGTTAGGGGGTGCAAATTCACGGGTTAGGGGGCGCAAATCCATGGGTTAGGGGGCGCAAATTACTTGCCTTGCCCCGGGTGCTGACAACCCATGCTATGCCACTGGCTGCGCAGCCTGCATTCGCTCCATAAGATGCACACACATTTCCCCTTACTTTTTAGGAGGGAAAAAGTGAGTCTTATAGAGCAAAAAATACGGTATTTGGAAGTAAGTTCCATTGAATACCAGTACAATGAGACTTACTTCTTAGTAAAGAAGCATGGGTTTACTCTGCAGCCATGCTTGAGTGTTAAAGTATTTTAAAAATATATAAAAACTATTATCTTAACACAACTCTGAAGAGCCCAAAACCTTCTGCCATGGATGAGCATCTGGCTTCCTTGACCTGCCTTCAGACTATCATGTTCTTCAGGGACACAGAAGTCCAATATTGGGCAGACCTCACTAGGCACATCTGGCTGGAATACATCCCCGGAGAGATAATAAACATGTGGTTTATGCATCACCACCTGTCACAGGGATGCTCTCTAGCCCAACCTATGAGAAGCAAGTAAACCCACACACCAGTAGATGGTGCTCCAGAATGTGCAGTGGAGTTCCTGGCCTTGTGTAACCAGTAAATCTATTGTTGTAAATTGCAGGCAGAAAATGAACAGGGGAGGTTTTGGCAACAGTGGGAGGGTAGGAGATGCCCTACCACTGTAACCTAGGTTCCTCAAAATTCCTCAAAATTCCCTAAGCTATTTAGGTGGGTGAGGGGACCAGTTGAACACATTTCTCCAGAGAGGATATAAATTCTCCAATAGTTTACAGCAGCAACAACTGTGTTGGCAGCATGGCCACCATTTTGCACCCACCACAGTACCCTGGAAATAACATCACTCCAGCGCATTGGAGTGGGAGTGGCATGAGGTAAAGAAAAGATTTTGATATTTTCTCAGAAAAAAATGGTTCCAATGGGAGAGTTGAACTTGGGTTTCCCTGTTCCATTTCTTTGTCTTTCCATTCTATCGTTTGCTCCGCTCTGGGTTCTGCTCCTCCTGTGTTCTGACTTGATTAAAATTTTTAAGAGTAATCCTGAAATAAATTCCGAGTTTACAGACTCTCCCCATTCCTTCAGTTCTTGTATGTCTTGTCCTCCAGTTTGTGTTACTGATCTGCATGCCCTAATTCATAAAACACAGCATCAAAATAAAATAAAATAATAAAAAGCAATCTGGATGTGATTTTACTATGACTGCATAGAGGTTATTTTGTGTGGGGTGCTTCACTGGGGTACACATGCACAGTGGTGAACCATATATAAAGGATCATGCAACCAATGGTACAACCAGACAAGATCGTCCTTGTTTTTTGGCAGTGTTTTATGAAAATGCACAGCTCCACATGCGCAGCATTACGTTTCCACACAAAAGGAATACGGGCACAATCATATGAAAAGTCACATGGAGATTGCTTATTTGTACCCACAGTGTAGAGCAGAGCAGCATGACAGCAGGTAGATTAAATTTGGCCCCAACTTTATGGTCTGCAAGTCAAACAGAGTTTGGCATGGGAGTGGGAAATTTCTTGATTCACTCAGGTTTTTCCTGACATGTTTCACCCATGCATGATGTGTATATTATGAACCATTTCAAATTATTCTATTAAATTTATGTTGCTTTTATGAGTGTTTTATGTGCACCTCTTAGATTTTTTTTTTAATGATTAAGCAGTATATAATTCTGTTAAATTATTAAATGGGGCAAGAATCCAGCTTTCTAACTGCCTGACTGCTGTCAAACCAATTACCCAGCTTGCCTGAAGAAAGCCCTGGCTGGGGTCCGAACAGGCCTCCCAGTTTATAGCCTAGGGGAAAAAACAGAAGGGAGAGGTTCTCCCTCTGGTCCCTGTGAGGCCTTGGACTGTTTAGGCCAGCCAGGCCAGCTGATTGTTCCCCAGGCAGAGCAAGAACCATGATGCATTCATGAAGTAGCCAGATCCTTCATTGTCCAGCCATACCAGTAAATGGGGGTTTGGAGTGTGGAGTTAGGAATGGAGGAAGAATCCAATTACATTGAATTTGGCACTTCCAATCGGACTGCCCATTGCCCACATCCAGACTGCCTCTTGAAGTCACTGCCTGCTCTAAGCCACACTATATGAATAAACTATATACAAAAATATGTATATTATACCTGTGTCACGCATCATGCAATACTATCTTTATGCAGCATAGTTTTAATTTATTAATTAAATATATTAACGTATTTTTTTATACAGTTATATAAAGGTAAAGGTACCCCTGACCGTTAGGTCCGGTCGCAGACGACTCTGGGGTTGCACGCTCATCTCGCTATATAGGCTGAGGGAGCCGGCGTTTGTCCGCAGACAGTTTCTGGGTCATGTGGCCAGCATGACTAAGCTGCTTCTGGTGAACCAGAACAGAGCACGGAAACGCAGTTTACCTTCCCACCGGAGCGGTATTTATTTATCTACTTGTACTTTGATGTGCTTTCGAACTGCTAGGTGGGCAGGAGCAGGGACCGAACAACGGGAGCTCACCCCGTCGCGGTGATTCGAACCGCCGACCTTCTGATCGGCAAGCCCTAGGCTCTGTGGTTTACACCATAGCGCCACCCATGTCCCATACAGTTATATAGATGGTTGTATATATTGGTTTGAATGCTGGTTACTTTAGGAAGTCTGGAGTGCATATGGTGCTGTGCACTGGATTTGGACAAGGCCTAAACCAAATTGGGTCGATTCAGTGGGATCTGGTGATCTGGTTGAGAAATCCCTGGGCCACCATGGGATGGGTTGGATTCAGCTCAGAGCTATCTTGGGTTGTCAGGGGCTGGGGCATCAGAAAGTAAGAAGGAAAAACCATGAAATGAAAGAGGGGACCTACCTGACTTGACCTACCTGTGTCTTCCCAGGAGAAGGTAGGGCTGTGGGGGATGGATGGCCTTGGATGTGGAATGCAGGCTTTCCTGTTCAACTCTCCTTTCAACAGGGCCTCTGCTTCTGTCCCACCCCCTCAAACAGCACCCCACAGGATGCAACCCTCCACACAACAGCTGGTAAGTGGAAAATTTGATCCTGGGGGAGGGCAGGGTGCTGCTCCAGAAGGGTTTTATCCTTCAGGGAAGGTGCTTGTGAAGGATCGGCAACATGCAGGGTGGAATCCCCCACTTACCAGCTAGTAAGCAGAGAATCCCATCCTGCCTCATGCTTTTCCTTCACAACCACCTTCCCTGCAGGGAAATCACTTGCAGAGGATCATCAAAACCAAGGAGTGAGATGGGAATTAAAACAACAACATTGAGCTTTCAATTCCACCCCTGCTTGTAGTTGTTTTGTCAACTTGTGGTGCTATGTGCATCATTAATTTTAGAGAGGGAAGGCACAAATGAACTGATGCGAATACTATAGCCTCCTGTATTTTAAAAGCCATTATAAACTAGTCAGATTCTTAGGTCTAGCACTAGAGCAGAAAGGCTGAAACTCTAGCAGTCGAACAATTAAGGTGGTTGGCATTAAGGCAGACGTGCGGCTGAAATGGAGCTTGAAGCAAGGCTTGCCCTATGCAAATGCAGCACACCAGCAACATCAATATTTTTAAAGGTTGCAGGTTCAACTCTCAGCATAGTCATAGATTTGCTTGCTGTCATTGGGCAAATCCTTGCTGCTATTTTAGCTCTTCCTGCGCAGGATCAGAACACTGCTAGGTTTTCATGATGGACTAGACAGAATGAAGAGATGTTTCCATGAGGAATGGAAAAAAGAAAGAGATCTGCCCAGGCCCATAAACTGTGGGACTATAATCAAGGTGACATCCGCATCATACATTTAAAGCACTATGAGACTGCTTTAAACAGTCATGGCTCCCCACCCAAATAATTATGGGAGCTATAGTTTGTTAAGGGTGCAGAGAGTTGTTAGGAGAGTCCTGTTGCCTTCACAGAGCAACAACTCCCAGAGTTCTCTGGCAAGAGGGATTTATTTTTAAACCACTCTCAGAATTATAGCTTTGGGAGGGGAATAAAATGGTAAAGGTACCCCTGACTGTTAGGACCAGTCGCGGACGACTCTGGGGTTGCGGCGCTCATCTTGCTCTATAGGCTGAGGGAGCCGGCGTTTGTCTGCAGACAGCTTCCGGGTCATGTGGTCAGCATGATTGAGCCGCTTCTGGCGAACTAGAACAGTGCACGGAAACGCTGTTTACCTTCCCGCTGGAAGGGTACCTATTTATCTACTTGCACTTTGATGTGCTTTTGAACTGCTAGGTTGGCAGGAACAGGGACCAAGCAACGGGAGCTCACCCCGTCATGGGGATTCAAACTGCCGACCTTCTGATCGGCAAACCCTAGACTCTGTGGTTTAGACCACAGCGCCACCCGCATCCCACCAGGAGGGGAATAGGGATCTCTTAACAACCTACAGCTCCCAGAATTCTTTGGGGGAAGCCATGGCTGTTTAAAGAGGTATCATAGTGCTTTAAATGCATGGTAAAAGCCTCACCAGTGTCCAAAGTGTGCACACCATTGTTGCATTGTGGTAGATGCCTCAGATAACCTCGTATTTCTTTTCATGCTCTATAATCCTGAGAGCCTCGAGCCCAAAGTCACATTCAGAGAGCAGGCTTGTGATTTCAGTCCCAGCTGCCAAGGTTGTGCACAGATCAGGCTGAAAGGTGTTTAATACGCTGTAATATTTAGACACACTTGGCTCCGATGTTTATGGGGGCTGTTTGTAGCAACATGTAACATGCACTCATCCCCCAAGTATGCAGCTCTCACATAAAATTCACACAGATGTGCTGGAAAAAGAAAGAGAGGGAGGCTTGTCAGCCTGAGAGGAATGGGGAACAAGGCTCCTCTACAGCATTCTGGGCGCCCGTGGAGGAGATTGTAACTTGCCCTGCTAACTCCACCTCAGCTGTGGCGATGTTTATGGCCTGATTATTCTCACTTGCTCCCACCCCCATCCCCTGACCCCACCTTTAGGTTCCACAGCCCATTGCACAGCACTGTAAAAAAAGACGCTGGTAAAATATTTTATGGCCTCATTTTTGGTTTCTGCCAAGGGGGCTGAACTCCACAGTTACCTGATTGCTCAAAGGGGTACTAATCAAAAGATACTGCAGGTCCAGATCTCATCTCTGCACCTGAGAAACAGACAGGGATCAAGAATGAATTTGGTTCCTGAGGTAAGAGCAGAAGTAGATCAAAAGCAGCCCACACAGTTACTGTCAGGAATGATCAGTGATATCCTGCTCATCTGAATTTGAGGCACCATGGTGGGGAAACTGATTTCACTGTTCTAGTCCCTTTGTCTATAACAGGAATGAGAAAGTTGTGGCCCTCCGGTTATTGTCGGGATCCAACTCCTATGAGTTGGTACCAGCATAGCCAATGGCTAGAGAGTTTTAGTCCAGTAGCATCTAGAGGGCCACAGGTTCCCCATTCCTGGCTTATAACCTCCCAGGACCTTTTGGAAAAGGAAACAGGAAGGGACTATTGGTAAACTATATTTGGAACAAAGGAACTGCACTTCATCTCACTGTAAGTTTTGCTTCTCTGAATCTGTCTTGCCTGCCTGTTTATAGTCTTTCGCTGTGTGTGTGTAGTATTCTGCACCCTCCCTTGAATCTGCTACACGCTCTGCATTTCCTCCAAGTTTTGCTGGTGTGCCTACTTCTCTTGTTTGGTGTCTTCACTGAATTCAATTTTGTCTTGCTGCTCTCCCACACTTGATTCCATCCTAGACCTGAACTTGCTAAATTACTTTCCGAAACCTGATTTCAGGGCTCGACATAGGTTTCTGTTCATCTGACAAACAATCCAGCTATCCTATAGCACCCGCTCCAATACCCAAACCCAAGAAAAGAATAAAAATTGTGTGATGCTTTCCAGCATTTGCTCTAGGTCACTGCAGAGCAGAGGAGGTCATGAAGTAATCCTTGTCCAATCACAGCATAGGTCACTGGCAGCCAATCAGACTGGTTGGCATCATGAGGCTCAAGATCCTACCAGGGCTGTCCACCTTTTCTCATAATGCTGTATTTGTGGCTGAAATCCTTCCTTCCCTGCCAGATTAAAAACATAAGACTTCCCTCCTGATGGAATCTAGATTCAAAATGTTGGTACTAAGGAGTCATGATGGAGAGAAGGAAACAATGAGCCTGTCAATGTTCCAGAATTGTGAGCCAAAGTGCATCATAACCCAATAGATCAAAATAATGATATATAAATATAAGATACTCAAACTGAAGTTTTATTTATTCCTCTTATAAATTTTTGAGTTGTGTAAGTTCCAATGATTAGATCACTTTCGATACAAGGAAGGAAGCAGTGAAGCATTTTCAGCTAGGGTGAGGCTCTGGCAATCTTGACGGCCTTCTCTTTCCTCTATAAATGCTGCAGCTAGCTGGGGGAATTTTTTTCACACGGATTGAAAAGTTGTGAGGCATTCTAGAGGCCTACAGAGACCTCTCCTTTTGCAGATGTGAGCCTTGCTTGCTGCCAGCAGCCAGTTTGGCCTATCGTGGGGTGTAAAGAAAGAGAGAATGCAGGCAGCTGTATTTGGGGAAGTTTGGCTTTATTCTCTGTTCAGAGAAACATTCACTTAATGCAAAGGTTGACTAGAAATTGGTATTTATTTATCTGATGTGTTTATATCCCACCATTTAGATTAAAACCTTCAGAAGATGGCTTAGAGCAATTAGCTAATAAAAATCTGTAAAACATAAAGACAACATTAAAACTAAAGCAGTGAATTAACAATTAAAACAACAACAGCTGACTCAAACTTAAACCAAAGGAAAAACAAAGATCAATTTGAGAAACTGAGCAAAACAGAACCTTCTTTAAAAGCCACTTGAAAGCTTCCAAGGTGGGTGTCCAAAGATGTAAGGTCACCACTGAAAAGGCCCTGCCCCTGGTACCATTAATCTAGGTGGGTCTAGGTGGTGGGCCAAAGAGAAGACAGAACCCAGAAAGCTCATATGGGTTCATGAAGTCCTTCAAGTAACCTGAATTCAAACTATTTAAGGGCTTTACTGTAAGTGGGGTGGTGACTCAAGAGTACTTTAAATTAAGGCCAGAATCAAATAAACAGCCCCTGCAATTGGCGCAAAATCAGTATGGCATGATCGAAATGCCCGGCTCCCACAAGTATTCAGTTGAAGTTTCTGAACATCAGCACACAGAGTGCAGTGCAGTAGGCTAATCTGGATAAAAGCAAGCTGCTTGTCAGTGAAGCCCATCCTGCTTCCTCCAGATAGAGATGCATCCGGCAAATCAACTTAGGATGATAAAAGATATTCCTAGGCACCACCACCACCTCAATAGATCAGAGCAGTGTGCATCATCCAGAAGATTTGGTTTGGACCACAACTGAGCATTTTGTAAAATCCAATCCAGAACCAATTTACAGACAGCCCTGGCTAGTGGGTGTAAGTCCCCACAATCCTATGCACACCTGTACTAGATAGCACCAAGTCCAGAAGAACCCAAAGAGTTCTTCCCTGGCTTTTAAGAAGGACTGCAACACTATCCAACACTGGTTGCAAAGCTCCATCCAGATTCACACAGCACTTCCAAGCCCTTTGTGTTTAGCTTCAACTCGTTTATCTTCATCCATCCCAAAGCTACCTTCAAACACTAAACCATGGATTCCATCACTTCCTGGGATTGATCGATGTAAAACAGAGGTGCAGCTTTGTGATATCTAAAGCTGTGACACTACTTCAAAAGGGAGGAGACCAACTTGACGGGGGGGGCACATCATATTCTAAAGACCTTTCATGGGTGAGTATATGTTATCTTAATTTTAAATGAAATATGAGGTGCTGGTGGTTTGTTTTCTTCCTTTCGATTCCCCCCCCCCTTAAAATATCAAAAGCTAAGTCATTTTTGAGCAAATAGAAGCTAGGTTCCAGCAGTGTTCATTTCTTCAGAAGAAATAGGAATGGCAATGCAGCAGTCTGACCAAGGTGATTTCTATCACAGCACCAGGTAGGGATGGAATGGATCCAAATAAATAGTGTCCTAAATTTCCTGGGGTTGCTCAGAAATGGGCAGGTCATTTGACTCAGTAGAGTCTAGATTTATTCTCTAAAGGCCAAACTATCTCCACTTTCAGGATAATAGGGATCACCACCACCCCTCAAAGAGACATACCTCAGAGGTCCAAACTGCAATCCTAGTCGTAGCTGATTTGAAAAGATGAGAGACAAGGTTACTAAGAGAAAGCTGTAAGCATCAAACCTCCAAGCAACTTGTCGACATCTCCAGATTACATAAAGTATCTGTAATAACCTATCCATCTCTGACACTGTAGTAACTCTGGCATCCCAGTCAGACTGGATGTGACTGATTATAACTGCAAAATGTAAAGTAAATTGGTCACAGCAGGCTCCCAAGGGCTCCAACAGCTGATCCCCTGGGCCTGTGGGAAATAGATCACCACTGGGGTGTGTGTGTGAGAGAGAGAGAGCGCACACACGTAAATGCAATGATGGCAGAGAAACTTTCTTTGCTGCCGTTGCTGCCACAAAGAGTCATTAAAATGGGGTCTAGCTTATATTTGATCATGCTTGCCTTGAGTCTTCTGCCATTTGCACTCCAGCTGACAGCCCAGTCATTGCGCTCATCTGCTTGGAATACCAAGGATCCCAAACTGGAACTGGAGCAAAATTTCCAGAAGGTCAAGATGTGGTTGAAAGTGCTACTCTACCAACTCCTATACAGAACCTGAACACTACTGAGTGGTGTGAAGTTGGCAACTTGAAATTCTCTACCCAGTTTGTGGGCAGAGAAATTCAGGAAACCAAATAATCACATGGCTCCACAATGCTCTGGAACTGGTATTATTCTGGGGCATGAGGGGTGGGGCACAAGATAGCAGCCACCACACACACACACCACACACAAAAATGGCAAAAGGTTTTCAGATTTTTTTGAAATCTTGACTTTTGGATCAGAACAGCACTAGCCATCTCAGGTGGCTCAGTATATATTACCAAATGAAGCTTTTTAATATATCACCTGCACACCTGTTTTAAATGCTGGTTTTCCTTTTGAGCAAAGCAAATGTTGCAAATTGCATAGCATAGCTATTCTAATAATCTACATTTGCTGGAATGTTTTACCACAAACAACACACCCTAAACAGAAAACTCAGGTACTTGAACTCTAATCATTCATCTGGCAAAAAATTAAAGGTATTGCTTATCATATGCATCTTTGTCCCTGCCAATATCCACTGCAGTATGAAACACAGAGGGACAAGAATTATAATAGCCCCCTGCATAAAAAATGGGGCCCATCCTTCAGCTTGATGCATCTTTCCTGGTGAGTAGTTTCCTTCTCTTATCAGGCAAAGTGAAATGATTAAAAGAAAATGATTGGAATACCCTGCATCTCCATGAGAGATCAGAGCTGGTCGTTTGGAAAATAAGTAATGAACATCATTTGTTAATGTCACTGTTAAGTGATGAATTTTCTTATGCCTAGCACCCCAGAAATATGTCTTCTTTATCCTAAGTTTGTTTTTGGATCTGTTAATTTAATTAAATCTCTACCATCAAAGCTCCATAAAAGGTGACGAAGCATGAAAGGTGCCTGGTTTGTTGCACCGGATAATTAAAAACGGGTGGGGTTAGGTGGAGTGGAGGGAAAAAGAGAGGGTGGGTGGGTGGGTTGGTGGAAGGATGAAAAGTGAGCTTGAGTCCTCTTCTGCTAAAATTGACATGTCTTGGAACATCACTGTTCGGGCAATGCCTGCAGATCACAAACCACGTTCTTCAGAGTGCAGAAGGATGATCTGTGGTCCTCCAGACATTGCTGGATTCCAGCTTCCATCAGCTACAGTCAGCATAGCCAATGGTCAGAGATTTTGGGAGCTGGTGCCCAACAGCATCTGGAGGTCCACAGATTTCCCATTCTTGCTTTGGAGCATGCCCATTGAAGTTCATAGGAGAACAGTTCATATTAAGTGTATTATGGTGTGTCGCCAGCTGTAAGCCATTTGTTTGAAGTATAGCTGGGTTAAAGAGCTGTCCATGGGTGCCATACTAAGGCCTTGAGTTCCAAAAGCAGCACGTACACAAAGGGGGAAGGGGCAGTGGTCCCCAAGCCCAATGTTAAACCTAATACTGCAGCCACTGGGTCAGTGCCAAGTGAATAGCCTCTCTCGCGCACACACACCAAGGCCCAGGCGCTCTACTGAGCCCATTTCTGAATGCAGCAATGCACTTAACAAGAAAGAGCTGACAGAACTGCAGGCTCTGGGATAGAGGGCAGCCCCTTTTAAAGTTCCCCTCTTGCAAAGGGGCAGAGCCTAGAAAACATAGCCAGGCCTCAGTGAAGACAGGAGTTCTCTGAATTTGCTCCTTAAGCTCTGTCCGGGGTCCTGAAAGACCTACCTCCAACTTCCTTTGTTTACTGGAGCCCTGGCTGCCCTATTTCCTCTCCCTCTGCTCTGAACCACTTGCTAGATTTGCATCTTCCCAATTTTTCCATGGGCCCCACCTCACCAGGACTGGACAGTCAAGGTATGGGGCTGAGAGAAAGATAAATTATTTGGCAGCTTTCTTTAAAATGTGAGGAATTCTTGAGACAGCAATGTCTAAACAAGGCTCCCTATGCATCACCACAAAACTGCTTTTGGTTTTGACAACTGACTTGGTTTTGACAACTGACTTAATGGCTGCAGCAGGACATCCCCATTAAAAAAAATAAAAATGGAGAGAAATGCTGTTGCTGCTACGGCTCAGATACATATCTGCTTCCGCCACGAGAGTAAATGATTAATGGTGGCAGCCCTTTATTTCTAATTGTGGGAGGTCAACCATGACTCTGAAATCTCAACCACCTATACAAAGCTGCCTAGGAAAGCCGAACATGGTGGGACAGTGTAGAGGAGTCACCCTCTTGACACTGATGTCACAGTTGCTCTGTGGGTGCACTGGTGGGAGCATTGGCTGGGCATCTCTGAGATAGAGGGTGTTGCTGGTACACTGGCAGAGGCAATCCGGTGCTCCCAGCAGTGCACCTGCAGAGCCCTGACCTTGCCACCAAACTGCCCTACCCATCCCTGTCCTGGCAAGCAGCAGCGACACCCGTGTCTGGAGGGTGGCTCTACAGCACTGTCCCACCATGCAGGTTGACTCCTGCCACTTACTGGAGATTCAGCTTTAGTCATTGGGAAATCTACATGAGAAAGCCCCATTAACAGGGAAAGTTCCACCCGTGATGCCCAGCTGAAAATAAACCCAGGGTGTTTTCACAGGTGCTGCCCAGGATGTGTTTAGTCTGGAATGTGTCACTTATGAAGGCTTAGAGTAAGGTAGAAATCTGAAGCAGAACCAATTTTTAAAAATGGAATATGCATTGCAGCTAATTTAAGTTGATCTATGGGCAAGGATAATGTAGTGACCAATTTAAGCATCACTTGTGATGTCTCTGCTGTCTAATGTGTTTGGACACTAAATCAGCTGTATGGATATATTATGACAGTTCTCTTTTATGCTTTCTCCTTTCTTCTGCCAAAGAAGAGGCATCTGTGAAATCTGGACTGTGCAAGCAATAGAAGGGCCTCAGCAAAGGCAGCAATTAGGACATGGCTGCTAGTAGTGCTATATTTTAATTTTCTTCTCAGTCTAAATAGTTTTGTCCCCATGGGTCTTTCATGTGTTAACTTTGGGCAGTCCGAGGACTAATGTAGGTGATTTGCAGCTACTCTTCCATTCTCACAATGCACATAGACAGTGAATCCTGACCAATCTGTATGGCTGGCTGGGGATATTATACAATGATTTCAAGCATGCACAATATGCAGCTTTCTTTACAAGAGAATCCTCTTGCTCTTCCACTTGTGCACCAGTAAGGCAAGAGCACCAGAAAGCACTGTCTTATATACCCTGGGGTCATGTCCACTGCTGACACTCTTTGGTAGGGAACAACAGTAACATGTTCTGCGTAGTCCTGGGAAGGCAATCCTGGCATCTTCTGTAATGCAAACACCTACAGCTAATCTTGGTTTATAGTAGTTCAGAAGGTTATAAAATGGATGTTTATTTCAGATGCAGGAAAGCCCTTCATGAAGACATGATCTTATTCAGGAAAGATGGCAACCTGATGATTTTTATTTCCTTTCCATCTCACCAAAATAAAGTTCTTTTGGAGTAAGAAAGATCCATGTGGGTGGGTGGTATCTGCAGAAATAAATTGCAATCTTCCCATTTATTATATCGTTTCCTTTGCCTCTGTTTTCTTCACAAACAACTTGAGGTAAACTTTCAGCCAACTAGCAGAGGGATGCATTCTTCCTCTGCCCGGCTAGCACCACTTTAGAATTCATCTCACGGCACAATAAATATGATCATTGTACAATACATGGATTTATCTAGTCCCAGGACTCGGCTAGATTGGTAAAGAAAAAGCATTTTATATGCATTGTATATGCGATATAACACTGTGACACCAGATGGTGCTGTGGAGTCCCGTTTTTCCATACTAGATTTCCCTGTGCGAGTTTACAAGATGTTTAACTGAACCGCCTCTTTGATATGTCTAGATCCAGCCCTAGATAAGTCAGTGAAGCAAAACTGGTGCAGATCTGAGTGTTTTTACTAAAATGGTGAAGAATGAGAGCAAGCGTAGGAAAACTGAGACTTTCTGTTGGAATTTTGCTTTTATTTTCCAGCTGGGGTGGGGGTGGTGATCCAGTTGTCTTCAGCAATGATAAGGTGCATAGCAACTCACTCAAGGAGAAGGGAAGAAGCACCCAAGAAAAGATGTTGTAACTACAGATGCTGTCAAATGTTGATCTGCTTCTGTTGGGTGCCATGGTGACAGTTAACTATCCTTTGATTCTCTAAGGCGTATTTTGGGCATGGAGACATGAAGGGGAGAACGAGACTCTGAAAACAGCACAACTAAGCAATAGCCAGGTCAGCCAGCTTGATGTCTTCCAGGCTTCATTTCTGACTCTTCATAAATTGCTGCAGTCAGGTTGAATTCTTATTTCAAAAGGTATTCCATTTGGACCACAATAAATAGATGGGAATTTCAGGTTATGAGGCAATGGAATTTCCTTTTTCTAAGCCTTTTAGGAGAGTGAAAGTCATTTCAACTTCATGCACACATAGGTGTCTGCAAGCAGAACAAGGGGACTTTTATGGAGACTATGATTGCATCCAGGTGACAGCACTTTCCCACTGGAAGAGGGAGGATGTATCCCTCTCATGTACATACACAAGTGCCCAGAGTCATCTTTTGGCAAAAAAATAATAATGGCTAAATTATTCAGCAATGTTTCTGTCTAGTAGGAAAAGAAGAGAGAGGGGAGTTTTCCATTTCTAATTTTCCATTTTTATTTTATTTTTCCTTTAGGAGAATAAGTTTATTGTGGGATTTGAACAGGAGGTAATGTGTCAGACATTATGCCTCTGAATACCAGTTGCTGGCTATTACAGGCAGGCAGAATGCTGTCGCACTCATTTCCAGCTTGCAAGTTCCCCACAGGCATGTGGTTGGCCACTGTAAGAACAGGTAGCTGTCTTAGATGGACCATTGGCCTGATACAGCAGGCTCACCTTCTGCTCTTAAGAACAGACTCAGGTGTCATGTGTAGCGTACTGAGTGTCTCTGTTTTCATTATAAACAAACAAAGGGTGAGGCATGCTTCTAGCCTTCATGACAAAGGCATAATTGGAGGCATGTGAGTAGTGTATTATGTTGGCTTGTTATACAGATGCAGATGTTATACAGAGGCACTATGATTGGCATAGTCATCTACCCACTCCTATTTCCTCCAGGATTTTCTCTGTAGCTCCACCCATGGATTGCCTCTAATGTTAGCACAAGCTGAGCCTGAGCTTGGCCATCAAATCCATTTGCGTGCTGAACAACTAACTGCCTAAATGACTACAGACCTATTGCATTAACATCTGTAGTGATGAAATGCTTTGAGAGATTGGTCCTTCAACACCTTAGGACATGTTTTCCACCGGATTTTGATAAACATCAGTTCACCTATAGGAGAAATAGGTAAACAGATGATGCCATAGCTACAGCCTTTCACCTTGCAGCGAGTCATCTGGAGAGACTGGGGAATTATGTTAGAATGTTGTTTATTGATTATAGCTCAGCTTTTAATACCATCCTTCCGGACTTTCTTATCAAAAAGCTGATGGAACTAGACCTTTTTTCTACCATCTGTGACTGGATTAAAAACTTTCTGAGGGATCGGACACAAACAGTGGGGATTGTTACATCTACCTCCCTGAAGCTCAGCACTGCCACCCCACAGGGATGTGTGCTGAGTCCCTACCTGTACTCGTTGTATAAATATGACTTTATTTCATCTGATCCATCCACTGTAATTATTAAATTTGCAGATGATACTACCATAATGGGTCTAATTACAGGTGGAGATGAATCAGTGTACAGGGGGGAGGTTCAAAATGTATCTACATGGTGCTTAGAGAATAACTTGACCTAAATATTAGCAAGACAAAGGAGATGGTGTTGGAGGAAGAGAGGGGAACTAGCCCCATTGTATATCAGGGGGTGTTGTGTGGAGAGAGTCTCTTCCTTTAAATTCCTGGGAGTTTACCTTAGTGAAGACCTCACTTGGAAAAACAATATAACTCAGGTGGTTAGGAAGGCCCAACAGAGACTCAATTTTCTCAGGGTCCTGTGAAAGAACAATGTTAAACAACAATTGATAACCTCCTTCTACCAGTCCACAATAGAAAGTGTCCTCTCATATTGTATCACCGTGTGGCATGTTGGCTTGACAGCCACGGACAGAAAGTCTTTACAGAGGGTGGTGAACACAGCACATGATCTCATGGGCTGTCCCCTGAACCCGCTAGATGATATCGCAAGGGATTGTTGCCTTAGGAGAGTGAGAAAAATTCTCAGGGATGATTCACACCCCGGCCAGCACCTCTTTAATCTTCTACCCTCGGGCAGGAGATATAGAAGTATAATCAGTCGTTGTTGTTTAGTCGTGTCTGACTCTTCATGACCCCATGGACCAGAGCACGCCAGGCACTCCTGTCTTCCACTGCCTCCCGCAGTTTGGTCAAACTCATGCTGGTAGCTTCAAGAACACTTTCGAACCATCTCGTCCTCTGTCGTCCCCTTCTCCTTGTGCCCTCCATCTTTCCCAACATCAGGGTCTTTTCCAGGGAGTCTTCTCTTCTCATGAGGTGGCCAAAGTATTGGAGCCTCAGCTTCAGGATCTGTCCTTCCAGTGAGCACTCAGGGCTGATTTCCTTAAGAATGGATAGGTTTGATCTTCGTGCAGTCCATGGGACTCTCAAGAGTCTCCTCCAGCACCATAATTCAAAAGCATCAATTCTTCTGCAATCAGCCTTCTTTATGGTCCAGCTCTCACAACACACAACAGGCTAAAAAACAGTTTCTATCTGTGGGCTGTTAGGCTGCTGAACAGAAAATAATATAGTGCAACTGACTTTCGGGGTTGGTGTGTTGTGAAACAAGCACACAGAGTGCAATGAGATTGAGTGTTTGTGGGGAGGGAGGCTCGGTTAATTTCATTTGACACAGGTTGTACATTGACAATAATGGTATTATTATTACTATTAACAGTAGACCCTAAATATATAAAAACGAGGTGTTCAACCATAAGGATTTGCTTCAATGTGGAATTCTCCTACTAGTGAAGGACCTTGCCAGCCATATCTCCCAGGTCCCATTCCAATGTGCTGCATTAGAATATGCAATCAAATGGATTCATATGAGAGACTGGTTTACTTTGCCTTGGTTTACAACTCTTGAGATGTTCCCCAACTCAAGGCACACCCTTCTTTAGTGTTCAGGGCAGAGGCCATGGGGGTGCTTCTAATGGAACCCATCTCACAGAACATCTGAGAGGAGATGGTGGGCCTGAGTCCAGTTGAGATGAATCAGAGTCTTAGGTCAGGGCCTGCAGGGGTAGCTTAAACATTACCCAACCTTGGGTACTAGAACTACATTTAAAAGCATGTGCACACATCAAATGAAGTTGGGCTCTCGACAGATTCAGAGCTAGCAGTGATTACGTTTCCTCAGGAAAATGAGAAAGAAATCTGGGAAGGGCAAAAACCCCACAAATGCAAATTTAGATTTAAAAATATCTGGAGTGTATTCAAGCTCCATCTGTAAATGGAGAGACCAGCTGCTGTGTCTCCAATCTCCAAGCATGGAATATACACACACAAAATGTCCTTGCTTGTAAATGTTTAGAGAAAAACAGTTTGCAATGTTCCCTTCCAAGATCCGTTTTGTATCATCTGGATGCTTTACTGGGAGAAGGGGAATTTTGCCAGTTCTGTATGTGTACCCTAGATGAGTTTAGGTTCATGGCTTCATAAATCACAGCGTGAATTTACCTTGCCAAACCTCAAATGCACATTCTTGCATAGGATGAAAGAAAGTTAAAGTTGCACCATTAGTATCTACATGAAAGCTACATTCTGTTCTCAGTCCAGAATTTCTAGTTACTGCCATCATCTACCTGTTAGACTGAGTTCTGCCACAGACCCTGTTGTCCAGTGTAGCAACAGATAGGCTACAACAGAAGACAGAGCATGAAAAGCAGCTGGAGAGGGACAGAGGGTGAAGAAAGAGCTGTTGAGTGGAGGGGGAGGGGGCTGTTTCCTGTTCTCTGGACCCCCCAGGCAGCTCAACAAACTTGCTGCACCAGGAACTGGATTTGGAGAGTGCAGCTGTGGGCAGCCTGAGGAAGTACTATCCACTTTGGGCCTGCCCATATAAAGCAAATCTAGAGTGAGAGACTAGGGTGATGCCCGCTGTTTCCGGGAACTCTTCTCATTGTGAGACTTTGGTGGATGAATTCAGAGTTTGTTTGCACCCTGGGTGAGGACCCAAAGGCTGAGAGGGAGGGTGTGTTGGAAGGAAAATAAGTTGATATTGATTTATATATGTTAGTGATTTTGTATTAATGTAACTTTTTTGTATGTAACTGCATATTATTGTACTATTTTGTTTTGTCTGTTGTTGCTTCAGTTTTTTAATGCTAGAGTGGTCCATGCTCTGGTTATCTCCCGCTTGGACTACTGCAATGTGCTCTATGTGGGGCTACCTGTGAAGGTGACCCGGAAACTATAACTAATCCAGAATGCAGCAGCTAGACTGCTGACTGGGAGCAGCCGCCGAAACCACATAACACCAGTTTTAAAAGACCTACATTGGCTCCCAGTACGTTTCCAAGCACAATTCAAAGTGTTGGTGCTGACCTTTAAAGCCCTAAACGGCCTCGGTCCAGTATACCTGAAGGAGCATCTCCACCCCCATTGTTCTGCCCAGACACTGAGGTCCAGTGCCAAGGGCCTTCTGGCGGTTCCCTCACTGCAAGAAGCCAAGTTACAGGGAACCAGGCAGAGGGCCTTCTCGGTAGTGGCGTCTGCCCTGTGGAACGCCCTCCCACCAGATGTCAAAGAGAACAACAACTACCAGACTTTTAGAAGACATCTGAAGGCAGCCCTGTTTAGGGAAGCTTTTAATGTTTAATGTATTACAGTATTTTAATATTTTTTTTGGAAGCCGCCCAGAGTGGCTGGGGAAGCTCAGCCAGATGGGTGGGGTATAAATAATAAATTATTATTATTATTATTATTAGCTGATGGGACCTGGAGCCTTACCACATAGGAATCATAGAATTATCAGAGTTGGAAGGGACCCTGAAGGCAGCCCTGTTTAGGGAAGCTTTTAATGTTTGATGGATTACTGCATTTTAAATATTTTGTTGGAAACCGCCCAGAGTGGCTGGGGAAACCCAGCCAGATGGGTAAGAGGTAAAGGGTAAAGGAATCCCTGACCATTAGGTCCAGTCGCGGACGACTCTGGGGTTGCGGCCCTCATCTCACTTTACTGGCCGAGGGAGCCGGCGTACAGCTTTTGGGTCATGTGGCCAGCATGACTAAGCCGCTTCTGGCAAACCAGAGCAGTGCACGGAAACGCCGTTTACCTTCCTGCCGGAGCGGTCCCTATTTATCTACTTGCACTTTGTTGTGCTTTCGAACTGCTAGGTTGCCAGGAGCAGGGACCGAGCAACGGGAGCTCACCCCGTCACAGGGATTCAAACTGCCGACCTTCTGATCGGCAAGTCCTAGGCTCTGTGGTTTAACCCACAGCGCCACCCGCGTCCCTAGCCAGATGGGTAGGATAATAATAATAATAATAATAATAATAATAATAATAATAATAATACTGCTTGCAGATATATATCTTTAATATATTAAGTGGTGTAGAAATTAAATAATCAACCAGACAGGGTGAATTGGTACTAAAAGGCTAAGAATTTCATCTTTAGTGAGAGCAGGAGCTTCATCAGATTAGGCTTTTTTCCATGTGAAGGGCATAAACTGATTGCCACATTTTGACTGAGGAAACAATCCCCTACTCCTCTTCCAGTTTGCTAGGAACTTTTGGACTGCCATTCCCACTTACTGCAGATGTAATGTTCTATTGCTTTTCTCCTGCTTCTTTGTTCTTTCTGCTCTGTTAACTTGCAGCATGCAGAAGGCTGCTCTTCCATTTCATCACAGGACTAATTTCTTTGAGGCACGGAGCAATTTGCTCTGCTATATGAGTTGGGGAGCTTCAGGCTTGGGAGTCAAATGTGGCCTTGCGGTCCTCTCTACCTGGCTCTCAGGAGCCTCCTGAGCCACATTCTCTCTCCTCAAGCCATGGGAATTGTGTTCTGGCTCAGAATAAACCAGGTCAATGGAGAAATGAAAAGCTATTCATTGCCATTGGCATCCGCAGGCTCAACGCTGTGGGTGGCTCTCTCTCTGGCTAGCGAAACATAACACTGTGTGTGACCCAACAGTATGTCAGCTAGGGCAGCCCTGGGGTTGGGCCTCTACAGTACTCTTGTTGCTATGATATATCATTAACGATATACCATTAAAGGAGAGAGAGAGAGAAAGAGAAATCCCTAGGCTGCAATGTGAATGGCCCATTCCACCCTGTTGTCAGCAAAACCTCCATCTCATTTGACTTTTCCTTCCCAGCCTAATTTTGGTCTGTTGCCAGTGGATTATGCCTCCTTTTGCGGGCTGTCGTTCACAGTGAAGCTAAGTCAGTAATGAAGTCTGTTCAAATTTCCTGGGACTCTGATTGTTCTTCTCTCAATTAGCAAAGAATGCAAATTATTTTCCCAACTGAGGTTGGGGCTGGGGTGAGAAAGGAGGGGAGAAGAAATGGAGAACAGTGGGGCAAGATGGGCATTCTGAGCAAAGTGGGGGTGCCCCCAGGTTCTCGACTGGCTCTTATTTTGCTGCATGGACCATAAAGCTCTTTAACAGTGGTGACAGGCGAGCTCTGACTGAGAATTAATAACCTTTTAACTCTGCTCCATTAATGAGTGAGGTTATGGCAAATTCTAGTCCCTTTAAGTCACATTACCGCCACATTCATCAGTCATTAACCAAATGGACTCACAGTTGCCCTGTGAGGAGCCCCTTGTCCAGGAGTGGGTTTCCAGTGGGGGGTGGGGTGGGGGACAGCAAAAGATGCTTCATTTGGGGACAATTAGGTGACATCTAGTGGCAATGTACTGCCCTCAATGTGTCAGGAAGGCACTTGATGAGGCCTGAAGACATGTCAGAAAATTGCAGTGACAGGAATTCCCTGCCGTGCTGGGCACACACACAGTCGACTCAGTTCCAGAAACACCAGTGTTGTCTTCCTCTTCCCATCACATGCCTCCCTCCCTCCCACGAACCATTTGATTTTATCAAAATGACGTTAACCCATCAAAGGGTGTGAGCCAACTTAGCTTCCTTAATGTCATTTGCCGTATTTTGGTCCTCTTACCACTTCATCTGTAAAAAGAATGCAATATGTGGATCCTCTGCCATGGTTCACTTTGTCTAGGTTTTATTTTTTAATTCCTTTTCACATTGGGTAGGGGGTATTACTTTGAAATGCCGTACCTTTTACATATGTCCATTTCTTACTCAAACTTAAATGTTCCTATATGTGTGTCTGCTCATGAACAACACCCAGGTATGCCAAGAATCCCAGAATGGCTTGGCATACTCATTCATTTTCCAAGAGCAGAAGTATGTATTTCCCATCTTATGGTTTTCATGACTGAGGGGTCAAACCTGTGGCTGGCAGGGCATGATGGAGTGACATAGCTGCCTCCATTCCCCCCTCCCAATTTCTCTTTCCCAGGGCTTCATCTGTTTAACAACAACAACCTGGTCTTGAGTCAGAATGTTTTCCGGAGTTAACTGTAGTGGTAGTGGTTTTCATTTAAGACTTTGGTTTGGTGCAGTTTGGGCAGTATTTTTTGGGGAACAACAACACAGGGGTATGGATACCCCTAAACTTTTTGTGAATCTTTGTACTTTTGTCCATTTACTGTATTTATTTTTCCAGATTTAAACTATAAAATGTTGATTTTCTTGAGTCAAAATGAGAGTACCTGTGGCATTTGCCCATACTTTGGGGATATGTTTGTATTGGGGGAGAGAAAGGGTTAATAGGTTGACCAATAAGAAAGCCCGGAGGCGGAGCCTACCTGATTTTGAGGCTCAGCCCAGAGGTTTTGACAGTTAGTTCGGTTGGTTCTTTTTGGGGGGGGGGGAGATAGAGGAGTCAGAGTGAGTTAGAGACAGGGACAAGACTGAGAGGGAATAGTGACAGCGTTTCGAATATATTTTAAAACTTATTTGTGTTTGAAATAATCTTTAATCTTCATTGTTAACTCTACCTGACTGAGACTCAATACTTCAGTGGGGAACCCTGGGTTTTTCCCACAAAATTGGTGGCAGCGGAAGGATAAAGTAGTGGTGTACAAGTCAATAGTCCGTGAAACGACTGGGGGCTCTGTACAAACACCACAGTACCCCTAAATATATATATTTTTAAGAAAAAAAGCACTGAGTAAGGGTATTGGTCTGGATGTGGAGGATCCCTACCCAGACCAACCTCTTTCCCAGAGTTAGTTTGAAAAAATGCTCAGGCAGCCCAGAGTCCTTTGCACAGAGTAGGACAATATCATAGATAGTACTAAATGGTATGCAGCACAAACCAACTGACTGAAACCACAGCTCTGCCATCTGTAACACTGAAGCCTCATTGCCATTTTCTTCTCCCCTGACTTAGCTCTGCAAACTGGAGGGTTGCAACTGTGTCGTGGGTTTTTGTTTTGAACATACAGAGGACCTCATTACTAGTTGGCCTCTCCTCTGGCCCTTAACATTGTCCCATGTCTACAGTGTAATGCCTGACTGATGTAAGGCAATACAGTAGCCCCGACAGACAATGAATAATATACCCATTATTCTTGGGCATGTTACATAGATGGATTTTTTTTTTTAAAAAAAAAAAAAGCTGGAATCTCCATACAGAAGAGGTTCAGCTCAAATGAAGGCAATGGTTTGGCTCATTATTCTTTAATTATGGAAGTGAGTAATTCGGGTGAAAACAAGGAAACCCCCCACAATGAAGGTGATATTCCAGTTCATTGAATTGGTCCAAGTTTCCTTATGCGTTGTTTTCACATGACAATTTATTCAATTTCCCCAACATTTCCTGAACTGTTAATTTCCACATTATATTTGAGCTTTCACACGTTGTAAAAGCCACTTCCAGGAACATAGTGCATGTTTCATACTCATTTCTGCTTTATTTGCAAACAGATTGGCAGCAAATAACAAGGAAATGAGAGCTAAACTTGCACCATTTTCTGCTATATTTCCAGAAGTGCCTTTTACATTGTGTGAAAGCTCAAATATAATGCAGGTATTAACAGCTCTGGAAATGTTGGGAAAAGAGAATAAACTGAATATGTGAATGCAGCCATAGTAATTCAGGCTGGAGTATTGTTTATGGGTTTTTCTTGCTGTTAGGGCTATTTTTTTCTTTCTGTATTTATTATGATTTATGTGGAAATTGTTCAGTTTTGTTGTATAATTTTTGATGTGATTGATTTATCATTTATGATTTATCATTTATGACTACTTTTGTAATTAAATCTTTTCATGTTCCAAGCCACCTTGAGCATGATTTTAACTGTAAAGGCAGCATACAAATAAAATGATGATGATGATGATGAAATGGAAGCCAGGTGAGACGTTTTTCCATTTAATTATCTCATTGCCAGTGCTATTTTTCAGGAAAAAGAGGTTCTGGAACTCACCATGAACACCTCCCTCATTCTCTTAGGATGGCAATGGGACCTACCTGAGAGGTGCAGAAACCGAGTACTGGCGAATTCCAGCTGAAAAAGCATCCTGCCCATTGTAGACAAAGTCGAAAAATAAGGGAAACTTCAGACTCTGGTCATGTGTCATATTTGTATTCCCTCTGATCCTGAAGGACAGTACAAAAGGAAATCTATTTATCCGCCTATCTACATGCACACAACACACACTTGTTTTATGTGGGTGTTATGGTAAAGTGTCAGTGCAATTAGAACATGATAACATGTTTTCTAGATTCCCACAATGAAAAATTAGCTGCATCCAACTGTATATTGCAGCTATTCTACCTTGGTCATTACTCTTTCTCCCTTCTGTGCCTGAAACCTAATGTCTCCGTTGTTCCTGGTATCACTTTCAGTCAGCCGTATAATCATGTATATTATTTTTCTTCTATTGTCTTGCCCGCAGGCTGCTTTCCCTAGCAGCCCAATATGAAACATTTGGAATGCATGCACAATGATAGCTGTACATCGAGACAACTTTGATGAATTCCTGTTCAAAATGTGCTTACATTTGGTGCTAGTGGAATAAAATTTGCCCCCTCCATTTGAAGAGAATAAAAGTTTTTATTTTTGTCTTTGGAAATCTGAAGCAGCAGAGATAAAAAGTCTAAAAAAGTCATAGTTTAGGGAATGTTGATTCCCCCCCCCCTTTTTTTAGTAGGTCTGGATTCAAAGAATTACATGATTTGTTCTATTTGCCCAAGTGAGATTTGGGTTGGTTTTATCTCAAGCCTAACGCCTCTACCTCATAACACATCATAATGAACTTTTTTTTAAAAAAAAAAGAAACCTGAGGACACAGACAGGCCATAGAAATTGAGAGGGGCATAACTGACCCCCACCCCAACAAGTAACTGTTCCCCATCCCTCCCCTCATTTTTTACCCCCTGTGGTTGCTTAAAGGAAAGATGCTTTTCAAAATCAAAATTGGATATGAAAATAAGGGTGCAATCAACAGGATTTACAAAAGAAAAAATCTGTTTAGGGTAGGAGTGTTAATATGAAATGTGCCATTGTTTTGCTTTCAGAAATTGAAAAGTGGTACAAAGCTTGCTCCTTTCAGCTGTTCCAGGTACAGTGGTACCTTCAGGTTACAGACTCCGCTAACCCAGAAATAGTACCTCAGGTTAAGAACTTTGCTTCAGGATGAGAACAGAAATTGTGCAGCGGCAGTGGGAGGCCCCATTAGCTCAAGTGTTTCCTCAGGTTAAGAACACTTTCAGGTTAAGAACGGACCTCCAGAACGAATTAAGTTCTTAACCTGAGGTATCACTCTCTATATTTTTTCTGGTGCTTCAGCGACTGAGGGAGATTTCAAAAGCAGTTTTCCACTCCAGTCCCCATCAGCACAAGCCAGCACATTCAATTATCAGTGATGATGAGAACAGGAGTCCAACCATATCTGGAGAATACCAGGTTTGGGAAGACCGCTCTATTTCAGTGCTAACCTTTCCATGAATATTTGTGGTTCCATGAAATTCCAAATTAGCAGCATGGTCTATCTCGACAACACTTCTGAACAGATATTTTCCTTTTGTCAGAGACAAGAACGCAGGTGGCAGTATCTTTCATATGAGATATCTGTGTTCAGGTTAAACCGTGAGAAATTCCAAGATGATGATGATAAGGATGATAAGGATGCCTTATTTGTTGGAACAATAGAAGACATGTGTAATTAAACTTCTGTTATTGATAGTGCATTTCTCAATTAAGCCAGGGAACTGTAACATACAGAGCTCTACAGATCCTGGCACCCTTAAACTATAATTCTCAAGATTCTTTGGTAAGGTTTATGTGCTCTAAATGTGTGCACATAGCCTGACACTCTAGTCCCCTGCCAGACAGCTAAAATATCATACAGTTTCTTTCTCTCAAACTGGACAGCTACAACTTAACTTGTAGTGGGGACAGGACCAATTCAGTTGTTCTTCTTAGCACTGTCAACAGACTTAGCTTAGGTTTGTCAGGGTAAGCTGGCATGTGTTTCCTTGTAGCTCTTGGTAGAAATATGTAGGCTTTTTCAGCTCCCTGAAATCTGCATATCCAGTTTTGGTAACCTTTTATACACATGAAACTATGACTCCATTTATTCCCATGTTTGCTCCAAGAAGATGATAAGCTTTGTGGTAGCTTTGTGGTGGCAGAGTACAGCATTGCATCTTCATGAAGGATTTAAAGCGGGGAGCCTTGGACCCTTTCAGAAACCCTCCATTTGGGTTGTGGACTGTAACTGTCCACAGAATTATGCATGCAGGGTGAGTTTTCAAGAAGAGGTTATATTTTCATGCTTTTCTTCTTTCGCAACTGTTTTTTGAGACTGAAAATAAAGAGCCCCACAGAACACCTGTCAGCTCCAGGCATAGGAAGAAAACACTGATGGAACCATTTGACCTTGGGTAAAAAGAAATATTTTGTAGAGGTGGGGGGGAGCTCTTTTAAAGCTTTCAAACAAAGTCAGCTTGTCACTTCTCACAGACTTTCTAATTCTTTCCAGCTGTAAATCAATCATCCCATTAACTCTTCTCTCCTGGTCTCCCACTAAGTTATCTGGGGATTGGCTGGTCCATTTTTGGCAGAGCTTGGAGAATAACGTATTCCTTGTACATGGACTGTGATGTCATGAGCACTCACTTACAGCTTTCAGCAGAGCTCCTTCACAAAGGAGCCCCTTCTTTGCATGCTGCAATTACCCAGCTATTAAAGTATATTACGTTAGAGTTCTTATATTTTAAGAGTGATATCACTGCTTGCTTTAATGTCCACTCGGTGGGCCAATTTGCACTCACTTCCTTTGACTCTGTGTTTGCTGACTACATCCTTGGCTTGTGTAGCTATGGATAAAGCAGCTATTGAAATGCACGTGTGTGTGTGCTGGGGGGGAATCTATTGCTCAGTTCACAAATGAGTGTGGGCAAAGATTGTGTAATTATAAAACTTGAAACAGCTCCTACACAACGCAGTCACCTATAAGCAAATCGACTTCTGGTCTTACTGCCTCTCTTGTTTCGCTTGACTTGTCCTCTGACTTTTATTGAGGAGAACTAATTTATAGATCATGTTTGCCTGAACTTTGCCAAGCAGGATGCAATGTACATGGAAGTAGGTATTTTGTTCTATCACCACAGCAATCCAGTAAAATTAGTTAAACTGAAAGAGGGCGATTTCCCCCAACAGATGATCCCACCTGGATTCTGGTCTCTCAACAACAACAAAAAGAATCCCTTGTGAGATTAATGAAGCTCTAGAGGCTAGGGACTGGGAACCTCTCCAGGGGTTCTTGGATTCCAATGCCCATCAAACCTACCTAGCATGGCCAATGGCCACAATGTACAGTAACATCTAGAGGGCTACATGTTTCCTATCCATGTGGGAAAAAGGGATCACCCCAAATCCCCTAGAGAGTTTTAGATCTAAACTGAAATTTGAACTTGGGTTTCAGAATCCTGAAATCTCCACACTTGCTAGGCAGGTTATTTTACTGTTGCAGCAGCAGTGAAAGGAACAAACAGAAGAAGAATACTGAGACTAAAGCCGAGCTGAACACTTTCTTGGAATACCTTTTGGCTTGGAATTTGGGTGCAGGGTAGTAGCACCAAAGTTGCACCAAAACTCTCCCCCCTCCCCAATTCACCCATGTAGCCCTGAGCCAAACGCTGAACAAGCTAGAGACAAACAATGTACACATGTAGTGAATCAACTGTTGAGATATTTTGGATCAATGTCCCAACATTCTCATTTGAATGGAGAAAAACGTTTATTTGTCAGGAGAATAAAGAAGGCACATATCTGTATTTGCCTCTAGTACATCTGGGAGCTAAACACAATTAAATGCATTTTATTTGGAATGAGATGGAACCCAACAGACTGCTTCTGAATACTTTCATATTACTTGAAGTCACCAGGAGTGCAGTTCTACCCTGGAGGAAGCTGACAAATGTCCAGGTGGTTCCCCAGGTAACTGTGACCTCTCCTGACCCTTATAGTTTGCATTAAATTCTCATATTCTGCAGTACATTAACCACAGAGTCTTTGGAATTTTTGGCCTAAGGGATATTCAGCATCTATTACTATTTTCCCATGTTGCCCGTGAGCTGCCCTGTTCAGATCCAGGAGACAGACTTTTTCATTAGTCACTTTCTATTCTAAATGGTGCCTCTGAATGCTTCAAGATGCCAGCAAATAGAGCCAAAGTACATTTTTAATTGTTTGGGAAGGTAGCATTCATCTGGAAGTTTACTTGCCAAGCTGAGGAGTTTTAAGAAGAAGTGATTTCAACCAGCAAGAAGGTCAAAGGGAGTTCTACAAAACAGTTTTCGGTTGACCCATTTCCTGATCCAAATTACTTAACCTCTTTATGGTTCCTAGATAGAAAAAAACACTATCTGCCAAGTTCTTCAGGCAGCTCAGAAGAATGAATGAGCAAGTCCTAGCTCAGCTGCACATCCATTTGGGTGGCCGCCTGTATTCAGCACAATAAACCACAGGGAAATTAATAAAAGAGGAACTTTTTCTTTCTTTCCAGATTTATGCACAACTTCACAACCAAAATCTGCTGAAACAATCTGCAATCAACTGAGATTAAAATACAAAAGATGATATATCAAGAACAGGGCAGACTTTGGTAATATGGCACGCTGAGTGAAGGAAAAAATTGGCATACCCCCATAATATTTCTTAGTTTCGCAATACTTCCTTTTGGTACAGTTGCTTTTTAAATGGATCTTATCAGTATTATTATTATTATTAGTAGTAGTAGTAGTAGTAGTAGTAGTATTTTGCATCCCCTTGGCTTGGTGCCCTGTGCATGGGAACCATCTGCACCACCCTAAATCCAGTGCTGTCAGTCAGCTAAAGGCAATAAACCCATTTCAGCCATTGTCCAATAATCACTACACAAAATGACTGGGTCACCCTTCAGGGAAAGCCTTCTTAAACAAAAAGGTCTTCAAGAGCCATATGAATGTCAAAATTCTGGGTTCCTGTCTAATTTCTGTCAATAACTCATTACAGAGGGCTAGAGCTGTAGCGCTAAAAGCCCAGTATATTGTGTACAGTAAGCACACTGCTGGTGTATGCAGTACTCTTAGCAGTGCCTCATCTGAAGAGTGTAGTTACCAGGAAGTGATATATGGTGGTCCCTTAGGTAACTTGGTCCTAAGTTGTTTAAGGCTTTGAATGCTAAAAGCATAACCTTGAGCTGTGTTAGGTGACATACTGGCAGCAATTGCAGCTCCCACAGCAGAAGTATCACCTGGTGCCAATGGGATGCTCCAGTTGCTGCTACCTAGCTGCTGCATTCTGCATCAGTTAAAGGAATATAATTTGCTCCATATTGCTTCATCCAGTTTTAACTTGTTTAGATACCTGTTCAACTGCACAGCCTCCTGGGTGATCCAGGATTGTTCTGAGGGTAAAATGGGGCCACCATATATCTGTGCTTCTTGGAGGAAAGTAAACCAGAATATAATACAAAGTATTTGATATATCAGAGAGCTGTAGCTGTAGTGTAGAATGTTTATCAGCTGTCCACTGGCCTGTGGTCAGATTGTTGACCCGGGCTGGTTATAGGGAGCATACGACTCCCTTGTTACAAGGTAAAGGTAAAAGTTAAAGGACCCCTGGATGGTTAAGTCTAGTCAAAGGTGACTATGGAGTTGTGGTGCTCATCTCACTTTCAGGCCGAGGGAGCCGGTGTTTGTCCACAGACAGCTTTCCTGGTTATGTGGCCAGCATGACTAAACCGCTACTGGTGCACAGAGGACTGTGACAAATGCCAGAGCACATGGAAACTCCGTTTACCTTCCCACCACAGCGGTACCTATTTATCTACTTGCACTGGTGTGCTTTCAAACTGCTAGGTTGGCAGGAGCTGAGACAGAGCAATGGGAGCTCACCCCGCCACAGGGATTTGAACCACTGGCCTTCTGATCAGCAAGCCCAAGAGGCTCAGTGGTTTAGACCACAGCACCACCCATGTCCCAGTTTTTGTTCCTTGTTACAACAGCTCTGTTGGCTACTGGTTTGTTTCTGGGCACAATCTGAATGCTGGTTATGACCTATAAAGCCCTATACAGCTTAGATCCAAGCTGTATGAAGGCCTGTTTTCTCTCATAAAAACCTGCCCAGGTTCTGCGATATTCGGAGGTGGCCATTTTCTCAGTCCTCCCACCCTCACAGGCATGCTTGGTAGGACCACAGGAGAGGGTCTTCTGATGGCTGCTCCCAGACTTTGGAACTCCCTCCCTAGAGAAGTTAGACTGGCTCTCTGCTTGATATCTTTCCGCCTGCAAGTGAAGACTTTCTTGTCCCAACAGGCTTGTGGGAACTGACTGCTTTTAATGAAAGGGCTGGTGCCGCACTGTTTTCATTGTCATTATCTGTATGTTTTAATAGATCTTTTTATGTTTATATACAGTTTTAATTTTATTGATGTTTGATTGTTTTTAATGATTGTTTTATCCACCTATGTTTTTAGCTCTTCACATTTTAACTGTAACTTGCCTTGAGTCCCTGTCAGGGAATAAGGTGGGATATATATATATATAATCATAATCACAATAATCTCCCTGGTCTCTAGTTGATCTACTGTAATCTGTGTAGAATGAGTCCTGACTCTGATCATCTTGAATTGTGATGTGTTTGTAATGAAAAATAAAGATTTATTACAGGTTAATTCTTCTTCTTTTCTTTTTTTTTTTTTTGCACAGTCCTTCCTGCAGGAATTGACTATGATGAGTGGTGGGAGGCATCTCTCCCTTGACAGCTGCAGCATGCTGAGTCCTCCTCTAAACAGGTGCTAACATTGTTATTATTGCTTCTGTCACCTGTTCCCCTCACAGCCACATCCTCTGCTTGGGGCTCCACGTCTTCAGCTTATAAGAAGAACACAGATGATGGAAGCCAAGCAGAGAATGATGGCTTGACATTGTGATGCGCAAAAGTTGCAAAGGAAAGTCCCATCAGATCACTGGTCTTCAACTGGTGGGGCATTGGGTTGCCAATAGGACTACAACCATGCAAATCTACGGTATAAGAAATGGGTCCCCAAATGCATGTTCAGGATAAAAGTGGGTCCAGAGTCTCAATAGGTTGGAAGCACCTTCATTAGACATATCACATTCCCAAGATGAACTTCTCTAGAGCATGTGTGCTATTAAAAAATGAGAAGATTTACTTCTCAGAATATAGGAGAGCTCCAAAAGGATTCCACATTTCCATACAGCTCGGTCTGTAAGTCATGATCAATTCCAAATTTCAATGAGGTCAGTTCACCCATTACCAGTAGACTGGGCCAGCCCACCCATGAGACAGGTTGATTAAACCTGAGATCTCTTCATTTACAAGGGGGCAAGTTTTTCTACTATTTTTTTCTTGCAGTCCCCTCCAGTGGATCTTAGTAGACAGAATTAAGATCACAACAGGTGTGCCTGGCACTCTGGCCTTTTGAACCCGAGCAACCCAAGAACCAAGCCCAACTTGAATACAGTATGTTACTTAGCTTCAATTAGGCGAGCTGGCTGGTTCCCTTGAAATATTAGTCAAATATGAGTCTACTCTGACAACCGCAGTGCCTGGAGACTGGGAGCCAGGTTGTGCATCCATAGCAGTAACCAGAGGAGGAATGACCGCTGGGAGGAGTGCAGAGAGAAGAAACGCCATGGTGCATCTGCAGCAGTACAACTGGATGCCTTCATCTGCCCCAGCTGCAACATGTCTCTCCCATATCTGTCTCTACAGCCACAGCAGACACTGTAACCTTCCAACAGTTTGACTTCACTTCCAAAGGCACACTCCTCCAATGTCTCCTGAGACAGACTCATGCCAGTATAAGTTCCAGCATTCAGCTCATTGCAGCCCATTAAATGGCATATAGTAATAACAATGCTTTATTTTTATTTATTTTTAACTGAGCTCAGATGTTCATTGTACTTTATTTAATTACCTTCTGCTCTTCTTTGGATGACCCCCCCCCCCTTATTTGTGAAAAGTCCTTCCTTTTGTAGTTGAGGGGGAAGCCCCTGCATCAGCCCTTTAAGTGTTAAAAAATGTCTTTGTAAACAACCTCATAATTCTGGAAAATAGCTTGGTCCCTGCTGCCTTAGCTTCCTCACACTTGCTTCTCCATTGGAGAATTGGAAAGGCTGAGTGAAGCCTATATTATGCTTTAGAATTCACTTTCCTTTACTTCGGCTTGTAACTGGGAGCCAGAGTTGACCTACTGTTCCCCATAATAAATACCGAAACTTAATTTAGGCAAAGGCAATCCATTGCTCTGGGTACAGTATGTTAAAGGGAGCAAAGTTCATCAAAGTCAGAGACCCCTGGATTTGTAATGAGTTTAATCTGAGGATCTAATACCAAGGCTGATGGTATTATTAACCTAATGACCTTGCCAAGTGAACCATACTGGCAAAAGAAGAAGAGGAAGACGAGGAAGAAGAAGAAGGTGGCGAAATTAGGGCTAGATTAATTAATATGATGCACATGCTTCAGATTAGAGTTCCAAACAAATTTGAATCCTATGATGAGTTTCCAAAAATAAACACACTGTATGGCATTTCTTGAAATTCTGCACCTGCTTAGATTGTTGTGGTTGCTTATTTTTCAACACAGGGAGTAAGTGGGGCCATGGTCACAGATTGAAGAAACCCTTAGCATGCTGGGAAATTCATGAGAAGATTCTCCCAACTCAAATTTACTTTACCAGAATGACCAAGAACGCTGGGAAATAGTACTAATGATATTAAGGGTTGGGGGAAGCCTGGTTGGACAGGCACGTCTTTCAATAAGTGGTGAAAACATCTCTTAGTTGGTGTTTGCTGTGATTGAGAGAGTATTCCACATGGAAGGCATATGCCCACAAGATATATCACTGTAGGCAATGGTATAATCTTTGGACCTCATTGACCTGGGAGATTTTGCTTAAATGCCTAAGATGGTGGTCAATGTGATGCTGAATTCAGAAATGTCCCCATTGGCTTAATCTTTGTTTTCATGAATCTTATTTTGTTTGTTTCGAGAAGGACTGATTCTCCTTTACATCAGCAGCCTGGAAAAAGGGAGTCTGGGAAATCACTGCAGCAGAAAACATGCCAAACAAGGAACAAATAGGTTTTACAACACGGAGCGGCTGCTTCTGAACCCCCACTCCCAGATTGAACAAAATAAATAAATAGATGATGCCATGGAAGTGATCAAACACAAATGCTTTTAAAGTGAATTTATTGGACTGATGTGATGTTTTAAAAAGCCTTCTACATCTGCGGAGTTTGGCTGACTCTGTTTTTTCAATTATGTAATATGTTATTAATAACTAAATGCAAGATAATTTATATGAATTCACCCAGGTTTCTTTTAAGTCTCTGTGTGTCTGCTGGGGGAGGGGTACAGAAAGCAGAATTTTCCAACAGCACTTACTCAACTGCACCTCAGTTAAGTCGGTGGTAAAAAATCTACAGTACTGACTTTTCCTGCAAGAAGTTTAGAATCCATGTTAAGCACTGCAAATACTGACCCCACCACATGCAATAATTAGAGGCCAGACCTCCTGCCTCCAAGTATTCAAAGCTCATGGGTGGCTTAAGAAACACTGGCCTTGATCCAGCTCTCTTGGTCCGGAATGGGAGGAGATATTCCCATCCACATCAAAAGATGCACTCAGCTGCTTCAATGGGGCCCAGATGAGCATTACAACATGCAAACCCATTGAAGCCTGCTTCTGTGGGCAGATCCCACTTGCTGCATTGGTGTGGTTATAATTTACAACATGTACTGCGGTCCAATCTTTTGTTGGACCGTCCGATGTTTAAAATGCTTGATGTGTAGTCTTTCTCAGGTGTACAAAGCTTTTGGCTCAGGCACACCAGTTGCAGTCTTTCTTGGAGGAACCAAATGTGGTTGTGGTCCACCTGACACATCCAGAGTATGTGACTGTAATGGGTTCAACATAGGCTCACCCATAAAGAAAGACTGGGCATTTCACTGGCTGCAAAACGCAGCCACCAAAGTTAGAACTTGAGTCCACAGACAGTTCACATCCCTCCATTATATTATATTTGTTGACTACTAATTCATTTTAAGACTCAAATATTTTTCTCCAACATAAGTAAAAAGGAAACATACGTGTGGTTACTTTCACCAGAAAAGATAGTATCTTTTGCATGAAGGGAAAAAATGAAACAACATTTCCTGATAGACATCCCTCCCTCCTTCCTTCTTGATTGGCAAGTTTCAGTTCTATTTCAAACTATCATAAAAAGCTTCCGATTGCACATGAGTGTGGGAAGTCTATTTTCCCTCTCGGTGAGTCATTTTATCATTATCAAAGTCTCCCAAGCACTTCAAAGCCATTGTTTACACAGGCTCAATTGAAAGTTCTGGGTTTGCCGTTTAAAGTAGCGTCCCACAAACTGGTGCCTTTCAGATGTTTGGGATTACAGCCTCAGCCAGCAGTGCCAAATGGTTTGAGCCTCCAAATGGAGCATTTTGTGGTGTGGTAGCCTAAGCCATCCTGTTGACGGATAAAGGATTGGTGCAGGGAGGAATGGAGGATTGTTCTTTCATTCCTCCCTATTGTCAGGGGCTGGCAGAGTTTGGGATGCAACAGTGGCTCTGTCCTCCTCTAGCCAGTTATGTTCACATGGTTTTCATGCAGGGACTCCTGATTATTACTCTTTTTTATTTATTTTAGAAATATGAATAGCAGCTTGGGGGAGGCAACTTAATCCACAAGCTGCCCATATTTTCCCGAACCATCCCACCATAGCTATTATTTTCTCCACAGAGAAAAACACACAGAAAATATAACGTTTTCCTGAAGGTGTCAATAGCAGCTTGGGGAGATGAATTTTAACTAACAAGATAGTGTGGGGGCGGGGAAGGTTAGCCCACATCTCTCAGGGTCATGGGAGGACCAGTCACCTGAGGGCAGCCACCTCCCTTTGTGAAACAGAAAACATCTAGCTTCATGCTTCAGTTCAAAAATTTCCTCCAACTTTTGTCCCTCACCCCCTGCAAACAACCCATCGCATGATAACCTGACGTGCTTTTCTTCTCATTATCTTCAGATTCCAATTAGCTGCAGTAACCCAAAGCGCTAATAGTGCCTAATACCATCACATGGGATGAAACTCGAAATCATTAGATCACAGAGCATAATACATTTGGAAATTGGTTTCTGCGTCTTGTGGTTTCTGAATATTTCACTTTCCCTTTACACATGCACACACAGCGTGTTTTCACAGCTTTCCCCATAACCTTAGGGATTCAAATTTTTTATTTCGATTTAGGCCACCGCCCTGCTTTAGCGAACAGAAAAGTTCAGCATGTGCTTTGACTCACGGCGTCTGAAACCAATGGAACTGAAAAGTGTTTAATTCTTGGCTACATTGCACTCTTTCAAGAAACTTCACCAGGGAGGAAAATCAGATCTGGCTTACAAAGATATAATCAGAATAAAAATTTATAAGGCTTTTTAAAAAATGAAGTCATCCTCCAACAGAAGGAGAGTGTGTGTGTCATATGTAGCCCATGGACTTTGCTCAGAGGATTTAAGTGTGAGTCCAAACAGCTCCAGCCATAGGGCTGCCAAAAGGCACTGAGCTCCCCCACCTCAAATCAGCTGAAGATGCTGGCTTCAACCCCTCTCCAGCCCTTGACTTCAAGCAGAAGACTTCATCGTTCATTTGCGCCCAGATTCCACCTATGTACTAGAATGTTTTATCTCAGAATTGGCAGCCCTAGCTGCAGTCCCAAGCATATGTTCTTCAGATGAATTCTCCTTGAAGTCAGTAGGAGTTTGCTGAGCAAGCTGAACAACAATCAATGCTAATTGCACAATGAAAAATCTACCCAGTCTTTTTTGGCACCATAACAGGTGAGATGAGCCTTTTATCATCTAGTTGTGCTTTATAAATCTAAAGTAAATTTCTCCTCCAGCTTCCAGCTCTGAGCATTCAGGTGCCTTTTGCCTTCTTCATTCCAAACCCTAACCAAAATGAGATCCAGAGAAACAAACATTTCCATTTCCAAGCTTTAAAATAAACACATATGAAGCATTTGCAGTTCTGTACTGGATACATCTATCCAAAAGTCAGTCCTGTTGAATTTAATGGGACTTTCTCTCAGGTAAGTGGGCATAGGATTGCAGCATCAATGTCTTTCCCTGCCGCCACCTAAATTTAAATCACTGTGTGTTTTTCTAGAAAAAAGGAGCTAAATACTAAAAATAAAGTTAGTTCTATAAATTCAATAACATTTGGGAAGCAAAGTGTGTACATATGCATACACACACACACACACACACACACACACACACACACACACACTTAGTTGTAAGCAGTGCTATTTTTTCAGGCAGAAGTCACTGGAACTCAGTTCCAGCACCTCTCAGGTGGGCGCCATTGTCATTATAAGAGAACGAGGGAGGAATTCATGGTGAGTTCCGGCACCTCTTTTCTTAGAAATATAGCACTAGTTGTCAGAAAACAAAACATAAAGAATGCTGGGGTAAATTCCTGCAACATCAGTCACATGGATATATTTAAAATATTTCTCAGCTGCCAATGCCATGTTGACCACTTTGATCTGTGTTTGTACCCTAGTATGCTTGTATACTGCATACTGCCAGCACACATCAATCCACATGCAGCAGAGCTTGCAGCTGCAATTTGGTGCTATTGATGCAAAACACAATATGTCTACTGTGGAGAAGAAGCTCCTAGAGCAACTGCTTGCCCAACTAGTTTCTAGTCTGTATGGGCTGTAGCAGGTGGGTTGGGGGTGGTATGGGGAAGCTGTGGTCCTCCAGCTGTTGTTGGACATGCTGGCCACTGGCCATGCTGGCTGGGTCTGATGGGAGTTGGAGTCCAAAATCATCTGAAGGGCTTTCCTCCTCCTCCTCCAGCCCTTACACTGCACTACAATGGCTGCAATGTATCATCACAAATCCATATGCAGCTTTCATAACACAGATGGGCAGGGAGCACCTGGTTGGTTGGGGTCGAGGGAGAGCAGCGCAGCCCGTGGCTGTTTGATGATTTATATGGCTTCATTCATGTGTATTGTTCAAAAGTGTGTCACCTTCAAAAACAACCTTGTAAAACTACTGTTAATATCCACCATGAGCCCTCAGGATACGAGGGGTTATAAATTGAAACAAACACACACACTCCCCAGTGCTTGCTACTCCCATAGCTGAATTTCAATCAATGCCATTTGCTCAGCCGCCATAATTCAGTCCGCTCCATTTAGACATTTAGTGGAGGCCCACCGCTGTCTCCCGAAGTCCCTGATTTCATTTGGCCTGCCATTGCTCAGGCTTTTCGGAATGGATTTTGTGATCCGGGGAGGGCTCACAAGAATGGATGGTCTGTCATCCCAAATCCAGAAGCCTAGCCCTGGCTTGATCATCCATTTGTGTGCAGCACAGAGGAACCCTGCCTCATAATAATTGTCATCTTTGAGCTATTTTTAGCCGGCTCACCAGCCGACCATTGGATATTATGCTGTAAAGTGAGGATGAATGATGGCAATTGATTATCACAAGCTGTGTGGTGCAGTATTAAGGCAAGAAGCCCCAGCTGCATCCTCTCCTGCCTCCTCGGCAAGATGAAATATCCTGTTTCAATCCCTCTTAATTAAAGTGGGTAGAACACTTACAAGGGGAAGGAAGAGGTTACACTCCGTAAACAATGGTCTACTCAATTAAAAGAAAATGCCTCTATAAAACCCAAAGAATGGGAGTCAAATGCCTTCATTTGTCTGATGCTGCCTTCTTTTTCTGCAGCACGGAAAGTCTTTCTCCACCACCACCTTCGCACATCGGTGTATCTCACAGCAAAGAGACCCCTCTGCATTTGCTCCTGTTGCTTGTCAGGATAGTTTCCTTTGCATGTAATATTGCAATGCATGATTTGTCCAGGAAGCTATAAGTTCCACTGCATATATAAAATCCTTTTAAGGGGGCAGTTAAAATGTATGTGCACACTCGAATGTGGGGAGCACAGGTACTCTTGTCAGAGAGCATTTATTGCCTGTGGCTTCCTGTCAAGGGTACATCCTGAGATGGATTAGGGTTTCCCTCTGTGTCCTGTGTGAAATAGCTGTCTTTTCTCTGTCAAGCAGGGGAATTTGTGGTTCTCCAGATGTTCTTGGACTTCTGCCTTTTCCCCCCACAGCACTCCTTGAACTTCTATAATCCATTATGATGAGGAACACTCCACATCACAGAATCCTGATGTCAATGATTATGATCTGCGAGAGACGAAGGCAGCCTTCTATAAACTGGCAACTTCAAGAAGTTACTGGACTACATCTCCCATCATTCCTGACCATTTTCATTGGGGCCACAGCAAAGGGTGTTGTCTAATGTATGTCAAACAATGTGTGCCTTCTAGTCCATGGTTAGTAGCACATCTGCATGACTGTCCCTCCATACTGTGACCCTGATTCAAATCAGGACAACCCCCATGGCAGCTTTCGGAAGAAGAAAATTATCTTGAATCTCCAATGTAAAGTATAGTTTTGCAATAATCTCCTATCTTGAAGGGAACATATGAAGAAGAAGAAGAAGAAGAGTTTGGTTTTGATATCCCGCCTTTCACTCCCTTTAAGGAGTCTCAAAGCGGCTCACATTCTCCTTTCCCTTCCTCCCCCACAACAAACATTCTGTGAGGTGAGTGGGGCTGTGAGACTTCAAAGAAGTGTGACTAGCCCAAGGTCACCCAGCAGCTGCATGTGGAGGAGCGGAGACGCAAACCCGGTTCCCCAGATTATCAGACTACCGCTCTTAACCACTACACCACACTGGCGAAACGATCACCTGACTGGTTCACTATAATGCCCAGATTACTCTAGCAGTACTAACACATATCTCTGAAAAGTGAATACACTAGTGTATTGAGCTTCTTAGGTAATTTGGCTGCAATCAATGGCCACTGGGTGCACAGCAAAATGATCAGTATCAATTCAATACTTGCCTCATGCTTGGTACTGTAATTCATAGCTCTCATGCAAATCAGTCTTAAGTGGCTCAAAGTCAGTGCTCATGTGATAGTGGCCCTCAGCCAGTAGCTGATGGCATGTTGGTGAACTGCTGCTCACCTCCAGTTGGTTGCATTGCTACTGCTTACTGAGAGAGCTAGAGAGGGAGGTAGTAGGAAGGTCGGTGTTGTGCAAACACAGTAGCAGAAGTGATGGATTGACTCTACTGGTGTGTTTGCACCATGCCAATCTCTCCACCACCTCACCTTTTTACTGCTGGTAAGCAGCGGTGATGCAACTGACCAGAGTTCAGATGAGTGATGGTGGCCCACCATGTCATCCACTGCTGGGCACAGCCCCATAGCTTTTGTAACAGTTCACTTAGTACGTTTTTTTAGAATACTATGGGGAAATACTATTTTCTTAAATCAGGGGGGTGTCTCAGGGAGTGAGGCTGGTGGATTTTGTTAATGACCCCTCACCTTACTGCCATAATTTGAGCACAGCCCTTACCATGTGTACTCAGAATGCCCATTGATTTCAATGTGATTTGCTTCCAGGCCAATTGGTTTAGGACTGCAACCTAAATCCAGCATATGCCATTTGGCCAGAGCGTTTCTTCTTCCTTGTGAACCAAAGACACCAAGTGGGGATAAACATTAGTGATTCATAAAATTCCAACAACCTCTTGCAGCTATTAATCAATACCTTGTATGATCTGCATCTCTATCCATGGAGTTTCTCCCATCTGGATTTCAAAACAAAAGCTAATCAGGGTGTGGCAAATGGCAGAGTCCCTCAGGTCCAATTAGCTAAGGCTTGGACAGGATCCAGCTACTCCTGAAAAGGCACTGGCTTGCATTTCTGGCACAATGCACTGTTTGCCTATGAATAGGCATGTAAACTAGATGCAGGAGAACTTGGACCAGAAATAGGTTGGTTGCTGTTTATCCAGGCAGCAGGATCCCGTAGGAGCCGGATGTTTGTGTGCCTGTGTCTTTGCATCCAAATATACTTGGAGCACCGGGGGGGGGGGATTTCTTCTCTTAGTTGGAATGCAAACTTGGTACAAGGGGCCACCTCTAAAGGACAAAGGCAGGCTACTGCTGCTGGCAGCTGAAATAATATTCTCACCTGCAAAATGGAGAAAGCACATTTAGCTGTCACTACAGCAGCTCCTCGGGATAATCTCCATGTCTTGTTAATGGTTTTTCTTTTTCTTTTGGTGAGGGGAAATCATTAACTGGGGATAAAAGTCAACCATGGAGTTACGATTACGGCATGTTACTAATGCTGATGTTTGGGATCGTTGCTGGGGTGGTTTGGAGACGGGAACTTTCTAAAGAGGCAATATATACACATTGGCTGTGCCACTTTGGAAGTTGAACACCAGTCAAGTTACCAGCAATGAGTAAAAGCTGCATTTTGGAATACTGTCCAAGGCTCCCTTGAAGGTTTGGGTCTGTTTGAACCCCTTGCCTTCTTTTTTCATTCCGATTTCCAGGAGAAAGGACTTTGCCAAACAAAGCTAACTGAGACATTGTGTCATTCACCCAGGCATTCAAGTGATCCTGGCGATCACTGGGTACATAATGTGTGAATCAGCCAAGCACTGTTTTGTTTTGTTTTGTTTACTGTAACCACAAGCAATTTCCAGAATCTCATGCAGTCACGTAACTAGGAAGGCCGTTAGGAGTCCTTGGTACAACCTAAGCAGTGGGTGGTGCAGTGGAAATAAGGAACCACGTAATATGTTGACACTAATTAAAAGAATATTAAAATATGCTGTGTATTCTTTTCTTTAATTGGGCTTGGTTTCAGGGGAGAAAACCCAGCTATCAGCATATTCAAAAGCTTAGGGCAAGACTAGATGATACAATAAATGTGTGATCACAGCTGCAGGGCCTCCAATCAAGATGGTGACCACAACACCAGGGGATGGGTTAACCCTTACCCCTGTGGCCTTTCTCCAATTAAAACTACCCACCCACACCCCGCCATTTGCTATTTGCCCTGGGAGAGAAACTGATATGGGAGCAGAGGGCATCTTTCTTTCCAGGGCAAATAGCACCACTGGGAAAACAATTATGGAGAGAGGGTTAAATCCCCTTCGCGACAGTCTGGTTGCCATCAAGATTAGGGAGCTGCTCTTCTTTAAAATATGACCACAAATTTAACATATTGTTGAGTTTGCACTGTAGTCTGGCATCACCAGGGAACAATTCCCATTGAATACAATGAGGTTTATTTCTGAGTAGACATGTCTAGGAGAGCACAGTGGTGAAGACTGCAACTTTTCATTGGTTCTGAGCTGATGTAGCAGAGAAATTCACCACCATACTGCTGATGGGGAGAGGGTGATCAGAGACCTTGGACTTTCCAGATCAGACCCTATACAGATCTACTACAACCTTCCTTAGCTGACCCCCAGAGTTCCATCATTCTGATGATTTACCAATCACTGCCCATGAGATTCATTTTGTGGATAAGCTGCTAAGTGCTTTATCTATTTGACACAGGCTTTCTCCCATTAGAGACTTTTGAATCTGTGAAGCGATGGTGATGACATTGCTAGTTGTAACATCGATCTCAGTAGGAGACCACCCCTTGCAATTTACTCCTTGCAAACATGGCAGAATCTACTTGCACAGGGTTAGGTGAAGGACTGTTCGTGGGAGCAATTGCAGGGCAAGTTCATTAGTCTGCTCCAAAGAGCAGAACAATAAGATGAAAAACACGTGGTGGTTGGGTGAGAACAGGCCACAATTTTGTTAATTATAGCAAGGTAAGCAGAGTTGGCATGGCACTGTGGCAAGGATCTAGTTGTGGCAAGGTTAGGGCATGGTGTTGATAATGCCAAGGCTGCAGGTTTTATCTCATAAGGGACAGCTGCATATTCCTGCATTGCAGTGAGTTGGAGTAGATGATCCTCAGGGTCCCTTCCAACCCTATGATTCTCCCTCTTCACTTTGAATGGCCACTGTGATGTTTGAAGAAACCCATCTCAGCATGGTTGCTGAGGAAAGCCCATGGGAGTTAACAGTGAGGAATGAGGTAAAAAGGTAAAGGACCCCTGGACAGTTAAGTCCAGTCAAAGGTGACTATGGGGTGCAGTGCTCATCTCACTTTTCAGGCTGAGGGAGTCAGTGTTTGTCCACAGACAGCTTTCCTGGGTCAGCTGTGGCCAGCATGACTAAACTTCTTCCGGCACAACAGAATACCATGATGGAAGCCAGAGTGCACAGAAATGCTGTTTACCTTCCCACCACAGCGGTACCTATTTATCTACTTGTACTGGTATGCTTTCAAACTGCTAGGTTGGCAGAAGCAGGGATAGAGCAACAGGAGCTCACCCCATCATGCAGGTTCAAACCGCCAAACTTCTGATCGGCAAGCCCAAGAGGCTCAGTGGTTTAGACCATAGTGCCACCCAAATGGCACAAGCTTGAGGTGAGTGGTGTCAGGCCAGGCCTAACCCAAGTTATGGCTAGGAACCGTGTGTCACCTCAGAACCTTCTAAGGGTCCCCCCTATGTTTGAGATCCTAAAAATGCCATTTCTGGCCAAGCTGCAACAATGAAAATCTGACTTTTCACTGTTTGAAAGGCCAAAACATCGTAACTGACTGGAAAGCAGTAACCACTTAAAGCCTCGAAGGAAGACTCTAAACTGAGGGTGCGTGGGCATGACGAAAACAGGCCTGTCTGGTCTGTTGCAGCCCCTTTTCTAAATGCTGCTGCCTTCACCCACCCCTAAGAACTTGTGAGATCTCGTGAGTTTAATGGGGGACAGGTCGTACCTGTCTGAGACACCAGAAGAACATGCATAGCAAAACAAAACTCCTGAACCCATATCAGTCATTCATGCTTCTGCTACCATTATCTACCCCACATGTGCTTTTCAGGGTGCAAGGAGAAAATTACAACACTGGAGCCTTTGGGGAAATGCATACATTTGGTGCCTGTGCTGGGGACCATGCAAATTTCTAGGCTTGGCAATCAATCAGGAAGAAAACCAAATAGGCAGACCTACGCAGTTATGCTTTCCGGAGGGAATCCAGGCAAAGCCTGGTGCAAACCTGTTTGGAGGAGGGATGGATAGAGAGGAGGGACACCAAACACCCCTGTTGATAGGGTTTTAATAGACATATTATGCAGGAACCTGGTGTAAATATTCTATATACAGAAACCATTCCAGCTCATCTCCAGTGCCACACACACATTATTATCCTTTTGATTTACAGCTGTCTGGATTTCACATGACATGACAGTATTTTATCAGCTCTGGGAACTTGTGTAGATAAATGGCTCAGCCTCTGAGAGGTAAACACACGTCAGCCCGTGACAATTATTTCTTTCATTAAGGATGAAGGTGATGGATGTGGTCCCAATTGTTCAGTTTGGGGGGTAGGCACTAGTAATCCCATTATCACCTAGATGGGAGAAACCAGCAGATCAGTGTAGGTATTAAGATGACTCTGTGAAGCACCATTAAAATGACTGCATAGAAGGCTGGATAGGTGAGGGTGTGAGCTGCACAAAATGAGGAGACAGTTAACTGGGCTGAGACAGAGGGGGAGCTGACATTAAAAGATGCCCTCCTGCCCATGAAGAACCCCTCAGTGCCATTAATACTTTTCATACTCAAAGTGGAAGGCATGTTTGTCCCCTACGCATTTTATCCTCACAACAAACCCGGGAGGTGGGTTAGGCAAAGAGGCAGCCACTGACCCAACACCACCCAAGGAAGGAATGGGTAATCTGTAGCTACCCAGATTTTTCTTTTTTCTCTAGAAGGTTTACAATCCTATCAAATAAAATACAAACAATTGCAAAGAAGAAGAAAGGTGGGCGATGGTGAAAAAATTAAAAACTTCCTATCTTTAAGACATTCTCAACCAATTGAATTCTATAACATAGCAGACAATAAACTAAATTTGGGACTCAAGGTTACCTTCATCCACCCAAAGCTTGCTTGACTCCAATCAGGCTCATCTGATGATGGAAGCCTGTTGGAAGATTATTCCATAGCATGGGACCAGCAACATAAAATGCCCGACTTCTAGTTGAAGCCAGTTAGACTTCGGAAGCACAGGATACAGCTAACCACATTCCTCTGGATGATCTCAGCAATCGAGCTGGGATATAAGGGCCCAGGCAACCTGCACATCATCACAAGAGCCTCAAACCTTGCCCAGTAGCATATGGGCAGCCAGTGCAGATGTTCTAGCAGAGGTGTCAAATGCCGTCAGCCTCCTGCCTCTATCGGCAATCTAGCCACAGTTTTCTGCATTAGCTGGAGCTTCTGGAAGAGGCCCAAGGACAGCCCCACACAAAGCACATTACAGTAACCCAGTCTCAGGGTTACTAGTGCAAGGAATCCAGTGGGAAAGTTATCCCGATCCAAGTACGGCTGCAGCTACTGCTGACCCTCCAAGTGTCCCTATTTTCCAGGGACGTCCCTGATTTAGAGAAGCTGTCTTGGTTTCAGTGGTGGAGCTAGCCGCTCAGGCACCCGGAGCGGCTCACATGCCGTGCACCCGGGGGTGGGGTGATCCGTCCATGGGGGTGGGGCGATCCGCTCAAGGGGCAGCACGATTTGGCCAAGGGGTGTCATGATCCACGGGGGGGGAGGCAATCATAGCGCAGCGGCACGATTTGCCTTGGGGGGCCGATCACGGCGTGGTGGTGACTCGCCTGGGGGGATTGTGTCATCCCCTCTGGGATGACACCTGGTGTGGACCGTGCCCACCACACTCCTACGCCCCTGCCTGGTTTCTAATTTGATCCCAGAATGTCCCACTTTTCCTTAGGATGTCCCTATTTTCATTGGAAAAATGTTGGAGGGTATGAAATTATCCGTTTCATGAAGTATATATGAGCACAGCTGAACCTTCAAGGAACTTGATCCCGAGCCATTTAGGGCTTGAAAGGTTAATATCAGTGCTCAGAAATGGACTGGAAACCAGTGCAGATGGAGAACTGGTATGATGTGACCAAATCAGCCAGTCCCAGTTAGTAGTCTTATTGCCATATTTTGAGCCAATCCTTCTCAGACTGTTTACAAAGGTAGGCCCATATGTAACACCTCACAGTTATGAGTATGTGCATATGTGTTTAGGACAGAGGGCCTGGAGAGGAAGAGTCCTCCTAGAGTTTCAGAACTCCCACTCTTCCTGAGCCTCCTCCTCTTCATCTTGCACTCCTCAAAACAACTTGTATCAAGTTACTGGTGCACTGAGCAATCCCAAACGCTCATATATTTGTGCCTGAGAGCATAAGAGATCTCATACCTCGTGCAGAGGTCCCTGATGCTTGTATCTATAAATGAATTCTCACACCTGACTAAAAAACAATTAAAACAATTAAAGCCACCCTGTTAAATTTCACAGATCTCAATTATCTTCTCAGCGTACACTGCAGATTGATCAAACGTGGCAGATAAATTTTTCAAACTATATAGAGGAATGGCAGCATAGTCATTAAAAACCTTCCTCAATATGTGATATGTCTGGAGGACAGCATCCTTTTGTAGTTGGGCCAAAAGAGACACAAAAAATATTTGTTGTTTTTTCTTTTTTCTTTAAAAAATGTATTCCGGTGTGATTTATGCATCATGCCTGGAAATATCAGGACAAATAACCTGACATGTTGGTAAATCGCCTTATTCTTTTTATCACTATGATGCAGGGATGGAGAAGAAATTCACTTGGTCCTCATTTTTTAGTGAACTAATCTAATCGCATCTCCTGAACCAATACATGAAACATAATTATCCTTTGGATTTGACATCTCTGAATTTTTCAATATAGTTCTCAGCATTAACAAAGTACCAAAATAAATTTTAAAATACATATTGTAGGATAAAACACCTTGAGAAATGCATACATTGGGATAAAACACACACATTTAAATATGCATTTCTCTGATAAAATATTTATTATGTATTTAAATTCATTTTTCTATATGGATTTCAGTACAACTTTTTTATATAAAAATTTGCAAATTAATGGGGCAGAGCAAGCTTATGCATAGGTAAAGGTAAAGGGACCCTTGACCATTAGGTCCAGTCGTGACTGACTCTGGGGTTGCGGCGCTCATTTCGCTTTATTGGCCAAGGGAGCCGCCGTACAGCTTCCGGGTCATGTGGTCAGCATGACTAACCCACTTCTGGCGAACCAGAGCAGCGCACGAAAATGCCGTTTACCTTCCCGCCGGAGTGGTACCTATTTATCTACTTGCACTTTGACTTGCTTTTGAACTGCTAGGTTGGCAGGAGCAGGGACCGAACAATGGGAGCTCACAGAGCCCTAGGCTCTGTGGTTTAACCCACAGCACCACAAAATGCAGATGTGTTAGAAACTGACTGATCCATACATCTTTTCAGTTTCTCTCTCTCCCACACAGATATATGCACTGGCCTCTTATTAGCATGATCCATTCAGACTTGAGTACATAAAAGTGATTAAATGGGAGAAATGGAAACGTTTGTTGTTGTAGTACTTAATTCCTGAATCTCCAGTAATGCACAAAAGGAGAATGAAAACAACTGGCTTAAAGGTTTTCTCTTTGATATTGCAAGAGAGGACTTTTGCCCTCACTTCCTGCTTGTGGGTGTTCCAAAGGCATCTGATTGGTCGTTGTGCAGGATGCAGAGCCAGAGAGCAGGTTGGTGGTCTGGAGATTTTATTTAGGTTCTAAAGAGATGTCTGAGTATATGCAGGTTTTGATATGCCTTACCAATGCGGGTGCTCACCTAGACATACTTCCCCATCCACAGTGTGCTGTTCATCTGAGTCCTGTTGTACTAATTGATGGTCACCAGCGATTATGCACAACTATGGCTGGATTTCAGCAGTTATTTTTTGAATGGTGCTTTTTTGTTCCTTGGGTAGCGATTTTATTCATGTGAGCTTCTTTGAACATTGAGAAGGCAACACATAACTCTATCTATACGCAAGTAAATTAAACCCCAATGTGGGGGTGTTGTTGTTGTTGTTGTTGTTGTGTTAAAAAGTCTACTTTGTGATTTTTGACATTAGCAGTGGGCAGGCTGGAATCTACTCAGTAGCATTTCACCAGGTGACTGTGTTGTATCGCCATAAAAAAAAAAGATCTGTATTGGGTTTCGGTTTTCCTGTATGAAATTAGAAATCTTTTTAGGCCATCATTTCCTAACTCCCATGCATTGGCAATCTCACTTTTTGTAATTACAGCATGCTGACATCCATTGTCTATTACAGTGGTACCTTGGGTTAAGTACTTAATTCGTTCCGGAGGTCCGTTCTTAACCTGAAACTGTTCTTAACCTGAAGCACCACTTTAGCTAATGGGGCCTCCTGCTGCCGCTGCATGATTTCTGTTCTCATCCTGAAGCAAAGTTCTTAACCCGAGGTAATATTTCTGGGTTAGCGGAGTCTGTAACCTGAAGCGTATGTATCACATGTAGGGCAACATGTCAGGCTAAGGCGTGAAGCCGTGAAGACTTTGCAGCCACACTTACAAAGCTGGCTATGCTGTCCGGTCAACAAACTGAGAAATTCCTTTATGGACCCGGGTTGTTTCTTTGTTTTGTTTTTTTACAGCAGGGAACAATTGCAGGGCCTGCAGGCCTGCAAAACCAAGCAGAGCAAAGAGACATGTTAATCAGCACCACACAACAGCATGCAGACAGACAAGACTCAGAACTGAAGGGTGCTTTCCATGCTTTCCAAATGCAGGCTTCTTCTTAACAAGGGACCCATTTGCTTATTTATAATGAGCTGCCCTGGGAAAAGGACTGAAAGAGAGGGACACAGGATGTCATGAGGAAGGGGGGGTGGGAAGAGATCATTTTTATTCATCTATACAATGTGAAGGTCTAGGATGACTTCGGAGGTCATCTAGCCTAGGATGTCTTAGCCAAGGGTTTTTATTGCAATTTTGAGGGGCCAAAGGGACCACAATTAAAATTAGAGGGAAATGCTGGTGTTCTAAAGGAACTTTCCATGGAATAGTGAAAAGCTACCCAATTTTCGATCTATGATTTTAAATTTAACCTGGAAAATATAACACTTCAGAATATATCACTGCTCCTCACACAGGTTTGCACAACAGTAAGCTGAACTATGTTTCAGAAAATCCCCACTTGCCCATCAAGCTCACTGGATGGCCTTGGGCCATTTACTCTGTCTCAGCCTAACCCATCTCACAGGGTTACTGTGAGGATTAAATGAGCATAGGGAGAGCCATGTACACCACCATGAGGTCCTTGGACTAAAAGGTGGGATATAAATCTATCTACTGCATCTACCCATTCACCTAGCTATCTGTATCTGGGCAGATCTTAATAAGTCATTACAGATGTCGATGCCGTGGCAAATAGCTTTTGGCCATAGCTGTAGCTCTCTGACCAATCTCTAAATTATAACTCAATCTGCACATTGCTGTAGTCAGATCTCTTTGGGGTTGGGTGACAAAAGGCATTTCATCACTGTACCTTTCATCACTGTGCAGGAGATGGAATTCCAGCAGGGCCAGGTTGTCATATCACAATGCTACAGGGACAATAAACATAGCCCAACCTGCATCATTTTTATCCAGCTGTTTGGTATCTACTTACTTATCTACTGCAATCCTCTGCAGTTGCAGAATTTCTTTAATTTACTCTATCCTTAGCAGATATCCATCCAGTCCAAGAGAGAAGAGAAAGATAGAAGGGGATCCATATTTCCAGGACTTATTCCATTGCCCACAATGCCTGCTGCAATTTGAAAGCACTGCTGTTATTATTTTTTTCAAAAAATCCCAGCCAATCAATAGCCTTCTCCCACAGCAGTCTTTCCATTAATTGACAACTGCAGCCAAGGAAGTCGTTTTTCCTTTCCATAATGTACCAATTACTTTTATCTTCTGTGTTTCAAGACCTTGAGCAAATCTCCCGTTTTGTTGGTGAAAGATGAAAAAAAAAATCTTATTAAGACAGAATCTAGTGGTTGAACATTACAGATTCCGTGTCCTTTGTGATAAGTAACAGCCAGCTGGGCTGGTGCAGAACATTCATGAGATGAAGGAGGAGGTGGTGTCCTCTGCTGCCATTCCATATACAAAAACCAACCAGACTTATTTCAGCACTAGGAGGAGGACAGCAGCCTCCACTACACCTGAGGGCAACAGGCTAGCATACGGAGGGTGAGGCAAGCTGTATGGTACACCCAGCTCTGTTCCCCAGCTTCTTGCCATCGCTCCCCACCACTCAGCAGCTGGCATCTGAAGGAGCCACCCCACTTGGCCTAATAACAAGAATGCTGCTGGATTAGGCCAAAGGTCCATCTTGTCCAGTTCTCTTGGTGGCCAACCAGGTGCCTATGGAAAATCCACAATCAAGACCTAAGTGGGTAGGGCTGGCTTTAATTTAAAGCCAGCTTTCCTATAAGTGTATCTAAAACATGGCAAAGAAAGAAGCTATCTTCACAATCTCAGAAAGGTGAAGTGTAGGTTTGGGAGCTGGATCTAGCAAAGCCAGATCATATAACTAGATCATATAACATATATGAGGAGAGGGAAGAAATTCAGTTCAGTTTGCATTAAGGGCAAAGCAACCAATTTCACACTTTTCTGTAACAAGGCTGTCCTTCAAAATCCACATTTCTCCAAAAATTTGCAGTGCAGTTCTGCAACCAGGTAATGTATACAAAAATGCATATACTAGGGTCGTGTGTGCACTAAAATGTGTACATTAGCAATAATATCATATGTTACATATGTGGAAATTGCTTTGCAAAAATGTGTATATTAGGGGCAAGTCCTATTCCTGTGGCTGCAATTTGTTCAACTGTTTTTAATACTGAATGTTAAATTGCTGTAACCCACCCTGGGACAAGTAATTAATAAGAATAAGAATGAATAAGAATAATAGAATTAATAAGAATAATAGAACCGTGCACCAACATACTGATGAATTTTCATAAGGACTTTTTAAATTCTTTTTTTAAAAAAACTGATGTGAAAATGCAGAGAACTGAACTTAAGTCTGGAAAAGGAGAAACGAGGACTGATGAATTCACCCATCCCTGGTCTTCTCCACGCCCTTCTAACATTATCAACATGAATAACCATTATCAGACAATTTATTGCAATCATCCTTAAAATACAGCTAGGGAAATGTATTTTCAGAAGAAGCTGTAACATCAATCCCACTGCAGGCCAATTTCATTTATTTAATTTCTATGCATATAATAATAATAATAATAATAATAATAATAATAATAGTAAAACTGCATGAATATAAACTGTATGCAGCCTGAATTTTAGATGTAAAATATGCAGGCACATCTGCTTTAAAATACAAATCTCACAAACACCACTTGCATCTGGTTTAAATGGGAAGATTCTCAAAATGTGTGTGTGTGCCCTCTACACCTGACAGGGTATACATGAATTTTGTACTTGCATAGAGATGTGTGGTTAAAAGTAAAATAAAAGGAGAATTAGTCCTGATATTGGAATTTGTCTGCCATATTGCATGTTGCTGAATTAGTTGCCTGAGGCTAAATGATAGATACTACCATAAATAGTGTGTGTGTTTATCCCCTTGCAACTTTTAGTAATGAGGATATATTAACTCAAGTTGTTTACAACAAGACATTGGTCTTGTTCTCATTAAAGTCAATAGGAGTTTGCATAGGACACTAATGGGGATGGAGGGGGCTGGAATTCCAATTCACTCTGTACAGGGGTTTTGATGTCTGGTGTTTTGTGGAGCTTCATTGAAATAACAGTAATTTTTAAAGGGACAGTGCCACCAAAGGACTCGGAACATGCCCGACTGCAATGTATGTGTCCCAAAGAGGAATTGGGAGCCGAACATTTGCCCCTCCAGCAAATGGACAGGTGGCTTGCACAATCCTTCCTCTCCTTTTGAACTGACACACCAGACGTGCAAGAAGAACTGTGTTGCCCAGTCCTCTCCTGCTCTCTTTAGCTAATGAAGCCTTGTGCCCTTCCTTTCCAGAGCTGGGACACCTCGGCCAACGCAAATGCACATGATGAAAGAAAGAGCCCCTTCCTTTGTACCAGGCAAAGCGGCAATGATTAATGCACCAGTGGTAATGAATCTGCACTGAAGGATTAGCGGCACGAAGGCTGTGCCTCTCCACTACTGCAGAAGCTGGCGCTGATAGGACAGCTGGCGAGAGGGGACACCAAATTCAATTTGCTCCTCATTTGCATACATATGACAACCATCTGTGCTAATAGCACTGCAATGTCTCCATTAGGCTACCTTCAAGTGTACTGAGCTCCACTACACTCCAATTAGGCTTTTAAGTGGGAAAGCTTAGAGCATAAATATTTGCAGAGGGGACAGGACGGCTCGCTGAGCCATGGCTCCTTCTGCTTTTCCCTCCCTATCAAGGTTGACTCTAGTCCAAGACAGGCACTGGAAGAAGCTGTTTCAGTGCAACTTATGCCTCACATCACCTTGTCCTCCTCATTCCAAAGAGTGTCCCATCCAGATGCACAGAAATCCCACCATCACCAGTGCATACCACCAGAAAATCAATTTAGCTGTAGTAAAGCTGTCTAGGATGATCCCAATAAGATTTTTCTCCCAGAAATCACAGCAGCATTGCCTCTTCTAGCGTGAGTTTTGGAGACATCTTGCTCTTTTTTGAACTTGAATTATCAAGCTGCAGTCTCTCTGTAAATCACTGGAACAAACTGTTCATCAGTATTCCTGTAAAAGCACAAATGGGCCATTGCACATTTGGAATGGTGCTCATTTGGAGTGCTCATGCATGCACAATTTAATTGCAATTAAGATGGTAGTGCCTCTGTTGATGCGTCTACTCCTTCTGCTGGAAGGAAATAGCTTAAAAGAGTTGGAGCATTTTTACTTTGGGATTTCACACCTGTACTGGGATAACCTCATTGCCTCAATTCAGGCCACAGGTGACAGAACTGAATTTCTTAATACATGCTAATTCACCAGTTTCCCACTGGAGTTTATGTTGGTCTAGCTATGTTGGTACAAGCCACTGTGGGTGCCATTTCTCTCAAAATACCTTTAGGATATGAGTGTCTGTGGAATTATGACCTACGCTGAAAAATTAAGCTATTAAGACTGCACTGCTAAATTCATTTACCTTGGAGTAACTTAGAATGACTTACTTCTGAATAGATATGCCTAGGATTGTGCTCTAAATATACACACTAGAGGTTTTTGATGAGCTAGGGGAGAGTCTTTGTCATATGACTTCCTTAACTGAGCATGTTCCTTAGCTGAAGGTGTTGGACTTGTGAAAGCACATGTACATTTTTCATTGCGTTTAGGTCTGGAATAGGGCTCAATCTCAGTTGGACTAAAACTTCCCCACTGAATCCCTTGGGGTTGTCCACTGACTTTGTATAACAGAGAGAGGTTTGTGCATCAATAAATTCTGCAATGGAGCAGCAATGGCTATTAGCCATGAGAGATAAACAGAACCATCACACGCCAATCCAATACACCTGGATACAAGGAGCAGGTGACAAGCATAGGGAAGGGTTGTGACTCAGTGGTAGTCCATGCTTTGAACATAGGAAGTCCCAGATTCAACCCTTGACATCTCCAGGTATGGCTCCGCAGAACCACTGAGGAGTTGCTTCCAGCCAATGTGGACAACACTGGGCTATATTGGACCAGTGGTATAAGGCAGCTTCTCACTTTCTACCATCGACATTCTACTGGGCTTCAAACCACCAAGAGACATCTGATCAGCCACCATTGGAACCAAGATCACTGGTCTTTGTTAGATCCAGCAGGGTAATTCTGAAATCCCTATATGCTGGGAGTCAGAGAGATCTCACAGATGCTTTTGATTCTCCTCACTGTGTTGCTTTGCTCCTCGGCCATCATGTTCCGATTACTGATTCCCCTGTATGTTCATTTCTGTAATGGCTCTATGTTTGCAGGGCTCCTGCTCTGATTAACACACTGGCCCCATACTCTGTTGCTCGTGGGTTAGCTGACATGGGGCATTAGCTGGCCAGTTACTTCTCGTAGCCCTGGGGGACAAATTAGGTTGCCTGTCAGAATTGTCTTTAGTACCAAATTATTTTTGCCTGTGTTTTTTGGTTTGCGCTGATGGAGAAATACATTTCCCTTGTGGGTTTCAATGGGTTTAAGGTTAAAGGCCAGCCCATTAATCTACCCCTTTCGCCTGTCTGTTTTTTAACCCACGTGCTCATGCATTGCTAAGGTAATTTGGGAGGGTGAGGGGGCCGAAGTGGGCTTGAGACCACTACATAATGGAAGCAAAAGCCAAGAATGTACTCTGCACACCTGGGAAGCAGGTGATAATTAACCCTAGGAGAAAACACATTGACAAAAATATTTCACAACTCTTGCTTTACCTCCATTCGTGTACAAAATCAGTGGGGAATTTAATCAGAGACAACTGGTTGTGCTCAGGTTTTGTAAACCACCAAGAAATCATCAATAAAAGGGGGCCTATGAAAATCTTAAGCAGACAAACTCCCCCTGCTTGGTGACCCTGGAAAGATATCACAGGCATTGTTGGGTGGTTATCTAAGACATTGATTAAATATGAAGATTATAGCTAAGATCCTGTGATGTACCTCTGTTCCCATAAGAGGGTCAGGAATTTTTGCTAGCTCTCTCCTCCATCTGCAGCCCCCCACAGCAGGTCTTACAGCAACCTCAAGGGACACCCACCCTCCAAATGCCAAGGGGAAGGATGGGGGAGAAAGGGGGCTGCACAGGTAAATAAGTGACAGAAAAGCCTCACTCCATGAAGGTGGCCTCCATTTTGTTTGCAGAAGGTAAAATTAGAATCCAAGCTCAAATGCATGTTTCCCTCTATTTCTGATGTTCAGAAATAGAGTGTCAAGTGTTATTGCTTCTGTAGCCAAAACAGCACCACTGATGCACAAGAGGGAAGCATCTACGTGGTTGTGGGGAGCCTCACAGTTTGCAGAAGTACAAAACAACTTTAGGGGGAGAACCCTAAAGGAAGGGGAGCATACCACTTGCCAAAGTGAAGCAGGCCTGGGTCTAATTGGTGTCTGGATGGGAGACTGCCTGGGAACCACAAGGTTGGCTCCTTGGGGTCCATGATAGAAGAAAGGAGGGTTGTCAGTGCAGGAAATTAAAGAAATTAAAGAAATAACAGGCTAGGGCTTATCCACACTTCTCCAGTCTTTCCAGGCACAGGTCCACACTTTAAAGCTCTGTGGCCAAGTGCTCTCTCGCTGTCTCGCTCTCTTTTTGCTTCAGAGCTTTCCCCACAGAAACACATTCTTTAAAGCTTAAATGCAACAAACGACAATTTGAGTCTTCCTTGGATTGCTATTTGCTCCAATTCAGCTTGAAAGAGTGGGTTTTCACAGGGGGGGTGGGGGGAAGAGTGCCCAGATATGGAACTTTAAAACACAGACCAAGCCTGCAAAGAGTGGAGGAAAGCTGTGTGGATAAGCCCTATACTAAGGGTCTAACTAACTATAAAATCAGTGTTCTATATTCTTGCACCTGCCTCTTATAGGTGTGTACAGGCTCTGATTTGCATCAGCTCAACATGCAAAGCTTTAAAGATAAAGGTAAAGGGACCCCTGACCATTAGGTCCAGTCGGGACCGACTCTGGTGTTGCGGCGCTCATCTCCCTTTATTGGCCGAGGGAGCCGGCGTACAGCTTCTGGGTCATGTAGCCAGCATGACTAAGCTGCTTCTGGCGAACCAGAGCAGCGCACGGAAATGTCGTTTACCTTCCCGCCAGAGCGGTACCTATTTATCTACTTGCACTTTGATGTGCTTTCAAACTGCTAGGTTGGCAGGAGCAGGGACCGAGCAACGGGAGCTCACCCCGTCGCGGGGATTCGAACCGCCAACCTTCTCATCGGCAAGCCCTAGGCTCTGTGGTTTAACCCACAGCTTCATACACTGGCCAGGCAGAGCCTCCAAAGCAGATTTATAAGAACCAGAACTTGACAAAAGATTAATGAGTTGGATATTTTCTAATCCAGCCCTGAACTCACATCCTTAAGTGTGTGTTTGCTTTGAATCAGTTGGCTTTTACAAGATAGAGCCCAGAACAGACCACAAACAGCTGGCGCTGTCCTGCGCTCTGAGTCATCTTGTCCCTGCATTAGGGCCCCAGGTTTTGTCCTGGGAAAGTGAGTAATTCAGTAAAAGAGTCGCTGCTGATGTGTAATGACTCTTGTGATGTTTGGATAGACATTGCAGTGGGTGTCTATTGTTCTCCTCCTTTCAATTGGCGCACTGCCGCACTTATTTGTGAATAAATTTATGCAGGCGTTTGTGTGCCAGCCTAGCCCCCTTCATGCTATTTTTAAGCTTGAATGTGTGCACAGCTGTCTGTGTACAAATTCAGCCAGAGTTTCCAAAGGCAAAAGAAAATCAGAGGGTGCCAGGATTCTTAGTGCAGGCTTCTTGCTTCATTGCATCCTCACCACTGTTGTGTATTTGTAATATCCGAGTTGCACCTCTGCCTAAAGGCGACACACCTGGTGTGGAGAAAGTGGACAAGAAGAAACCTCTGTCAAAATTCTTCATCCAATGAGGCTGAATATGTGGGAGGGTCAGGAGAGACAAAAGGGAGTACTTGTTCATGCCATTCTTCTCAATCTATAGAATGTGCTCCCACAGGGTGTAATGATGGCTACCAGCTTAACATAAGACTCTAAGTGGTAAGTGGCTTCTCTTTGGGGACATTGTTTACTACTGTGCAGGTGGCAATGACCTAGAAGGACTGCATTATACATCAACTTCTGTGTAAATTTGGTAAATTTGACAAATGCCCCAGAGGTATAATTTTATTCCCAGAGGTCTGGGTTAGGGAGAATGAGGGTCTGACCACAGGCAGTCCCTTGATCACAGCTGAAACAACCTTTGGCTGGTGCTGCAAAACAAGAGGCTTGAAGAGAGGAGAGAGAGAGAGAGAGAGAGAGAGAGAGAGAGAGAGAGAGAGAGAGAGAGAGATGTGTCAGTTGCCCTGACATCTAAAGCTTGGATTAATTAGGTTGTTTAATGGGGTCTGACAACATCTGAAGCAGCACAAATTTCCCTGAAAGGAAGGAAAAGGGAGTTGTGGGATTGTTGTGTGTCCTCCCCCCCCCCATCCCTTAGACTCGCTACACTGCCCAGGAAGCAGAGATTCTCTGATCTTGTTCTGTGTGCTAAGAGATCGTTAGTGAAACAAGCCAGGCAGTACATTTCTAGCAAGCTCAGGCACTCCAAGCTGTCCACAATTAATCACATGTCGCATGGAAAAGGATGGAACTATCTAGCTATGATCCAGGTCTCATGTCTGTAATCCTGTCCCAAGCAAATTTCTCATGGTCATTGTATGCCCAGGATCATCAGCTCCCATAGCTGGCCTTTATGTTTGTATCTGTAACAGAAGGCTGCAAGGACCGAGGCGCCCTGTTCCTGCAGCGCGTTAATGGCCAGGCTGTTCGGGAATATCTGGTGGGAATCCGTGGTCTCAGAGTGTTAATAGTGGCTCCTTAAGGAGGAAGAGGAAGGTGTTGTTTGGCGAAGCACAAACTCCTCTCTGAACTATCCATTGTTGGAAGGAAGGAAGGAAGGAAGGAAGGAAGGAAGGAAGGAAGGAAGGAGTCATACTTCAGTAGTAAATTTCTCAGGTTTAGGTAAAAGTTAAAGGACCCCTGGACGGTTAAGTCCAGTCAAAAGTGACTATGGTGTTGCGGCGCTCATCTTGTTTTCAGGCCAATGGAGGTGGTATTTGTCCACAGACAGATAGCATGACATGTGGTCAGCATGACTAAACCACTTCTGGTGCAACGGAACACCATGACGGAAACCAGAGCGCACGGAAACACCGTTTAGCTTCCCACTGCAGCAGCACCTGTTTATCTACTTGCACTGGCATGCTTTCCAACTGCTAGGTTGGCAGGAGCTGGGACAGAGCAACAGGAGCTCACCCCATCGTGGGGATTCGAACCACCAAGTTTCTGATCAGCAAGCCCAAGAGGCTTAGTGGCTTAGACCACAGTGGCATCATCACTGGCATCTCTAGGTAGAGTTGGGAGGCACCTTCATCTGAAACCCTAGAGAGCCACTGCCAGTGAGGTCAATGGACCAATGGTGTGATTTAGTATAAGAGAACTTCCTGTGTTCTGTGTCCAAAATGTCAATGTTGATGCATGATTGACCCAGAAGAAAGGGGGCTCAATTGCTGCCCCCCTGACGCAGGAGTATAACTGGCATAATCTCAGACTTTACCCATTTAATGAGTGTCCACTCTTTGGGATTTTAGCCTTGTTTTAAATGTATGGGGTGGGGTTGGTTTTAACTGTTTTTAACTATTTTACATATAAATCACCTTCATACGGTGCTTTAGAAGGTGATTGATAAATTAACTGTGAATTAACTATAATAACAAGAAGAACAAGAACAGCTGTTTTCTCTTTACATTTACAGGTAGGGTTGAATATGTCAGTGCTTTAAAACTTGCCTGTAGTGAGTGTGGAGATTTGTAAGGCGTGTTCTAAGAGAACCAACAACAGTGCCCTTGTTTCAGCAGTAACGGAATGAACAATGACGGCTATAAAGGTTAGTTCTATTTTTAAACAGGAATAAATGACATCATCGGGATCATGGCTCTCTCCACCCCTCTGCCTCCAACAATAAACTAGTCTCCCTCCAACTAGTCTCCCTCCCCTCCATTCCCCACCCCACCCCAAAGTTCATCACTGATGAACTGGTAGCTGTAGCTGAAGTTTGATAGAAATGCAGAAATGGCCACATTAATGGCAGGTTTAGTTTTGCTCCCTTTTGACAAGCAGAGAGAGAAGGAGGACAGCACTGGCTGGGACTCATCTGGTGCAATAATAAAGGATATAACCTTGCCCTGAGGTCTCTGATATGAAGTAGGGCAGCTGGTTGCTGGCAGGGTGCATTGGAGAGTGAGCTGGGCAGCAGGTGGAGTCCATCCATGAGATGATTATTTAACACTCCTGAACAGAGCACAGCTAAACAGAAGGGATATAAGAGCATTTGAAACAGGGAACCAGCTAAATTCCCAGAATATTGTGAATGATGCCGTTACTCCCTTTCACATCCTCATTTCTTGCTGCTGCAGAAAACTCCATGGACTCCTTGCTGTACAGTCTGCAAAAATGCATACAGATTGACAAGAGAATCATCCTATAGGGAAGGAAAAGAAGTCACACTATAAGCAGCTCTGAAATGTCTACCTTGTGTATCTCTTCTACCTGGCTTGTTTATTGCTTGTCTTCAGTGCTGGAGAATGCAATTTCAATGAAGGACTCTTAAAAGCTAGCAGATCTGTTAGTTTAAACATTTGTTAGGGTGGCATTTGATGCTAGCCTAACTCAGATTAAACCCATGGAAGTTAATTGACATGACTAAATTTGGTTTATTAATTTCAATGGGTCTACTCTGAGTAGGGACTCAGCCATACAGCTGCAAATAAAGCGTTTTAAATGTGTTGTAAAAGCACAATATACAAATATGACACTAGATGGCGACAGTGAGCTATGTAAAATTCAATGTATTTTTCAAAACATTTTTTCAAAAGGCATTTTCACAGCATTTGTGTGTGTGTGTAGATTCCATCTAGGACTTAGCTGAACACAACTCACAGGGCCGGATTCACCTAACAAGTGCAATCCACACAAGCTGATGCAATGTGCTTCCCCACTCCCCATCCTTTCTCCGTACCCCAGAAATTGGCTCTATGAAAGTCAGGAGAACCGCCAGGACAGAATGTGAGGGAGGAGATGTGGGGTCATTCCATCTGGCAAGCTGCAATGCTTGTGTTGATGGGACATTCAAAATAGTGCAACATTGAATTCCACCCACAGTCTTAAAGGTGGTACAGGCCTCTTCCTCTTCGTTCCTACCATTAAAGAAGCTTTTATCAAGGAATGGTAATATTGACCAATTCCTTGCTTTGAAGCCTCTGGACCAAACATTGCTGAGAGATTGGTTCAACTGCATCATTAGCTGAGCATGTGACTCAAATCCCAAATAAGAAGCCACAGGATTATGGAAGTGCTATGTCCACAGACAGCGGTTCTTATTTCTTTCATCTTTTTATTGACTTTAGTGCACAGAAGGGAGAGGCTATGGCATATACAGTATACCGAGCTACTTTTTCCTCAGTGGAAATGGATGCAGTTAGTATCACATGCCCTGTTCAAGAATTCCACCCATAGTGGAAAAGATTGCTGGGGCTGGAGGTGGGACTAAAACAGATTTGCATTGTGGGTAAAATAATTCCCTCTGATAACATAAGTACCTCATGTTAAGTACTTAATTCATTCCGGAGCTCCGTTCTTAACCTGAAACTGTTCTTAACCTGAAGCACCACTTTAGCTAGTGGGGCCTTCCACTGCTGCCACGCTGCCGGAGAACGATTTCTGTTCTCATCCTGAAGCAAAGTTCTTAACCCGAGTTACTATTTCTGGGTTAGCGGAGTCTAAAACCTGAAGCATCTGTAACCTGAAGCGTGTGTAACCAGAGGTACCACTGTATAAGCTTGACCTGTCCACGCAGAAGGTTTAATCCCCGGCATATCAAGATAGGACTAGGAGTATTCCCAGTCTGAAACCCTGCAGTGCTTCTGCCAATCACTGTAGACAAAGCTGAGCTTGATGGACCAAGGGTCTGACTTGGTATGTAAACAAAGACATATGCTTTCCTGAACACACACAACAGCCAAACGATCCGTTCAGAAGGGCATGCATTATTTGGTGCATTATTTCCAGGATACCACTGCTGCGTATTTTAAAAGCAGCAAAACACTATGTGCAGGCATACATCCTTCAAATCAGATGTGGCACACCCACATTAAATGAGTAGTTATTTTTTTAAAAAATAATAAATACATTTAACCAGAGCAGTAAGACAAGCCACCTCCAGGCGAGTCAAAGCAGGGAGTGGGGGACAAAGGAGGCAGCAGCGGCAGCAGGTGAGTCTTCCCAGAGAGAGCAAAGGGGGGGGGGACACACTATTATAGTTTCTTTGTACCAACAGCTGCACCAGGGCTGCAAAGGCCTAATTCAAACATAACATTCCCACAGTGGTGTGATTGCTGCTGGAAATTGTTTCCACATGGGCAGGGATCCTGCAGCAAAAGGAATGGTCGAATCTGGCACCCCTGTGGGACTTGACAGATCATGCCATAACCGTCCAGGCCAGTGTGGGATGGCAGAAAAAGTGTTGGTTGCAAACTGGGGAGACTGAGGATCAAATCCCTACCCCAGCTACAAATAGGGCTGAGGTCAGCACCTGGCATCCTCAAACAGCAAGGATCCAGAAATGAAGGTTGTTTGGTGTCCTCGGGTCAGTTTCTCCCTCTCTAGCCTATTGTGAGGACAAAGCGGTGAGAAAATGTGCTGGGCTTTTGGAGGAAGGATAGATTTACATGTAATGCACAAATCATGACAATGCTTATTTATTTAACAAAATTTATATATTGCTTAATCATCCATAAACTAAGCTTTTTTAAATTTTAAATTGCCCCCTCTCTCTGAGAGATGCAGCCGTGGTGTGGGCACACACACCACTCAGAGGGTATACATAGAAAATGTTAGGATAAATTATTTCCATAGAATGTGTGGGACGATCTTGTGTCTCCAGCTCCCATCACCCTTAAGCATTTGCCATGCTGGCTGAGGCTGATGGGAATTACAGGCCCAGGGATCGTGCACCTCTGTCCCCAACCCCCCAGAAAACTGAAGGACAACATCAACTGATTTGGGTCAAAACAGGCCACAACGTTATTGAATACAGATGTAAGGGGTTTGGCTTGGGCATAGGGCAATCAAATACTTCTGGCCCGCATGCTGGAAGTCAATCCATGTGCAGAGGTTCCTAGGACTTACATCAAATAGGGTGACTCCCGCAAGGATCAGCATCTGAGAGAGTGCCATTGGCCCTGGCACCTGGCTGGGCATAAGGACATGGTAACGCCCCCCCCCATTCCTTTAACGCTATACCCTAGGAGTTGGAGCCCAATGACATCTGGGTGGCCACAGCATTCCTTGCCCCTGCCGTAGAAGAACCCAGGTTTTGCAGAAGAAGCTTTGGGCCACTGCAAAAACATTTGAACTGACCCTGAGGCAGGCAGCAGAGAAGGTGACAGAGTGGGTGCTGGCACAGGTACACTTATATGAATAGAAGAGGAGGAAGGGAAAGGGAGGAGAGGGAGATAGGAGGTGGAGATGCTTTGAGCTTTCCTTTGAATCAACAACTATGTTAGGATGGCTATTCTTTCCCTGCCCTGGGTAATGTGCATGCAACATGATGTCCTTAAAAAGGTGGATTTTTTTTTGTCTGTATGGAAGAAGATGGATGCGATAAATAATGCAGCCTGCTTGGTGGCACTTCTGAATTATACAGCGCAGCTCTCTCGTTTGAGATAGCAACATGCTAATTACCCCTGGCTGGCAAGAGCCCCTTATTCCACTATCCATTCACAATCTTGACAGCATTAAGTATGTCCCTCTATGCTGCTTTAATCACCGATGCAGAGTTTAAGCAGCACTTGCTCTGTCCCTAATGATGCCGGCTTGAATGCGGAATTGATGTTGACAAAATGCACCTTGGCACTTGTGCTGGGGAAGAGGGAAGTTGTTTCCACCCCTCCCTGGCAAGAGACACAAGTGCTATCAATTCAGAGTGACAAAACATGCAGCAGAGTCAATACCAAGATCCCTGGATTTCGGGGGGGGGGGGACCTTGGAAGAGCTCACATCTGAGTGTTTTACTGCACCCTCTACTGGGCAAGGATGATAGGCAAGGAAAATATACATACAGTACATACAATCCAGAGCTTTGGCTATCTAGCAGCTACCACATGTTGTATTGCAGGTTTTTTGGTTTTTTGGGCCAGTGTCACTTGTGACGGTTAAACTGCTGTTTACAATTCTGTTTCTAAATTGTGTAAGCTACATCGACTGAAATGAACAACTGATTTTAAAATGACTCTCGTTGGCTTTTTAAGACTGCTGTGACAGCATTCGCAAGTGACAGGTTGTAAATGTTTCTGCAATGAGAAAATTCAGCTCAAATACTGGGGTTGGTGAAAGTGCCACTCCACCTCCTTAACCTCTAGCCAAAATAATAATAATTGGGATTGTAAATATCTGGGATTGCTTTCAGGGCAAGGACTTACCTGTTAGTGGCATAGTGGTGATTTCATCCTGCTTTTTGTTTCTTTTAAAAGCTTGATTTACTATGAATGCAACTTTTTAAGAAGACCCTCTCAGCCATTGGCCATTACTCCCCACCCCCAGTGTCCCTTCGAGCAACGTTGCTCTATAACATTGTGTCATTCCAGGGGCGATGCTGGCAGGGGGAATTGGCAGCCCCCACTGGTGGTTCCCTGTAACAATGATTGTAGAACCACAGGATCTTTCCCAGGGGGGATGGGACCAGCAGGAGGCACCCACCAATAGGACTGTGCCTGTTGCAGTGAAAATGCCCTTTGTCTTTTGTTGTGGGGATGTGGTATTGTTGTTGTTTAGTCGTTTAGTCGTGTCCGACTCTTCTTGACCCCATGGACCAGAGCACGCCAGGCACTCCTGTCTTCCACTGCCTCCTGCAGTTTGGTCAAACTCATGTTGGTAGCTTCGAGAACACTGTCCAACCATCTCATCCTCCGTCGTCCCCTTCTCCTTGTGCCCTCCACCTTTCCCAGCATCAGGGTCTTTTCCAGAGAGTCTTCTCTTCTCATGAGGTGGCCAAAGTATTGGAGCCTCAGCTTCACGATCTGTCCTTCCAGTGAGCACTCAAGGCTGCTTTCCTTAAGAATGGATAGGTTTGATCTTTGTGCAGTCCATGGGACTCTCAAGAGTCTCCTCCAGCACCATAATTCAAACGGTCCAGCTCTCACTTCCATACAGAGAACTAATTGAGAAACCCTTCCTAAATAAATCTACCGTATCTTTCGCTCTATAAGACACACCAGACCATAAGATGCACCTAGTTTTTGGAGGAGGAAAACAAGAAAAAAATATTTTGAATCCCAGAAGCCAGGACAGCAAGAGGGATCGCTGCACAGCGAAATCAATGATCGCTCTTGCTGTTCTGGCTTCTGGGATAGCTGCGCAGCCTGCATTCGCTCCATAAGACGCACACACATTTCCCCTTACTTTTTAGGAGGGAAAAAGTGTGTCTTATAGAGCGAAAAATATGGTACTTCCTTAGGTTTCAGTTAACTACATGCATAAGGGCAACAATCAATACAGTACAAGGGAAGGTTTGCTGATGTTTTCTTCTCTCCTGTCCTGCAAGAGCAAGAAGCATTCATTGTCCAGTAAGATGCAAAAGGCATTTCTGCAATTTTGCTGTGACTTCCCATGCTTTCACTAAAAATGGAAATAAAAATCCAACCACTTGTTTCACTTAAGTGTGAGGCTTATCATTTGAAGACAAGCACACCCTGGGCTACTACTGACACTAGCCAGGGGACCCAGGGGCACTAGGAAGCTGGACCTATTGCCTCTCAGGAAGAACACCATGGCAAGAGGGAAGACCAACTCAGACCTCAGCCTGCGATACAGCCTACGAAAGAGCCACTGAGACAATGGTTGCTTTCCTCCTTCCCCCACTCATTCAGTTTCCCTTTTCTGTCTATCTTTTAGATTTCAAGCCTGCGAGCAGGGTCTGTCTTTTAATATATGTGCAGTGCTTAGAAAATTTAATGCGATTTTATAAGAGAGTAATAACACTACTTGAGGTGCCCTGCCCAGGTGCCAGAACGTCTGGTGTGTGGGAGAAGGATGTAGGCTTGAATATTCAGTGATGAGAGGGCTGTGGTTGGGATAGACTTCATTCCTTCGTTCTTACCAGAGAAATGTACCAGCAGTAGGTTCTACAAAAGAAAATAGGTTTTAAGGTGAAGACTTATCAAACCCTGGCTCACATTGCCCTGACTCATTATGGAAGTAAAAAAAATAAAAATCAAAGAGATTTATACCTGAGATCCTAGAGGGGTCAGATTTGTTACTTCCTACCTATTGAAGAAAAGAGTTACTACTTTTTAAGGGCAAATGCCCTTCACAGAAGAAATACGCTTTAAAAATACTGCATTCCATAATCAGTGATAGCATTGCTGTGTAATAATGGCGCAAAGCTGTTGTATCCCATAGCTAAGCTGCAAGAAGCATATGCAAAATCAGATTTTCTTCCATTTCATCTCCAACCTCCCTACTTGCATATGGCCTTCTGTGAGTCAGCAAATTCATCCTTTGTTGCCTTATCATTAGTAACCAGAGGCAGCAAAAAGTTTCCCAATCATTTCCAGCCTCTTAGATGGAAATGAGTCAATACCGACATGGCAGAAGGGCAAAGCTTGTAGTTAAACACTGAGGGCAGAATGGCTTTCATATTGTTTTGCAAATGCAAGCAAAATATTCCTGTTTGGTGAAGCAGTCCCTTTAAAGAATCCCACGATACTGATAAAGCAAAAATGTGTCACTGATCAGTGTATATATGTAAAATTACTTTAGCTTTTGCAATTTCTATTGCTTGGCTTAATTTAAAATGGTAAACAACAAATCCCAGTCCTATGTTTTCAGCCAAGGCTTCAAAAGAAGCCAAACAATCAGATTTTTTTAAAAAAGAAAAGTTTTAATCAATTAAAAAAAGAAAGTAGCACAAGTCCCACCAGCACTATTTACATGTATAAACACCATGATGTGCTAGGCAATGCCCAAAGGAGAACTAAGACCATAAGAAGAGCCCTCCTGGATCACATCAGTGGCCCATCTAGCCCAGCATGGTGACCCTTTTATCCCAACGCTTGTTCAGCATTCTCATTCTGGGGTGTGGGAGCAATACTGAAGAAGAAGAAGAAAAAGGGTGTGCACAACTCACACGATTTGCCTTGGATAACTCTCTCTCTCTCTCTTTCTCATGTTCTTTCCACTTCAATCTGTAATTCAGGTTCTGAGCCATTCTGAATAAAACTGGAGCTCCATGTTCCCTGAAGATATTCTTTAAAAAGGCTATAGCTTTTTCATCTTTGGGACAAAGTGGATGGAATTTGCAGGCAAAGGAGTGGATTAAGGTGGCCAAGTGGTATATATTCTTGCTTGTACATTAAAAACCAGGGCGACCAGGGTAGAGGGAAGTTGGTCACAGCAGGAGGGGGAGAACCTCTAGTTTCTTCAGTAGCCTGCCTCTTGGGCCCCCTGCCCTCCAGCCTCCACTTCTGCCTCTGAGTCTGGACTGCTCTCTACCACAGCTTCTTTCTGCTCACTAAGCCCTGTTACCTCTGTCGTTTCTTCTCACTGTCTCCTACCTCTTCTCCCTTTGACGAACCTGGCTCTGAGCCTTCTTCCCTTGGGGGTTCACCTGCTGGTGCCTCCCACCACTCCATGACATTACTTGGCCCACACACAGAACCACTACACACCTCTGGAAAAGAAAGCACATTTTCCCATGGGGAACAATGGTTTTAGATCAATACTTCAGGGTTGGTTTGAAATGTCACAGAGATGGAATAACTGTTCCTAGGGCAGAAACAATCTTTTCTCCAAAGCTCCTTCTTAGCAAGCAAAAGCAGTGGCGCCGTCAGCTCTCTCTCATCCCTTTTGCCTCAATTCTCCTCCTCTCCACTTCAGACTTATTGAATATCACCCATCTCTTGGCATTTAGCTTTTATTGTTATAATAAATTAATCTCCAATAGTAGTTCCAGGCTTTTTATTGTTTTCAGATAACATGAGGTTCCATCTCTCCCCCAAGCCCCTGCAATGTTCTTCCCTGAAATTTATCTGATTTGTCTGCAAACCTTATGCCCTAACGAAGCAATTGGGAGGGGTATTATTTTTTCAATTTGGTAAAACATTAGCGAGCGAGCATGGAGTCCAGCTTGTCAGCTAGCCAAGCCAAGTAATAAATCTGCTTGGAGAATGTGAAAACCTGCTTCGATTAACCTGATGAGCAGTTTGGGAGACAGAAGCCACTTATTTCCAGCATTTCACAGTGATGCTGCCAGAGTAACTGGATCTCATAGGAGAACCTGTTTTAAATTTATTTTCCAGGGATTTGCAGGAGGAGAGGATATTGTTTGGTTCATCTTCAGAATGCCAAGCACCAAGAAGTCACTGATGTTTCTTCCCCACCCATGATTACCCCACAATTTTTATTTGATTCCATAAGAGCTTATAATTGAGGGGTTTGCAAAATGGGGGGGGGGGTGTCTGCCTTAGCTGGACTTATGCATGGACTCTTGGATTGGAAGAGCATTTAATTGCTTTGCTGGATCTAACCAAAACATTACATCAATAGTGGGTAACCAACCAAATATCTCCAGGAAGCTCACAATCAGGACGCAGCACTGACAGTCCCCGCCCCTTCTTGTTTGCACCCATTCATGCCACTTCTCAGCATACAGGTCCTATTTACCTGCCATGGTAATTGCCACTAATCTATTCAGCATGGATTTTCCTATCTCAGTATAAGCAGTTATCTCTGTTTGTGTGGAAAATTGAATAAGAAGAAATTAAAACAAAACAAATTAAAACAAAAACACAGAACTCTGGGTAGATATATAGAGAATGACAAGCTCTAAATAGTATTGGACCACATTATCTCAAGACCCAGTGCCTTTTTGGTTGTGGCACCAAGGATCTGGAAAAGTCTCTCTAGAGACTTCACTACTACTTGCTTTTAGGACACTGAAAACTGTACTATTCCAGTAGGCATTTCGAGGACAATGTTCTCTGTAATTGGCTTTTTTTTTTAATGAGTACTGCTTTTACATCAATAATTAATATCATTATTGGTTGCTTATTTTTGTGCCAGAAGAAGAAGAAGAAGAAGAAGAAGAAGAAGAAGAAGAAGAAGAAGAACAACAACAACAACAACAACAACAACAACAACAACAACAACCTAATTCCCTTTCCATCTGCAGCCCCCAGCAGCTTCCCTAGATCTGCTCCAGAGTGTTGGAGTGTTGCGGGACCTTCAGTACAGTGTGGGAGATGGCAAAGCTGTAAAGAATACAGTAGGCTACAACTTATCATTGTTTAGATGTTGAAACTGATCTATGCATCATACAATGCAGAGGGGGAAGAGCCTCAAAGGTACAAACGTATAAAGCTTGGACCTGAACTTGCATGATAAAATTCTCATTTACTAATGTCTGGAACAAGTTTTCCTTAACCAACCTGTTTGCTTTACAAATGCCCTGCAGTAGTCACAATCATTACAGTATATTGGAATAATCAGTCCTCACTTTATAGGGGTTCTCCTGTAAAGTAGATTATTTAAAACACTTACTGCATCAGGAAAATTCCATGTGTGTTTATGGGAGCTCCTTTCACAAACAAATGCTGAGCTATTTCTTTTATGCTGGATTAATAGAGAGCGCAATGATTAAGGCATCAGCACAGATTGGAACAACTCCACTCCTTAAATCATGATTTAAGCATCCTGCTCAGCACAACACAACACAACAATGACACGCCAAATGCTGAAAGATCACAATTTAACTGCTGCATCGTAGCTGTATCTTTTCTATCTGTTGCAATTTCCTAAAGAGCTGGGATGGGCAGAAAGGCAAGCTGTACATTTAAAATCTAAATAAAATAAGGAGTGATTTGCATACGTTCACTATGAGCATCTGTGGCATGTCATCTGTCGCATTGTCAAGCCATAAGAAGTAGACATGCTGCAGCTGTTTGGTGATATTCTTATTCTGAGATTGCTAACTCCTAATGGAAGGTGGGAGATTTTAAAAATTAAAGTTTTTATTCCCTACAGTTGTTGCTTTTTAAAAAATCAGTAGTGAATGCTAACCTTGCATTTACAAACACTCCCGGTAATCAGAGTACTAGGAGCATAATTTTCAAAGTTTCAGGAGAATAAACACTTCGAGCCCATCGATCAGCCACATAAAACTGCCTCAACTGAAGGTGAGGAGTCCATACATCCCATGAGTCATATATTCACTACTGCTTTTAAAATCCTGTGGAAATGTGGCTAATACTTCTCACTTTATCAGCCACATCAATTGTGCAACCAGAAGGAAACAGGGCTGCCATCTCGCCCTCAGGATCATGGGTGTCTGCTGCCGCAACACAGAGATACAATGTCACACACACTCTGTGTAGGCATGTGCATGTGTTGTTGCACATCTGCATTGCGGCGGCAGTGGCTATGGCTCCTCTTCTTCCTCCTCTCGGCAGTCAGCAAAGCACCTTTTTCTGTGGGGAGGGACTCTGAGGCAGAGAGACTCTGCATTCACACCAAAGCCACACACCCTGGAGATGGGTGCCTCACTGGCTGGCTGCAGAGGACAGAGCTGAAATGCTTCTCTCTTGGAGGCAGCGCTGTCACTGCCTGCTGGCATTTCCCATTGACTTTGTGGGTGCCCAGCCCCCAAGTTTATATTATTGTGGATGCCCCCTAAAGTTGGCTCCTATAGAAGGACATGACATGGTTTGGGACCATAGGTCAGTGATGGAGTAGAATGCATACTTCACATACAGAAGGTCTCAAATTCAATCTCTGGCATCTCCAGGTAGGACCTCTGTCTGAAACCCCAGAGAGCTACTACCATTCAGGGTAGAGAATATTGAGCTAGGTGGACCTATGGTCTGACTTAGTATAAGGCAGTTTCATTCTTCTTCTTCTTTGGCGATCACTCGTAGCCAAGTAATATTGTCTTCCATAAACATGGTTTTAACATTGAGTCCATAAGTGACTGTGGAGGCCAGTTCTGGAACCACACGTCCTTCCACAGTGGGAACATTGGTTTCCGGGCAGGAGTTGATCACGGTGTTTCATATACTCAACATTACAAACAATTGGCTCAAGACAGTAGCTGCATCACTCTTCTGACCCATGGTGGTTCCTCATTGTAGATGCTTCTGGTGCCGTGTTCCAAGTCTGACCTGTCAGTGTATCTTCCATTCTATCATGGTAATATATGAGCTGGGCTCCAATTGCTGCCATTTACTGTGTCACTCTATCAAAACACTTTAGGTGAATCCGGTACATTCAGTGGGTCTTTATCTTTAGCTGGGTTGGGATGGCTCCTAGTTGATATCCAAAGCCCAGGAGTAGGTATCATGGTACTTTCCTGATGTGCTTTTGATTCCAACTCCCATAATACTTTACCTTTGGCCATGCTGGCTGGGGCTGATGGGAGTTGTAGTCCACAATGTCTGCAGGGCACCAGGTTGGCTACCCTTGCCTTAGCCCCTTTATGTCTCTTTTCATCCCCTCTAAAGAACTCCCATTAAATCCTATATATAGCAAAGTGAACTGCTCAAAGAGCGTATAATACTCTTTTACTGCTGACATAACTTTCTTTCAGAAGATGAAATAATGCTAAATAGTACCTCTTTTCTTCATTTGGATGAACTTTCCTGAAAGTGTCAGAATCTTCTGGCTTTCTGACAAGGCAGAATGTTATGATGGTAAGATGAATGCCCACCGGGAGGCCAGCTTTTAATCTTCCCCTTCTGAATAATGCAGGTTTGAAGAGGTTATTTTACTTGGGTGAAAAAGGTCGATGCTTCTGTTATTTCACATGTGCCAGGCTTTCCTGGACTCTGTACCTCATGGCACCTAATAAAGTCCAGTTCCTGGAGAAATGAATGGGCTTGCTGTGCTGCCCCAGGCAGAGCCCTGCAAACTGTCAGCATTTTAAGAAGGCCCAAGGTCATTGCTTTGGTGCTACAGACCTGCACAATACACAAAGAGGTGCCATAAGGGCCAGCCTTGGGCACAGGTTTGGAACCCTGCAGCCCCTAAGTACTCTTCAAATGATGCCTCCATAATAGCACAGGGTCCTCAGCTATCTTTTAAAAAAAGAAAAAAAATATTTTTATAGTAGGCACATTGCTAGCAATCAAAGCAAATGGTCATTGCCCCCATCTTTCATTTCCTGTGGTTCTTCTAGGCCCCTGGTGTGAGGAGGACAAGAGATGTTTTTCTACCTATTGCAGCAATTGCAATGTGCTGTATATTTCTAACTATATTTGTGCAGTCATGCCGCAGACCACCTGGATGAAGCTTGTGGACCACTGGTGGTCCACAAACCAGTTTGGGAAGTCCTAGTGTACATGACATGGGAGAAAGAGGTTTTTTTAAAAGCCTTTACAGTAGAGCAAGTGTTATGGATGGTCCCCCAAAGCCATTTTCAAACAAGCAAACATGTTGCCTGCCTCTTGGGAAGGGAGGTCAAAGGAAGCCAAATGTGATTTTTATACCCAGACAGCCTGTCCCCACTCCTGGCTGTGAAGGATGGTGATTTTTAGAGGTCTTGATTGGCTCCATATATAGTGCTGGAGTATTAGCTTATAAAAGGCAAAATCCTTCGTCCCATTAACAAAAACCTTTATCCTTCGTATGAGCAAATCCAGTCCCTGTTTTTTCTTTGACACCTTCCAGTTTAAGTTTATTAGTGGCTTGGCCATTGGTTCAATAGCAGCACTGATAACTCTGCATTAGGCTTGACTGTTATATATTGAGGGTTATTAAATTGGCTGGCAGGTGTATAAATCTATCAGACACCGCCTCCCGCTCCCCCTTCCCAGTTTATTTCCCTCTCTGCCTGTGCTAGGATACTGCACAAAGGAAGTAGGGCATGCAGAAATATGGAGCTGAAAGGCCAAGGGCTGGAACACAGAAAGAGTGGATCCATTTTGGGTCAACGGTTGTCTGTTAACCAACTGCAAAAACAGAAAGGAACTGCAGACAGACACAAAATGATGATGATACAAGGAATAAACACCAAACCAGAGTTATTCCAGGCCTGGTGCATTTCAGGGGAACATTTTTAGCAGTAATTTTCACCAAATGCATGATGAGATGTTCCTGCGCCAAAGGAATCACTACAGTGCCCAATGCGCTTAGTGGGAATCACTGTGCCCTCCAGGAAAGGACTTGCTCTGAAATGTGTTTGGACTGAAATAAATCTGATTCCTGTAGCACCTGCAGGTTTCTTGTCCCCCTACGCCACCGCCCCAAGCAGTTGTCTGTTACAACAGAACAAATATGTTGTTGGCAAGAGAGGAGATCTAAGAAGGAAGGATGGTAAGATGGGACCTGCCATAGCATGATTGGCTGCTGGTGAAAATTAAAACATATGGATTTAAGGATGCTGAAGCGGGGGACATAGAGATGCTAATAGACTGAAGATGCCTCATATTGTATCTTCCCCTTTTAACACCCAGGCGAAGCATAAGTCATAGGCTAAATGTGCTCTTCACCAATCATATGTGAACGTTGGTCTAGGATTGTTCTCTGGAGGAAGTACCCACCGATTAAGTAATCCATATTTGTCTCTGATGGGCTAGCTGGATCCTTTGTGGTTCATATAATAATGTTAATTGGTATTGCTGTTTTGTTGGCAGCCATCTGTCTCGGGAGACAATGGAACAGTGTGCCTTTGGGGGGTAGAGTTAGACCATTGGAGACTTACAGTGCCTGTTGTGCCTGTAGAGACCAATATGGGAGAGACATGTTTTATTGCAGGGGGGGGGGCAGATAAAGGCATCTGGTCTTGCTGCTACAGGTGCACCATGACTATTGCTCCTTTAATAAAAAAGAAAAACAGCCCTGGAGGAAGATTCTACTAGGGCTCACCAACAATAAATCATATATTTTGCGTATATGATAGAGCAGGAGAGAGTTAGGATTTGGATTATTTAACATTTTTCAAATAAAGCCGGGTGTGTGTGTGTGTGTGGAAAGGAGGAACTTTGTGACTCATCAGCTCACAATTAGATTTCTCTGAGCAGGCAAACGGTTTATTGATGGATGATAGGATTTATAACTAATCTGCAGGGAATGGCAGAGTCAGTTACAGAATATGGTTTATGATCTGCTATCCCAGCATATTATGGAGCTCACATGTGATTTAATTTCAGCTGTATTTATTTTCAGAGATAACTTCACTGTACACATTCCCTTGCCTGTGCTAAGAGGATGCTCCCATAAGCTTGCAGCTATCACAAGGTCATAGACTTTGCGGCAACCACGGGGAGATTGTAGGCCATCCTGTTTAAACAACATAGACAATCCCCAGCCCCTACAAATAGATAAACCTCCCATTGTGGGGCAGTGCTTGAAATGATTTCCTAATCAATCATGCACCATGTTCTAAAGGGTACTTAAAGTCAACACATAAGATGTAGAGGCATTCACTGTTAGTCAATCTAAATGTCACTTTTATTCAACTGCCTCCTTTCCATATTTGCTCAAAGTGCAGTAAACTTACAAAACTATTGTCAGCCTGGCATCCACTCTCTGATACTGCCTGTCATTATTAAGGAAATGTTAGGGATGGGCAAATCTGTCCATTTCAGTTTCCCTCAATTTCTCATTTTTCATTCCTAGATTTAGTCCTTCATTGTCATCACGTTTCCACACCAGCTTGTGATTTGTATGAATTTCATCTGCCTTTTAGTATGAGTTTCTCCTAATGTGCACATGTTGTATGCTCTTTTGCCTAATATTTTTTCCTAATGTTTACTAATCTAATGTGTTTTTATATGCAATTTCACTAATACAATGTCTTTTGATGTACACTTTGGACTTGTATGTGCATTTTTTATGCATAACTTAGCTGTAAAATTCAAAGAAGTGTGAATTTTGAAGGATGGGGCCAGATTTGGGGCAGGGTGGGACCTGGGCCAGGTTGACCTGATGCACTGGGGCCCTCAGTTGAGTCAGGGTGTGGGGGGCACAGCCCTACTGTTGAGCTCCTTTCTCTTTCAAGTACTGTACCCAGAAATAGCATAGCTGCCAACTCCCTGGAGCCCTGGGTGCCCGTGCACCCACAAAATTCCCCATGAAGGGGCCAGGCACCCACAAATTTTGGTGCCAGGGCCATGCACGCTGCATGGCACCCATGGTCACGGGGCCAAGCTGACATTCCTGAACAGCAGCCAATTTTTTTTCAACCCAATGCTTCCAAATACAGTTGTCTTTCAGCTCCCGAACGCCATGGGAGTTGAATGTTCTGGCTCCCGAATGATTGAAAACCGGAAGTGAGTGTTCCAGTTTTCGAACATTCTTTCAGAAGCCAAATGTCCAACGGGGCTTCCGCGGCTTCCAATTGGCTGCAGAACCTTCCTGCAGCCAATCAGAAGCCACGTTTTGGAAGTCAAACATTTTGGAAGTCGAATGGACTTCTGGAACAGATTCTGTTTGACTTCCGAGGTACGACTGTATTCTTAAGAGAGACAGACCTCCCAATATACATTGCACAGCACTCGTTTCTTTTGTACTTAGGCACCAAGTACAACTTAGCGGTGAAGTAGTCCTTAAAAGAGGGACGCGGGTGGCGCTGTGGGTTTAACCACAGAGCCTAGGACTTGCCGATCAAAAGGTTGGCAGTTCGAATCCCCGTGACGGGGTGAGCTCCCATTGCTTGGTCCCTGCTCCTGCCAACCTAGCAGTTCGAAAGCATGTCAAAGTGCAAGTAGATAAACTGGTGGGAAGGTAAATGGCGTTTCCGTGCGCTGCTCTGGTTAGCCAGAAGTGGCTTAGTCATGCTGGCCACATGGCCAGGAAGCTGTACAACGGCTCCCTCGGCCAATAAAGTGAGATGAGTGCCACAACCCCAGAGTCGTCCATGACTGGACCTAATAGTTAGGGGTCCCTTTACCTTTAACTTTAGTCCTTAAAAGCACAGATAGCGGCCATTGAACACAGGTCAGACCATTGGTCCATGGAGCTCAGTACTGTCCACACTGCGTGGGATCTGTTCTGCAGGAATCTTTTCTAACCCTCCTTTGTAGTGCCAGGGATTGAACCAGGGACTGTCTGCATGCAAAGCAGATGCTCTCCCATTCATCTATGTCCCTTCCCCAGTCCTTTCTGTGGGCCCTATTTTTACCCCTTTGCTTCTTGGATGCAGCTGCTTCGGGCACAGAGCAGAGATCCCTCTTGCTTTCATGTAGCACCTGCAGTCTCCCAAGCTGGCTTCAGGGGTTTGAGCTGCGCAAAGACAAGAGAGCAAAGAAGGCAAAACGCATGCCTGTGCACCTGCCCTCCATCTTTCCAGCCGAGCAGCTGTGGAGGTGTGAAATGCTGACACGCCAGCTGCCGCGGCCATTTATATCTCGGAGATTGCTCTCTCAGGACAATAATGGATGTTGGACAAATGATGATAGGGAGCTCAAAGTGCTATTACTCATTATCGAAACTTTGCATTGCTCTCCGGTCAGTGCTAAAACCGTAAAGTCGGCAGCCAATGGGCAAGCTCCCGCTAACCTCTGCCACAGGACTAAAAGCTTTTGGAAAGGCAAAGAGAAGTGCTATCAATCTTGTGAGGGCCGACAGTCAACATTTGTCACAGAAACCTTTAAGGCTTGGTTTAATCTCTTCCCTTTTGGAGAGTTCATCATAACAAATAACTGGGTGGCTTAACCCTGGCCAACAAATCTCTCTTTCCCACTCCAAATGGAAAGGGAAAATGGCCCTTGATAGGACCACTGGCCTGTTAGTCGGTGGCGCTTTTGCCTTGTGTGGTCCTAGACACCGTCCTAAATGGATCCGGAGCCTGGTGTTTATATGTCCTGCCTATTGTTGTGATAATGCTGAGGCCCGCACATTTTTAAACCTTGCATGGATGTGCATACCACCACCCATTAATCTTCCCACACACTGGGGAGCAAAGGGAATTGTTTACATTGTGGATGTTATAAGGGATTGGTCTTACATTAACCCTTCATTTGGGAGTGTTAAAATCTGTCCATCAGAGTGAATTAGAGATTTTGGTTGTCGGAGAACTTATCCCAAGATGGCTCCCATTCCGGGAGCTCAACTGTGAATAGATTTTCCTCATCCTGAAATATCCTCCTACGTCACTAGAAAATGGAAGCAACCCCCAAGCATCCACTGGTGGTCCATGAGATATTAAGAAAATATATGTAAACAGCAACATTGTCTTTGAACCACATTGACCTGGTTCCTACATAATGGTAAGCCAAACCATGACTTGTTCGTACTTCCTTTTGTGCTGTGTTTCTAGGGTGCTTTAAAGCTCTGTGTCTGAGCACCTCCCCCCCCACTCTTCCCCATGAAAACCCGCTCTTCCCCAAATCAAATGGCAACCTGCAGAAAACCCAAACTGTTTGTTCTGATTCAGCATTAAAGAGTGGATTTTCATGGGGGAAATGTTGCGGGGGGGGGGAGTGCTCAGACACTGTGCTCTAAAGTGTGAATCTGTGCCTGGAAAGGTAAATGTGGGTGAGCCATTAAAGTTTACATGGGTGAGCTCATGGAGGAGAGGACAGCCACAGGACTCTCCCCCAATTTCCCTGCTGCTGCACTATCCAAGTTAAGGCATCATTTGGTTCAGCACGTCATCCTAACCTTAGCTTGTGGCTTATCCTACACTGATGGTTCATCTTGCTCTAGATAAACCACAAACTATGACCGAGGTTTGCCCTAGATTTACAGCTCACAGTTTGTCTTGAGGAGACAAACCATGAGCTTGGGTTTAGATGGCACTTCAGTTTAACCCTAGGAGTGGCAGGTGTGCCAGTGCTGCTGAAACAGAGCTTTCCCCCCTCTCTTTTCTCAGTGACCCCTCAAATTGGCTCAGGGGGTTGGCAGAGCCCCCCAGAACAGCATACAGGGGGAGGAGAGGAGAGACGGTTTCATGTTGTGAGCTGAAATGCTTGCACTGACAGAACAATCTTTTTAGTGCAATGCTGAAATTCTCCCATAGAGTGCTGGCTTGGCAACAGTTGTAGAAATATGGGCAGCTAAAGCTCTATAAAAGCAGTAGACCAATCATGGCCAACATTTGGATAAATGTGCCACATCCAAAGTAGGAGTCTAATACATATGGAATATTTTCAGGCCTTGGTGTGGTTTATTGAGTCTTTCTAGTTTGCTGAGCCAGGAAACAGGAAGCCATTGCAGGGCTGAAGACTTAGTTGTGTGACCATAACAGTACCCATTAGATGCCTGCTCCTTGTTTAGGTCTGGCCAAATACTCACTGCATGTGCCGCCTCTGGCATCTGTGCCACAAGTTGACACAAGCCATGTTTTACCAGTTTCTGCAGTAGAAATATATTGAAAGTGTTAAACAACCGGGGGGGGGAGGAAAGTGCCATAATAAAAGTTCAAATTATTTAGAACTCCCACCCACATTGTGATCTTTGTGAGATTTAACAGAGCAAGCTCTCTGAAAAATTGATATTGGTGTCTGCCTCATATTCTCCGGGGAACAACCATTTGAGGAATCTATTGGAAAAGCAAAGGGCTGGGTTGTGGAGAACGTTGTAGAGGGGATCCGACCAGGGAAGATGAGTCTGTTAATGGAAATATTGATTGTTTCGGAGGTTCAGTGCTGCCAACCGCCGTGCACATATGGTCCCGGTTTTATTGATATATGAATAAGATTAAACATGACACCTGTGTCAAGTGAATCCCTAGGTACCATTTAACTAACACTTAAAGCAGCTGCCTTTGAAGGATTACCTTCAGGCACAGGCCACCCAAGCAGAACAATATCATCGCCAGAAGTACTTTCCCAGTTGTCGACAAATGGGAATTCTTGCCTTATAGCCGCAATAATTACACTGTATTAGTGAAAGTCAAACAATGGGGGCATTTAAGGGCTGATTTCCTTCTCTTTGGCAGAAAGGCTGCAGTGAAGGGAGAGTCAAGTGGACAATATGAGACAGGAACCCGGAAGACTTGCCTTCCTTTTACAGTTGCAGTTTCTCCATCTATACCACTAAGGAAAGAACTTTGCTCACGGGTCTTATGAGAACAGTCATGCTTTGAGATAACCCAGTCATGAGTATTGACTAGTTAATTCACTAGTTTTAATGTTTTAAAAAATCACTCACTTCTAACACAACTGGTTATTTTCTCCCCCTACTGCTAGCATTTTACTAATTAGCTAAGCTCTCCTCCAGCTTTCTCAGCGTTTATCTGACACAGTCATTCTCTAGGATCCTCTGTATGGAACTATTATATTTCTTTATTAAAACTCTAGGATTACCAGTTGGAGAAAAGAGAGAACATTTTTCCCTTCCTGTAAGGTACAAAGAACTAAGATTCCCAGAGTTCCTTTGTTCACACTGACATTTTCAGTACACTTTCGGGAGTCTACAAGGCAGCCAACTGGCTGCAGGAAAAGGAACTAAAGCAAACAAGGAGAGATATTGATCCCAGTAAGGGTGCCGGTCATTTCTGCAGCTAAATTTCCAGGCCTCAGAAGTTGTGCGAGGAAGGCAGCAGTAACTTCTGGCCAGTAGTGGAGGGGGTTGATGGAGCAATACAGCTAGTGCTGAGTTCAGAGCCCCAGTTCACTTTCACCATGGCATGATTTGAGGTGCCTATTCTACAGAAAGGGATGTGGGTGGCACTGTGGTTTAAATCACTAAGCCTAGGGCTTGCCGATCAGAAGGTCAGCAGTTCGAATCACTGTGACAGAGTGAGCTCCCATTGTTCGGTCCCAGCTCCTGCCCACCTAGCAGTTCGGAAGCACGTCAAGTGCAAGTAGATAAATAGGTACCGCTCCAGCTCTGCTCTGGTTCGCCAGAAGCGGCTTACTCTTGCTGGCCACTGGACCCGGAAGCTGTCTGCGGACAAACACTGGCTCCCTTGGCCTATAGAGCAAGATGAGTGCGCAACCCCAGAGTTGTCCGCAACTAGACCTAACGGTCAGGGGTACCTTTACCTTTATGCTACAGAAAAGGGGATGATTTGGGTCCCTTTAAGAGCTCTGGAGCATGGTCGCATTGAGCACAGGTACAATTCTTACCAGCACTGCAACTAGCCATGAAACATTTGGGTGGGTGGGTGTGGGTGCAAGGGCAACTTTCAAACTGGTTCATCTCACATGCCTGACAGTCAAGGAATCTGTGTAATTCTGTGACAGGGGGCGGTTATCTGCAGATTGAATACTTCTATCTCACAACACATGCTCCATCCACAAATCCTCCTTTTCTTCTTGAGCCCTTGCTCTGCCTTTACTGAATGCTGATGGAGAAAAAGCAATGGTGACATCAGCTTTATAAAGGCACCGTCAGATGTCAAAACAGATACACATCAAAAGAAGAGCAATGAGCTGTGCCTTCTAACTGTCCTGAGCCTTTGTGGGCAAAATTTATAATCCAATGGTGCCTGAAGAACAGAGAGACAGCGCTCTTGCCTTGCCTTTTCAAGTGGCCAGTTTTCCTTGCTTAGAGTTTATAATAAATGGATGAGTTCAGTGTTTTACATGAACATGTTTTCCCAAACTTACTGCATTTTCCCTATTACCTTTACAGACAAATCTTCCTCAGCCGCCTTCACTGTAAACATGTCATGTGAAAACTAGTCCCATGTATTAATTTCTTAATTTTTTTAAAAAAATGGTCATTTAATACATTTAGGAAGAGTGTGTAAAATACACTATAAATATATTCCTCACTCTTTCCTGAAAGGAAACCTGTGAAGACTCCATCTCATATTACCCCTTCATGGCTGCAATGCCTGAAGGAGGCTAAAGACATAATGGAAACACCCCATTTTACATTGAACACTCAGGTCTTGACTGAAAGTTGGGGAGAAACATCCAATATGGTTAGGCCCTGGACTTCACCAAGCCAGTACATATGGCACAGATAACAACCCTGTGCATATTACTTATCCTATGAAAGTAAATTTAAAACCAGAGGACATGTTATTTTCACTTTCTGTGAGACACTCTCTGTGTATTTTTTATTTGCTCTTGCAGATGACCACAGTGCCTGGAGATAGGCAGACAGGTTGTGCATCCATAGCAGTGACCAGAAGAGAAATGACCACTGGGAGGAGCGCAGAAAGAAGAAACACCACAGTGCATTTGCAGCAGCACAATTGGGTGCCCTCATCTGTCCCAGCTGCAACAAAACATGTCTCTCCCATATCGATCTCTATAGCCACAGCAGACACTGTAAGCTTCCAACACAGTAATCTTCACTGCCAAAGGCACATTCCTCCATTGTCTCTCAAGACAGACTGATGCCAACAACAATAAGGTTGTTGAGGGAAGGCCCAAGGTGTCAAGTATTCAACCATTGGGACTATATGAAGAAATTCTAAAACAGCAGGCCGGTGGGATTAGTGCATTCTACACAGAGAGAATCATCTGAGGTCGTCTGAGGTTGTCATAAAGGCTCTGCCACAGGGATAGTTAGTAACACCATCCCTGTGAGCCAGTATGAAGGGCCGTCCCTCAGAGTATCTTTGGTTCATGCAGATAGTTCCAGGTTCAATCCTTGGCATCTCCAGGTAGGCCTGCGGTTGTCCTTTGCCTGCAAACCTGGAGAACTGCAGCCAGTCAGCATAGACAATGCTGAAGCAGGTGGACCAATGATCTGCCTCGGTATAAGGTAACTTCCTGTGCTCCTATGTGACTCATTCTGATGACTGTGGTGTTGTGTGTATTGGCTTCATCTTGAAAGAGTTTGGTCATGAAACAGAGTGTTTTATGACAGATGGAGAGAACACCCAGACCCAGCCAGGAAAACCCAGGGCCTACACAGACGCCACAGTCCTGTTGCTCTCTTGGAGCTCATTAATCTACCATGAGTTGCCATTATGCGAAACTCACATAGCCTGGTGCGTTCAGTTGATCTGTTCTTGTTCTATACTCCCTTTGAGGCTGATAAAAAAAAAAATTCTGCCAAGCAATGGCAGCAAAGCTGTGGGAGTTTAATTTCCCTACAACGGCAGGTGGAATTGCCGGTGAAGCTTACAGGCCTCTTTTCTGGAGGGAAGTGTTATCACCCACAGCATGCCTCCTGTGATCTCCATTGGCTTTGACTGTTACACATGCTTTGAAGGTATGTTCAGAGTCCCCTGTGGCTGTTCAGGATGTGACTCCGAGCGGCCCTCTCTTAACGCATGCAGCGTTCTGCGGGCAGAGATCCTTTCATTAAAACTGATAGATGACACTTTCCCTTTCCACGATATTTACAATTCAGAGAATTGTGATCAAAGTGCTGGGAATTAGGGTGTTGACTCAGGATAATTAGTTCCTTTCTGAACGTGTGCCTCAAAAGGGAGCTGAGGCTTCCCTCCTCCCTGCCATGTGGACTTGCGCTTCGCATTACCGGAAAGCATTTCAATCCCTCTGATGTCTTTTAGATATATTTGCTGACTCTTAATGTCAGTAACTCCCTCTGCGGTTAGAAACCTGAGGTGACAAGGGAGGGAGGAGGTGGTGGCGGTGAAAAAACAATACAGCGGAGTTTTACAAGCTTGGATAATTCAGGTGCAGAGATAATAGTAAAATCTAAAAATAAAACACCAGTAGCTTTAGGATGGTGCCTGATGCATTTGGAGATCAGCTTCGTTCTAACAGTGGTAGGTAGGTAGGTAATGTTAAGGAGAAAATTAGTATGTCATGCTTTGTGGTTATTATAATGCTGTGTTTGTTGGCTGCTGTTTTTCATGCTGTGTCATATTAATGCCTTGGAGGTAAAGAGATGCAATAGAGAAAATTAATAGGAAGCTTTAAAGGAAGCCTGGTGAAGTTGCAAACAAACAAAGCTTCATTAATGGTGGGCTTTATTAAGAATGCTGTGCAAAGAATCGGTGCAGCAGCCCATGCAGAATGCTAAACTCCAAACTCAGAACTGAGTGCTGTGGCCCTCTGGATATTGTTGGGCTCCCATCAGCCCCTGCTAGCATGGCCAATAGTCAGCGATGATGGGGCCAGATCTTCAGCCGCATCTGGCCATCAAGTCCCCATCCTGGGTGTGGAGTTGAAACATGTCACCATGCTCCAAGGGCTGTAGGGCCAGAAATGGGGCATTTCAGGAGCACTTGTCGCTGGTCCCAGAGTAGGTAAAAAGTAAAAGTAAAGGACCCCTGGACGGTTAAATCCTGTCAAATTTGAATATGGTGTGCAGCGCCCATCTCCGCTTTCAGGCCAAGGAAGCTGGCATTTGTCTGCAGATAGCTTTCCATGTGGCCATCATGACTAAACCGCTTCTGGTGCAACGGGGCACCGTGACAGAAGCCAGAATGTATGGAAATGCGGTTTACCTTCCTGCCACAGCAGTACCTATTCATCTCTTCATGCTGGTATGCTTTTGAACTGCTGGGTTGGCAGGAGCTGGGACCGAGCAACAAGAGCTCACCCCATCGGGCGGACTCGAACTGCCGACCCTATGATTGGCAAGCCCAAGAGACTTGGTGGTTTAGACCACAGCGCCGCCCGTGTCCCACGGTCCCAAAGTATGGTCTGAAGGCACATGATGCCTTGCTGAAGCTAAGCAGGCCTGATTAGTGCCAGGATGGGGGACTGCCTAAGAACCATATGGATGGCACTCTGGATTCTGTGATGGAAGAAAAGTGGGATATAGTTTTAAGAAAAATAATACTACCCTCTGCCTCAGGAGCTCAGTGTCAGCCTGAGAAAGACTCATGGTTGGAGTCCAACAACATCTGAAGGCCACAGATTAACCACTCTTGATCTAGCTTGATGAAGAGTTCTAGAGAACTCACAAAAGTTCAGTATTTTGCTTGGTCCAGTTAAAGGTATTGCCCAATTGTTTAATTTTTGGAAGGTGCTGGGTCCCCCCCCCTTTTGGATCAAATGGCTTCCTTTATTGACTCTCAAGTGTATGTATTTAATCCATGTTGGGAGGGCTGGACCTCTGCTCCTATAAAATTGTGGAGAAATAGGCTAATATTTATATATGAGACACTATCAATTATATTGTTGCCAGCATTTTTCTTTTCTCGCATGGCGCTCCAGTTTTTATAGATGGTTCAAGAAAACCAACCATATGAGATCAGGCCTGATTTGCATGGATTGCCCCATTGCCTGCAGGCTCCCCAAGGAAACATCCATCTTCTTGGCAGAGTTATGTGCAATCTCCCCAGTACTCACTGGACTACATCAGGATACAGCCGTTGGAAAACTCCATCATTTACTCAGCCTGAAGTGAGCTCGTTACAGACACTGTGGTTGTTTCGGTTCAGTCCACACACCCTGGGCTTGCCACAATTTGATTTCAGCATGTCTTATTTTATTCCCTTCATAGTGGATTGAATAGGGTCTTGCAGTTCAGGGTCAGATGAGGTAGCAGAATCTACTGCTCCCTTGTTCATAGTACACATAATTTTGCAATATGTATATGTATACACACACCGCTTATCAGATTGTACTACTGCACAGCCTGAAGCAAAAGCACATTGCAAATTGGCTATTACAGATCAAATTAATACAAAGACAATTTATTTCTATAATGCCCGCCGAGCCAATGGTGCCATGGCACCATTGTGTGTATACCTGGCAGAAATGCTTGAGGAACTGGTTCTATGGGAATTGTGATACACACTGAACAGATCCACCCCTCCTGGATTAATGTGCAGATTGGAACACAATGATCCACTGGTTTTTGCGCTTTCCAAATATCCCGGCGTTGTTTTTGCCTCAAAACAGAAACTGCAGCTTTTTGCACTTTCTCCTTTTCTAAAAGTCTACAATTAGCGCAGATAGGAGATGGAATGAGCCAAGGCCCCCTTCCATTGTCTTATATGGTCTTCTGCAACCCTTTTCACCCAATGGGAGCAGCAGAGGTCAGTGCAAACGTGCATTGGCCATTTCTTCTAGTTCTTTTGAGGGATGTAATTTCCCTGGGAGCATTCTACTGAGTCAGGCCATAGGTGCATTTAGTTCTGCACTGTCTGCACTGGCAGAGGCTTTCCAGGTTTTCAGGCAGGGGGCTCCCCCAGCCCAACCTGGAGATGCCAAGGATTCAATCTAGGACCTTCTGCATGCAAAGCATGTGTTCTATCACTGAACTACAGCCCTCCCCCAGGCATGTACATTTTAAATCATTTTCGAAATCTTAAAGCACTTTAGTACCCTGTCACTTATGTTGCAACTGGAACACTACTTAAGCACCACCATTAGAAAACAGTACTCATCAATAACATCATAATTCTAGTCCTGAGCACATTTCCTTGAATGCCCCACTCTTTCAGTGGCTTTGCTTGCTGTCCAGAAATGACAGGCTCCTAAACAATTTAAAGACTTCTCAAACAATCATTGTAAATTCACATTATAATGCTAAGTCCTAACCAATTTCAATAGATGCTTAAAAGTCACTATCACTACCTGGCTGGTTCTAGAAGAAAAACATGTTTATTCTAGCAAGTTAATCCCCTTTGAATATATATATATATATATATATATATATATATATATATATATATGAATGAAATAGATCTGCAGCCACAGATGACTTGGATTTTAATGCAACACATTTTCCCCCTCCTACTGTGTAATCAAACTGAGCATCTGAAATCTATATTTTTTCATACCTGATCTTTCCAGAGGAATGATCTGTGGGTGGACAGCTCTATAGGTGCTTGTTTCCAACAGAAAGACTAATTGCTTTGATTGCTCTTTAATTAATCTCCTTGGGCCTCGGCAATGAACTTTTGTTAAGTTCACAAGGCAGTAATGTAGGTGTAAAGCCCACCATCAAAATGCAGATCGATGCACTTGATTGCATATGGGTGGGAGATATGGATTGATACAATGGAGATATTTGCACAATGGGCTCTTAATAGTTTATTACTTTCCTTTCCCTTGTCACCTCCCATCAGCCACGCTAATAGGTCGTAATCCTGCACCAAGTAACACAGCTATTGCTCCCCTAGGAATGGTCTGTGGCGTGGGGAATGGCACTCAATGACCTCTTCAGCTAAGTGAGATTGTGCAGTACCTGCTCTGGGTGAGATAAACGGTTTGTTTACATAAGTTTATTTTAAATAACCAACCTCCAAAGGCTGGTGGCAGCTGGAGACACAATATCAGAGCATTTACGTATTGTTGCTTTAAAACCCAAAGGAAGGACAAGCAATCTGCGAAGTTTTTCTACCACCGATCATTTGAGCGGTAATTTATATTACAGAACGTATTAACTGCACTTACAGCAAGGGTTCCCAAGTTGTGGTTCATGCTGCATTCAGGTGGTCTATGGTGTGTCTGCATTCATATTGATTTTTAATTGTATTGCTTCTTTTTTTAAAAAAAAATACAACCTCACAAGTAAAATTCCATAGAATATGTCCATAGGTAAGGTGATCCCCAAGTAAACTCATCCCAAGCTGTTAAAGGCTTAATAGTAACACCTTGAACTTGACCTGGTAAATGCATTGGGAGTTGATGGGAAGTCTTTTGTATTTTAGTAAAACTGTAGGATGAAAGAGATTGTATAAGATTGAATTAATTTTTGTTTTTATATTTACACAAGATGGTTTTTTTGTTTACATAAGATTTTTTTTTTGTTATCAACGAATCTCAATCACGTATTTAAAAGGCAACCCCCCCCCCAAACCTGAACTTGACCTGATAACAGATGGGAACCAGTGCGGGTGTCTGAGCAGAGGTGTTATATGCTGACAGGGTCTCACTCCCATTGCAGTATTCTGCACAAACTGAAATGCCATTTCAGGGTCAAGACCAAGGGAATCCCCATCTAAAGGTCCCTTCCAATACTGATTCTGGGCGGGGGGGGGGGGAATCAGTTCCCTCCTTACATTCTCACTTTGATCACAGCAAATAAAAATTATTTATGTTTCACACATGGATGAGAAAACTTTTGGAGACAGACTGGGATATGCTTCATTTGGGTCTTTAACATTTGTAATATTAATTAAGAACTGTGCTGTGTGCCCCATAGCTGGCCTACCATTAAATTCCACAAAGCCAGAATATTGGCTATCCACTGCCACTCATGCCTGTTGCCTTTGTCCATGGAGTTTTCTTGGCAGGGATACTGGAGTGGCTTGCCGGTTCCTGCTCCAGGTGGATCACGTTTGGTCAAAACTCTCCACTGTGACCTGTCCATCTTGGGTGGCCCTGCACGGCATAGCTCATAGCTTCTCTGAGTTATTCAAGCCCCTTCGCCACGGCAAGGCAGTGATCCATGAAGGGAGACATCACCTTGCCAACAAAGGTCCATATAGTTACAGCTATGGTTTTCCCAGTAGTGATGTATGGAAGTGAGAGCTGGATCATAAAGAAGGCTGATCGCCAAAGAATTGATGCTTTTGAATTATGGTGCTGGAGGAGACTCTTGAGAGTCCAATGGACTGCAAGAAGATCAAACCTATCCATTCTTAAGGAAATCAGCCCTGAGTTCTCACTGGAAGGACAGATTGTGAAGCTGAGGCTCCAATACTTTGGCCACCTCATGAGAAGAGAAGACTCCCTGGAAAAGACCCTGATGTTGGGAAGGATGGAGGGCACAAGAAGAAGGGGACGACAGAGGATGAGATGGTTGGACAGTGTTCTCGAAGCTACAAACATGAGTCTGACCAAACTGCGGGAGGCAGTGGAAGACAGGAGTGCCTGGCGTGCTCTGGTCCATGGGGTCACGAAGAGTCGGACACGACTAAACGACTAAACAACAACAACACTGCCACTCATATTCTTAAGTCAAGATGTTATGGGTAGACAGCTGAGCACTCCACTACTACGTTTTGGGATCTGTAGATTGCCACATACGGGAATAGGAAAAAGCACCTTAAAGGCTGCTATCAAACTGCATTTCTCTCCCAAATTGGTTCAGGAGAAGATGCTATTTTTTAACACATTCTTCATTTTTCATTTGGTAGGACATATTTCATCCTAAAGCAACAACCCCCACCCAAACGGAACTTAAGATATGTACGCAAAACCCTTTGCAAAGGTCGGGTAGAAGAGATGCTGTGACCCATTGATTATATTTCTCCATAGCACTACAGAGAGTGGTAGAATGGTAAACTCAGGGCAGAATCAAACCCAGATCTGTTGCAGTTCACCTTTTGCTTTTAATTCGGCAGTGCAATTTCAGCTGTGGCTTTATTGCTCGCTGACAAATGGACTGAGACCACCAATCTGTTTCTCCCAGAATGCTGAAGTTCAATTTGATTTAATCTTGTGTGACATGAAGATGAAAGATGGCAAACTGTTGACAGTCCTGAATGCATTTATTTGGAAGAGTAGGGCCCAATGATTTCAACAGGACTTACTTCTACATAAAGCAAGCCTAAGATCATTGAGCCTTACATAGCTTAGCAAATGAAGTTCAGGAAGCTAAGAGTGGTAAATGTGGACTGAAGGATAAAAAGTCACAATTCTGAGATTTTTGATCCTTGGGTTTTTTTTAATGTCCTGATCTGTTCAGTAGCATGATCTACCCAAAACTGTTCTTTCTTTCGTTCTTTCTTTCTTTCTTTCTTTCTTTCTTTCTTTCTTCGCATTTTTTCTTCCTTTCAGCAAATTAATGTCATACCTCGCTAGCAGTCTCCCTTGAGAATAACCAGAGCTTTGAACTGCTGCCTCTGCAGTACCATGTTGATGTTCAGAGGCATTCTTTTGAGCCTGCAGCCTCTTATCTCTGGCTTTGACACTGTAGGCAGCTTGTCAGCATCCATGCCTGCCACTCTTTTGAGCTTATGTGCATCTGGTGGGAGTGAGAACAGCAGTTTCTCAGAGATTAGAAGTCTCCCTGCTCACCTTAAGACATGCCAATCATGCCATGCTCTTCTCGGTGATATACTCATCACTGCATTTGAAAAGGAGGACCAGTTGCCATTCTTTTCTCAGCAGAGCTGTGTGTATATATATATATATATCCAGAAAGCCAAGCCAGTGGGTGATACATGGGAAGAAGAGAATGAGGCTTCCAAATACCATTAAAATGGAAGCTATTCTCTCCTTTTTCTGCCCGCCCTTTGGCATTTGGCAACTGTTGTCAATAAGCCTTTGTAAGCAAGGCCAGGTAGGATTTTCTGTATGAAAATATTTATATGGATTGATCTCTGATTGATCTTCATCTAAAAGGCTAAAAGGGGGATGGACTTTCCTTGACATCTTGATCTGGGCTTCTTTCAAATGTGTGGCTCTTAATGCTAGTAACTCATGGCTCTTTTGCTGGAAGCCACAAGTGGAACTACAATGGGTTTTTCATACTGTCATGGATATTGCATGTTTCCTTGCTATGTTCTATCTATCCTATGTTCTAACCTTGCTGTGTTCTAACATCCCCTCCATGGGCTGCTTTCTCAAGGTACAGAATCCACGTCACATCCCATTCTGTGCAGGCCAGGAGGAAAACCCAGTCCATGACCAGCTGTAGTGACCAGAATGCTCCCAGGTGTTCCTCCATGGAAGCACACCTGCCTCCATCCTTTTCCTTTGAAACCTCCAGGGCAGACAGTTGTGCAACGGCTGAAGGTGTTTCTAACATGGAACTGTTGCAATAAGGGACACTGAACCTAAGAGCAGAAGAAGAGCCCCACTCGATCAGGCCAAAGACCCATCTAGGCCAGCATCTTGCTCTCACAGGGGCCAACCAGGGGCCTAAGTGAAGCCCACAAGCAGGACCTGAATGCAGCAGCTCTCTGTCTCATGAGATCTTTCAGGGCTTTTTATATGGGACCTGCAGTGCTGACTTGTGCAACTATCAGGGACACGGGGATGATGCCATTTGATAGGGGAGCCATTCGGCTGGTGTGGCAGCAGTGTATCTCCAGTCATGGTGCCTATGAAAGTAACTATAGAGTTGCCAGAAGTATAGGATTGCTCTGCTTCATATTCATCTATTCCACTTGACAACTATGAATCTCAATGCGCCTTGTATAAGCCTTTAGCCTGATATTCCCCCCATGGATGATTTACACTTAACGTCACATGAAATTGCATCATGGGGCTCATTGAAAGCCAGGAAAATCCATTTTGAAATATTTTGGGCCAAGCTGTCTGTCTCATGAGATCTTTCAGGGCTTTTTATATGGGACCTGCGGTGCTGACTTGTGCAACTATCAGGATACTCATTCGGTTCTCATTCATAGCCATCATTTATTTCTGTCCTGTCATCTGTCATCTTGCGGTTTTGTGCAAAGGGGGAAAGATGGGAAAGACACTGATCTGGTGTTTCATGAAAGAAGAAACAACTAGAAAGAGAGGGAACTCCACTAGGAAACTCAAGACTGGCAGATGGTTCCCAAATTCATTGATGCTGTTGCTTAGGTACATCTCTTAACAGGTGAAAATCCCAATTTGGTAGAACAACGAGGCTGGAGACAGAGGGAATCTATAAAAGGACCTGCCAAAATAAACCTCTCTCTATTTCTACTCTGAACTTAGAAAGCATGAAGGAAACGGTCTTTAGAACGAGCTGGGCATGGATTCTAACTCTCTTGAGCACCATTCTGCTCCAGCCCCTTATAAAATGAAAATACCTGTCTATTATTTTTATATTGCTGGCAGTTATAGCCCACCTTTTTTCTCCAAGGTGGCATGTATGATTCTACCCCTCCTCCTTTAATCCCCACAACAACCCTGTGAGGCTGAGAGGCAGTGTCTGGCCCAAGTGAGCTTCATAGCAAGTTAGGATTTGAACTCTGGTCTCCCAGGTCCTAGTCTGAAACTCTAACCACTGCACCACGCTGGCTCTCAAGTAGCAATGTTGCTGTGAAGATACACGGAATAAGAATGGAAAAGAACTGAATTTCAGAGGATTGTATAAATGATAAGTAATGTTAAGTATTTATTTGATTATTGGCTACTGTTCATCAGTAATGTTCCTTTTTACAGATTATACACAGAATCTGCTGTGAATCTAATGTGGATGAGTAAACACATGAGTAAAAGTATGTGACTTCCCAGGGTTTCATTAATGTTCACACTCGTATCTACTGCCCTAATGGTCTAACATTGTATAGCATGATTCAGGTAGGTAGCCGTGTGTGGCGTTTGCCTCCTAGGTGGGTCATAAGGAAAGGGTTAAATGAGTGTGATGTGATTGGCCAGTGGGAACCCAAGGGGAGGAGTGAGAGTTAGAGGTGGTGTTGTTTGGAAGTCAGTTGAGAGTTGGGAGTTGGAGAAGGAAGAGGGAGGTTAAGTCTGTGGGTTGGTCGAGTTATGTTGTGAGAGAGTGAGAGGAACTGTTAGGTGGAGTCGGATAGATAGTTGGGATAATCAGTTTGAAGTTGTTAGGAATGTATAGGACAGTTAAGGAACTAAGATTAAGAAACTGACAAGAAAAATTAACTGAAAACATAAACTTGTTTATGCTTAAACAAATAAACTTGATTATTAGTTAATGTTAACAACTGTCTGGACTCCGTGTGTACCCGAGGAAAACGGGTTGGTGGCAGCGAAGAGGCAATCACAGTGGTGGCACAGGGATCAATAGACCATCAAACGTCCGGGGACCCTGTGTGATCGCCACACCGTTTTGGTCTGACGCAGTTGAAATAAATAAAAAAATGTCCAGTTGCACCTTAGAGACAAACTAAGTTTGTTCTAGGTATAAGCTTCCGTGTGCATGCACACTTCTTCAGATACCATGCTTACGTGTCTTGCCATTTCAGGGCCCCATCAGCTGAAGTCATACAATATTTCATTTTAGAATATTTTCATTCCATCCTCTCATTTCCGGCATCCATCTTACCCACCCCATTCATAAACTTCCCATCATGACAGTTTGGGCTGCAATCCTATGCAACCTCACTCTGAAGTAATCTCCATCGCCATCCACTGGACTGACTTCCAATGCGGGCCTGGGAGTTGCGAACAGCTTCTTATCTACACTCAGAGGAGAGCAGAGAATAATTGTGCTGGGTTTAGAAGCAGCTGTTTAGATGGCTGGCGTTAAAGCAGCTAGAAAATGTGGTAGCAATTTATGCCCAGCAATAACAGCAAGCTGCTATTTTAGCTTCATAAAAATGTAGTTACAAAATATTGTAACGTGCAGGCTGCAATGACTTTTACAATCCCTCGTAAAAATAATACTGCAACATTTTGTCATGATCAGCAACCAGTGCGTTTTCCCAAAGGCATTGGGACAGAGGAAGGAATCTCTGGCTCTGCTGTTCCAGCAGAGGCTGACATCCTGACACACAAAGCTTCCTCAAATTACAGACTGCGTTCACCCTAATTGTAGACTGGGTCACCTTTAATGTCCTGCCAGGAGGACATCCCAAGGTGGAACTCCCAGCAAGCCTGGAAGGATGTTTGAAGTTATATACCACATCAAACATACAGATGAGATGAGTGAATTGCCCAGCTCCTCACTGGCCTGGTTTAGAAGAACTACAGATGTGCTGGGTGATGCTATGCAAAGGATGCTATCTTGCCAACCGACTGCCAAGGGAAAACTTTCTTTAGCCTCACAGGACGGTACTGTGAGGTACCTGTAAGATCTTACATAGATAAAGGGGTAATGTCAGTTTAGTGGTTAATGTGTGTAACAACCAGCTATTGTGCACATTCACCATGTCTCATGGAGAATGTGTACATAATTTGTCCAAGAAGAGGGAATTGTGTGCATTCATTGCATACATGATCTCCTACTGACCTTAGGCAATGTGCATATATTGACTGAATTTTGTACACTCTCTGGCCATTATGCATAATCCCTGACAGGGCTCGGGGAGTGTGCATTTTCCACTACATTTTGTACATACCCCACACGCAATGTGCACATTCTCTAGTCCAAATGTTAGTCTCCAAGAAACATGCCCTTGTTTTCTATTGCTAATCCAGATATGTGCAATCTGTGCCCCTCAGGCTGCTCCTGACCTATTGTCGAATCCTACATGGCACTCAGCATACCCTCCCACTGAACAGCTGAGCAGTGAAAATAAGGCATGAGGCTCCATAGAAAAATTAACTTCCTTTGCAGTTCAGCTGCCTTTCCTTCTCACTCAGCTGTTCCCCGGTTAGTGGAGTGCCACAGGAGAGACTGCGCACAATGGCCGCAAAATGTACAAACTTCAGTCAATATATGCATGTTCCGCAAGCCCTGGTGGACATTTTTTACATGAACTCAGATATGTGCCCAGTTCCATGGGCAGGTTATATGCACATTTTCCATGAGGTCTGCATGATAGCCAGTTGTTCTGCACATTAACCACTCAACTTACATTATCTAACATAGATGATAGATATAGAACCATATTCAACTAACCCAGCAGAAGCCAGCGTAAGGATTCTGGTGAACACAACGGGGTTTTCTCCCCTCTCTCCCCTCTGCATCCCGCCATGCCTCCCCCAAATCCACTCTGGGGGGTCAGGAGAGCCCACAGAGTTTGTGCAAGGGGAGGAGATGAAAGTTGATTCTGTTTTGCAAGCAGAAATGCTTGTGCTGATGAAACAACTATCTTAGTGCTATGTTGCATCCTTCCCATAGATACACATACTGAAATGCCCAAAGACTACAAACGCCTTGACTCCTCCATTCAAAACACTCAAAATGAATCTCCTACTCTTTCCTAGCCATTAGCTCCCACTGAGGAAACATCCCCCAACCATTCACTAGCCTGACAAAAGGAATAGATGTATGCTTCACTAAGACCAATGAGATCCATCTCTAATCGATGTGTTTGGAATTGAGAGTTCCCTGAGAGCAGGCAGGACAGATGACTTTTGGGGTATATCTTTCATTGGTACCTCAAAACCTCTATTCCTCCTTCCTTCCTTCCTTCCTTCCTTTGTGAAGTGTGCATTTGCTGTACTGTGCTAGCTTTCCTTCGACAGTGCTTAATAACTCCCACATTCACAGAGGTTGTATAAGCAATCTGGAGTAAGATTTATCACCACTTTAACCCTTCAGGATCATTACCCTGAGACTTTGAGACTAACCAGAAATGCTATGACAACTTCCACTCAGGCAGTAATTAAACACTTTTTAAAGATGTGTCACAGCCACCAGAGAAGCAGCAAATTGGCACCATGCCACCCATCGGCATTATTATATTGTCAACAGCCAGGCTTTCTTTCTTGAGGAATCTTGCCTCTGTGCTCTCCCAACTACTTTCCCTTTATTAGTAAAGTGTCATCTTAGGCTCCGGGGAGAAGGTTCAGTGCTGAGCGTTGTAGCATGGGGCTGAAAAGTTTGAGGAAAGCCTGGCTGGATCAAAAAGCGTGTGCAGAAGTTGTATCCTAAGTCAGGTTTTCTGCAGACCTACATCACAGCTGAAGGAAACTGACTCTCTGAAAGAAGAAAACTGGAACCATTCCTAGGGACTCCTGCAGAAACAGCCCCCCAAGTCAGAAGCTGTGAGATATTCATAGGGTTTGGCTATATCACACCTTGGGCATTTAGTTGAACAGCATTTCATTTATGGCTTTCATCTTATTTTTATTCTACCTTTATTACCTGTAGAAATGTAGGCTCAAGAGTGATAAATAAAATAAGTAGGGAACTCGGGATGTAAAAGTCTAGGTTCTCTTGGTCATAGAATGCATGGGATCCACCTGGCTCACTCCTTCAAACCATCATTGAGGCCATTGCCATAAGAGTCCTTTAAAAGTCCCCATTTCTTTGGACAGCTTCCCAGGTTCTAGAAACTTACTATTATTATTATTTGAATTTATATACCGCCCTATATCCACAGGTCTTGGAAGGAGCAAGGTCCAGCTCTCAGTTGTTTACCACTCAGCCATATGTTTTTATTTTATTATGTATTATTAAATTGTATTCATTCCCCTATATAAGTTTGATTTCAGCTATGCTGTTTTGTGGGGGAGAGGCTGGAAGGCTTGGTGCCTGGATAGCTCAGTTGGTTAGAGTGTGGTGCTGATAATGCCAAGGTTGCAGGTTTGATCCCCATATGGGATAGCTGCATATTTCTGCACTGCAGGGAGGTGGACTAGATAATCCTCAGGGTCCTTTCCAACTCTGATAATTCTATGATTCCTATGTGGTAAGGCTCCATGTCCCATCAGCTGCACCCAGTATGGTCTGTGAACAGGGATGGTGTGAGCTGGAGTCCAATAACACCTGAATGGCATACAGGTTTTGCCCTGGGTTCTGCCTGCTATACTGTATCTACATACACACACACACACACACACACACACACACACACAACACACCAAAGAACCACCCAAAACGAGAGGCTCTAACCTGAGGTCTTCCCTTGTAGCCATGGGGCTCTGTTCATAGGCCTATCCAAGTACCAGAATTTTTTCATTTCAAGAGTTGGGAAGATTTTTTTTAAAATGCTTTATAATTTGTGGGTGGCTGACCAAGCATGCAGATGGTTACATATAGTCATTTTATTATCTTTACTTTAAAGAACGTCATCATTTTCTACAATGAAAAGAGAGTTCATTTCCAAATAAATGTGTTTTGCATCAGGGCAGCAGATGCAAACTCCGGTTATATTCCTGTATTCACGATGGCCCTGTATTGAAGCTGGTTTTAAATGCAAAACTCAGAGTATTGTTTTAAAAAAAACCAAGTTTGTTTGTTGCCCTCACATATCAGGAATATGGAAGTAGTTGTAAAGCATGAAATGGCAGAGGGGCCGGGAGAAGGAAAATATTAATTTTAATTAATGTGGATTTTAATGTGTGCTTCTCAACTGAAGTAATACACATGGCCATCTAAATAGGTGTGTGGGTGTGTTATAAGATGGTTATGTCCAGGATTTCAAATTATCTTGCTGCACCACTGCACTCATGATAAAAATGAGGCATGATAATAGGCGTACTTGTATTCTCTTTGTGTTGAAAGATCATAGTGGTGGCAACAGCAGAGAGCAGACAAGGAGAAGGCTAGATTTCAGGGGCTTCCGGTGCAAGCTTCAGCCACTAGCACTGAATAATTGGAAGCAGGTAAAACAAATAGTCATGAAGTTAGGGTATTGCTAGGAAAGGCATGAGTAACAAAGACCTGGTTCTCACTTTGGCTGGAAACCTGTCTAGAAATGTAAGCAGTACTCGCCAGTAGCATATGGTGGGGTTGGATGATAGAACTCTCATGTCCTCTAGTCAGCTGCTTCACGGCTGATTACCGAGAGATAGAGGGGATGGGCAAGATGCCAGCAAGGTCAGCATAGTCAGCAAGGTGCAAATACACCAGCAGGAGTGCCAGATTGGCTCTGCCAGTGCATTTGCACCACACTAAACACACCAGTCTTGCTGTTGCCTCACCTGGAGGTCAGATGAGCACTGCTGCCCCACTCCACTTTCAGCTACTGGTGCTCACATGATTGAATGCTCTTCCCATGAAAAATGCAATCCGATAAATCCCCACACATAGAATAACAGATGTCATGGAGAGCAGTTCTGCCTAGCCTTCTCCCCGGCATCTAATTTTTCAGTGCAGACAGTTATAAAGAAGGTTTCAGTCATGTAAGCCCCTATCTTCTGGCTGAAGTCATAACCCATGCCCAGATTCCCCCACCACAGTCAAAAATAAGACACCGTGGAATTCAGTCCGTTAGAGTTTTATTCATTGCATCACTGCTCAGACCGGGATTCCTTTTATTAAAACAAAATGGAATGCCAACAGCAAAAGAGGTGGCTCAGCAATAAAGGCCAACTGTAAATTGTTCCAATCTGCTTGCCTTAAATAAGCAAGCACAACTTGGCAAGGACGGGTAATTGAAAACAATTGTGAGAGGGTTTGCTTTGGAGACCTGTGCCATCCTTGATTAAATAACCCATTTCTTGGTACATGCTGCATAGAAGCGATGGAAACAATAGTTGGCTCAAAGTCATGTGTGAACAGTTGGCTTGCTGCGTTGCATGTAATTCTGTGGTTTTGCCTCTGTGTTTTTGAGTTTTCTGTTAATCCCTCAGAAGGAAAGAAACAAGCCAAGCAAAGTGGTGGTGGATCAAGTTCTGCTGGTGGCAAGCGTGCACATTTTTTTATCATTTCACAGAGCTCTTTTCTGCTTCACAATGAGATTGGCGTAAACCATAGTCTTTCAAGCCCTCAGGGGACATGTTCCAAATCAGCTAGCCTATCAGGGAATCCCTGAAATTTGCCCTGGAAGCCTCATCATCATCATCATCATCATCATCATAATTTATTATTTATACCCCGCCCATCTGGCTGGGCCTCCCCAGCCACTCTGGGCGGCTTCCATAAAAACCAAAAATACAGTAAAATATCACACGTTAAAAACTTCCCTGAACAGGGCTGCCTTAAGATGTCTTCTGAATGTCAGGTAGTTGTTTATCGCTTTGACATCTGCTGGAAGGGCGTTCCACAGGGCGGGCGCCACTACCGAGAAGGCCCTCTGCCTGGTTCCCTGTAGCTTTGCTTCTCGCAATGAGGGAACCGCCAGAAGGCCCTCGGCGCTGGACCTCAGCGTCCGGGCAGAATGATGGGGGTGGAGACGCTCCTTCAGGTATACTGGACCGAGGCCGTTTAGGGCTTTAAAGGTCAGCACCAACACTTTGAATTGTGCTCGGAAACGTACTGGGAGCCAATGTAGGTCTTTCAAGACCGGTGTTATATGGTCTCGGCGGCCGCCCCCAGTCACCAGTCTAGCTGCCGCATTCTGGATTAGTTGTAGTTTCCGAGTCACCTTCAAAGGTAGCCCCACGTAGAGTGCATTGCAGTAGTCCAAGCGGGAGATAACCAGAGCATGCACCACTCTGGCGAGACAGTCTGCAGGCAGATAGGGTCTCAGCCTACGTACCAGATGGAGCTGGTAAACAGCTGCCCTGGACACAGATTTGACCTGTGCCTCCATGGACAGCTGTGAGTCCAAAATGACTCCCAGGCTGCGCACCTGGTCCTTCAGGGGCACAATTACCCCATTCAGGACCAGGGAATCCTCCACACCTGCCCGCCTCCTGTCCCCCAAAAACAGTACTTCTGTCTTGTCAGGATTCAACCTCAATCTGTTAGCCGCCATCCATCTTCCAACCGCCTCCAGACACTCACACAGGACCTTCACCGCCCTCACTGGTTCTGATTTAAAAGAGAGGTAGAGCTGGGTATCATCCGCATACTGATGAACACCCAGCCCAAATCTCCTGATGATCTCTCCCAGCGGCTGCATGTAAATGTTGAAAAGCATGGGGGAGAGGACAGAACCCTGAGGCACCCCACAAGTGAGAGCCCAGGGGTCTGAACACTCATCCCCCACCACCACTTTCTGAACATTTGCGAACAAGTGGTCATCAAAGACAAATGTAGTGTTTGTTATTATTGGGGCCTGCACAAAGCACTGTATAGGGTGCCCTACTCTGTGCATTGTACAGAACTCCATTGACCTCTCTGTGGAGGAGGAGAATCTTCTGAGACTCTAAGCCAGCAGTGCAAAACTTTTAAGAAAGGATTCTGATGCACAGCCACCACTGCTAGGTATCTACCCAGTGCTTAAAGAGGACATATGGCATGATGCCATTACATATACTCAGAGTATTGCTGTCACTTCTTCAGTTGACTGGCACTTGTGAAAGGTGGAAAAACTTTGCGCATAATGATGTAATACTACACATCTTTCAATGTTGACCACTAGCTATGCTGGATAGGGCTGGTGGGATTTGGGGTCGAACAATATTTGGAGGGCCACAGGTTCCCCATCCCAGTTTTAAATGTTTTCTGCTCAACACACTACTACTACTACTACTACTACTACTACTACTACTACTACTACTAATAATAATAATATTTATACCCCGCCCATCTGGCTGGGTTTCCCCAGCCACTCTGGGCGGCTTCCATCAAAATATTAAAAATACAATAAAACATCAGACATTTAAAACTTCCCTAAACAGGGCTGCCTTCAGATGTCTTCTGAAAGTCAGATAGTTGTGTATTTCTTTGACATCTGATGGGAGGGCGTTCCATAGGGCCGGCACCACTACCAAAAAGGCCCTCTGCTCTCTCAGTTCTAAGAACAATAATGCTATAAGGCAGCCTTCTCCAAACTGCTGACTTCCAGATGCCTTGGTCTACAATTCCCATCTGTGCTGGCTAGCTTGGCCAATGGTGAAGGTTGATGGGCATTGCAGTTCAAAACTTCTGGAAGGCAACAAGGTTGGGGCAGGCAGCTTGAAGTGTAGAAGACTAAAATTATGTTAAAGATGGAAAATAATTGGGCATGTGTATGTGTGCATGTGCACATGCAAGCAGATACACCAGACTATTATTTTTATCTTTGAAGTGTTCTCCTATAGTCGCTGGTGTGCTCCAGTGATGGGAATGGCAAGCGATTTCAGTGATGTTCAGAAATCCTTTTTTTGAGTGGTTGGCTGTGATCTTTCTGCAGATGACCGAAACACTTTCATAGCTATGAATCTGGAAACGAACCATGCAAAAAGAGATTACTGCTTCAGGATTCATCACATGGGATGGATGAAAAATGAGACGACTGTGCATGCTGGAATGAAGTCAGCAAGTGGGCGAAAATGAGGAAATGTAGACTCGGGAATCCACAGATTTGCTGGAGGGAGAAGATGCCATATCCAGATGCCAGCCCAGGATGCTGGGTAATGTTACCAAACAGTCAAAAGTGAAAAGGCTTTCGAGTTTAATAGTCCTTAGTCACAGTCATTTCCCTGACTTTTGACCATATCGTTTTCTCTACGCCAATCTCACTGGTTACTTCTGTAAAAGATATCTAAAGTCACTGGCTCTCTCACACACATTTTAATAATGACATCAATGGACTTAGAGCAAATATATCACTGCTCCCCATCAAAAGCTATCGTAAGGCCCCAATCTTGTTTAACAGGAATGTGTTGGTGCTCAGCACTTTAGATAAACATAAGTGTGCCTCAGCAGGCTTTAATTTGTCATTAATGAAGCTACACTCGCAGTGTCATTGGAATTTACTGACTTAATTAAACCCGTTCTTGTCATTTCTCACCGGAATGGAACAGAAGCTTCAGTCTCACTACTGATGTTTCCACATTCCTATAACCTGAAGCATGGAAATGGCTTTTGCAGGGGACTGGAACTCTGCTAGTCAATATCTATCTTTCAAATCTCCCCAAGACCAAAGGTGCATGGTCATGACCCATGTGGTCCCTCTTATAGCAGGGATGGGGAACCTGTGGCCCTCCAGATGTTCCATCATCTCTGACCATTGATCATGTTGCCTGTGGCTGGTGGGATTTGGGGTCCAACAATATCTGGACAGCCACAGGTCCCACATCCCTGCCTTATAGTCTGTGTAGAATACCAAAGAGTGCTGCAGGGGCAATGCAAAGGTCACCATTCCTAAATGAGGGTAAAATGCAGTATTAAACAAACTGTTTAAATTGAAATGCTAAAAAGGCACACATGGTGCTATCATACATGGATTTATTTACATAGCTGGATTTATGTTCAAAAGCAACAAAGCAGGCCCTGATTCATTTCTAGTCAATGTTTCTGTGTTTAAACCATGGAGGCAGGCTTCTTATTGTGCCATGGAGGCAGGCTTCTTATTGTTTTAATTTCTACTTTGGTTCTTTGTAAGAATGAGACTGGGACTATAGTATTGTTACACTCGACCCCAATTTTCATGGTTTAGATTTTGTGTATTTTAGATTAAACTTTAATAATAATAATAATAATAATAATAATAGCCCACACTTCACCAGATGGTCCTGGAACAGCTTACAAAAATACCAAAACTAGCACAAATGGGGGGGGCACAGCCTAATTAAAATACTAGATTAAAAATTATAAATTGGCTCAAAGGGGAATTCATTACAGGGTTGCACAGGCATTTTATGCCCATTTGAAAATAGAACCTAAAATCACTAAATGTGTTTTAGAAACCTGCTTGTAAATGTTTACAACTGTCAGGTAAGGATAATCTTGTTATAAAGGATGTGGTTCCTCACTAGGGATGGGTGAGTATTTCTGTTCATTCCACAATTTGGAGTGAACCTCCCTGGTCCACATTCAGTGGTGAATCGTGCTTGGATCAGAAGCCGGACACTCATATTAGATTGCATGTCTACAAACTCCATCCAAACTTGGCTTGCTCCAAATGACTTCTCATTTTACAAGATGGCTCAAGTCATCTCCGGCTCTTTCTTTCTTTCTTTCTTTCTTTCTTTCTTTCTTTCTTTCTTTTAAAAATCATATCTAGCAGCTTGGAGCAGCCATAAAGTGCATTGACCGCTGTGCTTGTTGAAAACTTTTCATTCTGCCAACATCTGTAGAGTCCCAACACCTGCTCTAGCTGCTACACAACAACATCACTTTTGACTTCATGGCATACCCAACCAGGGTCAATTGTGGGTGTTCGACACAGTGATTCAGGCTTGTTACAAATCACAACAGAAGAATTGCTGTAAGAGTACTTATTTTGGTCACAGCAGGGGTTTGGGCTTTCCAGGATATTACTACTACTTTGGTTTTTGAGAGCATTTTGGAGCGTTGAAAACATTTCACATACATTTCTTTATAACAACCTGAAAATAGGTCAGAATTATTTTCACCATCTTGCAAATGGCAGGGGTAGGAGCTGAAGCTCAACTCACTAATTCACCTTACTGAGTTTGCGGCAGATACAAGTTTTAAATTGAGGGCTTCCTGGTTCACGGCTCAGCCTCTTAGCCATTGAGCTATATGAGCTCTCATCTGTATCAGAACTGAAAAATACATTTACGTGTCAGTTCTCCCAGTATTTCATTCTCTCCCTTTCTTTAGCACATGGCTCTGACTCTGTAATGTAGGAGAAGAGCGAGCTAAGAACTGGCCTCAAATATATTTAAGCTTCATTTCAGTTCTTCAGAGTTCAAGGTGCTAAGTTTAATCTTTCAGAGCTGATTACCATTACAGATGCATGTTCTTGGGAGACAAACCCTTGTCCAAAGAGGCATGAAAACGCAATGTGACCGCTAGACTAAATGCATCTGTCGCAGAAGTTTGGTATCGAGAACAAACTTCTAAAAGTAACTTCTGACACTGTGAGAATTGTCCCTCTGAAGCAGTTGTATGTTGTATGACAGCTTTGACCTTAAGTTTTCATGGCAGTTTGTTTGGGGAAAGTGTGCCATTCCTGAGCCTGCTGTCTTACCTTCCAATGTAATATGAAAAAGCTCAAAGGCCACAATTTCTCTGGGCAACCCTTTGGGAACTACAGGTCAAAGGGAAAAAGGGGGTGGAGCAGTACAGTAGACTACATTCTAGCCACACAAAGTCAGAGATTTCTACACAATCCACACACAGAGAGAGACAGAGACCCTCCCTCCAGGCATGCAAGAACTATTATCACACTTCAAGCCAGGCAAAAGCGCTTGAGGGTGCAGAACAGAGCCATTGAGGGGTGTGGCCTGGGAAGAGGGGTGTGGCTTAGGAAGGGGGTGTGGCCTGGGGAGAATCCCAAAGGCAGGAGAAAGAAGTTTGGAGATCCACATTTCCCCCCTCGGCCTGAGGTTCCCTACTCCTGCAATATGTGAGTGCAACTGAGAGGGTGCAACTTTGCAGAAATAGGTTTTCCAAGCCTTTGGCATAAGCTTGTTCAATGTAATCAATGTGCAGTTTATGCCATGGTTGTTTCACAGTCCCGAGTCTTTTTTAAGTTTAACAAGAAACTGAAGCGCTTCGCATTTTACTCCACCCATTGGATATGTACCAATGAGTGGCTGAAGGCAGACCATAATGGTTTCTTCAGCTGCATCGTATGGCTTCACCAATTCATTTGGGAATCTCAGCCTTGTGGTGACCTGGGGTAGTTTGTTCCCTTTCTCTACACCCCAATTCCACTCTCCTAGGTAATGTGGACATATTCTATTCAAACGCAAGCTCTTTTGAATCCCATTACAGTGGTACCTCGGGTTACATACGCTTCAGGTTACATACGCTTCAGGTTACAGACTCCGCTAACCCAGAAATAGTGCTTCAGGTTAAGAACTTTGCTTCAGAATAAAAACAGAAATCGGGCCCCGGCAGCGCGGCAGCAGCAGGAGGCCCCATTAGCTAAAGTGGTGCTTCAGGTTAAGAACAGTTTCAGGTTAAGAACGGACCTCCGGAACGAATTAAGTACTTAACCTGAGGTACCACTGTAATTTCAATGAAGGAGTTTGGCTGCAATTCTACAGACACTATCCTGAACAAAAGTCCCACTGAACACGGTGGTATGGGACCTACATCTAGCAGAGATGCTTATGATTACATGAATATGCATCCCAATGAGACTTAAAATGGGACATAATTTAAGCTGGACTTTGGCCCTTTTTTAGAGCAGCCCATTGTCTCCTGACAGGAGTTTTGGTGCAGAACATCGTGAGGGCACCAGGGAGATGAAGACTGCTTTTCAGTGCCCCCATAGCACAAATTCATCTCTCATTCCCATTGGCTGACTTCCAGAAAAAAGATACAGAGCCTATCTTTTTTGGCTTGTTGGTGAACTTGTGTAGGAGTTAAGATTCCTGTGGTGTTTAACTATTTGAGGTTTTAGTCTTCTCTTTCATTCCTCATTGGAATTAATCACTCACTCTTTCAATTATTTACATACACCCAAAAGCCAAGGATGTCTGGGCAGGCACTAGGCACATTTTTTTAGAAATAGTAATTTGTGCTCTTCTGCCATCTTTGATGACCACCAGAAATGGCACTGCTACATAAATTATATCCACATTATTAATGCAATAATGGATTGTTGGAATCAGTGGTGGCTGCTATGGAAGATTTGGAAATAATGCTTATATAACAAGGGGAAGTGTTGCTCCTTCCAGCACCAGATACACCTGATTTAGCTTTTAAGAGGAGAAGAAAAATACCTAAGACATTAAACCTCTTATCCTCCGCCTGATAGAGCAATATTGGAAAAACCTGTTATTTGGCAGCAAATGGGTTTATTAACTTCTAAAGGGGACCATGTGTTTGAATGTGATAGGGAAAGGAGCATTCGTCAGAGTGCTCATTGGATCAAAAGATGAATTAATCCTTTGAAGAAACCTAGCATTTCAAATCTGCAACTTTAAACAATCTACCAGGCTACAGACACAGAGCCACGGAAATGCTGCCTAATCCCTTTCATCACACTGAAAGTTGATCTGCTGCTTTTGGTTCCAACCCCCAGAAAGTTGATCTGCCACTCCTGTCTTGGGGAAAGAAGTGCAATCCAGAACTCTGGAAGGTAAACATAAATGACAACATCTGGTTGTGTTTGGTAGAATGAAGTAGCAATGTCTAGTGATGGAATGAATCGTAATGCAAGTGTCACTGCTCAGTAGATAGAGAGATTGTCCCAACACCTCTGGATTTTGGACAACCCAAAGCTGGTTTCCACTATCTCTGGATGAGAGACTGTCTGCGGCATATGTTGCACTTTCAACCTCTCAAGTTCCCTCCTCCCTCCTTGACTCAATTTGTCTCGATTCAGACCCTACTACTCCTGCAAAGTGTGCCACACTCCTCATCTCACATATACACCCAGCATATATTTAACTGTATCCCGTGTATATTATATGTAAGTTGAATGAAAGATCGTACACACCAACAGCACGTATTTTGTAAATATTTATTTAAAGGGTTAATATCCTACTTTTCGACTGAAGTGCTCAATGTGGTTCACAATAGTAATAAAGTTCGGTGGGTGGGATTCAAACTAAGTTGGTTCCACTTAGTTCTCAATGAGATCAATGGGACTTGACACAGGACCAAACTACATATTACATTAGTCATATTTATTCATTCATTCATGTGAGGGGTATTAAATGCCATTATTTGGTCAAAAAGGTTCCCAAAGCAGCTTACAAAGATTAATGGAAAGATAGTACCAGTCTGTGCCCTTAGGCTTACCATTTAAAAGAAGCAATGAAAAGGAGCTAGCATGTGGATCCGCAATGTGCCCCTCTTGTGTTTATATTGCTCTAGTTGTAACATTTGGGGCTTAATTGGAGATCCAATGTGGTATAGACATTAGAGTGTTGAACCAGCAGCCCAGAAACCCAGTTCAAACCCAGTTGTTGCCTTTGAAGACAATCCGAAAGCTTGAATTACTGCAGGAAGCAATGCATTGTTTAATTAGCCAAAGACCTGGAGGAAGAGGAATGTTTTTGCCTGACTCCTGAATATATGTAATGAAGGAGCCAGGTGAGCTCTCTTGGGGAGAGCATTCCACAAATGGGGAGCCAACCACAGAAAAGGCCCATTCTCATGTTGCCACCCTCTGGACCTCTCATGGAGAGGGCACATAAAGAAGGGCCTCAGATGATGATTGCAGGGTCTGGGTCAGTTCATATGGGGAGAGGCAGTTCTTGAGGTATTGTAGTCCTGAGCCATTTAAGAGTTTATAGCTCAAAGCCAGTACTTAGAATTGGGACCAGAAACTGTTTGGCAGCCACCGCAGTTGGGCCAGGATTGGTGCCATATGCTTAAACCACTTTGCCCGAGTGAACAACCTGGCTGCTGAATTCTGCACCATATGAAGTTTCTGAACCGTCTTCAGAGACAGCCCCACATACATACTTGTAGCATAACCAAAGACTGCTGGGCCTGCAGCATTCAAGTAAGTAGCCATATTAATTTTGCATGAAATTGATAATCCCTTTCCTTCTTTCTAGTAATGAATGGCACAACAGTAGCATCATAAACCACTTCTGCCACATGGTAAGCATTGCAGGCTCAATTGCTGCATTCCTTTTTTTATGTCCCCAGAGGATGACAGTGAGCAAACCTTGGGGACTTAGTGGCCCAGATGCCACCACATTGTTTTCTGGAGGGCAGATTAGATGCTATCAGAAGGTAGCCGCTAAGAATTATTAGTGATCTCGGCTGGATCAATGCCACTGCTGTTTATAGCCTGCAGGCAGTCAATCCTCTTAAGTCTTTGATCCCCATGGCTTCATTTCATTGCACTTGTCCTGAGAAGAGGCTGCAGGAAATATAACCTTCCTGCCTCCCAGACAGACAGCTGTCATTCTGCCTGGTCAAAGCTGCAGATGAGGATTTCTGCTGAGGTTACTGGCATGAATGATGAGCTAGCCAGAATCAACCGCATATCTTTAATCCTTAAAAAGAGAAGATTCTTCTGCTTCCTCATTCCTGAGATAGCTATTTTGAGCCCAAGATGCCACAGTGTCACATTTAGCTATCCCATCCCTATGCATCTGGAGACCTCTGTAATTGCTTTCTTTTCTGGGGTGGTAGCTTCAAAACTCAACATAAATTATTTGTCTCATGGGAAGATGGCTTTAGAATTTATTTATTTATTTATTTAGATTTATATACCGCCCTATACCCGGAGCTCCTAGGCCAGAGCCATAGCTATGGGAGGCAGAGGGCTAGTTGGTCTTTTGCCCCAGGTGAAGCCTCCAGAGGGGTCCCCTTTAGACTCCTATCCTGTGTGTGCGTGTCCATGCAAATTTGTATAGGTGGGTGTGAAACAAGGTCTTTGATCCAGGTGAAATGCAGCCTCCTTTTGCCCCTGTCCTGGGCTCATGTATGTGGTTCCTCCACCATCGTACCCACCCCAGCAGAAGGCCTCTACCCAAGTCAGCTAAATCGGGGCCCTTTGAGGAAATGCTCAGGAAAGCTGATGTGTCAGATCTATTCGTTTTGTTTTAATTCGTAAAAATGTTTATATACCACTAACTTGCACAGAAAGCATCTAAGGAGTGCAAAGCAAATATAAAGTCACAATAAATAAAGGGGGGGGCATGAAAGCAGAAAATGTGGGGCAATGCATTTCAGATAGAATTGGATATCTCACTGTTTCACATAGGATGCATGTGCAGGTCTTTGCCAAGTCTAACAGTGAGGAGGATGAAGCCGCTCTGCATTTATATCTCTATAAATGCATCATCTTTGGGATACTTGGAGTGGGGGGAGAGAGAGAGAGACACCTGGCAGGAGACTGACAGCAAAACTGCTTTATTGCCAGTACGAAAGCATGACAAAGAAGACCATCCTGGCCTTGTCAACCCATTCTGCAATCCTTCTACCCCCGGAGAGGCCTTTGATGCTCAGCAATTTGTGGCAACCTTTCAAGACAGAACAGGGTGGCTCTCTAATTAAATGTGAAATCTCCCCCCATTTTGGCTGCAGCTTTAATTCATCATGTTCCGCAGCTGGTGTAATGATACTGTGCAGTGCATCTGTGATGGAATTTTCACCATTAGGAACTTCCTTTTGTGTTCCAAACAAATTCGAATACCGGTGCCTTATCTGCAATAGCTGCCTTATCAGACCTCAGAAGAGGACATAGCAAAAGAATGGCATTGGTTTGGGTTGATTAGCGAGAAAGGAGAGACAATTCACTGGGAAATGCAGATGTAGGAGGTTTCTGAACTGTCCAGTATGAGGGATGGGCGATTCCTAATAACCTTAGCCAGCAAAAAAAATTAAAAGAACCTGTAACACTGGTTTGATCATCTCCCCCTTTGGGAGACAATTTTGTGCAAACTTCACAGTGGAGACCCACATGGAAGTAGTATTGAGTTGGCATGGGTTTAATAGTCCTGTTGCCACTATGCACTTAGCACATCTGATTAATGATTTTTGCAGTGTTACATACACAACGGCAATGATGCACATGAGTTAGTCATCTGAGTCTCCACTGTGTGATGATGACTGCAAGTTATTCTGCAGAGGCAATAGACTCAGTCTGTACAAATTACCTATGAGGTGGTGTTCCTGGATGGTACCACTTTAGACTGCAGGGAGAAGAATCACATGATTGAATGTTTCCCCTCAATTATTATTTTTTATTACCCTGCCCAGAGAACATTAAGAGAAAATGAGAAAGATTTTAGTTTTCCATCTGAAGGGATTTATTGTGAGGGAACATTCAAACATGCAAAATAGCATCCCTCTCTGCCATCACTTTCAAGAGGTGGGATAGTTGAGAAGCAGTTTATGACCTCATCTACTCTTTGTTTGGAGAAACAGGATTTCATGCTAAGGAGGGATGCTCTATTCCAGAAGTAGGCAATGTGGTACCCTCCAGATGTTGCCGGGCTACAACTTTCAGCAACCCTGACCATTGGCCTTCCTGGTTGGAGCTGATGGGAATTGGAGTCCTAGATTAGAAGGGCATAGAATGGTATCTCCAACTCAAAGAACACATACTTAAAAAAATATATAGAGTGGTACCTCGGGTTAAGTACTTAATTCGTTCCGGAGGTCCGTTCTTAACCTGAAACTGTTCTTAACCTGAAGCAACACTTTAGCTAATGGGGCCTCCTGCTGCTGCCACGACGCAGGAGCACGATTTCTGTTCTCATCCTGAAGCAAAGTTCTTAACCTGAGGTAATATTTCTGGGTTAGCGGAGTCTGTAACCTGAAGCGTATGTAACCTGAAGCGTATGTAACCCGAGGTACCACTGTATTAAGTTTTACCAAAAAAATTAACATAAAGACTGCCAACAATATTTTCACAAAGTAAGTTGTCAGTCTGTTTGTGTCTCTCTCTCCCCCCCCCCCGACTTTCCTCAACTTCCCCTTCTGGTTTTTTACATATTCATTTCTCCTGCTTGTAATCTTAGCTTTTAATATATGCAGCTTAAAATTCCACATTGTTATTATATTCTTAACATTTCATCCTCCTCTTCATATTCTATACGTTTTGTTATTTGTAAGTGTTTAGTCAAACCCTCAAAGAACACACACTTAATTAGTTGGAATGAAAGGTGTGAGTCTTGCCATCTCAAACAAAATTGGCCAGCTGCAAAGTTTCTTAAGTTGCCAGGCCCAGTCTTCACAAACAATTGCCCATGTGCTAAAACTGTTTATAACCTGTACTGTACTATTTTGCACAGGGTGTGGAGACATTGCATCTGTGCATACAGAAAATGACGTGACAAAAAACATTTCTGCCTCATGTCATATATTTCATTTGTTAGGAAATGTATATGTTGGTTTTCAGTTCCATCAAGAACAACCAAAGTGGTTTGCATAAGAAAACCACAGCATAATTTATATTAAAATGTAATCATTTTAATCACATCAAGTAAAAAACAGACACAATAATCACAAGATCAACACCAGGATCTGGCATAAACGGTCAGAAGGATGCTTGAGTACGGTATATAGAAAACATTCAGTCATATCACCACCTGCATCCTAGAGCGTTGTAGTCAAGGGACATGTTTACCATGCAATTTTCTGTTTATGTAGATGGCTTATGATATACACTTAGTCTAGAACTCCCACCTTCATTTCCCCTTCTCCATATATATACCTTACAGCAATCTCCCCAAACAGGTCCTCTTCAGGAGTTTTGAACTACAGCTCTTATCAGTTCCAGGCAACAGCCATACTGACTGGGTTGATGGGAGTTGTAGTCCAAAATATCTAGGGGATGCCTGGTCAGTGTAGGCTGCTTCAGAGGCATTCTAAGTAAAGTTTTGCTTCTAGGTCTGAAATATTGTACAATCTGCTGCCTGTGCCAAGAAGAAAATGACATTTCATTAAGCTCTGAAATCTGAGCAGAGAGAAAAGGAAGTTTAATAGTACAATTATGTTTTGGTTGCTGCCTTTAATCCTAACGACCTCCCCCAGCATGGGGAAGAAGGGCTTTTATGAACAATGCCAGTTGCTTCTGTGACAGAAGCTAGACTGACCAAGGGAAATGAATTCACTTTTTTTTCCCATATAAAGATATCGCAAGAGAGAGAGAGCGCACAAGCACGCCTGGACGCGAAATACACCCTAGCAGATGTGTAATATCATTAAAGCTGGCTCTAATATAATCTAAGCCACAGTTTGGTGTATTAATGCTTTGTTTATCTTGAAGCACAGATGGATATTTTTATTAGCATTACTCTGTTGATGCAGCTTCAGGAAAGGTTAGTCCAGAGGGCAGATGTCTATGTTATGAGAGAACATTCGCTCTGAAGCTGACTAGCAGGAAAGGTGAAGCCTTTCCATGAAATGTCAATTAGAGAATTAAACCTTGTAGATGTTGGCGGCCAGGAATGTCAGTGCAGACTTTAGAAGCAATTAAATCTAGTTATTTATTTATTTATTTAAAAAAATCCTTCTTTCACTCCTACTGCAGGAAATAGGTACATTTTTATCAAATACGTTATTTTTCTTTTTTGCTGGATCTTTTCAAAGAGGGTAGTCCAAAACTCCTTTCTCTTAGATTAATTGGCACAGCACTTAATATCCTGCTGAGGGGACAATGGAAAATATTCTCATGATTAGGATGCTAGGAAATGAGGAAAGGGAGAGGAGGGGTTGAATTTGGGGCTAACTCTGGAGTCCATTGACAATGGAAAGGACACTTTTGCACAACCTTTTTCATTCCCTTTTAAGGAGCACTGATGTTACTTAGGGATAAGCACTAAGTCCACATTTAATAGCGGAGCAAGAATGAATTCTGGGAGTGACATTCTGCAGGGCTTAAGGGTTTCATGAAATAATTAGCATAGGAAAGAGTGAGTCAGTCCGTACCTACGGCCAAATCATAACCCTGAGGATGTTGCAAGCTCTGGGTTTGATATCCTGGCTGTGCAAAGGAGTCTTTTCTTCAGGTTAGTAGTACAGACCTTTTAGAGACTCTGAAAACATCGTAGCTGGATCCAGTCCAGATCTTTTGAATACTCTGAGCAAGATCAAATCCAAAGTATCAGTAAGAACTGCAGCAAGCAGGCAATTTCACAGCATGAATTATGTTTGAGCTCTGCTTCTTTATTATGCTGAATCATTTACCAGAAGCAGCCATGACACTGTCAAATATTTCATTCCACAAACCTAGAACAGTTTCCACAAAAGGTTTAAATGTAGCGAATACACCACATATTTAAACTGGCCATCTTCAACTTCAGTTTGCCTTTTTCAGTTACGTGAAACAGAGAAAGTTATTTTTTGAAAATCCCTGTGTTAGTGTGACACTATGGGCCTAAATAAAAGTTACGGGGTCTTGTAGCTCCTGACAGCATGAGTTTCCTCCAAACTTCTCCATGGTAATCTCTTGTAAAATAAATACGTGATGTAACATCATTTTGATAAGTATTTTCATGTCCCCACTCCAATTCACTGGGTGCCGCAGTGGTTAAGAGCGGTGGACTCGTAATCTGGTGAACCGGGTTCGCTTCCCTGCTCCTCCACATGCAGCTGCTGGGTGACCTTGGGCTAATCACACTTCTCTGAAGTCTCTCAGCCTCACTCACCTCACAGAGTGTTTGTTGTGGGGGAGGAAAGGAAAGGAGATTGTTAGCCGCTTTGAGACTCCTTAGGGTAGTGATAAAGTGGGGTATCAAATCCAAATCCAAACTCCATCTGGGAAGGGGGAAACACTGAATGAGATGAATCTTTGTTACATGTGCTGGGTTTTACTGGGGATGCCCGTGGCTGAGATATGGGCAGGAGGCAGCTACATGATAACCACCATAGCATCCTGTTAGGTCCTCTGAAGGGCCATTAATGTGTGTGTTGTGTAATGCCCCAAGGAGTAAGCATCTGGCCATTTTAAGGCAGGGGAGCAGAACCTTATTTCTTTAGAGAGTCACATTACAGTGCAAGGAGAAGTGATATCTGTCAGGGACCACATGCTGGAGCTGGAGGTGCTAACTGATGATTGGTGGAGGCAAATATAAAAATGTTACAGATTTTGTAATCTTGAATGATGGCCGCTCACCCCGTCCATAAAAGGTAGGCGGCAATTGTGACCTGGCACATCAGCTCCTTCTCTCTCACACACACAGGCCACACCATTTCCCCCTATGGCCGTTGGCTCGCACCCCCTGGCTGCTATGGAGCATCATGGGTCACCCGCCAGACCCTGTTTTGAATCACTCCCATCTGCAATGGGAACAGACCTAGGAGTGGCAGTCTTCACTCCAGTCCACTCCAGGACCATAAAGAACTGGCTGACGCTGCTCACTCCTTCTGATATTCAGATCACCATGAAGAACCACCCCATCATTAGTTTCACTTGGATTTTTGACCAACCCTGAGCATTAAAAAAGTGACGGTTCATATTTCCAAAAAGAAATATGGATCAACTGATGAGACTCTAAAATTGTGATCCTCAATATCGCTTTCATTATTATTTCACTGATTTTCATTCAGATAGGCTAGAAAAATAACAACTTTATCTGCTTGTTGCAAACTGAAGGTCATCACCTCTATAGGCAGAGCAACCTTCAGCACTAGATTTTTATCTGATGAGTCCCTCTCATTCCAACCTAACCATGTCTTTCTTTTTTATTATTAATAAGTGGAGATTAGAGTTAGCTTTACTCATATGTTTGGGATCAATTTGGATCATCTACCTCGAAGCTATTACAAATGAGTGTGTCATCCTTTGGTGATGCTTTTCGTAATTAATGGCGTAAATGGGAGGCGGCAGATTCCTTAATCTGAATAATGTGTTTGCAAACATCTGCTATGCTGGGAGGAGAAGTGGGGAGGGGAGGAACCCTCCGTCATGGAACAATTCTGGAAGTTTTTGGAAAGTCATTGAGGAACAGAAGGATGGGAGAGTTTATTTCGTAGAAGACTCCTGGAAGGATTCTTCAAGATAAAGCATTATTCATACCTTCCCTACATTACTCATATCAGGTGAATGCTAATTATATTTATGCCTTGATACAATTTGCTAGTTTGGTATGGATAGGTGAAGTCTGTGCTTCGTCATCTTGGCATCTTCTTTAAAAAAAAAAAAAAAAGACAGATGAAAAATCATCAGGAGCATGGAGCCAGGAGCAAGAAAGATAAATAACGCCAGGAAGCTGATCGCTGCCCGTCTGTCATAAAATTTCATTAGTTCTGACAGCCTGTACAACATAAGCAATGAATGAATACTAACTATACTTCCTCCCTGTCTGCTTCCATATTTCACTCGTATCGCTTGGCCCACAGAAAGCACCAGGCTAGGCCAGCCTGGGAGGAAAGAGCTGCCAGAGCATTCACACACTAAATTATAGTCTACCCCATTAGAATTATCTATGAAGAAGAAGGGAAAGGGCGGTGGCGGCTATATTTAATATACAGACTTTCTCAACACTATGCTTTGCATGCTGTGCAGCAAAAGACAAGAGGGGAGGCTGAAATATTATAAGAAAATAGTCTGTCTTCCTACAGATCTGTGGTTATTTTCGCAATCACAGGGACAAGGGAAACACCAGTTTTACTTTAACCATGGTAAGGCCTTTATTTTGACATCTCTCACTGTCAGAAAGCCAATCAATATCCACTCTATCACACCGCCAAAATTGTGCTGCCCTGCATTTAAGGTGAAATGTTATTTTCCAGCTCTCGGACAAACCTTTGCAAACGTGCATCTAGAATTATGGGGGAAGGTTTTGAACATAGATTGGATATTGGAATGGATTATGCTACTGGTTTATTTTAATCATACTTTGAGTAGTGTCTGGCTTTTTATTGTACTAATATATGATTGATGATGGCCTCTGGCTAAGCAACAACATCTGGAATCCATGGGGTAAGAGCCTTACAGGAAGATGCAGGCAATGGAATGGTTAAACACCTCTGTACACTGCCCTGCCCTGCTCTGCCCTGCTCTGCTCTGAATTGCCCCTTCCTGAAGCTACGGTACTTTCCCCTATAAGAAGCAGCCATTGGAGTTTAATATGCATCTGCTTGAAATGTCTGTGCAGCTTCGAAGGGGCACCTATTGTCACATTTCCATTGGTTTGAACTCCTGCTTACAAAACTGTGCCCCACTTCCACACAGTAAGCCCCAGTGCAGCTCCAATTATCCTTTAGTACAGTCGGCAGTCCACTTAGAGTTTTGCATCAATAAACGTATAATAGAATACACAACTGTCAGCGCTGCCCAAGGTCCCAGCTCACACAAGACCAACGCTGCTTCTTGCTCAAGTTTAAAAGTCTTTATTGAAGTTCAGTCTCATTTCCAGACGCGCAGCGCGCAACGCTACATCTATCCATCAGACCGTAGAAGTCCCATCTGAATCTCCTCCCCCCTGACACCAGCTTAAGATTCTAGCCTTACTCCACCTCTTCCTCTGTTCCTTCTTTCTCTGGGTCCTTCTGCTAGTCGGAGTCTCAGCCCTCCGAGATTCCTCTGACGCTGATTCTCCCGACTCCTCCCCCCCCCTCTTTCGGGCTTTAGGACCTGGCTCCCAATCCGGGTTTTCTGCTGTCCCGCGCTCCTCCACATTTGAACTTGGCGCGCGCGCGCAGCCTCCCACTTTCCTTCTGACCGTTACACTTGTGTCACTGCTCCCCCTTTCGGGGAGGCTAGCTGGACCTGGCCTTCCCTCCGTCTCCCCACTCCCCGATGGAGGAGAAGCTGGTCCTGACTCACGTGACTCTTCCCCCCCACTGTGCTCTGGTGAGGGAACTGGCCCTACTCCTCCGCTACTCCTTTGGGACTCCCCTCTGGTTCCTTGTTTATGGATCGTCCCCTCTGGGATTCGCCTCGCCCTTACCATAGGCGCCCCCTCCTGGGAATCTTCAGATTCGCTGGAGAAGCTCATGGAATCTCTCGGTCCACTGTCATATTCCCCTACGCTCCCCTCTGATTCCTCTCCTCCGCTCTCTATTTGCTCTCTCCCCTGCTCTTCTGCTCCTGAGCCTCTGACAACAACATATAACAAATCAAAAGCATGTCGTATTGTTTGGTGATTTGTTTTCCAGTGTTCAATAGATATCCATTTATTAATACTTCCTTTCTTTTACACACACACACACACACACACACACACACACACACACGTTATTTTTGACATGAAAGCATACTCATGCAACTTAGTTTCCCATTAAGACAATATAGGTATCACTGACAACTTTGGGGATCTTGCGTAGCATATCTGTGCAACAACTATTACATATGATAAGCTGGAGGCATTTTAAGCAGGGGTGGAGGAGATACAGATCACTTTTAAAAAAAAATCAAATAATCTAAAGCAACCTTCCCCAGCTTTGGGTCCTTCAGCTATTGGTGGACCATGACCCAAAGGTCAGAGATGCTGGGAGTTGTCCCAGCAACATCTGGGGACCCAAGATTGGGGGTGGGGAGACTGATCTAAAGGAAGATAAATATTAAGTTAGCACATTAACCATTTTCAAATAACCCATAATGGCCCTATGCCTTTCTCAGGGCTTCCTGCAGGTCCCACGCTGTTGGCCTTTGTTGTCAGGCAGATTCCTGCTTGATTAAGAAAGTGATACTGAAGCAGCACTCCTGTTGGCCTGTGTTCCCTTTCCTTAACAGCAGGATGGGTAAGGCTACTTCATGCAGAGGCCCTAAGTTGCAGCAGGCTAGGTCCTTGAGAAGAGCTCATCATCGTTATTTATTATTATTATTTATTAAAATTGTATATCGCCCTATGTCCATAGATCTCAGAGGGGTTCACAACACCAGGGTTCTTGGGGCCATGCTATGGTATGTCCTGCCACCTTATCTAAATATAACTGTGTCTACCCAGTCCTTTTTTACGGCAATGCGACTTAAATTAGTTGCAGCTATCATATTCCATTGTTTTCAATAGCACTTAGTCATAGGTAACTTTAGCTGGATCTTAGGTATATGTTCTCATATGCAGATTGTATCTTAAAAGTTTAAAAAGATGTTTCAGAGTGAAACTAGGGAGGATAATTAATTTAGGAAAACAGACATGCAGTTTTGCAAAGATTTAATGGAAATCCATTATGATCTTGCAAATGTCAAGGGTTACTAATACGGTGACATGGTCTCAAGGACAGAGTGGATGAGGGCTTTCAGTGTTTCAATAAAAGGCCCCATTCACTATGGACATGTGTTTAATTAATAAAATTCATTTTCACCTAGCTTTTCAATCTGCTTCTGGCTCCAGCGTGCACTAGTTCAAATAGTTCCTTCTGTTTTATTATTTTTATTAAGTACATGGAGTTTATTAATACAGTTATTAGATATGTTTCTACAGCCTTTCACTGGGATTTTCATTTGCTCAAAACAGAGATGGCTCTTGTGTGTCTCACACAGCAAATTCACTTCAGAGAAGCAATCTGACGCAACAAACCCTCCTTTGCAACACACACCGATCCAAAACAAACCTTCGAGACACACTCCCCCCTCCAGGGTTTCTGGCCAACCAGCCAGGAATCTCACAAATAAATAGAGTTGTGGCTCCATGGGTGAGCTGAGAATAAATCTGTTTCACCCGAAATGAGATGGAAAGTAGAGGTCAAGCTTGCTTAGTGAATTGGTGGCCGAATGCCAAAACTAGTCACCCCAAGGGCAGCATAAAATGATTCATTTGTTAGCCTGACCCAACAAATCTTGTAAAATAAGGTGGTACACCTCTCTCTTTGGAATCTCGGTAGAAAAAGTTGATGGCAGCACTTTTTCTGAATGCATGTATATGCCCATTAAAAGATTAGCATTATAGCATTATAATTATTTTATATTACTTTTAGCATACAAACCTATTTTCAATGCGGACTCGTTTATCACTGGAATAATACTATCACATCATTATCTGAGCCAGCTGTGCTCCATGCACTGAGGTAGCCTAAACATTCAAGCAGAGAATTTAGCTTCAAAGGAACCCCAAATTTTCACAAGACAAAAAAAAATTCTAGCTCTCAGTGGAAATGTGAGGGAGGAGTACACTGTTCTGATGTGCTAAACTTCTCCTTAACCCTTTTATAATCTGCCTTCCAGCAGCAACAAATCTTCATATTTATTACTTATACATTCTTTTCTACTCTCACTCTGCATTTTGGGCAAATTTATTCCATACCCTCAGATACTGCATGCAGAGTTACATTTAGTAAATGTGTTTAAAGTTGTTTGGATTATAGTACTCATTTGTTGCATTCTAGAAGATGGATTTATTTAGTCATTTAGTCTGTATCCGCTGCATCCTGCTCATTTTTAACCTATGAAGAGGGCAATCCTAACTATGTCAACTCAGAATTCCTATTGAGTGCAGTGGGCCTTACTCAGGAAAGTTGGGTTGGGATTGCAGCCTAAAGCAGGGGTAGTATACCTCAGAGACTTTATCCCTTTTCTGTCTGGCTTCTATGTAGCTCCCTCCTCAACCCCACCTTTTCCAAATTTGTGCCTTACCTAGCCTGGGTCTGGTTGTCTATTGCCCCACAATATGTGGAACTGCCAGCTCATCCACCTCATGTCTCCATATGATCCTGGATGGGATAAGAGTCAACCAGAAACCCCAGGCACCTTTGCAGGCAATCATATCAGATGCAGTGAGTATGTGAATCAAGTGTGAAGCACGCAGAGATTTGTGTGGAACAACTTGCAACCTGGTTCTGTGTGAGTTTACTTGAAAATAAACCCCACTGTGTTCAACAGGGCTGATTTTTAAGGACAAGGTTGGGCTCCAAATTGCTTGCCACTCAAAAGAGGCCTTGGAGTTGCTGTCAACAGCTCCATGAAAGCATCAGCTCAATGCACTGCAGATTTTTATTTTTTTTAAAGAAGGCAAATGGTAAGTTAATAAATGGTGTATCCAGAGCTCACATACTTATTATTTGTAGATTTGGTAATCCCATCTCAGAAAGGGTGAAGTAATACTGGAAAAATACAGTGTAAGCAAGAAAAATAATCTGAGGTACAGAGCACCTTCTGTCAAGGGGGGAAAGAAACAGCAGGGAATGTGATCAATGTAAACAAAATTATGGATAGATGGGGGAGGGGGCAAGCAAATTAGAAAGAGTTGTTTATCCTTTCAGCTCCTACGGTCAGAGGGACCTCCAAAATGTTACCACACTGCAAATTTAGAATACATAATCATATCCTATACCGTTGCATTTTGAAACTTGTCTCCAGCAAAAGAAAAAGTGGTAACATTGAACTGGATCCCAAAATTTGATGAGTGCATAGGACACCGGAATATAAGCAGTGGCTGGGTAGAACACTCAAAACATGGTGTGGCATGCTTAGAATGTCCCTCAAACTGCTTGGTCAGGGATGGGGAACCTATGGCCCACAGCCCTCCAGATGCCATTGGGCTCCAACTGCCACTATCCATGACAGTTGGCCGTGCTGGCTGAGGACTGATGGGACCAGTGGCATAGCGTGAGGGCTGGGGGGCCCGTGGCCCCGAGCACATGTCTTTGAGGGGACACAATCAAGCACCCCATAAGACAGGTTCCCTCATTGTGGGAAACCACAATGGGCTGGGGTAGCAGCAGCAGTGGCTACTTCTCCTTAGGGCCGCCCTGGGCTGGCCGCGAGGGAGGGAGAGGGCACTGCCCCCAGCAGGCTGCAGCTCCACTCCCACATCAGGCCTGTCCTGGGGGTGGAAGCGGCAGCGAGGAGGGCAAACAGCGGCTGAACAGGAAAGAGAAGTTTTTTCTTCCTTTCATATAATACAATAACCTGTGGGCTTCCAGTGAAAACTGAATGATGGAAGTCTCAAGACAGACCAAGGAAAACACTTCTTCATGTTAGTTTCTGTTTGCCAGTGTGGTGTAGTGGTTAAGAGCGGTAGTCACGTAATCTGGGGAAACGGGTTCACGTCTCCGCTCCTCACATGCAGCTGCTGGGTGACCTTGGGCCAGTCACACTTCTCTGAAGTCTCTCAGCCCCACTCACCTCACAGAGTGTTTGTTGTGGGGGAGGAAGGGAAAGGAGATTGTTAGCCGCTTTGAGACTCCTGAAGGGGAGTGAAAGGCGGGATATCAAATCCAAACTCTTCTTCTTCTGCCACTGAGCAGCTGCTTAGAGTCACAAGGCTCTGTTTACATTCCAGAGACAGTCCAGGCTATTGGAAGTCTCACAGGAGACTAGAGACGGATGTGACGTTACTGGTTTCCTGTTTCCTTTGTTCCTTTGTTCCAGTTGCTCTCTGCTTTCATAGAGAGAGGATGTATATTTCTTTGCTGTCTGCGTAGCTTAGAAATAAAACTCTTTGCAATGTAGCCATAAATCTCATCACTTCCACATGCTGCTGGAAACTCTGCCGAATGGAGGAACGTGCCTTGGAGCCTCATCAAAGGCTCAGGTCGTTAATTATTCGTCAGGAGGGTGATTCCGGAGAAAGATGAGCTTTATCAGCTTGGCCAAGCGGAGATCCCAACACTTCACACCACAAATAAACTATGGGAATTTGGTACCCCAAGATGCAACAATGATGGCTACCAACTTGAATGTCTTTAAAATGAGTAGAATAAGGTTATCCATGTCTACTAGCATGGTGGCTGTGTACTGCTTGTTGTATCAGAGGCAATGCACCTCTGAAGACCAGTTGGGCATTTACAGACCCTGCTGCCATGATCCCAATCATCCTTTCAGACACTGAATTTACCAGGTTTCCCAATGCCTCCACAGGGCCTGTGTTTCAGCTTTGATATTCTACCTACCAGATCTTATATTTTAATGCTGGTTACAAGCTCACCTTTGTGCTACCCAAGTGGTGACAAGGACGGAGGTTGGTATCCTCATGCTAACCATATCTGCACGTGTTTATTCATTTGCAGTCTGTCAGGCTTTCAGCTGGTTATTTATGAACCTTTTAGATTTGCATATTTTCCTTTTCAGTGCAGCTAACGGGTTGGCTGCCCACCCCCTCTTGCATGCAAGGTCCTGTTATGAAGGTGTATGCAGAGTAGGATTCCAGCCCCCACAGGAACAGAGGGGCTATTAACTGCTGCTCACAAACAGCAAATGGGCTGTCATAAAGCAAGCACAGGAAGGAAATTGCTTACAGAATCTCGTGCCAAAATGTTTCAGATCGAGTCTTTGAAAAAACATGCACATCCACAAACACTAGGATGCCATCTTTGCCTGTAATTACTCTTTTACCATTGTCCTTGGGAGAGAACATCTGTTGCCTCTTTGCCAACTGTCTTCTCATAGCTCTTTATTCCCTCCCAAGTATCTCAGTTTGTGTTGCAGCAGCTGCTTTTGCTACTAATAGCTGGACCAGTCATCCTAGGCTGAAGTCCTTTGCTCCCCAGGCTTGCTCCATTATCCGCTGCAGTTCTTTATGCTTCAGAGTTATCTGTTTCATCAATACCAAGGACAGGAAGGAAGGTACAGGATCTCTTCATAGGCTTCATTTCACTCTTTGAATCATTTCAAATATAACTGGGAGACAACCTGATTTATCTTGCAAATTAAGCCCTAATCACAGACAAAGAATGATGTGATGCCTGGAAATGTTATGGAGAACAGTTTTTCAACAACATGAAGACTCTATGTCAGAGTCATCCTTGCCTCATGTTCAGGACTCACCTCTAGACCAAACATGTGCTATGGGTCCCACTTCTACTAGAATTGCCCATCTTAGGCAAACTATGGCCCAGTCATAGAGTCTAACCTACCATCTTAAGGTTGCACTGTGAACTCCACATACTGAACTCACAGAGATTTATGTATGTATATTTTTAAAATGGCAGCGGAGATGCAATCTGTGTTCAAAGCAGTGATCTTCCTAATGGCACCCATACAGGATGTAGTCCAACAAGATAATAGACATGTGCTTCTTTCAGAACATATCTATCTACACAGGAGCATCTCACAGTCCTGATTGGGTGCTTTATCACCAGAATAGAAGTATGAAGTAGCAAAAGGCCTACGGCACAACATCCAAAGGTGCAAGTGTTATAACTCCCATGTAGAACAACGCTGGAATGAGGATGCAACAAGCAATCCCTCCCCTACTGTCACATGTGCTGGATAGCCCTAGCCCCAGGCACCTATATATACAGTGTAAAGCCTGCAGGGAAGGGGCCTTCATATATGCAGCTGTCTGCATGAAGCTTCTACATGACCCAGCAAGCTCATACTGCTGTATGCACAAAGCTCCCCCCTCTCTCTGTAGAAATTTGCATTGCCCTTCCAAAGTTCATGGGGTCATGCCTCTCAAGACAGTCCCATTCACATCCTTGCTCCCAGGTTGCCCTGCATGGAAAGTGCAATGCCTAAATGGTGCCAGAGAAGAACCTTACACAGAGCAAAGCATATTTGTTTCTATCAGGGAAGAGCTGTGTACCGTATCTCTCTCTCACTCACCCACTCATTTGTCCAGATTGGAGGTATGTAGCAAGTATGTATATTGCCTGAGAAGTCTAGGTACCATATTTTCATTATCTAGATACACATATATGAGTTGCTGGTGGAAACTTATAATTGCCAATTCTAAATCAAAAGAAAATCTAGTTGTTTCAGGTGTGGTGGACTGAGCATCGAATGGTATTTGGTGGCAGATGGTATCAGACACTGAAGTGCTTAAAGGACCATGTATTGCGGGCACAGAGGAGCAATACTAGTAAAGACACACTGAGGTTGATTGAACATCTTGTCTGAATCTTAAATATTATTGCCCATGAAAACATTCTCAGTACACTTGCAGCAACAATATCAGAAGGCAGAATGATTGCTGAAATTCTCAACAAAACCAAAAAAAATGAGACAAATCATCTGACAATTGGCAGTGGCAGCAGAATGCAGATGACAGGGGAAATGGCAATAAATCATTGCACAGCAGAGAGTAAAGCCAATTCTGACTGCCTCTCTATCCTATGCATCCATAAATGGAGGCCGAAATGCTTCTGAATACCAGTGGCTGGAAGCCACATGAGGAGAGAGTGTTCTTGTGTCTGGGTCCTGTTGGAAGGTTTCCCATAGGCACCTGGTTAGCCACCATGGTAACAGGATGCTGGACTAGATGGGTCATTGGCCTGATCCAGTAGGCTCTTAAGTTCTTAAGTTTCTTATGAGAAAGAGAGAGAGACCCTAACTCTCACCTCCACACCATTCAGTGTGACACCCATTCTTTGAAGGAAGGAAGGAAGGAAGGAAGGAAGGAAGGAAGGAAGGAAGATTGCATTGCTCTGGGAGGACCCCGAATAAAAACAAATGAACTAGAAGAGGAGAGAATTGGGGGTGCCATATTTCAAAAGGTAAAAAAACCCCAGGACACCCTGAAAATTGTTGATTTTTTTTTTTTACAAAAGCGCCAAAAAACTGCAATTTTTGATTGACTTGCCTTAAATCCAGGACTAAGCACCGCCTTTCAGGAATCCAAATGTATAGCAGTTCTAGAATAGATTAATAGATTGGCTACCAGTATAAGTAACAAATGAAACCTGATTGCAGATTTTGCACTGCAGTCCACCCCCCAAAAAAGAAGCAAGAGAAAGTAAGTTATTTGAAAATCCTTATTGGGTCAGTTGCCTTTATTGGGCCAACCAAATATCACAGAATGTGCAAGCTCTTGAGTCCCTTAGAACTTCTAATCAGGCTAGATGTTAAACAAAGCAAGGGTGGAGGAAAGGGGGGAAATGGCTGGTGGTGAAGTCGTAAGTCTGCATCTGGTAAGTATCTTAAGACAGAATGTGGGAGAAGGCAGCAGACATTCAAATGAAGCTGTTTTAGGTGCCACACAGGTATCAAGTTGCAGCAAGGCCTACTGGGAATGGTTGATCCCCCATCTCTGGAATTACATGAACCAGCTGTTACCCAGGTCTGTCTCTGTCCTTAGGCAAAACACTCAGATTTCTGGGTAGGTAGAAAACAGGAATAAAGAGAAACTAGGCAGTCTTTTTATATTAACAAAGATTATAAGTTGCTTGAGTAGAGTCTGCTGTCTGCCTTTCAGCGAGTATGTAATGTTTTTCTTTGGTTGTCAGGAATCCAAAAGGAAGGAGAAGACAAAGACTTTCCAATGGATCCAGATTAACCATCCATCCAATCAGTATCAAACATCTGAAACTATGAGAAATTCATTGGCAGGGGGAACACATTTCCATGGTGTTTTCATAACTTTGAAGGACTGAACCACAAAGAACCAATGTGGAAACCTAAGTTCTATGTGGAAGAAATAAACTGATAAGAAACGAAATGAAACTTTATGCATTCAGTGGGCTCATATGCTGAAACATTCCATGGACAGTATCACTTCAGGGTGCAAGCAGAAGGCTGCATGCCTGAATCCCACCCCCATGTTATCAATATTACCATATTAGTAAATCAGGGTAGCATGTGGTAGCATTGTGGTAGCATTGAAAGCACTTCACAAGAATCTAGTAGCAGGAAATCCATAGCACACCAGCTAAATTCTACCACAACTAGGAATCTATTGCATGTCTTAGATACATTATGTATTATGTGGAGCACCTACAAAATTGATCAATGTGTGCGACTGACAAATGTGGTGGCAGAAGGACATAAAGTAGGTGTTGCATGTAACGCTAGCATTGTGACTATAATTGCAGTAGGAACACAAGAAGCTGCCTTCCATCAACTCAGAAAATATCTCCACCAAGCTCAAATTCAGTGATATTGACCAGCAGGAGTCTTTGCAAACCCTACCGAGAAACACCAGTGATTGAACCTGAGATTTTATTTTCTGTTGTACCCAAAGCATTCACTCTACTACTGAGCTGTGGCCTTTTCCCTATGAATGCCACGGATGTCTTTCAGGAATACTCAGGGTTGCTACTCAGGGGGAGCCACCATACTGTGCCAATATCCTTTTCACCAGTTCCTCTGATGCACTGGTCTTCAACTGGGGGGACAGCAGCCACCAGTGGGTCACAACAGGACTACTCCCACCTTGCAAATACACTGTGAAAGATAAAGAAATTGGCTCCCCTATTCATGTTTGGGGTAAAAGAAGAAGAAGAAGAGTTTGGATTTGATATCCCGCTTTATCACTACCCAAAGGAGTCTCAAAGCGGCTTTATCACTACCCAAAGGAGTCTCAAAGCGGCATTCTCCTTTCCCTTCCTCCCCCAGAACAAACACTCTGTGAGGTGAGTGGGGCTGAGAGACTTCAGAGAAGTGTGACTAGCCCAAGGTCACCCAGCAGCTGCATGTGGAGGAGCGGAGACACGAATCCGGTTCACCAGATTACGAGTCCACCACTCTTAACCACTACACCACACTGGCTCCCCTGTCCTGGATCTGAAGAGGTTGAAGATGCCTGCTGTAATGGTCAGGGAGAGGTTGAATGCACACACACACACACATCAGCAGAGAAGCTGCCATGGCCACAGTGACAGCAATAAGCCCCTGCTTCTCCTCTGTTCTGATAAATACTCTGCTTACTTGGCTTGAGAAGCAGCAACAGCAGCCTCCCAGAACATCAAGAAAAGCTGACCCATTTCCACCATTCATGGTCTGGCTTCATTCTGGGGGCTGTTATTTTCAGGCAGCAAAGCAATGGATACACCCTCAAGCCATAAATGGTGGGCTCTCAATGTGAGTCCATATTCTGCAGATAAGAGTGCTGAGAAAGAAGTAGCATGCCTATGCAAATATCACTGCACAGCAGGAAAGATGGCTGCGGCAAAGATCATAATAGTCAAGCCTTACTGCCTCTCTTGCTTTATAACCATCTTTGGCTTCAGAGCAGCGTGCATCTGAATTCAGCACTGTACCTTTCCATCTGGGATTGAATGAGCTTTGTTTGCATTAGGCTGATGTTTGTTTTCTCCCACAGAGCTCTCTGGTGGAGTTTTTGCTGCTTCTCTCGCAAGCTGCAGGCTTCTGCTTTTCTGTCCTCAATCAAGCATTTCATTCATACACTGAATATTCTATAAAGGGTCACAGGGAGCCTTGGAGCACACATAGATGGCACAGAAGGCCTGGGGTGACCATTCAAAAGAGATACAGCACATAAGTGAATAATAACGGAACTGCCTGACTAGTGGCGACAGAGGCACACAGCAGTACTTGCAGTTCGAAAGGGAAAAGGGGGAAAAAACCAGACAACCTTATGCCCATCTGCAGACATCATGGCACCTTGACTCCTTTATGGACCAGTTTCAAGACTGACCTCAGCATCAAATCACTCCACAGACCTCTTCCAGGTGACAGCCAAGACCCAGAGTATAATTCTCATTTGTGCCAAAGCTGCCTTAAACGATTCAAAAGTGCTAAGGGGAAACCAGTGTAATCCACAGCTTCCCAAAGGGAGAGATGCAGGAGTTCTGAAAGCATTTAGGAATTCAGTCATTCGACACGCAATTCATTTCACTTCTTTGACTGCATATGAAAGCAGCAATACAAAAAGTAGTTTTCAAAAAGAAAAGTCAGCAATGTATTAAAGATTGAAACTTATATTAATATAAAACTGATAAATTAAAGAAGTCAGATGGAATTCCCCCTGCCCTCACCCAAAAAAAGTAGTTTGTTGTTTTTTCTCAGTAGCAGCCACAGCCAAAAATCAATGACCTGTTTTCTATAAAGTTATGTTGAGGTTCTAGACTATTTTAGAGGTCAGTTGATAAGCTGGTTAGTCCATCAGTAAATACAATCAACCGGAAAATGTAAGTTGTTTCCAACAACTAAAGAAAATAACTAAAATAATAATACTCAAATTATTGTCATATGACAAAATGTTTTACAAGGCAATCCTGTGAGGTAGGTTAGGTAAGTGAGAGAGTGGCTTACTCTGAACTACCCATTGCACAACAACAACTGAATGAGAATTATAGCTGCATCCACACAAAACACATCCCACCCACATTCCACTGCTGTAATACTGGTGTGTGACCACAGTTCCAGCATCCATGGATAGTGGCAGGGATCTCAGCACCCACAATTGATGCCTGCCCCGCCCCTTCCTTAATGTTTTCCCTTATAGGCAGCATTTGAACAAAGCACTAAGCACTATTTCCACCACAGCACCACTCTGGGAAATCAAAATGGCACCTCCCAGTGCCTGTTCAGAGTGATAGTAAAGGTAAAGGTAAAGGTACCCCTGCCCGTACGGGCCAGTCGTGTCCGACTCTAGGGTTGTGCGCCCATCTCACTTAAAAGGCCGGGGGCCAGCGCTGTCCGGAGACACTTCCGGGTCACGTGGCCAGCGTGACGAAGCTGCTCTGGTGAGCCAGCACCAGCACAGCACACGGAAACGCCGTTTACCTTCCCGCTAGAAAGCAGTACCTATTTATCTACTTGCACTTAGGGGTGCTTTCGAACTGCTAGGTGGGCAGGAGCTGGGACCGAAAGACGGGAGCTCACCCCGCCGCGGGGATTCGAACCGCCGACCATGCGATCGGCAAGCCCTAGGCGCTGAGGTTTTACCCACAGCGCCACCCGCGTCCCTAGAGTGATACTACTACCCACTAATGTCATTGCATTTGGGGCAAAAAACAACCCATCACACTGAAACTGGCCCTATATGACAACTTGACCTGTATCAATCATGTGGGCTTACGGCCCACTGAAGAGACTGGTGCAGCTTAGGAAATTGCTTCTTTCATTGGCCTTGAAATCCTGTTCTCAAGCATCAGAACGCTTTTCTCGAAGGTACTGTGTTCCACAAATGTTCTATTAAGCAGAGGCTTGACAACCATATGTCAGGAGTGCTCTGATGGTGTTTCCTGCTTGGCAGGGGGTTGGACTCGATGGCCCTTGTGGTCTCTTCCAACTCTATGATTCTGTGATTGTTCTCAGCCCTAGCACCACCTCTGCTTTTTATTTTGTCTAACCCCCTCTGACTTTTCGGTGCTGGAAAGGCCATTGCCTGCCATTTCTGGTTGTCTTGTCCATCTTGTATAAAAATGTATTCATTATTTTAATCTTAAAGCATCTTAATCCTGTAAGCATGATCAAAGCTGTGCCTGAAGGCATTTCTCCCCACCCCCCACAAATCCTGCACATTTAAATCTCATGTGACCCACATGATCAGTATAAATACTTCAACCTTATATGTCTTGCTTCTCTCTCCTACCTTGATGTGGTCCAAGATCTCACACAATCCCCAAGGCAGCTCCTGAGCCTTCTCTGTGCAGTTGGATGGCTCAGTGATTCGCGTGGCAGTGTCAGTATGATGTGATGGACATGGCCTCCTCTTTCTCAGACCATATTACTGCTTGCTGACTTTTCATTCATTGTCTCCGCTAAAATAAATAATCTTCTCTCTTACACTCTGAGCTCATAAGGCGCTCTATCTGTGAGGGCCCAACGATATGTAGCATTAATTATTATTATTTATAAAAATTATATAGCACCCTTCATCACAGCGTGGTTTACAGTTTAAAAAGACAAAATACATAACATAACAACAACAAACAATATCCTCCCATTTAATGGCCATTAAACAGGCTACTTAATGTTGTATGTATGTATGTATGTCAGTATATTTCATTCTCCCATTGCTGGATGTGTGATTGTTACATCACATGTCTGTGTTTACTTTCCAGGCTTGGAAAGTATGAGAACGGAAGTCAGTCCTATCTCTTTCACTGTATTATACTTTTGTACTTGCTCTGTCTCTCTTGGAGAAGATGTGAGAGGACACCATGATTGCTTTGTCCTGTATATATTGCTTAATAAATAACTTAGAATGCCACACCTCATCTCCACATCGTTTCTGCTATATTCTGCTTTTTGAGTGCACGCATATCTGAGGATATGTGTAGCTGATGTGCACCGGGACTGAAGATTTATGAACATCCTGAGCTGCGTTTCACAAGGAAGACGCCCAGAGAGGTTTGTCTCAGTCCGGGTGCTGTGGGTGCCCCCCAGGTGTGTTCAGACAGTATATACACATACACACTAATGGCAAACTAATGCTACTACTGCTAGTAATCCCCTATATTATGCTTTGTAGTAGTCAGATGAATGGGAGGTGCAACAGCTGTATCCTTTCATGTCGCTTTTGACCATTTCAAGGGTGCAGGCATGACCTCCAGTTTGACAATGGAAGAGTGGAACTTAGTGTGGATAGATGCAGGCAGTTGATGGTCAGCCCCAGGCCAGTTTGGGCAGCAGTCCAGAATCATGGGTTAGGTTTCAGTTAATGAGGGATTCAAGTTTGGCAGGATCCTGAATGGGTGCCCATTCTCGAAGGCTCTGGTTTATCAAATAATCCCCCTTTCTCAAACTGTGGTGTGAATTCATCAACATGTTGTCCCCAGCTTCAACAAACATGCTTTGGATCTCCTGATCTCCCAAGCATAAATGGTTGCTTCAGTGTGAACTGCAGATCCTGTGACTAATGCAAGTCTTGGTGCTGTGTTTTGTATCAACAACTCCAAGAAGGAGGTTTTGCAGCTGGGCTGATAGAGAGATGCTTTATGTATCTAGGTTGGCTGCCTTGTTTTTCAGGTGGGTTACAGTAGACTCTGTGTATTAGAAATGGCAGCAGTGCTTTCTCCTATAAAACCGTATGAAAGCCCTCCACTGTTCCTGCAGATTTAATTTTCCCACTCAGAGGCCACGGAGAAACAAGCACATGGAAACTTTTAATTAAACAGTGGGATGGGTTCCATTCTGATAGAGTGGAGTAGTGTGTTGGGTTGTTTGAGAAGCTGAGGATATACACGGTGGAAAGGAGCGGTTACCTGTAAACCTGGAATTTCTGATTTAACGATGAGCCACACTCTTGCCGCCAAGCAAAAAGACAAGACAAATGGTATAAACCACTGGGAAACTACCTTTTACAAACTTGTGCAGTTCTCATTCATTTCAATAGGGTTAACGCAAGAAAACTTGCTTTTGGAGCCCCAAAGTCTTAATAGCAATAAAAGCATCAATCTGGAGAAATAACGGTGTAAAAAACCATTAATCAGAGACAAGGTTAACTAAGGGCTTTGCAATGCAACAAGCTGAAATAGCAACAATGTTATTAATGGCAAGGCATAAGTTTTATGTAGTGCTTTTGAGTTCAAAGCGCTTCATATAACACTGTCTTCTAGCAGTCCTTCAAAACAAAAATTCTTGGGGAGGGATCATAGCCCATGCTTTGTATGCAAAAGGTCCCAGGTTCAATCCCTTCCATCTCCACTTAGAAGGATCAGAGGTAGCTGATGATGCAGAAGACTTCTGCCTGAACCCCTGGAGAACTGCTACTCTCCAGAATAGGACCTTTGTCCTAAGTCGAGCACTTTCCCAGTCTACATCTGTACTGGAATTGTTTTAAAGATGTTTTCATTGTTTTATTATTTGTTGTTTGCTGCCCTGGGCTCCTTTGGGAAGAAGGAAAGGATATAAATTTAATAAACAACAACAACAAATAATAATATTCGCCTGTCCCTGCTGGCTACAGTAATTCATCATGTTATTTACAACAGGTGAATGGATGTTTTAACTCATCTTTACAGCTGTTACTCCCATGAGTGGGATCAACAACCTTTGATTGGGTTGTATAAGCTATAGGAAGAGAAGAATGAAAGATATTCATCTTTTGGATTTCTAGCCTTAGAAGTAGATTTCTGTTGTATTTGGTGCAACTTGGATTCTGGGGATATTGTAGGTATAGCTGTGGAACAAATTGTCCATACACAATTCTGAAGAGTTGGGAGAATAAATGCTTGCCGATTTTTATGTTTGCATGTAATACACTGTACTTTAGGCTTGGCAGAGCCTAACATTTACACTACTTTGATTGAGAAGACAGTGTTGAGGCTGTAATCCTATACAAACTTACCTTGGAGTAAGCCTCGTTGAATACAGTGGGATTTCTGAGTAAACTCACATAGAGTTGCACCATGATAGAAATAAAAGAGAAAGAAAGATTTTGGTAGTCATGGCTGGGGGTGGGGGTGGGGGGCAATGTAGAAACCATACCAGGGTGAACACAAGCAGGCAATGCATTCAAATAGATGACAAGCATAGTAACATGCATTAATGTTCCCATAGGTATTAATAATGGCTTTTAGAAATATAGAAAAGGAAGGGAAATAGCAAGGCAGAAAGTGGTTCCATCAATAAATAAAGAGTAGATTATATGAATGACAACTCTAAAATGACTGAACTCCTGAAGTTCATTTAACGAAATCTCTTAGTAACTGAGCAAAATAAGGGGGGAAGATGTAAGGACTCAGGAAACTGGGCTGCCTCAGTGTATGACATACTACTCACAGTACAGACAGCACGGGGACCCAGAATGACTCTCATCCTGGCAGATAAATAAGTTGTCTCTTTAAGAGTGCTTTACTTTTAAAATTTGGCTGGAATTGTCCATGTTCCTATATGAATATAGACCTTCACTAAATTTTGGATATTCACTGACCATTTGCGAAACAACTGGAGAGAACTGCACCTATTCAGTTGCAAGCCCACAGCTTGCAGGGAGCCTGTGCCCAATTGACAAGGCCCATGTGTGAACTTGTAAAAGCCCCTGTATGGTGACTGCAGTAGTAGCATCCAGTGAAAACTTGGGGTTAGGCCCTCTTCCAGCTGTCTTGGACTACATCTCCCCATTGTTTCTGCCTGTGAGCTGTGTGGCTGGGGCTGATGAGGAACTGTAATCCAAAACATGTGGGGGGCACCAGAAAGATTGTCATAGAAAATGCTCAGGTTCTGAACTCTTTGCGGACCTATGTGTAATCTGGAGTGACCCTTTCTAAGGTGGCTTGCAACGTAACAAAATAACTAGGAGACTGGAGAAGTCACATTTTTTAATCAATGGGTGTGGAGGACGTAAGTCTAAACTTAGTTGGATACCCACCCCTGTACCTCAAGCTTATCTTTGGCTAAGCCTGATATTTGGACACAGGTCTCTCAAACTCATGACCAGTATACTGCTCACAAAACCTCCCTCTTTCTGGAAACACAGCAACGGAGCATGGGCCTGTGATTGCCACTTGGCAAATCAATTACAAACAAGTAACTTAGAGAAGTAGCTCAAGAGTTTCTTTCATGTCTTACCCTCTAGTCAGTTCTAGGTTGATATCAAGCAAGGTACATTGGCAGGACAACTGCCTAGCCAGTGTACAGGTAAAAGCATTTGAATGGCAGAGAATAGGGGGTGGGGAGGTTGTCACCCTCCAGGTATCACTGGACTCCCAACTCCCATCAGCCCCAGTCAGCATGGACAAGGGCGAGGGATAACTGGAGTTGTTGTAGTCCACAGACATCTAATGCCCCACAGATTCTTCAACCCATGTTCTAAGAAGGAATCAAGTGCCTATGATGGCCTAGTTAACAAATACGGCCTGATTTTGGAAGGTATGCATTTTCTAACCAATCAGAGATTCAGCAGTTTCAGTAAGGAGGACATGGCCACAAAGCTATGCAATGTGGAGGTGTTACAAATGTCTGGCTGCCATCATCTCCATTGGAGAGCCAAGGGTATGATAGCCACAGGTATTCCTCTTCCTGTCATTGCTGCTCTTGAAGAAGGCAAATGCTGGCTGTTCTGGGCCTTAAAATGCCAAGACTAAGAAAATCACAGCTTGTTCATTTGCTTGGTGACGCCTGGAACTATCATCCTCCCAGAGCATGGAAATTTAGAAAGTGTCAAGAAAACCCCTTGCCTACGTCAAAACAAGTCCTACCCATTTGGGCATTGCTAAGGGGTGGCAGCAATACATGGCTCTCTGTGCGACAGAAGAATCTTTGAATTATGAACTGGCAGAACAGTCAGCAAAGGAACTTCTTTCCCCATCACTGAATTAAAGCATTCAGCTATTTTCAGCAGCTTACACTTCTCACGAATAGGTTGAGCCAAGGAAAGCCAATGCTAATCGGCCGAGAGAACTGCAAATGTTTTGAAATGCTATGTGGATTAGGAGGAAAAGTCCAGATTTAGGGGGGCAGACATGAATTATGGTGTGTAGATACAAATAAATATTTTTTCCCCAGCTCAGCTTCTGGCTCCCATCCAGTACACTGCAAATTCATTTTCTTTTAAAAAAAGAAAAAGAAAAATGAATAGCCTAGTGTGTTAACAAGTGCCTGATGAATGAGGAGAAACTGCCCTAAGGGGTAGCCTTGAAAAATTGAACCTTCAATGGGAGCTGGTCTGTTCAAAATAGGCTGCATATATACATTCTCTGATTCACACTAAGGCTTTCTTATGGCATTTCGTTAATGGAAGGGGTAGTTTTTAGTGATCTGCCTTCATTCTACACCCTGCATTTCTACCCAAAGGATTCATATTTTGCAGGCTCTTTCCTAGCTTTCTTCCCCTTCGTTTTACAGGGAAATCATGATAAAACATACACATACGAACATAATATTTAAAGGCCAAGCGGAATGAATTTCTTCTCATGTTTTATTTGCATTAACTGGTGACCGTGGGAGTAGGAATGAGAAAATTCACTCATCTCCTCAGAACTTTTAAAATTCCCCATGTCATCAAATTCACTTCATTTCCCACTGTAGTCAAAATCTAGACACAACTAAAGGATTTGAGGAACCACTCTTGAGAAATTTGCTATTCATAGTGAAATATGGCTGTTGCAACACTTAGTGGAACTTGTTTCGGTTTCACTCAAGATCATGGTAATGTTTCGCCTGAAGAAAAGGCTCCAGATTTGTCTTCGGACGAGACAACTTTGGGATGTGCAGGATGACCGTGAGAAATTTGGGTCATTTCAGTGGTAAACTTTTGGCTTTTCTTAATATTTCTCAGATGGTTCACCTGAGAAGTAAGTACCAAACTTGCATTGAGCTATACTTTAGCTAAATTTCAGTGACAACTCTTATGTTAAGGATTTTGCCTTTTTCTTTAGAATATGACACTGATGGCTTGCTTTGCATGTATAATTTTCTGCACATATACCTCATCTATAATACGGTGAGCACCCTTCAACTCAGAGCTTACAGCAAACTGCAACCTGAACAAAATAGATTAATCTGTAATATTTATTACTTTTTAAATCTCACCCTTCTTCTAAAGAGCTCAAAGTAGCACTTTATCCCCACAAAAACCTTGTGAGGTAGGTTAAGCTGAGAGATTGTGACTGATCCAAGGTCACCTGAGAGCTTCACGATTGAGGAAGGATGCTGTAAAGGGAATTGGGGTTGCTTGTGCGTAAAGGGTGCTGCAGCTCTAGACAGCGTTGCCTGGATAAACCTTTCCCTGGCTGGACAGCCCTTTCTCCATGACTGTCTCAGTCACTGGCAGAATCCGTTAGTGGGCGTTTTCTGAACTTCTTCCAGCATAAAAATTCCTTCACTCCAAGTCTCCGCCTAGCCTCTCTGCGCGGAAGTCTCCTGCGCAGAGTGGGCGTGCCCAACAGAGGTCCTGGGCTCTCCCTGCTGCTCTCTGTGGAAGAGTCTCGGAGCCCTCCCTCCGCAGCCTCCTCTTTCTTCCTGGTGTCCCTCCTATTCCCTTCCTCCAAGGAAGCTCTCTCTCTCTCCCTGCTGGCTCCTTCTCCTGCATCGTCAGGGAGCCTTACCTCCACCCTAGGCTCCGATGGCAGTTCCCTGACAGATGCAGACCTAGGTTTTTCCTCATCCTAACTCCTGAATTGCACTGCCTCACTACTGTCATACCTCCACAAACGTTCGCCCCTTCAATCGTCCATTTCGGTGGATGTCCGCGGCAAACCCGGAAGTACTGGAACGGGTTACTTCCAGGTTTGCTGCTTCGCGCATGCATGAAAACTGCTCCACGTGCACGTGCAGAGTGATGCTCTATCAAGCATCTCTTTCGTCAAGCGTCCAGGGCTCCGGAATGGATCCCGGACGCTCAACGAGGTACCACTGTATTTATTTCATAGGGCTATTGGTGACACAACATCCTGTCTTGCTGTGGTGTGTAATGGATGGCCTAAAAATACTTCCAGAACCTACAAAAGGAACACCTTACTCATGAATACCAGTGTTAGCAATACAGCAGTACCTTGGTTTATGAACTTAATCCATTACGGAAGTCCGTTCTTAAACCAAAACCGTTCTTAAACTGAGGCACGCTTTCCCTAATGAGACCTCCTGCCGCTGGTGCCCTTCCACCATTCGGATTCCATTCTTAGACTGAAGTAAAGTTCTCAAACCAGGACACTATTTCCAGTTTTGCAGAGTTTATAAACCGAATCATTCTTAAACCTGACTGTTCTTAAACCGAGGTACCACTGTAAATCCAAAGGGCTTCAAATGGAGGAGAGGCTGCACTCCAGGATCTATTTTTAAGCTAAAATCCCCAATAAAGCTTACTCTAGAATAGACTAAGAGGTTTCAGGAGAAGCATTTGGGAGCAAATGATTGAGAGTTCTTTGGCCATTTCCCATTAATAAAATTGCCATGTTTGGCAACAAATATTCTTTATTATATGTGTTCCTGAACCACAATAGATGTCTCAACTTCCAGACACAACATTAATTAATTCCATTCCCTCCCATTATGATTTCTGTGGAATAAGAAAGGTGTAAGGGAGAAGGTGCGAGTGATGTTCTCAGGTTCTCCCCTGGCTTGGTGTCATTCCTCGTCTTGTTGCAGACCTTTTCCTAACAACCTACTGCACAGGCTTGTTCAATTATTTTCTGGGGCTTTTAGTAGTTTTCCTATTACTATCACAACTTCATAACAAAGATGAAACATTAAGTCATTCTGAACCCAAAATTAGACAGGAGGAACCTATTCCACTCACGGTCAACGCAAAGCTGGAGAGGTTCTGGATTTTCTCAGACGTTACCTAAAGCAACTTTTTGCTGCACTCTGGCTGTCTTGTGTGGGAGGAGTAGCAAAGTATAAACTTTAATATATTAAACAAAAAAAGGACTTTAGAAGGCAAAGTAGGCCATGACAGACAGGCTGATAGAAATAATGTCACTTACTTGTCAGCATATAGATAGTCCCGCCAGCATTCTAGGATTTATTTATTTTTAACGAAAACATGTGCAACTCAATTCCACCAATATGAAATCATGCCCATGCAGCAAAATAGGTAAAGCAAACATTAAAGCTCTCCCTAATCTGACCTTGGGTGTTCTCAGAACTATAAAAAGGATTATTTATGGAACCTCTGGATCAGTGATATAATAGCTTTACTATGCCTAATTACAATGCTCTGGAGTGAGATTACCCTTGTAAGTCAGTCACTCATACACTTAAATGCAGTTTCTCTGGCTGGAACATCAACATCAGGGACAGAGCGTTCACATTGTGAGAGAGCACAGTTGTAAATACAATTTTTCTAGTGACAAAAATTGTTTGAATTTGATGTTTCTGTTAACGTTTTACAATATTAAGTGTTCAAATTCAGTGCTGTGTTCACAGGTTAACTTATTTATTTCTTAAGAAAATTATATTGATTGAGGCATTTTTAGTTGTATCTGTTTTAATTCATGTTGTGAGCCACCTTGGGTCCTGTACTTGGAGAAAGGAGGGATATAAATAATACAAAATAAATATAAAGCTTTGAGAAAATATTTTGTCAATGAAATGATCCACTGGAAAAAACTTAAGATATTCTGCTGCACTGAAAGAGATGCATTATAAACAGCAGGAAATTCAGTAAGACTTGAGGCTTGTGTCACAGAATGATAGAGCAACTGGGCTGAATGCAAGTATAGATGTATTAAGATAAATAGAGATTCTTAGGTCATATTTCTCCAGTGATAATTATCAAGCAATACCTTGGTTGCTTAAAATCTCCATTGCAGGTCAGCTATCACAGACTGAGCCTTCTCATCACATGAATGATGGTAATAGGAGGCATACTGGGATACGATAAGCTTATCATGCGCTAGCAGCCACTCAAACAGCGAGTTCAATTCATCCTAAAATATGGATGGATAAAATATGTCGATGAAGTTGGATAAAAAGCAAGGAGGGACAGAGTCGATGCAGACAGAGGTCAGTGGATGAACTGTATTAGGACATGAATGGAGTGCATTTGGACAGGGCTGGATAGATATAGAGTGCCCATGGGTAAACAGATGAAACATATGCAGAGAGGAATGGATGGATAGGACGCAGTTATGGATGTATTAATAGATTCAGATAGAGTGCACGCTGGTGAAAATGGATAGACGGGCTGTTGGAAAATCAAGATGGAGGGATTTATAGGTCTTTTTGAAACCGTAAGCAGACATATTTGGAGTCGCTTGCATCAAAGCAGTTTTGGGGGTGGGGGAAGTTACCCTCATCCAAAGCAATAAATCTTCTTAATATCAATAGTATTCGGTGGTGCCATGAGCCTTTATTTTACATTTAAACATTCTACTTTGGATCACACACACAAACACACTCACTCATGCCACTCACAACCTCTGCTGAGCGGTAGCAAGATTCCAGGGGGTTCCAGGCACTCATCCAGGGGGTTTCAGGCACTCATCCAGGCACTCAAGGCACAGCAGAGATGAGTGTCTTTAAGAAATATGGTTTGTTTTACTCATATTGACACCTAGAGCCTTCAGTGGAGATGGTGCAGAACATGACGCCCCAGCTGTGTCTCTCATAGCTTCAGCAAGCTAGGGCCCAAAGCAACAGCCAGTCATGGCCCCCAGCCTCTTGGTGCAAAGCCACTTCCGAACTGGAGAGGAGGTGGGGTTGCGGGCCCACACCCTCCCCCCCACACACGGGGGCTGACTCACAGCCCCCACGAGAATGAGGGAATCCTCGGGTGCGTCATCGCCCTGTCCAGCTAATTGGCTGGCCAGGGAGGCATGGCCTGGGCTATTTAGGGCCGGCGCGCCCGAGGACCGCCCTCTCTTCGCCGTTGTTATGCAAATGAAGGGGGGAAGGAAGCGCCATCACCTTCCCCCAAAGCAAAGGGTAGTCGGGTAAAGGATTCTGGGGGGCATTGCCCTGTCCGAAGCCTATGGAGGTGTGGGCCTAAGGCACGCCCCCGAGCGGTGACCCCGGGGGAGCTCCTAGTTGATGTACATCAGCAGGACTGCCCCCACTGGTGGTTAAGCCTTACCGGCCTTCATGCAATCAGGCTGAAGCCGGTTAGTTGATAGGACCAATGCCTAGGCCAATACCACTCAATTCCTGCAATCAATAAAGTTGTGGCCTTTCCCGCCCATTAACCTTAAATACCATGTCCTGTGTCTTTATTTCCCAAGGGGGGGGGGACTTGCCACACAACCTCCTCCAGACAGCGCCACATGGAACTCCTTTTTGTTCCCAGGACACCTTGCCAAAAAGCCTCTGTGTAAAACAGTAGTTCTCATCATTTTTTTCTCTAGGCCACACCTTCAGAATAAAAATTTGCTTGCGCCACAGTAATTTTTTTATTAATAAGAAATACATTTTTTGGGGGGGGGGGAGTCCTAGCAGTGCTTGGTTTTGAAAAGATACCTATCCGTATTCTGTAAAAACATATAAATAAAAATTTGATACTCTACTATACCATGCTACACTGAAATGTTAAAATGTTTCTTTGATTGTCCTTGAATTGTCCCGCCACACTTGTCATCCTCTCCTGCCATACCAGTGTGGTGTACCACACCCTTTGAGAACCACTGGTGTAAAAGAACAACTTTTTTTCTATGTGACATAAGGCCCAAGTTGCCCTGGCAACCCCCCCCCCACTCCCATAGGGTTACCTGTAGGGTCTTTTGCCTTGTAGATGACATCATCTCCCTCTGCCCTTCTTAATGGCAGAAAATGACAGGCAGAAAAAGCAAGCTCAGCCTGTCAGCTCTGATTAAACCCCAGCAACCAAGAATCTAGATGGGAAAATCTGGTACCCAGAGATCTGGGGGAACAGGGAACTAACCCATAACAATACATACTTAGCAGACCAGACCAGAAGAACAGAACTACAGCTATGCAATGTCTCCAGTACTACATCCCACCATTGAACTAAATTTCCTGGCAGTTACTTTGATAACCTTTTACACATCACTTAGGAAATGAAACAGCAGGTACCCCCACCCCACTCCACTATTTATTTTGCACTTAGGTTTTTTTAAACCCTGCATTGAAAAGTATGCCAAGTCTCAGTGGGGTGCTAACATCAGTGACAAATTATATGAAGCACACATGTATTTTTATGGTAAGACTTAGCATCATTTTCTGACAACAAATCTATCCAGTAAAGACTCTTGCTGGTGTTTCATCTCACGAACCATATACAGCCCCCAGATTTGTCTTTTATCATATTAAGTCATTACATTGAATATTTTTTGGAATTAATTTAAAATATTTAAATACTGGTGGCCATCAAGTGCAACGTACAATGGCAATGAAGAATACAATAGAGAATTGTACAATACAAAATACGTTAATATTAAACTTTTGCATTCTTTGTGAATCAAAACCTACATCCACTTGATATTGCATTGATACTATATTTGCAGTTGTATTAGACTGCAGAAACCTAATTAAGCCACCACTGTCATATTTATGATTTGAACTAATAGGAAAAAGGACTGCGTAATGTTTTTAATACATAGGTATAATTAACATTAATAGGGCTCAATTTGTTAAATATTGCATCGTCCTGAAGTAGCAGACACTAGTATGTCTTGTTTATATAGCAGCCAGTGAAACATGAAGAATAAAAAAACTATGCATCACAGCAATTCACTGGGTAAAATTTAGACTTCCTAGAAATATTGTTTAAACGATGTCTGGTCTTGAACTCTAGTAGAATGTTAGTACAGAGCCAAACAGGAAACCATTACAGAATGAAGTTCAATGTTGGAAGATGTTGGAAGATTCAGAAGAGACAAAAGAAAGTGCTTCTTCACACAGCATATAGCTAACCTATGGAATTTGTACCCATATAGCTAACCTATGGAATTTGTACCCAACAATGAAGTGTTGGCCACCAACTAGGGTGGCTTTAAAAGAAGGATACTGGCCGTGATGGCTCTGTTCTATCTCCACTGTCATAAGACTGTGCTGGCTGAGGCTCACGGAGCTGCAGTACAAAACAGCTACAAGGCAAAAGCTTAGAGAAGGATGCCCTAGCCATTTTAGTACAGATACAGAATGAATAAGGGGAAACATGCAAGCAATATTCTAGCCATTGGCTCAATAGGCAACCTGGGTCCAGAGGCTAATGGTTGTTGTGACATCAAAGACAAGTGATTGCATTTCCAATGCCTTAAAAAAACACCAAAAAAAAAAAAAACACTAAAAGCAGCCATAGCATCCTCCACCCCCAGTTTGGATCAGAACCATGGTGCCTGCAGGATTTAACCCTACCACCTTCTTTCAGAGCACTGGTGCCAATAGTCAGTGTCAGCAAACAGTTGCTATTAGCCATGAAAGCGAAAACATACGGACCTAGTGAGTTTGTATTGCACCTATATTACCCTCCCCATATCCCTCTACAGCAAATAGCAACTTTGTGGGTGCGTGGCTTGCACTGGGGCTGCTGCAGCATGGGGAAGAAGGATTAAGATCTCCTTCATCCACATGGTCCTGATCCAAACTGGAGCAGTCATGGCTTCTTTCAGCCAACTGGCCAGCCAGTCAAGATGCTGGGAAGAAAGGAGTGTGACCTCCTAGAAGCCCTTCTTCAGCAGCCAAGAGGATTGTATGGCACCAATCATAGTGGAGGATTGGCAGGCGGAAGGGAGTGCTGAACCTCTTTCATGTCCCCGCCCTTGAATTAATCTTCAGCAACAATTTTGAGTGGAAAAACAGTCCAGGGGGAAGGGAAGTGTTAAGGAGATGAGTAGCGTCTCCTACTCATGCATCGGTCTTCTCCTATGATTGACGCTAGGCTTTTGTTCCTCTCACTTTGGCATTTATAGCACAGCTATACGCCTTGTGACTCACCAAACTAAATGCTACCCATTGGCTATATATTGTGGTCTTTCATTTATCAGACTCCCTCCTTTCATTACTATCTTGGAAAGACAGTAAAAAGAGGCAGTTTATTGAGATCCTGATGAGACAGCACAAATCAGCGAGGGTCTGCTTTTAGCTTTGTAGGTAAAATGCATTTATTACAGTTATAGAAAAGTGTATTTTTCATTATCTCTATTGGAACTGTTCTTTGGAGAAAAACAAAAAAAGAAGCCAACCGCCTCTCAACAAGGAATCATTTCAGCACTTAATTGTTGATGAATGTGAGGAATGTCCAAATAAACTACAGACTCCAGTGGGGAAAGGTTATTCAAGGTTCCCAGCCTTTTCTTTTGCTTCCAACATTCTACTATAAAGTCAGAAAAGTCCCCAATCCAGTTCAAAACTCTCCAGGGAAGGTAAATGCCAAAGCCTCCAGCCTGTCTATAATTCTGAAACCAAAACTCGGTTACTTGGCTGTCCAAAAGAAAGAAGCTTCTGAATATTTCTCAGCCTGAGTTTCTTCAGGGAATTCCACTGCAACATCTCACACCACAACCACCAACACAGTATAAACATGCTAGGGTCCAACAAAAATCGCAGTTGTGGGATAAAAGAAGGCACTAAGGGTCAAGCTACATGTGACTGACAGCTGTGTGTAACTGTTGCCTTGTCTGCAGCTGTGGGAGGTTGTAGTCTTGAGCAATGGGTGGTGGGGAGGTGCTTAACCCTTTTTCTTGAGTGATCTGCCTGTTCTCAATTCTCAGTTGCTCCAGCCATGAACAGTTTTTATCCCAGCAAGAAGGTAGCAGTAGTCTTGAAGGAAGCAGCACTGTGTTGGCCTGGGCAGAATTGTAGTCCACTCTAAATGCACACTTAGATGGATTAAACAAGGTGATATGTACAACATTCCACTAACTGCCCTTCTTGGTTTTTGTCATCAGGAGGCGAAATATCGCCTTTTGTGATCCAGAGAGTAAAGAGGGTGGGATTTTCCTACTTTTGACTAGCATGGATGCCTCTATTCGCATGCTCACTGGCTGTGGTACCTAACTCCCAGCGTGAAATCCATTCCTGCCTAGAGCTTGGCTCAAACTAGCTCATTCTGGCATGTAAGTGGTATGTAAACAAATGAATAAACAACCATCAATAACAACGATCTGTTTCTATGAAACAGAATTGATCCAGGACGTTTAAACATGTCAGTTTTTCTGTGGAATTGCTGGTTGAGCAGCACCAACCCTACCATCAAACATCTGCCTGGAAGCACCCTATCTCTTGATTTTAGGTACTTTGCAGGATAGAAAATAATGTGCGCTGCCATCCTATATTATTTATAGACGTTGCTGACAAGACCGTCAACGCAAAACACAGCAGCGTGGTCGGCCCGCTTTTCTCCCACGATGTCCTTAACATCAGGGACAGAAGTTCAACAGGCGCAGCTTCGCTTTCTCCCGCTGGCCAGGAGCCACTGCTACCCTCCCCGAGGCTGAAGCATATATGGAGACACCGGGCACGAAGAGGGACCCGCTCTGCACCACCGCAGCGCCTGCGCTTCCAGCAAAGCACCTGCCAGGTGTAGCGCGCGACCTCCGCCCGTTCTTTCCCCCAGCCGCGCGCGCCTAGGCTTAAAACGTGACTTTCTCCAGCCGCGCGCGCCGAACTCGCTCACCTCCCGGAAGTCCCGCCTTAGCTCCGCGGAAGTGAAGCGGAATCCGGAGGGCGGCCGGGTGGCAATCATGCCGGGCAAGATGGCGGCGCCCACGGAACCGTGCTGAGGGGAACGAAGGGCAGGGCGGGCACCGAGTCCCGCTCTCTGCCCTTCCTACGTCGCGCACCGCCTCGGGCTCCCGCAGGTACCAAAGGGAAGTTGGGAGGAAAAACCTCGGGGAGTTTTTGCCCCTTCCGTCGGGGCGGGAGAAGAAGGGAGGGGAGGACAGGGATTCTTGGGTGCCAAAATAAGGCGAGAAGGGGCAGCGCCTTTTCGGAAGGTGCCAGAGAAGGAATGGCTCTCTCCTCCGGGCTTCTCTGCCTGTCGCCTCTCCTCTTTGCACGGCTGCTTCTGCTCCCGTGTGTTCCGAAGGGCGACTCTAGGTCATAGGAACCTGCCTTGCCCCGTGCCGGACTGTGGCACTGCTTACTAAATGTTATGTGAGGTGCCTGTCAGTGGCTTTCCAGGATTTCAGGCAAGGCCTTCCTTTATCCCTACCTCGGCATCTGAACCTGGGACCTTCTACGTGCAAAGCAGAGGCACTGCCCGCTGAACAGAAGCGGAGTGATCGTAAAAGAAACAGAGCCATAAGAGTGAGCAGCTAGTCCAAAGCAGTCTTCTCCCAACAATGCTATAGATATGATTGCTTTTCCTAAATGGAAAGGGTTTGCTTTACGGGTTCCAAGGCATGTATGCTTGATTACTGAGCTGAAGCCGGTGTTGTTGGCTACAGCTTCTGTTTCATGGTACAAGCCTGTGGTAACTTCTGTGTACACAGGTAGTACCAAACAAACAAACAAACAAACAAACAAATAATAACTAACTAACTAACATTGGGGGAGAAAGCAGCCCCCCATTCTCTTCTGCTGTGTTTGCTGACGACAACAACACCACCCCACCTGTCTGGCTGACTTGCCCCATCCACTCTGGGTGGCTTCTAACACGTATAAAAACATAATGAAACGTTAAACATTAAAAACTTCCCAATACAGGGCTGCCTCCAGTAAAAAGTGCAACTTGCTAAAAAGCATAACTTGCTGGGGATTTTGTTACTATAGGCAAGGTGAGAAAAATCTTTCTCTGCTTACACACTCTTCTTCAATTATTTTCCTATACTCTACTATCTTAGTTGAACAAAAATAAAAGATGGTGGCAAGGATACACAGGGAAAGAAGGTGCATTCATTTCAGTTGTATGTTTTAAGGCTTATGTTTAGTGGGAGGTGAAGACTAAAGGGCTGTGTCTAAGGCCTCAAGAAGGATTTTTGAGGGGGTTGGCAGAATGGAGAGTCACACCATCCCTTAAAGTTCTGGAAGACAGTTTAGGGTACAAGGGGGCAATAAGACACAAAGGGTGGATAGTTTTGAGGGAGCTGAGATCCTTTGGATGGTCTGTGGTGATGGAACAACAGGTTTAAAGGTCAGTGTCAGAGATCTCTTGGGATATGAAAATGCAAGATTAGCAGGGTAAGGTCAAGGAGGATTTGAAAGAAAGATTTGTGTGGATCTGAAAGTAGATAAGACATTGGCAGTGGATGTTGTTCAGTGGTGGAGAACATCCTTTGCATTACAGAATACCCTAAATTCAGTCCCTGGCATAGTTGGTTAAACCACACTGGGAATTGTAGCTGTTTGAAAGGAAGAGGGGTAACAGCTCTCATATGGTTTGACCCTGGTATAAGACAGTTTCCTATTTTCCTTAAGAAGGGGTGTTACATGGAGGTAAATGAAAATGTTGGCAGAGTTCTATGCAGAAATATGGCAATGAAGAAAGCTTCAGGCACTTAGACTTACTAGTGTCTCTTTTTCAAGACTGTAGTTAATGTTGTGATGGGGAGAAATGAGCTTCAGTTCTCTAAGTGAATTCCCTGGTGCACTGGTTTAAAATATCAAGAAAGGGGCAATTTGGCTAGGATGCTGCACACCTTCCTTAGTGACTTTTCCCCTTTGGCCTCACGTGTTTCTTTAAAATATGTTGATTCTTTTATATATTATCTAGACAATGTATCCCTTGCCCTTTCGGTATTTCAGTTGCTTAGCGTGACTTGCAACAATTAAAAACAAAACCATCCCCTACAATAAAAGTTTAAACAACAGCATAAAAATGGGAACAGGTTCAGCAAGTTCAGGGGTTTTGTGATGGAGAGAGAGAAAATGTTTTACTATGTAGAAGTATTTAAGTTTTCTTTACATTCTCCTTGTTCTCTCCTTTAAATGTATATATGACTAAAGGTTTCCCCCTCTCTTCACCGTGGATTTATGTTACTTTCTTTTCAACTCAAGATTTGTGTTCCTTTGAGAGAATATGCACTTTTCCTAGTTAAAATAATGTGTGTTAATAGGCATACTTTATCTGAGTAACTTGTGCAAGCATACAAAAAAGCATGTTAAATAAATGAAATTGTTTGTTCCAGACATAGAAGCTACTTTTTAGTGAGCATTCAATGGAATTGTGATGTGTCGACTTGACGAACTGAAGCACGTACACCAGGCTCATAAACATTGCTTTAGTGTTTGCCTTTATTGTCATGAGACTTTTTACTGTGACAATTAAAAATGAAGTTTTATGGTTGTCTTATATCATAGTTGTAGTTTTTAAGATCTGTAATAAACACACACATTGCAGCTGGTGCAAAAACCAGAAATGTTCTCTTGATGTGAATGTTCAACTCTGGTGCTATTTTAATGGGCAATACCTACTTTTAAGTAAATATTCCATTTTGTTGATGCTTGTCTAGTTATAAACAGTTTTATAGCCAATGGCAGTAGCAGGAGTGGAAAAGATTAGCTTGATCGGTTGTTTGAAAGGAAACACTGAATGACTTCCCCTTGGATTTTGCAAGGATTTTTTGTTTTATGCTTTGTTTTCATTTGCATCTTTTCCTGCTGATGAAACTGAAAATTTGTAATAGTTTCCAATCTAATCTCTATTGTAAGTAAATTCAGACTTTCCCCCCTTACTTGTAGGACTTTTTCCAGCACCTTCAAGAAAAAAGCCATGCAGCAAATGCCATGCAAGTTTGCTTGTTTCTTTAGGGTCACCAAAGAAAGAGGAGTTACATTTCAACAGTTAAATTTCATCAAGCGAATGGTAAGTTGGTGTAATACTGTGTAGTGCTACAAAAGGCAGTGAAAATCAAAACTGCATTCATTGTACTGTATAGATTTCTCGCATAATAGTATTCATTACTTACAAAGGGAAAACAAAGACTATTCCATGAAACTTCTTGAAGGGAAAATAAATAAATAATGTGATTAGAGCAGTGATGTGAGGTGAAGCTTTTTCTATAAATATCTGGTGTTAGTCATACACAGAATAGACTGATTAAAATCAGTGCACTTAAATCCTCTGATTTCATTGTGTCTACTCTTGAGTTTGCTTTAGTTGCATATCAGTAGCAAAGAACTTTCCTTGTTGAAACAGCATAAACAGTTTAATGCTCAAATTAAAACTACTCTCTAGGCCACGATAGCTCAAGAGAGGTTTTCACCTTTCTGTGTATTTGGGATAATGTGACCTCTGTATCCAAGCAATGTGATAGAAACCGCATAATCTAAAACTTTTGAGAATCTGAATTAAATTTGTAGATACTTACATAGCTTCATAGGCCCACAGAATCTATAATAAAAAGTAGTTTATTTTATTTTACAAGTTTATATTGTTTTTTTCAGTATGTAACCCAGCATAGCAAAGCCCTCAGCCAGCGAGCAAAGTTGAAGTCAGAATCAACTGCACCTCCTTTCCTTGAAGGCCAGCATTCAGGTCAGGAAAAAACGGTTATCCATGAGGTGAGATCGGTTTCACCTCTTCTGCCGCCTTTATCTGAGAAACGAGTTATTAATGAATCTGAAGCATGGAAGTCCACAGTAATCGCCGGAGGCACAGGAACTGTAGCAGGACCTGCATCCAAGGAAGAAAAACAATGGAAAGAGATGAAACTAGAGCTGGATGATTTACCAGGCATTTTAGCTCGTTTGTCCAAAATCAAACTTACAGGTAATATTGTTATTCTTTCAGAGGTGTAGGTTATTGCAATATATATATATATAGGTTATTGCAATATATATATGTGCATGCTTCTCCTATTCTTGTTGTAAAAGCAAGGGCTGCAAAGTTCAATGGCATTTCTCTAAAATATGCATGTTTGGGATGTGCCATGTAGCCAGGCTTTGAAAGGTGAGTTCAATTGAGGGTGACTCAATTGAGGATGATGGAGACATGTACTGTACAGCAGTTGTACTCTGATATGAGGAGTTCTTCCTTTATTACCTGTTTGGGCTGCCTTTTTTACATCCTGAGTTGGAGTGGAGCAGAGATTTCTATTTGTGTGCTTGTACCTGGAATTGTCAAGCAAAGTGTGTACAAGGGTTTAGAGAAGAAAGTAGGAAACATAAGTTTAATATGCCCTTCCAACTTTGTGCAAGCAACAGATGGCTAAGTCCCCTTTCTCCAGTGTTCCCTTAAACAAAGTGATGTGGAGAGAGAGAGAGAGAGAGTTCTATGCTATGTGCTTTCTAGCATGAGTGGATTTATATACTGCTGCTGGTGTGCAGTAATGGGCAGTTACCGTATTTTTCGCTCTATAACACGCACCCGACCATAACACGCACGTAGTTTTTAGAGGAGGAAAATCCGTAGGCATGCCACCCGTAGGCATTCCCTCCATAACACGCACAGACATTTCCCCTTACTTTCTAGGAGGAAAAAAGTGAGTGTTATGGTGCAAAAAATACGGTATATTACATCGTGACTCTGAAAATGGCGTGGGAGAAAGGGGGAATTCTTTTTGGATCTCTGCTGAGCTCTTTAAGAGTGCATTAATTTAAAACACCTTTCTTGCTGGTTCATTATGTTTTCTTTCTGAGTGAATAAGATTTGGGTGAGCATGTGACTCTAAATCCTGTTATTTAGTTATCAACCACTGTATCATCAAGCTATATCACAGTGGTTTACAATATAAAAACAAAAAACCAAACAATAAAATTGTAAAACGTTAAAAAGAAATCAAAACTTCCCTGCCTGACCTTTGATGGTGCCCATTTTTTTGCCCTTGCACCTGTTCTGGATAGATATACCGTATTTTTCGCCCCATAGGACGCACCGGCCCATAGGACGCACCTAGGTTTTTTGGGGGGAAATAAAGGGGGAAAAATTTATTTTCCCCCCCCCAGGTGCGCTGTGCTAAACTCGAAGCTTGGGGTGTGCGGAGCTCAGCGCCCCCAAGCTTCTGGGTGCTGGCAAGGTCTCCGCTAGCCGTGGGAGAGCTGCGCGGCTTTCCCAGGGCTAGCGGAGCACTGCGCTAAACCCGAAGCTTGGGGCGTGCGGAGCTCAGCGCGCCCCAAACTTCTGGGTGCTGGCAAGGTCTCCGGTAGCCATGGGAGAGCTGCACTAATCCTGAAGCTTGGGGCGTGCGGAGCTCAGCGTGTCCCAAGCTTCTGGGTGCAGGCAAGGTCTCCGCTAGGCGGGGGAGAGCCCCGCGACTTCGCGCGGCTCTCCCACAGCTAGCGGACCGCTGCGCTAATCCCGAAGCTTGGGGCGTGCGGAGCTCAGCGCGCCCCAAGCTTCTGGGTCCCGGCAAGGTCTCCGCTAGGCGGGGGAGAGCCCCGCGACTTCGCGCGGCTCTCCCACAGCTAGCGGACCGCTGTGCTAATCCCGAAGGTTGGGGCGTGCGGAGCTCAGCGCGCCCCAAGCTTCTGGGTGGAGGCAAGGTCTCCGCTAGCCGGGGGAGAGCCCCGCGACTTCGCGCGGCTCTCCCACAGCTAGCGGACCGCTGTGCTAATCCCGAAGCTTGGGGCGTGCGGAGCTCAGCGCGCCCCAAGCTTCTGGGTGGAGGCAAGGTCTCTGCTAGCCCTGGGAGAGCTGGGTCTCCCACGGCTAGCGGATAGCTTCCTGAAGCCTGGAGAGCGAGAGGGGTCGGTGCGCACCGACCCCCCTCGCTCTCCAGGCTTCAGCGAAAGCCTGCATTCGCCCCATAGGACGCACACACATTTCCCCTTCATTTTTGGAGGGGAAAAAGTGCGTCTTATAGGGCGAAAAATACGGTAACCAGGGTGCTACAGCACTACAGTACTATACCTGATGTTGGTGTAACTTTCGGCTGTGCAGGCACAAGGGAACTTAGTCTGTATCCATTCCTTGTGCTGCCAGCATAAGTCATATCTTTCTTTGTGCAGTTTAACCTTGATTTAAATAAACCTAGAGTTTCAGTACCTTAAGCTGAGACTGTCTCAGGCCAAGTAATTGTGTAAGCAATCTACCTGTTAATACAAAATCAAAGCACTGTATCCAGTGGTCACTCAAGTAGATGGCAGCTCACTCAACCAATCTTTCTCTTACTTGTTTCCCCCTGCAAAACCTCTTTGGAAGGTTGGGAGGGCCTTGCTAAAGAGTATGTAAGAGGCTGAAGGGAAGTAATCACCTCAAATCAGACAGGGAAGCTTGGCACAACCCAAAATAAGCATAAATGAGAAGTGGTTGCAGTGGTTGTGTGGGTTGAATTTTAGAACTAAATATACTTGCTACACATAGTGGATGATGATCGTAGATGCTAATAATGTGCCTCACATGGGTCAAGTAGGCTATTACAATTTTAATTCATTGATTTATTTAAATTAAATACTGCCCTTCATCCAAAGATCGCAGGGCAGTTTACAACACAAAACCAAAATGCAAAACATAACAAAAACAGAAATAAATACACTCCCCCCCCCAACACCATTAAAAGGCCATATATTGTTTTAATACCCAATGGCCTGGTTGAAGAGGAAGGTTTTCCCCTGGTGCCTAAGGACAAGTGAACATTCAAAAGAAGTAATTGTTCTGAAGCTTGGGAATATTGTATGTTCACTTTTTAGGAATTTGGGTTATTTATACCAAGTACTGTAAAGTCTGAATAGAGAATAAGCATTGGCTTATATTTTGCTTCATTGATAGAATGCTTCTTTATTTAATTAAGTTACTGAGAGCTGAAATTAGTTCTTAAACATTTAAATCTCCTAGACGTTTTAATAAAAAACTCATTATCTTATTTCGTTCCCTAATACTGGTTACAAAACGTTTGGTTTTCTAGGCGGCTCTAATTTTAGTTGTTGTTCTCCTACCAAGAATACAATATAGTACTCCTAGACTTTGCAGTGGTGCACATTCCACCAAATGTATTCCATAGATTTTACAGATTCTTGATAGATAGCATATTGTAGTTTCATAAAGAATTATTTTTCTTGATGCACAGAGGAAGCAAAATAAAAGAGTTCGCACTTCAGCCTCTCTTCCTCCAAAAGTTCTCTGATATAACATAGTATCACAATCTGCTTTATTTTTAGGGCTCCTGCTTAGTTTCTGCAAGAAGTGTTACGAACATTTGTTTCAAATTACTGTTAAATGCAAGAATGCTTTAAGTACTTAGCCTCTTTTTAATGTTCATGCTGTAACCTCTAATGAAACATATATAACTACTCCAAACAAATCTAGGCTTACTAAGTAAACAAATTGGTGAGTCTCCTACCACTAGCATTACTCTTATATTTAGTGTTTCAGTGAACAAAGTGTGAGAATGTAAGGAGAAAAACATTCATGCCAAGCGCTTTAGGAGAATGGTAGCTTTCCTTGGGGAAATATTAAAACCTGCAGTAATATGATCAAATTCCTCCCCCACAAATTAAATAAGAAACACACCTTTTTCTGCAGCTTAGTTTTAGCATAGAAGTTCTGAAGCGTAGGGATTTCATTTTAAAAGCTCAAATGAAAAAGGCTGGGATTAAAATTTAATTTTCTATATTTTAAATGTTCTAAGAGTTTGGGTTTTTATTTTATTGCCACTATCGGAAAGTCATAAGCAACCTTGAGATGGGCATATATGGATATTTTTTTTAGTGCACAGTATATGACAAACTAGTAGAATGTGAGTATGTTTGTTATTCACATTTAACTTTAGCTGTCAATGTGCAATCTGCAGACTCTTTTCCTTTAAAGTTTGGAGTCAATGGGAAAGGTGTAGCCACTTTTACATCTAGATGTAGCTGCTTTTTGCAGGTATTGGCTGTGTGATCAAGTTCCCCAAGCACTCCTGACGTTGCCATTAGCTGATGGGTGGTGACTTCAGTCCTTCTTGCTGTAGGGATCAATTTCCTCAAGGGGAACCTGATTGCACAGGCAATCCAGCCATGTCTCTAGCTGCCCCACCCTATCCTTAGGGTATGGATAGGTACATATGGAAGGATGCATTCCATTAGGTACCGAGTTCTCAAGCTGTTTTAAGATGTCATGGGCCAAAACCAGGACCTCTACCTGGGCTCAGCAATGAAGCTAATGCGAGGGAGGACTGAGAAAGAATTAAAGAATTCTGAACCAATGATTTTGTTTTGAATACAATAACTGAACTGAGATCACAGTTCTTCATACAAAATTAACTTCTGCCCCAACTCCAATTTTCATTTGAGCAGTAAAATGTAGGGTTTGGTGGGAAGAGTCATTTTGTTGCCATCAAACAACAATGTTAGAAGTTTGAAATCTTTGCTGATCTATTTCAAATCACCCAGAGTTTTACCTCCCCACCCACTCTACTTTATAGTAGGCAGCTCTAAAAGTTAGAAAGGCATAGATGAAGGTCTCTAGGTCGGAATTTGAGGCGTGCACTTAAAGCTTGCTTTAGCCAAGGCCCTGATGATGCACTTGACAGCATAAACTTTGTTTTATGAGTGTGGGATACTGGGCAAGCTTACAGAAATATCTATTCCAGTTGGATAAATGAGAATGTAGTGCAGCTGCTTTTAATGAGATCCTGATAAGTCGCAATGAAATGACTGCCTGAAATTAATCTGGAGAAATCAATGGAGACTTTAATTAGAACACTGGCTACAGTATGTTAGAACTTCTTTGAGGGTCATTGTAATGATAATGCCATACAGACAGCTCCCCCTCCCTCCTTCTATAAATGAACTGGTGTTTTGTTAAAATAAATAGATTTTGAGTATTCGCTCTGATAAATTTAATTAAAACTTCTTGTCAGAATTTAAAGGAAGGCATTTACCTTTACTAATGGAAACCCAGTGTTTCTGACAGAACTCAAATAGGAAGGCAGCAAAATATGTCGTTTGTGATTTTTTTTCTGGCACCACCATTGACTTACCTCTCCACCTCCATCTTTCCTTTATTTAATTTCAGCCTTAATTTTTTCATTATGCTGTTTTTAACTGTCATAAGGCTAGAAGGGTGGAAGAGAGAGCTGAGTAGTGTGATAGTGGTTGCACATGTGACATTAGCTTCCTGGTTATGGGAATATGCCTAGTTGCTTGGTGAAATGGATACTCACCCTAGGCAAGTTGCTAAAGGCCACATGCAGAGAGCATACTACTATGTGCCAACATGGGAACACACCCTCATATTTTTGAGAGCAGGAGCAGCTTCTTTTATTTCCCCTGTTTTAATCATGAGGCAGGGGGGAGGACACTGTTTTCATGGCAGTATTATCAAAAAGAGTAAGGATAACTCAGAGCTGGAAAACCTCAAAGTTGTCTGTGATGAAGTTGTCTTTATAATATTGTAATTGATATACAGTGGTTCCAGCTGCAAAACTGTAAGTGATATATTTTATTAACATGTTGGTACTAAAGTGTGTGTTTGCATTACAGCCCTGGTTGTAAGTACTGCCTCAGCTGGATTTGCAATGGCACCTGTACCGTTTGACCTAACTTGTTTCCTGCTTGCCTCCCTTGGAACAGGCCTATCATCCTGCGCTGCTAATTCCATCAACCAGGTTGGTGCTTCATCATTATCTTGTCTTCACAGCTCAGTGCTATGAATATACAAAGTTACTCATTTTTGCAATTCCTGTGTGATGATAGATCAGAATATGAACATCAAGCATAACATGTTTATTTGGGAACACGAGTTAAGACAGCATTAAAGCCTTGTCAAAGTGGTGCTACTTTTGATGGTATAAAAGCGGCAGTCGGGGTGCAAGCAGTATTTCTGGCTCCCAGGGACTCCACCTATTTTGGCAGCGGTAGTAAAAATAAACAAAATAGACACAGTGCTGGGTTGGGGGGAACTGAGGAAAATTCAGGTGTATATTCTTGAAACTATGGTTTATTGTTATATGAATAAGGTGCTTCTGCCATCTAATGGGAGGGAATTTCAAAGGGTAGGTACTGCCATGCTAAAGGTGCAATTCTGAGATCGTGTGGAATGGACCTTTGGATAGGTTTGTATCAGCTGGATGCCCTCCTGCAGAATATAGTGGTCAGCTGGGTATGTAGGGGATGAGATTATCTTTTTGGTACCCTGTTCTCATGCTGCATAAGGCTTTTTAGTCCAGTACAGCACCTTGAACCTAGCCTGGTAGCTAATTTGCAGCCAGTGCAATTCTTTCAGCAGTGGTGTAATCTGATTGTGATATTCCAGCCTACTGAGTGATCAAGCTGCCGCCTTTTGCACTAGTTGCAGCTCCAAGGGCAGCCCCACATAAGCACATTGCAGTAATCCCATCTGGAGTTATGAGCACATAGCCAACAGTGGTCAGGCTATCCTGATACACAAATGGCTGGAGCTGTCTTACCAACCCAAGTTGGTAAAATGCACTCCTAGCCACCAAGGCCTCTAGTGACAGATATAGATCCAGAAGTGCTCCCAGATTATGAGCCTGCTCTTTCAGTGAGAGCATGACCCCATCCAAAGCAAGGAGTGGACTAATTTTCTGGACTTGGGAACTACCTACCCACAGCAAGTCCATCTTTAGAGGTTGGTTCATTGGCTGTCATTCAACCACTGAATCCAGGCACTGGTCCAGGGCTTGCATGGCCTCTCCTGATTCAGATGTTACAGAGAAATAGAACTGGCTTTTAGTAGTAGTAATACTACTAATCATGTGTATAGGGCAGAGCTCACAGAGCCTTTACAGTGGTAGCTCCGGTTTCGAACTTAATTCGTTCTGGAGGTCTGTTCTTAAGCCGAAACCGTTCATAACCTGAGGCACGCTTTCACTAATGGCGCCTCCCGCTCCTGCTGTGCTGCCAGCACGCAACTTCCGCTCGCATCTCGGGGCAAAGTTCACAACCAGGAGCATCTACTTCCGGTTTAGCGTAGCTCGTAACCCGAAGCGTTTGCAAGGAGGATGATATGTAACACAAGGTTCCACTGTACAGTGATATCTCAGGTTACAGACGCTTCAGGTTACAGATGCTTCAGGATACAGACTCCACTAACCCAGAAATAGTACCTCTGGTTAAGAACTTTGCTTCAGGATGAGAACAGAAATCGCGCAGCGGTGGCGCGGTGGCAGCAGGAGGCCCCATTAGCTAAAGTGGTGCTTCAGGTTAAGAACGGACCTCCAGAACGAATTAAGTTCTTAACCTGAGGTACCACTGTATAGTTTTTTAAAAAACATATTTCTTAGTTTACAAAAGTATGTGCAATGTCTCTTTTTTCCAGTTGCGTTTTCTACAGATTAATTTCATTTGTTGTGAGACATTAGTGTTACATTAGGAAGGAAAGGGGGAAAGAAGTAGAGGGGGAATGGTGAGTGGGGTCGGGTCGGGTGGCAATGCTTCTATTCTACTTAATGTATGTGAGCGTTTATAGTTTTTGTGCTTTCCCTCAAAATATACCTGTGGAGTAGGTTACTGGTTGTTACTGAGGCTGAGTGACAGATTACTTTTGTGTGATGTCGGCATCACAAAAGAGCCAAACTACACATGACATAATATCAGAATTTGCAACTATGGTGATGCAGTATAGTTGCAGGAGGTCCTTCTTGCAACAAGGCAGGTGGAGGCAACATCACTGAACAAGTGACAAATACAAAGTCATAGAATTGTAGAGTTGGAAGAGACACTGAGCATCATCTAGTCCAGCCCCCTGCCATGCAGGAATATGCAGTTGTCCCATACAGGGATCGAACCTGCAACCTTGGCATTATCGGCACCACACTCTAACAAGCTGAGCTCCACCAAAGTCTTGAACAAAAGGCTTGTTGAGCTACAATATTTGTATATGTGTAATATAATGCACAACCCTCAAGTCTGGGGGGGGGGGTAGAGTAGGAAAATCCCAATGATTAATTGCCCATTTCTGTTTTATTAAACAAGTGGGGGGGGGGATGGAAATCCCACCCTGTGATGTGATCCTGAAGGCAAATTACGTTTTCCTCAGTCTCAGTCGCTTTACCTAACCTGCTTTTACTTTAGTTCAATACCCATTTTAGGGTTGTAAACCTGTTTTCTGATCTCCTTATGAAAACTGAAAATCAAGCTTTTGTAGTGTCAGATCTTTATGTAGAAAGAATATCTTTTTTTGGAGTTCAGAGATTGATTTATGGCACTGCCATGCAGATAAAACGTGTAGTGTTGTTTACAACAAAACGTACAACATTGAAATATTGAAAGATTGCATGTTCCTCTTAGAAGTCAAGTGCATTCTTCTGAGACTGTGGAATGGTTCAAAGTGGGAGAAGATTGTAAAGATGAAAGCAGGATGTTTAAAATGGTTTGAATTTAGTAGCTGAAAGATAAACTGCTATGGTTAGGTTTGAGTGATAGTACCTTGAGAAAGAAGCAGATGGAATTGCATATCTTGTATTGAACTTCTAAAACTTACAGTGGAAATTAAAGAAAACAACACACAGGGAAAGAGAACAAATCAAAAGTGATGATATACTAACCCCTTCTGATTTGTGGGGGGCAGGAAGGGGAATGTTTGCCTCAGATAATTGTATTGCACATCTGCAATAGCTGTACTTCTGGCATTTGATGTAAAATGCTTGCTAATTTTTGTTCTTATAAACCTTTCTTAAAATTAATAAAGAAAAGCCAGAAGATGGGTGGTTGTGCCTAGCCTAGCCTAGCTCTCCATGCGATGGCAGCACTAAAATCATTGTACCTGGGCTTCCCTTTGAGGACCAGGGCTTTTTTTCAGGTGGAACCCACTGGAACTGAGTTCTAGCACCTCTTAGTTGTTTTTCTGGCAGCTCTGTAGTGTGGTGGTCCCACCCCCCTGCACGGTGCTCAGGCCGCGCGGTGGGTGGCAGGGCAATTTCAGTGATGCGATGGCTGTGTAGGTTGGTGGCAAAAGTTTTAAATTTTTCCCTGTGGCTTTGGGTCAAGCGGGTGCTCCCCCTAAAGAAAGCTCAACAACTTTGGGTGGGTGCTCCCCCTAAAAAAGAGGAGAGTTCTGGAACCTCATTTTCTATTTAAAAAAAAGCCCTGTTGAGGACCATTTGGAAACTACAATTAGTGCAAAACATAGAAACATATTTATTAGGCAGAAATGGATATTGAAACAATACCTCAGATTCCATTTCATTTATCACAGAGTGCTGGTTTTGATCTAGATGTAACCCTAGGTGTAGGCTTCCACATTTTGATCACCATGACAGCTGTGCCATTTCCCTCTAGTGAGCATGATGAGCCCCAGTTATACTCTAAGTGTGATGCTGCAGAGGTGTGCAGGGTTCATCCTGGAGGTTGTGCAGCCATCTTAGTTCCAACTTTGGCAGGACAGCTGGAGATGGTTTGCTGAGACACCATACAGGGCCAAAGTGGCGCTCGTTCCAATTCCCTGCTCTGGAGCACTTCCTTAGCCAAACTGGTAAGCTCCATGCATCTCTTTCCTACAGGAAAGTGTGGTGGTGGTGTTCTTGGCTACTGTGGTGTTGAGCTCTTGACATTTGTTTCATTCTAAAGTTTAATTTTGTTTTTTGCCGTCTGTTAGGTTAGCTTCAGTTGAAAGACAGTGATTCTTATGCCTGGATACATGTGAAAATGCTATGTAAGATTTTTCCTATGCTTACACTGGGCAAAATACAAGTGCTGACTTGGAGCAGGCCCATTGAAGTCATTGGACTGAAGTCCATTAATCGTGAAATGGATCTGTTCTGTTTATCTGTTCAGTTTATTCTCAACTGCAGATGACCAGGTTAGGAATGAATACCAGGATTTTAATATTTTGACATGTTGAGTCTTCCTGAACTTCACCTAGTTGAAGCTTAGAAAGACAAAGGGAGGCTATTCAGTTAGTGGTGCTTGTTCTTGGTTTTGCCTCTGGCCACCTGCCAAACCAGAGAGAAAGAGATCTGAGTTATGTGGGCGCATGGTGTGGTTTTGGTTTCCTGCGGGAGGGGTGCCAGCAAAGCAAGAAACCAGTGAAAACTGATGGGGCTTCCTGTTGGTCACAAGCCTTATCAGTCCATACCGGCTGGAGTGTTGGAATGCACAGTCCACACAGCTAACCACATTGTATTAATTAGGAGGGAGCAGGTCAGCTCACTGCCTTCTGTCTTCAACAGAACGTGGAAGGAGCGTGTTCTTCACTGCCTTTACTTCCTTTGGAAGAGGGAAAAAAAGCTTTAAGACAAGGTTTGAACAACCACAAACATCTGAATACTGGATTCATTTAGTTTAGAGAAACTCTTCTGTGAGATTCTGAGCAATGTGCTCTCTCTCTCGCTCTCTCTCTCTCTCTCTCTCTCTCTCTCACACACACACACACACACGGAGGAAGTGCTTTTTCTCCTGTGTATGGCATGGTGAGACATCTTGTAGCTGCCTGGAATTTTTTGAAATTAATAGAGAATGGAGAGCCAATACGCTTGACTTCTGTATAGTTCATTTGAGATTAACACCTGATGCATCTCTGTCTGTCTTTCTCTGAAGTTTCCTTTTGTTTTGACTGAGCAGACGGCCTGCAGCAGGCAGCGCTTCCTTTCATCTTCCTCTGATGATCAAAAGATTGCCAAGTGGTGGTTATTAAAACCTGGTGTTTAAGCTCTGGAGTGCAAGGCTGTCAGTGTAGGAGGCAGCCAATGATGTAATTTACAGTATATAATAAATATAGGAGAAGTGCAACACTGGAAGTCTATCTCCGTGCTCAAAAATGTTCTGATATATGCTGCTTTGATATTTTAACTGCTTGGCAACCTTCATTAGTGGTTACTGTGAGGATCATAAGTTATGGCTAGTCCGATGATTCATAATTGTAACTCCGCTAAATCGGTGAGCATCAAGAAATCCTCAATACTGAAGACGAATGGTTTGACCAGTGATGGTATTATTTCATGAGCTGCGAAAATGATGAGCACTTAGAGACCCAACCTCCACAAGTACAATAAATTTTAAATGCAGAGATCATCTTTCTAAAGCATAAATTATTTGACCTGTGGCTGAAACTTGATAAAGGATCTTGGGAAGAATGTTATAAATTAGTGGGTGCCGTTGTTAGGAGAGTGTCTCAGATAATAAGCATAACCAAGGGAGGAGGGAAACCTTTGCAAGCATTTGTGTGGTGTGCATTCATTATATTTTGAATTAAATGTCCTGGCAAGGGTGAAAAAAATAGCTGGAGAAACAAGCTGGAGAAAGTAACAAGTTATTTTCCTTTTCACAAATTGTTTCATTTAGTCATGCTTATTTATAAATATGAAGCATGTCAATGTGGAGCAACATTCATGCTGCTTCTTGTAATCCTGTGAATCCCAGGTATACTTTCGAGACGGCATGGCTGATGAGAGTTTTGAGTGTGTACTGGCAAACATTTCTGGTATGAGTCAGGGTAACAAAAGCCTGACTTACCTGCTTCATAACAAAGCACTGTATGTAACAGAGATGTAAAGTGGGACTGCATCATATTTTTCTGCTATTTATACCCACACTGCTGTTTTAACATTGCTTGATAGCGTCTATGTGCACAAAGGGAGATGCATTCCTATATAATTTTAAAAAACAGGCTCTGATAACTCACTGCAGAGACCCTCTTAAAATACTGTAGCTGAGAGCAGCCTCCTGCATTAACTTAGAAAGCCCATTGTGCATGCGCATGTGCGTATACAGGTGATTTTGTGTTCGCATTACAAAACTTCTAACAAAATTTTGGTTTTGTAAGAAACAATGTAAAGCAAAATTCTCCCCTCATAATAAACATCAATCAGAAGAAGATCAGAATGCAGCTAATATGGGAACAACTTCCCCTTTTCTTTTGTACAATAATTAATAGAAGATTCCCCTCTTTAAATTAAGGATTGTCTGAGACACGTGAAGATGGAACATAACAGAAAAGTACAAAATAAGGAGACAAAATACATAATAAAACAAAAACAAATCAATAATCCCCCTCCCACAAGCATATTTTAAATGCCATGGAATGTTAATCAGCCAAACGGCTGGTTGAAAAGCAATGTTTTCGCCGGCACCTAAATATATATAATGAAGGCACCAGGCAAGCCTCCCTGGGGAGAGCATTCCATTAACAGGGAGCCACCTTCCAAGATCTCTCATCGAGGAGGCACACAAAGAAGGGCCTCTGATGATGATCACAGGGTCTGTGTCAGTTCATATGGGGAGATGGTGTCCTTGAGGTATTGCAGTCCTGAGTCATTTAAAGCTTTACAGGTCAAAACCAGCACTTTGAATTGGGCCCAGAACTGTCTTCAGAGACAGCCCTACATATAATGTGTTGCATTAATCTAACCTAGAGGTTTACAGTGCATAGACAGCAGAGGCTAGGCTACCCCTGTCCAGATGGGGTACAGAAGGGCCACCAGCAGAAGCTGATGGAAGGCACTCTGCAGCACTGAGGCCACCAGAGCCTCAAGCGACAGCAAAGGATCCAGAAAGAACCCCAGGCTACATACACATTCTGGATAATCCCACTCAGCAGTTTAATGTAGATGTTACATGACTACATCATTTTTAATTTTGCTAGTAATTGATTTTTTATTTACCTTCTCACCTCCTTCTAATCTAGTGGGAACTCTTTCATTAACAATACTGCCAGTAGATGTTTCACTGACTGTTTGTCTCTAGAACTTTCACTTTGGATAATGGCTGTCTCATAAATTAATAGTTCCAGACTTGGTTAAAATCTCACACCAACCAGCATAGAGTCTGGAGCACATTTTTAATAAGGAGCTGGAGTCCAGTGTCAGGTTATGCTTCCTACCCCTTAGGCCACATTTTGTATGTTATCCTCATTCCTGTACCATTTGTTCAATTACGGTAACTTTATTCGTGAGGGTCTGGATTCACAAGTACCCAAGATCAATACATAGACAAAACAGTTTTGGTATAATAATTGAAATATGCTAATTAGACAGCAACAGATTTGATGGTAAACTTTCTTCTAAGGTGTTTGAGCAGAGCAGGTTCACATGAGTAAACCTTTTGACTGTACTTTCTACTCACTTATATGAGATTGCTTATTTCACTTTTAGCCAGTCTTTCATTCCATAGAGTCCCAGGACAGCATACGGCATACAAACCCCAACAAAATTCTAACCCACACCACACACAATAACATGGTGAAAAACCAACAACATATATATACAACCATATAGCAGTTCAACAGCAGGCATAAAAATAGAGATCACTAATCTCCACACCCAAATACCTGGTAGGGAAAGATGCATCTTCAGGTGATGCCAAAAGGTCTTTGAAGAGGAAGGCAACGGTATCACCTTTGGGGGAGAGTTCCACAAATGAGGTGCCACCACAGAGTGTTGTCTTGCAGTGTATATGAGTGTGGGTCGTAGATCTTAGCTCTAGCAACTTCAGTCATCACTGACACTCTTTGACTTTGCTGTTGCTGCAATTTGTAAGCTGCTGCCTCTCATGTTTATTTCTCTCTCATAAGCTCATGATTCTTGTAAAGTGATGAGAAAAGCAGCACAAGGTAGTTTGTGAACTAGATATTTGTTGCAAGCCAGTCTTAAAATAAAACATGCACACACACACTTGCTTCATCTGTGTGGTTTTTTGGTGGAGTATATTCTAAATTAGGTTTACGACCAAGGTTAAGTTATACTCTGTCCAGATGTGGTTAAGGCTGTGAGAAACTAGCATGTTGTCAATTTACTTAACTTTTTTATTTTTTAAAAAATGGAAAGTTGGGAGAGGGGAAGCAATTTACCTTTATGATTGATCTTCAGGAAAACTTTAGTTGTGGTGCTCCCTTTAGATGCAGTGCCAGATTTACCCCCGGAAGCACCGATGGCTGGAAGAACAAAGACTTATTAAAGGGTTGCAGTGATGGAATGTAGAGATAGCATCAGACAAAGAGAAAACTTAGTAGTTAATAAAATTAATCTGCCTGTGTAATCTGCAGTGGCACTACATTCCCAAATATACTTATCTCTTAAAATACAAGAATGATTAGGTTTTGTTCTCTAGCTTGTAGGATAGCTGCCTGAACTGTTTCAGATTAAGAATGCCTCTTGCATGGCAACAAAATATTAAGTGATGAAAATATTAGTGGAAAGCTGCTTATCTACCAAAAGTTACTTTAAATAGCATCAGAATTGGAATGAATGCGTTTGGGGCCTTAAATATAATGTTTGGAGCCCGGGAATAACTTTCATCTATTTTCTCAAGAATAACCCAAGATGTGAAATAATTATTATTTTTATGGTTTTAATGATATTAAAAGCAAAATCTCTCATCCATTTTCAGGAATGACTATTTCACAATTCCAGGAAAAGTAAAATATACACTAATAAGATGTCCCCCCTACCTACCAATAATATCATGTAGGAAAAAACACATATAGTAATATTTACAGTAATATAGAAAAATATTACTGTAAAACAGCCGGTTTCTCACTTAATAAATGAAATATCTGAGGGAATAGCATGACACTCCTGTTCAGTTATCGCTGCTGTTGCCCTTTGGATATGCTTGTGCTCTGAAGTTACGGAAGTTGACAACACCAAATGTTTCTGTACTGTTGGTTTTCAGTCTATTAATTCTTGATAGGAATTAAGACCATCAATGGTACAGCACTGGCTCTGTCACAAAGCTATTGTGTATATGTATTCTAATACAAAAGCAGCAAGATATCTGCAACTTGGATGCTTGGGCATCATCAGAAGGAAAGAGTAGGTGGTAATTAATGCCTGTAGGGCCAAGACAAGTGTTATACATTTTTGAAGTACCACAGGCAAAAACGTCTCTCTTCTGTTTATCTTCTCTACATCATCTCGTTTCTTATTACAGCCAAGCTGTATGTAATGTTACCAGTAGACTCATGACAACCCATTTCATGCAGAGGCTTTTTCACTTAAGTGAAGGGGCTTCATTTCACGTAATCCTTTATTTTATTTTATTTTTTTAAAAAATAGGTGGGAACTTTTTTGGACTGACCTTTTACAAGGTACATTAGCAGCTTCAGAAAGTAAGTCCTCTGTTTATTAAATAGCACAGGAGACAAAACAGTCCATTTGGAAGTGCTTCTTTTTACAAAAATATTTGAGAAATGGTTTTGCCCAACCAGACTGCATTAAAAACTGGGAGAAAAACATTATACATCAGCTAAACATCTGCCCTTTTTAACTAGGCAGTTAAAATAGCATGATTCTCTGGATGTTTCCATCAAGAGTTCTCTAAAGTCTTAGACAGTTTAAATGTACTTGGTAGAGGACAGCCTGCTTAATCCTGGCTGTCTACTCTTTGACATTACAGGTTTTCTCATCATAAGCAAGTTACAAGTTTCTTTATGGTTAAGACTAGTCACATCTGCTCTAGTGGCATGTGTCTGAAGGGTAAAACGTTTCCTAAAGCATGTTCAGTTGTCTTGATTTTATATAAGAACACAAACTTGGCTTGGCCTTTACTCTCAACCTCATTAGTAAGAGTACAGTGTTCTGCAGGTTTACTTAGAAGTAAGCTCCTAAATAAGTGTGCCTTGGATTGCAGACTTGGTTGGAGTCATCACTGCTTCTGCTGCATAACCTGATGTTTATGCAAGAGAGATACAAAAGCTTGTGGCCATTTCCCACATGTTCTTTTCTACACACACAAAATGTGTCTTAAGGGCAGTGTTTAAACTCCCATTGTTCTTGGCGCAATTTGTGACAGGGAATTTCATTAGCACGAGCAGTTTCTGAGCTCTGGGCACAGTACTGAGACTAAGATTTCAGATTAAAACTGCAGAATGGAATGAAAGGAGGACCTCCCCATTTCTAGCTACTCTCTGAAGACTGGAGCAGAGACCTGCTTAAGAATATTCGGGGGGTGGGCAGGGGAAGGACTAGACCATGTGAAAAATGAACATAATATTTTAGCTGTGGTTCATTTTCAGCTTTGTATTCTTGTTATTAAAAAGTGTGCCTAGACATTCTGTTGTTGTGTCCATAACCTAGGTTTAAGGTGCCATTTAGCTCCTAGCTTTCATAGGGGGGAAGTGTACACTTTCTGCTCACAGAATTGGTGGGGGGGAGGTACACTAGAAACATGGAATGACCTTTTTGGAGGAAAATGGGGTGCAATCCACATAACCTTTAAAATGGAGAGCAATTAATGAAGTAATCACATGTGCAAGGCTTATTTTTCTATGTGAACTACCGGTAAGTCTGGCTTCTTATTGGTCTTTATGTTTCAATGTAGTTAGCCTTCACAGGAAAAGTGAGAGTCATTGTATCCCAAGTTAGTCCATGCTAAGTAAGCCACTTTCAGTGTTGTGTTGTTGACCAGTGACAGCTACTAACTTGATAGAACATACAAAAGAAGTGTATAATTAAATTTGGGGCAACTCTTTCAAGGCACACCTAAACCAATCTCTTGATTCCTTTGAGTACCCAGGGCTGATTTCAGAACTATAGAAATGACAGGATTTAAATGTCTCAGTATGAATTTACCTGACCAAGTTCTAATCTTACCAGAATTTACTCAACAAATTCCTACAAGTTACAAATGCTTCTTTACAATTATTTGGTACCTCTGAGTTCCATTTCTTAAAACATTGTGACAATATAGCACATAGCTGCTCTTTGTGAAATTTAAGTCTGTTTAACACTGGCATCTTCAAAGACAATAAAAATTCCAGCCTGCCGTTTATCTATTCCCATGTGAAGAGTTACTGTACTGTATATTGTACCATTCCATGGGAAATTCTTTGGCTTAATAGTTTCATTTATACAGTTGTCCGAGGTCAATTTTCTATTTTGCAGTTGTCAAACAGCTGCCAAATTAAGCGGCTATACTCCAAAGTTCATTTACATTTTATGCCATTCTTAGGGTGTCTGCTTCATATCTTAATATAACTAATGATTTAGCTGTGGATCTCCGTCATCCTTCCCCACAGATGTTCACACCCTCATGTTCTTTGAGTGCTTAGCAAGTAGCTTTGTTTCTCTTCCAAGGCTTTTAAAAAAAGGTTTAGTCATTTTAGAAGAGAAAACTATCTCCCTAACAGAAAACAAACATGAAATGGCTGGTAACTGTGATTAATTTGGTAATGCTTCAGTAGAATAGGTTTTTGTTTTGTTTTTTGACATTCTCTTCCATTTTTTTATGTTGCTGGGGGGGAGTAGAAAGTTGGGGGGGTAGAATTAACATCTGCAAAATGCCCACTGTTCCTTGGGTTTACTAATTGATCACAATAATTATTACGTATTTTGGTTTTCTACTTTGTAATGATTTTGTGCGGTTCCTTTGAAAAGCACACGCTGGAAGGAACTTTATCCAGTGAAGTATCTCTGCAAATCAAGGCATTTTTTTATTGCTGAAATATCAAAGGATTCCACTTTAATAAGGGAACATAGACTACAGTGGAGTTCATTTGTGGTTTTGTAGCATATTTCTTATTTAGTGTAAATGTACATGCATGGGTGAAATATTCAGGATTTTTAAAATGTAGTGCCATGATCAAAGGAATATCTCTCCTAATGCCATTGATGTCTTACTACAAAGTAGTCAAATAGCCTGGGGTCACCATCCACTTTATAAAAATTCCTTAAAGACAGGTAGGACCCTTGGGTGTTAAATGGATACTTGAGAGTTTGGTATATTTTCTGTCGAGGGAGCAGCAGAGATATATTTACAAGTACTGCCATTCAGGATAGTGCTGAGGTTTAAAGGGGCCTTGTTAAAAGGTAGCCCTAAATTACAGGCTTGCCCCCAGTGCATCATGCCAAAAAAAGTTTCTGTCTCATTCCTTTCCAAACTTGGTCAACCCTTCTCAGGACCATGCATAGACAATATACTCTAAGAAGCAGCTCATATTTAAATGTTTTAAGAGAAGCATTTTAAAACCCCGTTGAGGTTATTGTGAGCAAATCATTTGAACTTACTGTGTTTGTACTAGGTAAAGGAAAGCAATACGCTTGCTAGTTGTATACTTTCTTAAGCAATGATTGGTGCTTTCGGTTGATGGGTTTGTCATTGGGATTGCAATAAAATGCAAGCCAAGGTGAAATTGGATACAGGTTGGGGGAGCAGATAAAACTAAGTGAAAATTAATGGCAGATGTAAAAGTTATCAGAAAAAATCTAATAGACTACGGTCATCTGTTAGTAGCGCTTTAGTAAAAGTATTTTTTTCCTTTACCAGATGTGTCTTGCAGCATCTTCAGAGTAAATCATCAGTTTGACTCCTAACATTTTACGTATTGTACGTGGTTGAATTATGCTGTCCTTTCTTGTACTGGTTTGTGGTGGTTAGAGGAATAAAGTGTGTGTTCTTAATCTAGACATAATCATAAATGTAGCATCTGAATTCCAGCTGCTGAACTGTTTGCAATGGTTTGTTTTCAGAAAAGGAGACGGATATATTTTCTCTCCCTCACTCTTAACTGACCTGTTGTTCCATCTTCAGTATTCTAGTACCTCATGCAAATATCCCTCTATTATATGGGATGGCCTGTTAATGTCTTTCTCTTCCATTGCCTGGTGAAAAGTTCAGGTGTGGTTGTTGTAAGTGGGTAGACTGAGGGCAGCATTCTTTGGCAATTGTGACTGGTTGAAGGAGTGTGGGATTTCCAGATATGGGTGGCAGGGTGAAGCACTTACAATCAATCTGAGATTAAGGGATTGTTAGTATGATCTCCAGGGGAAAATGCAAAATTAAGAGTGTGGGTATTTAGACACTAATTCAGTTGCTCAAAATCTTTTGACAAAAGAGTGGGTAGAAATTATTGATAGCTGCTGTGCTTATGTATCCTTTACTAATTGATCTTAGTCACAAATAACTTTATCTGAATCATAGCCATAGGGTATTTCTTTCCTCCCTTTATTCAGTGATATTTGTTTTCATGCAAGCCAGCCCCCCTCCCCTTTTTGCAACTGAGTTATCCTTATTATCTGCAAGTTCATAATGAACTAAATTGTGCAATCACACATTGAGCAAATTCTTGATCTCATAACTTGCGTTATTTTGCTGGGGTGGTGGGAACTGATCAGCATTGACAAAAATGCCTAGGGTTTCAGCTACACAAGAAATGTTTTTATTTTTCTAGTGTTTTATACTTTAAATAATGTATTTTACTTTCTATTTAGGTTTAATTTTTAAACCTCAGGTATTTATTTAAGTAACTTATATGCCACTTTATGTTTCAGGAAAAATATCTAAGTAGTTTACAAGTGTTTCATACAAAATAGACTTAATAAAATATACATTACAGATAAAATACATAAAACAAAAAAAACAAAAAAGAATTCAGTCATTAAAATAATACAGTCAGCAGCAAGACAAGTTAACATCAGAATAGGCCTGAATGACCCTTTAGTTAGCTGTGTTGGTTTTTTGGTTGGCATACTAAGAAAGATAAAGTTAGCAAATATGGGTTGTAATTGATGAAGTTGTTCTGTTAGTGCAAGTACTTCTGCCTGTACAGTTGGACTTCCTTTCCCTAGCTCCTCCTTGTTCATCCTGCACCCCCCATCTGTTTGGGGGTGCTCCAAACCTGCCAGAACAGATTTAGGTGCAGGGGTAGGTTTCCACCAATACCTTTTCCCTAAATATCTGTATTTGACTATAATTCTACAAAAGCAAGTAAGCTATGTATAGATAACTGATGACAGATAGATTTGAGAAGTAAATTTGAAGTGGAATACCAGTGGTATTAGCTTTTTTCAATTTTAATTACTTTATTTGACTGCCCAGAAAGCTGTGTGGGAATAAAATAACTGAATTTATTGATATCTAAAATTAAGCCTGGTAACAGGAATTTTCTCTTTTAATTCATATAACTTGGCTGTGGAAAGACTGCAGATACATAAAGCAAACAAGAGGCTGATAAAACACTTTTTTACACAGATCATAAAGTTAATTATACAAATTTGTAGTAAAGAGTCTAAATTAAGAAATGTTGTTTTTATGGTATATTAGGTGGAATTATTTTTATGTAAATGGTTTACCCCAAGGAAACTGTGAAATTGATGCATAAATCTGCTCTGTTCCAGAGCTAAGCATTTGAAATGCAATCTGTATGGGTTTAATGTCTGTAGACCAGCATGTTCTTTTTTTGCAGTGAGGTCTAGGTGCTACTAATACTGCTGTAACAGGTGCATGTAATTTAACTGCAGAGCTAGTCAAAATATCTTTAATCTGTCCATATTAAGTTGAACCATGTGGGTGTTTGACTCGAGTTTTCAGTGATGTATTTTCTGTGTTTCTAGATTTTATTCCTGCCAGTATGGAGGATAAGTCTCATTACTATAGCTACCTTTGCTTGTCCCTGTCCTTTAGGAAGCAACTTAAACTGGGTATTGTCAGGAAAGCTGGTTTCTTCATCTTTTATGTTATATAGCTGTTGATAGTTCTGGCTAAATAGGCTTACTCTTTCTTCTGAACACCTCCTGTAAAAGTAAAACAACTTTGTAGAAGAGAGGTAGAGCTTTTCTCCAATGAACGCAGCATGTTTTATTGCCCTGAGCTCAGTGGCTGTCTTGCAGGGGAGAAACAAGGTATCGTGAAGAAAGAATAATAGCATGCAGCTATTTGAATGTTGTTGTTTTTTTAAAAAAAAAATACTTAGGGAAATCAACGAGTAAAAATAGCGGGCCGTTATTGTGTCATCTGCTCCAAGACTCCAAGAAGGTTATGGGATTCTTTAAGCCAGTCCAGGCTGTAACTGGAAATAGCTGTTGCCTTTTTCCTTTCATAAATGTATCTAGTGCTTTTCATGAACTATCACTGGTATAATTGTGGTCAAGTGAAATACCTTGTTGTGGAATGTGGAGAGTTTCTAGCATGGAAATCATCACCCTAACTCATAGCAGCAGGTAAGTTGCTTTCCGCCTCCTTCCTGATTAGAAGCCTTCCAAAAGAAAAGTTCCTTAGATTGCATGACTAGTTTTTGTAGCCGAATTATTTCACAGTGACTGGTGTTGCAGATTATTTATTTTAAAGGTAAATAGAAGCAGACTACAGCTAGCATGAATATGTTCCTTTAAGCTTGCAAAAGGCACAGATTCCAGCCTTAAATGCCCAACTATATTCAGTGTTCAACAGTCAATTTTATCCTGCCATGAGCTCTTATTAGTTGACAAAGAGGAAAAATTGTTATTGCATGCGGCTATCTAGCTGGGTGGTCTTCCAGGAGCTATAATCAACACTGTCTTTCTCATCAATACGCAGTTCAACACTACAAATTTATCTTATCGTGTGGTAACAGCAAGGGTTTACTCTAAGAATTGTGAGAAATTGCAAATGGGCTTTCAAAAGGAAGCAGGATGAATTGCATTTAGACTTGGGTTCCTTTGTGGCATAGCAACTGTAAAGATTTTTTTCCTTACTTTTCATGCTAAATTTGCCAGTTGGGTTTTTTGTGTTGGTCTAATTTTTTAAAGTTATTTCTCCTCTGCAATGAGTCATTACCGCTACTTTCAACAAATGAATAGCCATTTTAGTTAAGATTTATTACAAAGAAATGCACATTAGAAACAATCATCTTGATAGACATGTAAAATTAGTTTGGTGATTCGTAGGCTGTGAAACTTAAGTACTGTTAGGTAAATTGCCGTGGCACATATACACTATTTAATCCATTGCATAAATAAAATAGTTTTGAAATATTGTTATGCATGTCTAGAGAATGTGAAAATGCTGACTGTTTAAACACAAAATAGCATATTTGCAAAAGGAAGCTGAAAATTAGCTTGTCAAATATGGTAGAATATTATGGGTAAGAAGAAGAAGGTAATATTGAGCAAGTTATTAAGGAAACTGCTTTCTATTGTTTCATTATTGTAATGTTCTGGAATGTTATACATTTGCTGGGGGGCAGAAGGGGGGGAGGGATCTTTTTATTTCTTTCATTTTCCCCTTTTTGTCTTCAATGAAAATGAAGAATAACAACCTCAGACAGTACCAGTAGAGTATGTGCATGTATATTGACCTGTTTCCTTTATGGCACTTGTGAGAAGGCTCCACTTTTATTATGCAGACACTAAGAAGACTTCAGAATTAATGTTCTGGGTATCAGAAGACATCCCACCCCACTTTCAGTTTTTAAAATACACGTCAACACTTAAGTTGGGTAGACAGCAGCACTAATCATATTAAGCACAGTCTCCAAACTCACGGGGAATGCATAATTAATTCATTGTTTTAGAGGTGCTCATTTACTGGTCAAGGGCAAGCAGTCCATGCATAGCTCCCCATATGAGTAAAGAGAAGAGAGCCAGTGTGCTGTTCAGTGTGACACTGCCATTCCCTCTGCCCACTAAATCTTGTTTGTTACACCTCTACCATGAGCCAAAACCATCAAGCGGTTTCCATTAAAGTGTTTGCCACGTAGAGTGCAGTAGGGTAGTAAATGCTAATTCAGTGTCAATTAGAAAAATGCCTCTAATGGGGGGAGGGGGGTGTAGTTAAAAAGAGGCACTTCTGTTGATTCATTGCTGAGTCTCAAGCTCTCTTCCCCCCTCCCTTCTCCATTCCTCAGTACTGTGCACTGTAAGCCTCTTTCAACACTTTATGTTTATTATTTTATAGCAAGTTTAGCTTGGATGCACTTTGCTCTGTCCTTTTATTTTACTTTAAATGTAATCCCAGAGTTTACCTCTGTACTTAAGCCCCTTTAAAACCCTGCTTCACAAGTGCATCGTTACATTCCGCAAGTCTTAATGGTTAAAAGGTTTAATATGAATTTAAACTTAATCCTAGCATTCGGGAAATCGGTGGTCGTCTGAATTAATCCTGTTTAGTTTTACCCCTGCATTTCGGGTGCATGCTAAAAGTGTGCTCAGAATTAAACTAATGCACATAATATCTGCTTATGTAAACATGGACTTCATTAATATGGCTGGTGAAGTTTTGGATGAAAGGCAGCTTATATCAGCTTCATCTCCGTTACTTTTAAATAGGCATATGAAAAGTATTATGTTTTGACTGTGGCTGACTCCAGTGCAGTTACTATGGGTGCAAGTCCCACCAAAGCTGGGTCTCGTTGATTTCATTTGGGGACAGTTAACTCCATCTTTAAAATCAGTGTGATTAATTTTGGAACTGGTGTATATCCTCAGTATGAAATATACATTGTGACCTATTGGTTAGTAAGTCAGAACAGGAAGACAGTTTGGGAGTAAAATTTTGTTTCTATATTTGTTATGTATAACTCAAACCCCCCCCCCCAAATCTGATAAACTAGTGCATCTTAAGTTATTGTTTGTATACAATGATTTTTCAAGACACTTGTTTCCAACCATGAGATATAAAAACTTCATTACACTTTCTCTGAAACCTTGAATTCCTGTTTTGAAGTAATTACAGGGAAATGAAGGCATAATAAATTGGAAAAAGAAATTGTGCATACATATGATGCACTAAGCCTCTGCCAACCCTCAGATAAGCACATTCTGTCCATTTATTCCTCTGTCATTAAATTGACTTCACAATGTATTCTTAAGTCAAGGGCAGCTTTACATGTACAAGGAAAAGGCATGTGCACTTCATTGTCTAGCATTGCAGTGAATGGAGATGCTCTTGGGTGTGCAGGAGCCTAGTACATTGCAGATCTTGCCTGTGGGAAAAAAATAATTAGGTCTGAAGAAGCTACGACATTTCCATGGCGACCTCCCTATGTACATTTGCATGTATACTTACAATACTCTGTTTATGTAACACATTCAAAGCAATGTACACCTAGATTCTCAGAAATTCTCACAGCAGTTTTATATAGTGGCCAGTATTATTATTTCCGTGTTTCAGCTGGGAGGGTAGCTTGCCTAAGGCAATCAAGTGAGTGCATAGTTGAGATGAGGTTTGAATCAAGGTTTCCTTCCTTACAGCTTCTTCTTAATCATTGCACTCCCCTAACTTTCTCATTAACTAAGCATGCATGGATATATAATATGGTTTTCTAATGTTTTGATGGTAGCACACAGCAGTACTGGATTGAATTAGGACATAGTTTAAGTTGTATATTCTCCCCTTGGTGTCAGTACAGTATGTGGATGATTTATATGGGAACTAACATACATTGCATTTTCTCCCCTCTGTTGCTATATAATGTGTTTCTCTTCCAGAGTGTCAAAATTGTGCTTTATAAAACCCACATTAAAGTTATTTTTTGTCTTCCCCATGTTTGTGTTTCATTAATTTGAATTACATTTCTAATAGAGCCTTTGCATTTTCAACGCTGTGTGAGGTTTTAAATTGGAGAAGCAAGCCGCAATATATTTTTTTTATAAAAGAAAAAAAGAAACACACACCATTGCCTGAATCTCTGCACTTGGATGCAAGTCAGACTGTCTTTTTTTCTTTCTTCTGTCTCTCTCTCCTTTTTTGCAGTGGATAAACTTCAAAGGCATGTTGTCAGAAGAATTTAAAGTTAGAACTTACATGGTGGTGTGTGCATAGACTGAAAAATAATTAGGCGTCTCAACAGTAACGAACTTTACATGCTATGCTGTGCAATTCACTCGCTGTGTGGTGTATTGGCCCATAAGCTGAGTAATATTGTTTCTTTGTACAAAATGTAACTTGAAACCACATCCTCATTTTTCCAGTATGTTAAATTGGAATAATGAAGATTAACTGAATATGTTAAGGTACATCACACGGAAGCACTCTGAAACAAGGTCTTGTGTTGTTGCAACTCAATGCAGCATCTTGAACTTGATCCTTTCAAGCTCTGCCACACTTGTACTTAGAAACTTCTTTGAGTTCCGCTACCCTCTGTTGAAATAGGTACGTAGGATTGAGTTTGTTTTATTCAGGCTTTGTTTTATTATTTTACCTATCTGCGAAATTTGCTCGTCTTTCTTAAGGAAAAAGGTCTTAGGTGAAACCGTCATGAATAAACCAGGGCTATATGAGCCTCCCTGAGAAGGGAATGCCAAGAGTGGGGTTCCATGATGGAAAAAGTTCTATCTCTGGTATCCACCCACCTTCTGGTGGTAGTGACAGGACTTCAAGAAATACCTTGGAGAACTATCTAAAGAAATGGGTAGGTTCATATTTGAGGAGAAATTCACATGCTTGTATGAAACTACCTTATGCCTACTCAGACTATTGATCCATCTAGTCTCCACCGCCCCCCGCCCCCAAATCATCATCTTCCTGGTAAATTAAAAGAGTTGCCAACTATTGAACCTGGAACTTCTTGCATGCAAAAGTGAACTGGTGGAGTTGTTATGAGTGTGTTATGAGTGTGTTTATTTAAACTATTTACATAAAACACAAGCCATTGTGTGTCTTCACCTCGTACAAGAATGTGCACATAGCAGCAGCATAAGCAGTCCAGTAAAAATAAGCCCCATGATAGTAATGCTTTTGAAAATTTCACACAGTTACTGGTGAATGTGTGTAGGGGCTAAATGTAGACTGTGGCTTGTGAATGGGCAATGTATGAAATACTCTGTTTATGCCACCAGGCTCTGCACATTCCCTAGCATTGTTTGACAGGGCAATATGCACAGCTTGATGAACTGTTCATTTCTGCACATTGTTCTCCGTGTTCAGAGAAATGTCTTTAAACACTGATGGAACACAGATCACGAAGAAGATGACCTAGTTTCTTGTGGCTGGCGTTAACATAATGGGATCTGCCACAGGGAAGACCTTCCACACACTGCCTCTACCTGTGTCTCAGAAGGCAGTGGCACACACAAGAGGACCGCATCAGCTGATCTTCCAGTAGCTTGGCCCCAAAATGTTTAGGACTTGAAATGTGATTGCCAGCGCCTTGAGTTATACTCGGAAACAAACTGGCAGCTGGCGCAGCTGATAAAATAAAGGGGCCACATGATACCACCACTTGGCATGCAATGGAGACATGTGGGATATTATTGTATGGAATATTTATTGACCTCAATGCAGCAGGTGCTTCTGCACACAGGAAATAAGATGTGAACCAAGGGCCTATCAGCTCAAGACATTTTCTGTTTACTTCACTGAAGGAAGCACCTTCATGTGTGAATCTTTGCACATGGAGCTGTTTGTGACTAGGGAAGCTTACTCTTGTATGCTAGTTCAAAGTACACTGAAGTGCACCAGAGTTGTAGATCAGGGAAAAGAGCTTTAAATGTAAACAAGTAAGGTTGTGTAGTGTGTGTGTGTGTGTGTGTGTGTGTGTGTTACAACGTTGCTATCAGAATTTCAATTCTAAATTCAGAAGTCACAGAAATTCAATATCTACCCTAACTTTCTTCTTCTTTTTTGAATAGCAACTACTGATGTTTCGCTAAATGTTCCCTTCTCACACTTTTTATTGCTGAAAATTGAGTCGTTGCTTGCCTCTGTAGTCTTCTGCTTATATGCCAGTGGGCATATAAGACTGGATTGTTGGCAAAGCTTGAAAAATTAACTGTGTAATCATTCTGTACCTCAGAAGATTGAGATGTCTGTCTTATGTATGAGAACGTGTGCAGTTTTACAATGCAAGAGTTTTCCTAGAAGCCAGCAGTGACTAGGAAATATTTTACGGTCATCCCAACTATGAAGATTAAAAGCTTTTGTCATCTAGAGTTTCAGAGCAGAGTATAAGGTTCTGTTGGAAGCCTAACTTTGTTTTCTATGTGACCCACAGATGTTTTCATCTCCAAAAAGGGACACCATTGCTCATAAAAGGTGATTAAGGCCGTTACTGTAGAACATGTGTTGGTGCCACATATTATTGGGGAGGGATTCTGAAATCCATCAGGCTTATTGACTGGTAAAGTACTACTGAAAACAATAGCCTGCAATTTTAAGTAGTAAGAATTATGCTGTCTTCAGTGGCAGCTCTGTAACTAATAAAAAGTTTTACTTGACTTTCATGCTCTCGATGTTCTCGTTTTGAGGTGATCCTTATGTTCTAATTTGCTGTGCACAAAGCACCCTTCTCTTTATTTAGTCTATTGTCAAATAAGAAAAACAAAGCATACCTATTAAAATGAGCACCCAGAGATGTTGGAAGCATTGCCTAATATCTGTGCTAGTTGCATAAAAGGGAATGGTTTGAATTGCAAAGTGATGTCTGACATTTTCAGCTGTAAATATTCTAAATATTTAGAGTAATTCATTTTAGTACTTAGAACTGCATATTCCTTCACATAACAAAGAAAATATATAAACCCAGCTCATACATTGTTGGTTATTCACCTCTTCTGAAATTTGTCGGTTGTCCTTGTAATCTCTATTCCAAAAATAATATGGGGAAACATTTAAGGGAGGCATTTTGTGGTGCTTTTTAAAATTCAATTAATCACTATTAAAAATCTTTTCTAAAAAAATTTTATTGTGTTCTTTTTGGATTGATGCATCCAAAAAACTCTTTTGGGGAAGCCAGATAATTAATTGATTATTATTTTTAGACATGTCCTGTGATCCATTATTTTTACTTCACTCAGAAGTATGTGGCTTTCTCCAATGATACGATACCGCTTGTCACAATGGTAGCTGGAGGAATTTCTTTTTATGCAATGCAGCAGGCTTCTGTATGGTGGCATGTTGCCTTTTTTACAGGTAGAGCAACACAACAAGTGATAATCCTATATATCAAATCACTTTTTCAGTTTTCTTGTTTTTATATGTGTGTGTGTGTAACAGTAACCTTTTTAACATGGCCATATCAAGAATACGTCAAATGTAAAATTTGCTCTGTTGGGTGTGCTTCCCTTCATAACTCTTTCATAATATAACAGTGCTGCTACAAAACTGCTTTCCCAAGTTATACAGTGTTGGAAATTTTGTTGTGTTGAATATTTAAATGAGAAACTGCCCGGGATTTCATTTTTCCAGAGTCTGACCCTGAAAAAAACTTTTAAGTGTTGGGTTGGCTGAAACCCCCGATAAAGCAAAAGTCTAGTTGTGTTAGATAGCAGTAGTATATTCTGTGAATAAAGGTTTTGAGTAGGGTCGCTTAATGCAGACAAAATCTATTTAACTGCCCTGAGGCTCAGGCCAGAGTATGACCATTACTAACATACAGCCCATTTCCAAAAGTGATTTTGAAAGTGATCCTTTCCCCATTGAGTTCAGTAAGATTTTCTTCCTATGACTTCAGTTAGTTCAAATTGCAGCCTTAGGCAAGGCTGAAAATATTAAAGTGAGTACCATATGAGAAATAAAGCCACAGAGAGAGCTTGCTCACTTATGATATGACACCCCCTAAATATAAACACTAGTTCTACTTATGTATAATGCAAATAATATATTTAACAAGTAATCATCTTTTGTGCTAATCTTTGTTAATCAGCTTAATTTAGTACAATTACAAATTGTTTAAACTTGGGTATTTCGCTTGGAGTATGAGAAGAAGAAATTAATCCTGCAAAACAAAATATTTCCACAGTTGAAGGATGATGGTAAAACTTGTTGATAGCATTTGTCTCTGTTTTTGTAAATGTAGGCATTATTATGATGCGTTCTGTGACTCTTACATTCCAAGATATTTCGATAATTCTCTTGAAAAACAAAGCAATAGCAATTGCAACAGCAGTTCACTGTATTTCAGCAGTTTATTTCAGCAGTTTATTTACTAAATTCCCTTTCTTTTTTCAGACTATTCTACATTATTTCAATCTCATTTTAACATGTGATGTTACTAGTTAAAGGCAAGCACTGCTGCAGTTTTCTTGTTTAGAGCCATATTCAAAAGCAATTCTAAATAATTTTCTTTAACGCTCTGCATTATTTAGAACCTCTCCTATTGAATTTAATAGCAAAATTTGTGTTTTGAACCAGAAATCTGTTGAAATGTAACAAAACAATAACAGATTGATACATGTATGGGGTTATTGTTTTTTGGGAGGGGTTTTTTTCTTTTATATTTTGAACCTATAGGGTCTATTTTTGTGTTTTTATATTATCTGTAATCCTCAGATGAGGGTGGCATAGAAATTTTTAATAATAAAATTGTTTAAGCTCCAGTGATTATAATACAGTCTTTTATGTATTTGTTGGAGGTTTATTTGTCTGATTAGGTAGTTTATGAAGATCCTGTGTAATATCTTAGTTGTTGAAAATCTATTGTTGCTTGTGAAAAGCAAAGTCATTAATGTTCCTGAATTTTCTTTCAATAGCTCTTTAAATAATATTGGTTTTAAAATCTTGTCCAAAGTAAGCAGAACAGATTGATACATTTCTGATTCATCTTGGTACCAGTGTTCCAACTTTTACAGCATTGTAATATATTTCATTGTGCCAAATCGTAGCTTCTGTGTTTGAATATTTGCCCCACTGAGTTTAACAGGAATCACTAAGGTAACTCCAATTCCTTCTCCTCCTCCTCTTCTTCCTACTCCTCCTTCCTTACCTGCCTTTCACTGTAAAGTCCAGGGGCTGGTTACAACATTAAAAACACCATTAAAAACAATTTGAAGCAACTGAATTCTTATGAATTACATCTATTAGACTTTAAGGCCAATGAGCAAAACTTATAAGGGATTACCTATGTTGACTGTATATTGGTTGACTGATAAAAATTGCCCACTTTTGTTGGTTTTTGAAAAATATATATCACTTGGATCTATATCTCTTTAAGTATAAAACCTTACTTCTTTAGCCAGGTTTATAATAATGCAATAAGCCACTAATATTTCAAGAGAAGAGTATTTGTACTATTTATGGAGTGTGTGATGTAACCCACCCTAGAATCACTTGATTTGTTGAAAGCGGAGAAAATAAATAAGCAAATCCTTGTTTCATGCAATTAGAAAATAAGTGCTCTTAAAATGAGATACATTTAGCCTATGGATGCAGTTTGTAAAATTAGTGGAACTGAATAAATTAACACAATATGTTACTAATTGAACTAATATCGGTCAAAAATAGAAATGTAGCAAAATAAATTATTTTTATTACTAAAACAAAAGAATCTATTTTCTAAGGGGCATTTCAAAACTTTGGGAGAATGTCTACAGAATCAATTATTTTCTCCCACTTTCATTTTTCCTGGTATGATATTCACTGATTAAAATGGCATAAGACTGTTAAAAGCCAATTACAATTTATGAAGGATCCCCCTTCAATCATAACCCCCAAACTAGAATTTTGACCTAGTATTCAGGTGCACTATCTCCTTAGCAGCATTTCTGGAGTTGCATTTGTGATTTGAGATATATGTGTAGTCTTGTTAGAGAGAAATACTCTGGTTCCTGAGAGTAATCTGGTTAAATCAATTCATATATTGCTTTTCAAATTGAAGCCATTGCTTTAAGTCTAGGCTTCATTAATCAAGTAACTGAAAACAATAGAAACTTTAATCCCCTATCTATGGAACTTTTCCCCAGTACGAGATTTGACTGCCCCACATTTTATATTTATTAAGCAAATAGCTGAAGTCCTACCATTTTTTGCCCTTTGGATCATAGCAGGAGTGGCTCAACTTGTTCAACTGTATTGCTCAATTTTCATAAATTGTATTTTATAGTAAATAGTGTTTTAAGTATATTTTTAATGAAGTATTTTATAAATGTTAGTTGCTCTCGACTGTGTATGAGGAACAGTAGTATACAATAAATTTCCCATGTCACATTTTGAAATATTAAACTGCCTATTAATAGACAATAATAGGTATTGCCATATTGTTCAAGGACTTGAGTTCTTCCTTATATTTACAAGAGTTTGTAAAAGAAAAAAGTCCAATAAACTAATAAAGTTTTGAGTTTTTTGAAGTGAAACTAATTTACTATCTGCAAGATTGTATTCGTGTATCTGTTACCAGCTTTGAAACAAGCCCAAGAACTTCAGCTCATTTAAGATCCTTACTTGTTCCGAAGTTGTAACTATAGAGTGGCATTCTCACTAAGTCATACTTGGGACAGACCCATTGAAATCAATATTCCATTTATTTGAATTGGTCTGCTCATTATGGGAAAAGTAGGAAACTATGGTTAATTGGAGAATTTCTGGTTTAATTTTAGTTTTCACAAAGGAAGAGACAAAGAGAATACCTGTTTGCAGAAGAGTCTGTTAAATAAGCAAAAAAATGATCATCCAAACTGAGCCAGTACATCAGGCTCCCCACTTGATTCTGTTGTTAGCAATCCATTATTTCAGGACCATTTCATTGTTTGCTTTTATTGGTTAGTTATTCGCAGGGCTTTTTTTTTTTTTTGGTTCTGGCACCTCTCAGATGGGCACATTGCCACTATAAGACAAGAAGGTGAGTTCTGGCACCTTTTTTCTAGAAAAATAGCACTGGTTATTTGAAACAAGGTATTAGAAGTATAATTCTCAGCAAACATGTAGGGTTCCCCGCCCCCTCTTATTGCAGCAATATTTCTTCTCTCAGTATATTCAAGGAAACCAACATTATTTCCTCCTTCACTTTCCTTTTCCCTAAACATCTGATAACCGTTTGTTTTTAATCACCCTTACAGTGTACCCTCTAACCCACAGCACTTTCATTGTGTATTGGGGGAGAGGGCTGTGCCGGAGGGGATTTGGTTTACACTATATACTCCAAATTTATCCTAAAATCTTTTTAATGTTTCCTGTGGCAGTCCCCCTCCCCCCTGTTTCCACATGCATATACAGGAAGCTGAGAAACGCTGCAAAAAGTCTCTGGAAATTTCAGGAAAATCTTTGATTACAAGTAGGTGTAAAATTCCACGGACCTGCTGTGTTCTTATGTGACTTTTGGAATTTGCCAGATATTTTCTGAAGAATACACATCAGAGTACATGGTTGGAATTTAAAGAAGAAACCTGGTAACTACTAGTTCTTTTGGAGCTGTTCACAAGTTATCCAGTTGTATGTTTGCTGTTGGGAAGTGGAATTGTGGTTATAATGCAAGCTAGGAAGCTATGTCTGTGTACTAATTTCTCAAGTAATTTTAGCAATTTTAATATGCCACGGTCCCCACTCTACTCCAGTGTCTGGTTTTTAAGAAGACCATTGGTCATTTCTTCCATTGTACTCCATTGTGTTGCTTTAAGTCATTGTACATAATTAAATTAACTTATTTCTTCTTCCATCCCATTCTTACATCTTTTTCCCTTGTAAATTTTTTATTGTTTATGAGCCTGTTCAGGATCTAGTAGAAATCTTTTGTGTAGATGTTCCGTTCTGAGGCTTAAGTCCCTAGGATATAATGCAAACATAGACAAATACTCTCACACTGTGGAAAATTGATTTTTGGCAGTTGCCAAAACCATATTCTGTCCTGTACATCATGTAAACTAAACATACATGTTTGAGAAGGGGGACAATGTCTAAGAATTTATGGAGATGGGGGATAGATTTTCACTTCTCCCCAACTGCTTTGTGTTTTTTTAAAGAACAAAATGTCATTGCAATAGACATGTGGAAAACTTACAGATATGTTAATAAATATCTGATATTAACTGTGGGCAGTATTCAGCAAAATAGTTGTGCACATGCAAGGATTCACATTAGTGCAACTAATGCAACTAGTTGATAAATAAACCTTTTGTTTGAGCTTACAGCATTTAAACATTTGCTATTTGGACCCGAAAGAAGAAAAACATTCTGCATGTGATCTAAACATTTTACACTTTATATGTTGCTCATCATGTTTGTGTCTTTATGCTTAGTGATAATTTGGAATATTAGTTAATTTATTATAGCTATTCTTCCATCACAAGCCCTGGGATGTGTGTGTGAATCTCTTAAGAACACATGATGAATGATAAAGCCTCTTGAGATACTGCTAAATGTAGAATACTCCAGCCATCATATGTGTGGCTTTTGCAAAAGATGTGTAGGGAAAGGAGAGTGCACAAAGCAAGAGTTTTAAAATTGTTCAGCGGCTCTTTCCATGGCCCCATATATGTCCATCTAAAATGTGAACTAACAGGATTTTCCTATGTTGTCTTCATTTGATATGGACATCGAGTGGCAGACGGGATTGATGATGATCTCAGCAGTTGGCATGATTAGAGACAAATGGTAGAGACCACAGGTACAGCTGTTGAAAGCTGTCAGAATCTTGCTTTTTTTTCCTGCTTAGATGATCTTCCTAGGTTGTCTTCCTTCATAGCTGGAGACCTTTCAGAGTCATGTGGGTTTTTTCTCTGAAAGCATGACCAAGATTTTGAACTTTTTTGCTTTGCATGCAAGCATCTGTGCTTTTATTCCTTCAACACCCTGAATCTTTGTTCACTCCATGTTGCTAACACTTATCCAACTTTTCTAGGCTTGGTTTCCCAGTTGTTTCCCTTGTGGGTTTCTGTGGCATTTCTGTTGCTTGCAAAATATCTTAGTAAATAGCATTCCTGTCTTTTCTTCCAAAACATGCTTCTCACCTATCATATACAGTGTGTTTTTGTGTTTGTTTGTTGGTTTGTGTGTACAAAGTTAAGTAGTACTCCAGCAGTTAAGTCTCATCTCATGTGCTGTGAGAACTTCTGACTTGGATTGTAAACTCCTAGACAAACAGTGCCATGAAGAACTACAGTAAAAAATATTAGAGGCTATTTAGATGTGGGAATATGTGCATCATATAGCCTGTACTCTTGGTACTCTTCCCTGCAACATTTCAACAAGGAGCAATTAAGTGTAATACCTTTTCTATTCATTTCATGCTGGAGAAAGATGGGGGCACACAGTTGTGATGCATGTGGAAGTCCATCATTGATATTCAAGTGAATGAAACACTTCTTGCTCACAGTGCACAGGAACTCTGGAGTTCTCAATCACTGTGGTTATACATTATCCCAAAAGCTCACAATCTAAAACAAGGAATACAATAAAATTAAGGAAGATTGAATGTAAGATGATGTTGGAGTACAAGTTCTATCATCCCTGGTCATTGGCCATGCTGACTGTGGCTGATGGAAGTTGGAGTCTGAACATCTGGATGGCCAGCCGACACCACTATAGAGGCATTTTCCTCCTAGCAACACAGTTATTATGACGCCTTGCACTAATGGATTTATTGACCCTGTTTATTTGAATCCCATGTGCTTTCTGAGTATATTCTGTTCTTGAAAAAATCATAGAATATTTGAATTCAGCTAGGCTTGCCAATCTGACGCCACAAGAATAGAGTGGGAAAGCAACCTTACTCCTATTGTTAGGAACATAGGAAGCTGTCTTGTGCTGAATCAACCATTGGTACTGCTGTCTGGCAGCAGCTCTGCAGGGCTTCAAATGGATCTCTCCTAGCCCTACCTGGACATGCCTGAATGAACCTGGGACCTTCTGCATGTAAAGCTTGAGTTCCACTTCTGAACCATGGCATATGTTCTTCGTCATTTCTGTTAGAGGATATATAGGTATAAATATATTGGAAACACTACATGCATCAGACAAAACAAAAATAGAAACTTGATTCCTTAAAGGCTTTTTCTCTTGCTGCCTTTTCTTAATTATACCCTACATTTACTGTGCGAGGTTTCCACATAACTTTGTCCTGAATATTTATGCTTTTATGCTGCAAGTGTTATGCAAATCTTTGGTCCTAGGTTTCCAATTGGACAGTGTAGGTGCATAAATGTTGTTATAAATGCAACTCTCTCTTTCCCCCTCTCTGTGTGCGTGTTTGTGTATGAGAGAGGGAGAGGGAGAGAGAACAGCCTAAAGTCTGCATACTCGAGCTACAATGTGTGGTGTTCAGTTCACATATGTTTGAGGTGCACAGGAAATTGAAATATACAAAAGTTCAAACTCCTGCAATGCTACTTCTCATAACCAATTCCCCTATCACACTAAATTCCCATAAAGCACATGCCAGTTGCCTCTCTAGCCTTCTCTGGAGGTAGGCAAGCCTTTCTAATATAGTGTTTTCCTTTCCTCTGTGCCACAAAGTGGTAATATATTTGTTGATGACAAAACCAACAGGTGCCAGGGCTGTTGGGTACTGACGCTATTTGGCTCAATGCCTACAGTCGCACAGTGGATATATTGTATGTCTGTAGGTTTTTGTGTCGTTCTATGTCCTTTTGAGGGATGGGATAACCCAGTTGAAATACATACTTAAACTCCTGAGGGATTAGATGTGTTTCCTTTGCTTTACAGTTAAGAATTTTACAGTTTCTTTGTTTGCAGGTTCTCAGATTGCTTACTGATTCCTCGCCACCCCACCCCCCTTTTTGCCCAGGTGTGTATAATAGCTGTATTTGAACCTTTCTAGGTTTGCCAGTTTTATTACTCAACATATGGTATATCCCTTTATTTCTGTCTGCTATGTCATTCCTTTGCTTTAGGGGCCCTGCTATATGCTGGGAGTTTTGCTTTAACAATTGGATTTCTAGAATCTGACATGATTCAAGCTGGGAAAGACTGTTTTAGGAATCAAGATATGTTAATGAAGGTTATTTACAGGTCGTTGTCTTTTCTCCTCCCACCTTCTTGATGATTGTAATATGGCTTCCCTAGTTGTGAAGATAAGAACCTTTTGGCTTCTGCTACAATTTTCATAAATCTGACTTACAGTACATTCATACTGCCATTATGAAGTATTGATGCAATGGCAATCTCCTTTAGCATGCCTAAGACACTGTTCTCTGTGGGAGTCAACCTGCTCTCAACATCAGCTGTGGCTGTTACCACTTCAGTACCTGTGTTGAATTTGGGGCTTACATCGCAGGCAGTTCCCCTGACACAATATATCTTCTTGACCTGGCCTATCCATCATGAATTTCTAAGGCTGCGCAGTCTTCTTCCTTGAAGCTTTATCCAGCAACTGTTGGCGGCTTTGGAACTCCATTACATAATACCAGCTGTAGGCACCAGGGAAGCAGCTCCTACTGTTATAGCTTTAATAATAATAATAAAATCTAGCAATCAACTGAACTCGGAACCCAGCTAGTAAACACTATAGCCTCCAATGGATAGCAGTGTTTCAACTATGCTAGTCATCACCATTACCTCAATTTTTATTTATTAAATAAATAAATAAATAAATATCTCACCCTCCCTCCCAAAGGAACTCAGGGTGGCAAACACTTCTTTGTCAAAAATTTAAAAACCTGTTTTAAACATTTGAAAGCACTTTGATGCAATAAAGCACAATAAAACATCCGTAACAGATTTAAGAACACATGTTAATCATGTGGCTGGATAGACCCACTGAAACAGGAAGATTTTCAGAATTAGAGTTCAGTAATGGTGTCTGCCTAATGTCAAAAGGCAAGAAGTTCTAAAGTACAGGTGCCGTCACACTAAAGGAATGACTTCTTACAAATGTGGAATAGACATTGCGTGGCCGTTGTAGAAGTGCAAGTTATGCAGATTGGCGTGAGTGAGTGAGGACGTATGGAGTCAGGCAATCTCTTAAGTAAATTGATGGCAAGGTGGTGAGCACTTGAAATACCAATAATAACATCTGGATCTCAGTGCAGTAGTGACCTTGCTGGCAGTGCAAATATTTGAGCACAAATGCTGACACTCCTGTCAGCAATTGTGCTGCAGCATTTTGCATTAACTGTGGTTTCCAAACCAAACACAAAGGAGTCCCCACGTAGAGTACTTTGCCATAGTCCTGTCTTGATGTTACCAGTGCCTGAACCAGTAGTCAAGCAGCCCTGGACCAGGAACCGTCACTGTTGTCTTACTAGCTGAAGGCTGTGAAAAACACTGTTAGCCACCAATACTAATGTTTTATTTGGACTTAACATATTCTGCTTGCCAATTTACTGTCTGATTTGAATTTTCATCTTTGAGAGTCAACATTGTATCAGTCTGTCTTACAGAGATACCATCTTTTAGGTGGCTCAATATTAAGGTATACTCTCATCTTGAACAAACACTTAATCTTGCTCTCTCTGTGTGTGTCTTGGTTACTTCATCTGTGAAATTGGAATAATTAACCCCCCACAAGTGTACTCAGAATTAATGTTGGTAATGTTTGCGTGTAGTTTTGAAAATAGGAATAATTGTTAATAGGTCTCTATGTCTATCTTTACTGATTTAAAGAATAAGGCATCTAACTCTTACACACTGGGGAACATGAAACTGTTTTTGCTGTTACAATTAGACTTGAGCACTTAACATGTATGTGTCCTCCCTTAAAATCTATCCTTCCTCACTGACCCATCTTAACATATCAACAAATATGTCTCTGAGTGAATTCACTGTATTCCTATGATTGTTAAGTAGAAAAGCATTTTTATATAATTACAAGCTTAATATCCCTCTTAAACACACCAACATTACCTATCCAGGGAGTTCTGAATGACTGACTGTCTTCCTGAATTTAGCATTGAACTGTGAAAACCTTCATTTGCTAGCCTTAATAACATTAAACTTTTTTTTGTTGGCTCTTTTTATCAGGAACTTAATATCTCTGCATTAGAGGCAGAAAGGTCTGTATGGAATGCTAGGTACTGTGCACTGTTTATTGCACTTCCTTGTTCCATTTGGGATTTTTGGGATTTCTGGTCCTTTGTCACCCTAGCTGAGAAGTAAACTGAAACCTTATGTACTAATTCAAACCAATGGCTTGATGTCACCTTACTTAAGTACTTTGACTTGAACTCTGAGTTGCCCCCAGGGACTCTGATCCAATGGAGGCTCTCAGTGGCAGAAACAGGAGGTGATTGCTGCCTATTTTCCTTTTCCCCTGCATCCCCCAATCCTCCAGAGCAGATTTCCAGAGGCACAGAGAGCTACATGTCCTCTCTTCCTGCCCTCACCTTCACCAGCAGGAGTACCTTGTGGGTGAAGCTCACGCCACTATATGCAAAGTCCACTTAGCACATACCATGTATTGTAGCCCATCAGCTCTTTGCTTGTCACCAGAGTGGTTAGTGGTGTGAACAGGTATCTACCTCTCAGATAAATACCATATAAGAAGGGTTGTGCATCTCCTTATCAGCACGGTTGGCTTAGGTGACCATGTAGAGTATTTTCAAGCCTTGAAAACACAAAAGTATTTCCCACAAAGGAAGTATCCTGTGTTTTCTTTATAAAGACCGGAAATCCTGTTATAGGCTGAGATCCAAATAAGTACTTAAAGAGCCTGGGAGTGTCCACTGGGAGGTCAGTGGGAGCTCTTCTCTTTAGTACTAGCTGCTTTTGGAACATCCCCTTCCAAAGTGTTTTGCTACGTGATATGGCAAGCATTCTGTTGATATCCAGAATGGGTATTCTGCCAAGAAACAAAAGTCAAAAGTCCCTTGGACATGCAGAACTAGTTTTCCCTTGCTTTAAAAATCATGTTTTGTTTTTCAGTTAACACAGGGGGAGGACTTTGTGTATGTGCGGAGGTTAACTTTCTGCATCTTCCCTATAATATCATAAGGACATATGGGAGTTTATTTCATCTATATTTCCATGTACAGTGTTCACTGAATTTGATGTTATCTGCTTGAGTAGGCAATTAAATTCTGATTGGATTCCTTAATATTTTCCATAGATAGAAGAGCAGTCAGTTGCGGTGTCAGATATCTGTGCCAGGGTATCTCTCTGCCAGCTTTTATAAGCTTAGATGAATTGTCAACAACTTGTCTGCAAATAAGTACAACTGTTCCTCTGTCAAGAGGGTATGAGCAAAGCATCTGGAAATGTGGTAATTTAGAAAGAGCTACTAGTTTAAAAAAGCAAATAGGGAAAAACAGATCTGAAGAATAAGGCACCCAGCTTCAGCATTTTTAAAATAAATATACAGTTTATATGAATTATGTATGAAGCATGTATGCATGTCTCTAAAACAAAGTCTGTATTCACTCTTAAGCTTTTTAGAGTTGAATGTCCACCTCCCCCATATTCTCTCTTTTCATTTCAATCCTGAAACAAAATTCTAGGCCAGGGGTCGGCAAGGTTTACCTCGCCTGGGCCAGTTCACTCCAGTGGAGATCCCTCCATGTGCTGGATTGTGCGTGTGTGAGCATGTGCGCCTGCGATTTCTGGTGTCTGTGTCTGCACAGATGCGATTTCCGGCACCGCAGAAGCGAGTCCCCACGCCTGTTTAGTGCCGCGCATGGGGACTCGCCAAGTGGGTGGCTCGGTTCGGGAGCAGCTCGGGGGCTGGTTAAATGACCCTCGTGGGCTGCTTCTGGCCCATGGGCCTTAGGTTGCCTACCCCTGTTCTAGGCTTACTCAGTGGTGCAGGAAGTGATGTGCACATATGTTCTCAGATTCCACATAGAAGACTGGGGTGTATGTTTGAAGGGTCCCCATGTGAATAGTGGCTCTCTCTTTTGAAGTATAAGTTACTCACACACCAATGTTTTCAAGCAAGCGTCATCCTCCAGATGTGAAACCTGAAGTATGAGAGTCATACAGTGTCAGTTCTTGTACATTTGAGTATGTGAATTACCTCCTCCGGAAGTTTCAGCCATTTTCACCCTCCTACCCCAAAGTTCAAAAAAAAAGTGGGGTTTACAGGAGCAGCTACTTTCTCATTTCAGTAGTGAAAGCTGGCATAATATGATATATATTCCATTTCAGTTGAAATATATTTCGACTTGGAAATTCTATGAAGTATGGGGACAGATTGTAAAAACACCCCCACCTTCTATTTGTTGCTAAACATGAAACACATGCATTTGTACCTTCTTACTTTTTTTTCAGACAAACTAGATTTCTGTTGGGGCTGTTTGTTTTTAAGCAATATTCATTTCCTCCCCACTCGTCTTTGTTTAGTGCTTTTTAATTGTCAAAGTAGATTTCTTTCTTCAAAAGCTTTGAAATAAAAGTTCTGGGATTTTTCAGATGATAAAAAAAATTCTGGACAACTTCCCAGAAGAAAATTCCACTAATTGAAGCACACTGTTCTTTTACAATTAATATTTATAAGTATATGCAGCATGTAAAGCAGCTTTGTAAAGTGTGTTACAAGAGTTTTAAAAATTAAGAATAAGTTAATTTAAAAGCTACATTGGGTGATAGAAATGGGCTTAGTGGCTGCTCCTTGTGAAGATTAATTATGAGTGGTGGGAGCAGAGAAAGAGTTTACTTTTATTCCATAACTTTCTCTGCTCTTTTTAAAATCACGTTTGTGGGTTGTGTACTATTAAGGAGGCAGGACTGAGTTACTTGTGGCTGTCAGGCAAGTTATGCCATCTCTCTCTCTCTCTCTCTCTCTCTCTCTCTCTCTCTCTCTCTCTCTTTGTGTGTGTGTGTGTGTGTGTGTGTTGTACCCAGTGTTAAATGGGGTTGTACCCAGTGTTAGTCCTCCTCAGAGTAGACTCATTTAAATTAATACTAAATGTACATTTAGATGAGAATTCATCAGAAATGACTGCAGCCATGGCAGTAGACTGGTTAGTTTGCTTCAGTTAAGAATATCACAAAAAAATGTGCCTTTCAGCTGTGTTACATTGTTGTTGTTGTTGTTGTTGTTGTTGTTTATTATCCACCCTTTACCCTAAGATTCCAGGGCAGATTGCAACAGTTAGTTTTAAAACGCAATGTTACAATACTAAAAAAGAGTTTAAAACAACTTGAAACAACATTTTCCCCATTTCCTATGATCTCATCCATTGACAGCCATATATAACATACAGTGAGTGTTTTGTGTTGGAGCTGCCCATTCCATATACTTGGGAAAAAATAAATTATTGCAGCTCACTTTACACATAATGTAAATACTTTTTCCTAACCAGAATTTATCCTCCTGTAAGAAAAACACTCATATATTAAAGTTATTGAAAAGTTCAATTATGCATCAATAAGTGACAGAGGTTTTAACGGATAGGTCGGACAGGGTGAGGTAGAGGTAAGCCAAACAAGGTTGTAGAGAAACCTTAATGCAGAAACCACTGGCACAGCTCGCTACTTGTGAGTAACAAACTTCTAAACTCCTGGAAGAAGAAATTTGAAATCTGAAACTATCTTAAATCCAGGAACCTGCACTTTTGCTCACTCACTCTAAGCCATGGTTTTACTTAGTGCTACTTGTGAACTGGATCACTATGTTACACCAGGTCTTCATGTCACACTGGAATCAATAGGGAAATTGCTGATATTCCCCATACTCTTTTTACTCAGAAGGTGACATTGGAAGACATGATGACAATTTGTCAGTCTGATGCTTCTATTTCTTCTTCATCTAAGCACTCCTTCAATGAAAATACCTTTTCTTATTTTGCTGCTTTCCAGAATTTTTTAAGGCTTTTAAAAGAGTCTGTCTTTCATTGTATTTATATAGAGGGAGTTGTGCGGGAGATAGTTATCCTAAGTGGTTTCTAAGGTGAAGTTAATAGTTTGTGATATCTTTTGTTTAGGAAAGTGGATCTGGTGGTATTTATTTGTCAATCTTTCCTTTACCTTTTCTGTAAGATTGATGGGTACCTTATCTTGCCCTTTTATCTTTGCGTTTGGGGGATTTCAGCAATGCTGGAATTACAAACACATCTTGGCAGCTTTCAGATCCCCAGCAACAGGTTTGTATGCATGTGTTAACAAATGAGTCTCTGTGAAGTTGTCAGCTTGAATTTCTGACATAATGAAGATGAGAGAAAAGTGAGACCTATTTTGTTTAGTTCAGTTATCTTCATAATGACTTGGAGCAGTACAATTTACCTACTAGCTAACTTGAACAAGGGAGATTTTACATCGACTCCATTAAATCTATAGTATAGGAACTATGAAATAAAACAGAAATCTTCTCCATTTTTTTCTTTCAAGTATTGATCCATTGGCACTAATTTTATGCCTCTACCACTGGTCAGAGTTGCAAAGGCACTGGATGGTTGCATCTCCCACACCTTTCAGGAAGATCACCACAAGAGAAACACGAGCCATCTGCTACAGAAGGAGCAGCTGCAAGGAAATGTGAAAAAGATCATTGCTCTATCAGTTGCCCTGGGATTGAAGTAAAGTTGACCCACAATTTATGTTTAACTTGTGCACATTCAGCTAAATAAATAAATAAATAAATAAATAAATGGGAGCAGGTGTTTGGGGGGAAAGACTTTGGTGATCTTACCCACCATTGCACTATATGTGCTTAGCCAATATGCAATTTTGGCTTTATGCGCTAACCCCAGAACATAACCCCCATGTAAGTTGCAGGTCTACTGTTTTGTGTGGAAAAACTGTAGCCCCTGTCATTGGCCATAGGAAGAAGAGCCACTTATGTCCAAGCAAGAGGTGGAAACAGCTTGGTGTACTATTATATAAATGCCTGTTTACAATCTAGCATTATGTTCTGGCATTGCAAAACTAATCTCCCTACTCTGCCTCTTCCTTCTTCTCTCCTCTTGTTCTTCTTGATTTTTTTAGCTTATAAGCCTAACGGCATCCTAAATGAAGTGAGCCAAATGTGGTGTTAATCATAGGCTTTCTTTCAGAATTTAATAGGAAAGGGAGTGTGCAGAAATTCTACATTCATTCAGTAGCAGTCTGTACAAAATAACCTTCCTAAATCATGGAAATGTTTCCTATGTTCATCTGTGTCAAGATCATTGAATCAAATTTAGTAGCAGGCACACAACAACTTTTGCTTTCATTCACTTCTGATGTCTGTGTTTCAAAGAGAAGGGTCTGATACGTTTTCTGCAAAGATTTCAAGTTAATTAAAATTTTCTGTTGGTTCCCTTTAAAGTGAAGATGAGATGCTGCTTTTAAGTTTACTCCTTGGAGAGTTTTAAAAAGGAGGATGATTAAGATGCCATGGATGATGGTGTCAGCTTTCAAGCATTGTAGTGTCTTAGATTATAAGAAACTAAACATCTTGGCTCTTGAGAAGCACAGATGCCTGAGGAAGAGAATGTGAAAACGTTTAGATCTTGCTTCATGGTAGAAATGGGGAAAACCCCACTGAAAAATGCACATCGTACTTTTTCAAAAGCCATCTGAATGGCTTTTGAAATGGAGGAAGGTAGTTAAAATAATATCATCCATTAAACTATGGATTGCAGATGATAGTTTCCTCAAGTTCCCATATGTTAAAAATGTGATTTGAGACTCTCCTAATGATATCAGCTATTAAATATTTTAAAGGGAAAAGGCCTACACTCTGCTTTTATTATTATTTTTAAAAGGTAGGGATTGTTGTAAATCAAATTTATTTTTCCTGCTATGTTCTGCCTTGGAACTGTTGGACCATATTTCCGCTCTGTGCTTGCTTTGAGGTGCACTAAATATTAATAAATGCCAGTGTCACTTTACACCTTGGTTTATGTTTCAGGCTTTTTATTGGTTGAATTATAGTAATCTCTAAGGGAGTATGTAGCTTTTCATTGTCTGGTTTTCCAACAGTTAACATGTTGCTTAACAGATAAAATGGCTACATTAATGTTCAGTAATTTAAATAGGTATGTCTAGAAAAATTATATGGAAAAAACCCTATTGTACAACATACGTTAATAGAAAGAAATCATTTTCAGTCAACCCTTCATTTCAGCCAGAGCAAGTTCATTGTCAAATTTCAGCATGTAAAAAGTATACAAGCTTTTCTACATATGTAAATTGCCTGCTGTTATTTTGGCATGCTCAGGCATGTGCAACTATAATATTCTTTAATTATCAGCTTAGCCTATGTCAGTCTATTCCATCTGAAATCTGAAATTGTTCTGTTAATAATACAGTTAACATAAAATATAAAAGTAGCAGAAAGTATCAACTCGGTGTGGATGCAATGAGAATACATTTGCATATTAATACAGTCGAGTAGTTTGTACTGATTGGTATTGAGGTTTCTAACTTCATGAGGAAATGAGCTGTGGTGATTTAATGTTCTCCATATTTTAATGACACCAAACTGATAGGAAGCTGGATGAACAATTATGGACAAGATCCTGAAGTAGAATATGTGGAAAAAGTAATTTTGGAGCGCAGTCCTGTTCATGTCTTCTCAGTAATGAGCCCCATTATTGTGTTCTTTGGGTCTTACCCTCAGGCAAGTGTTTATAGGATTGCAGCTTAAATCCACTTACCTTTTGAAAATAAAGTACTAATCTGACACTAGGGACATGTTTGACAAATTAAACTAAAAAAAAATATGAAAATTTGTTCGGCATTATTGTGTTATAGTGCAAGGACTTAACTATATAGAGATGGTATCTGATAGTACTTTTGTGGGATATCTCTGACTTTCAATACATGCTTTGTGCAGTTTTCCTCCCACAAAAGTTTTTGGAAGTTTGAACAAAACACACACACTTTGCTGGACTAAATATTCAGTCAAAAGGGCAATTAAAAATAAGAAGACGGTATCATAGGGAAGAGGACACGGGTGGCACTGTGGGTTAAACCACAGAGCCTAGGACTTGCCGATCAGAAGGTTGGCGGTTCGAATCCCCGCAATGGGGTGAGCTCCCGTTGCTCGGTCCCTGCTCCTGCCAACCTAGCAGTTCGAAAGCACCTCAAAGTGCAAGTAGATAAATAGGTACCGCTCCAGCAGGAAGGTAAATGGCGTTTCCGTGCGCTGCTCTGGTTCGCCAGAAGCGGCTTAGTCATGCTGGCCACATGACCCGGAAGCTGTACGCTGGCTCCCTCGGCCAATAAAGTGAGATGAGCGCCACAACCCTATAGTTGGTCACGACTGGACCTAATGGTCAGGGGTCCCTTTACCTTTACTATAGGGAAGTAAATTGCTTTTTTAAAAACCAGCAGAGCCACTCTCTGATCAAGAGCTCAGCAGTCTCTTTTCCACTCCAGCTTTCCTCAAAGGTCATTGGGAAAGATGAGAGAAGAGGAGATGAATTCTCTCTTGCCAACCCACATGGCTAGGTTTTACCCACTAGTGTGAACAGGAGATACCAGGATGTAAATGCCCCAAACCCACTTTCTCCCTGATAGTGTAGAAAGTCAGCTGATGTATAGAGAGTCATGCCTCTTACAACTTATAGCAGGAGGTTAATAAGCAATCTGCTTGGAATCACAAGCAGACACACCTTCCCACCCCGTTTTTACCCTTAATTAAAAAAGTTTTCGCAAACAAGGCAAAGTATTTTGCCCCCATTCTTCTAAAATTATTTTTGTCTTAAGTGTGTTTCAGAATAGCATTGCATTCCCACATTACACGTTTCCCTTGTGGAGTTTTAGAACTAATTAAAATTTTCTACCGATCCTCTTTAAAGCGAAGATAGGACTTGTATCATGAACTACCATATTTTTCCATCTATAAGATGCTCGCACCAACCAATCGCCAGTCCACCCTTGGCCCTATCCATGTATAAGACCCCCCCTAATTTTTGACATTATTTTTTAGGAAAAAAACCTAGTCTTATGCACGGAAAAATATGGTACTTTAAAGTTTGTATGTAGAGACTGCCATTTTCTGTGAGTCGCTTTTATCCAGTGGTTCAACTGCAGCAAAAATTGCCATGGTGCTGAAAGGCACTCACAGAAGAAATTAGCATGACTGACTGCTGCTTCATGGTATCATGAAAATTCTTAGGGACAATTCTTGGGGACAATTCACACCCTGGCCAGCACCTCTTTAATCTCCTACATCTGGGCAGGAGATACAGAAGTATAGTCAGCCACACCAACAGGTTAAAGAACAGTTTTTATCTGTGGGCTGGTGGGCTGCTGAATGGAAAAAATAGTGGCGGAATTGACTTCCGACAAGCACACAGAGCGCGAACAAGACTGAGTGTATGGGGGGGCTCGTTTAATTTCACTGCACACAGGTGGTGTAGTGACAATAAAGGTTGTTTTATTTATTTATTTATTTATTTATTTATTTATTGGAAGAAGGATGAGGGCAGGACCCCCAGTATTGAAGGGGCAGCTCATTTTATATTCTCTTGTGTTGATTAGATTAAGCTGCATTTCTTATATCTGTCTATCATCTATCTATCTATCTATCTATCAATCTACCTATCATCTGCCTTAAAATTATGCAGAGTAGGGAACTGTGTAGCTCATCAGAGTGATGGTGCAGACTTCCAATAGTTGTCCATGACACTCTTGTAACCACCCAATATTTTACTACAAATACTTACCGGAGGAAATCATGGCTTGTATCCAGTTAGACCTATTGAAATTAATGGAACTATGTTAGTTATGTAAATGAATTTAAATAGGTATACTTTGAGTATAACTAACACTGAATAGAATCCCATGTCTTCCCGGGAACTCAGATTTACCATTTGAGTTTAAAGTAGCAGAAAAACAGAAACAGCATTTGAACTCGGTACAAGAGTAACCCCTGTGTTCTCCCTGTCCTTCCTCCCTCCAGAATGCTCCTTATTTGGTAAAATGTGTGAATCTTTGTCTGGTTAATAGAAAACTGTTTCCCTCTGCCCCAGCACACATTAATTTAATCTGTAAGTTATCCTAATTGAGACATTAATCCTTTCATCACAGTTTATATTAATGCCACAAATAGATCTAAACATGGCATGACTGTGAATCTGTAGCCTTCTATCTTATTGAGCATCTGTGAGGTCATTAATTAAGTCACACATTGGGGAGGTGAGAATATAGCAAAGCTTGACATTTTGTCACAAGGGGAGAATGGAGTATTAGCAAAAATGTTTTGCCACACTCCTTTGTTTTTGCTGGAGAAGCAATCATTTAAACACTGTTACAGAGTGCCAATAGGTACATTTCTTTATCTTCACATGACCTCCTATTGGACTCCGCATGGTTTAGAAAATGTATAGATCTTTTATTCATGTTCAGTACAGTGGTACCTCGGGTTAAGAACTTCATTCGTTCTGGCATTTTTAACCTGAAACTGTTCTTAACCTGAGGTACCACTTTAGCTAATGGGGCCTCCCACTGCCGCAGCGCTGCCACAGCGCGATTTCTGTTCTCATCCTGAAGCAAAGTTCTTAACCCAAGGTACTGTTTTTGGGTTAGTGGAGTCTGTAACCTGAAGCGTCTGTAATCCGAGGTACCACTGTATACTTCTTTTATTCATGTTCAGTATACTTCTGTGTCACTAAAAAGGCACGCTTTACCTCTAATTAATATTTATACCTTGCAGGCTTTCTAATGGGGTACTGAATATGTGTCGCAGGAGCTGTACAGATTTCCTTATGTGCTGGTGGAATGAAAAGTAGTTTTAACTGTCACATACTTTCTGGGCAGTCCCTGTTTTGTTTCTGTCATGAACATTAGTTTAAAGGCCCTGTTGAATTCCAGCCATATCACTTTGACATTTCAGAGTTGTTGAAATAATCGTCAGCATGTCTGTCTTCCTTATGGCTTGATATAGATCTGATAGTTGCAAGATGCTACTGCATGGTGACAGCAGAGACGGTTAAAACAGATGAGGTCTCAGTTGATGGAATTTACCTTTTTTGGCCAGTTCCAGTGAAGTGGTGTGACCCATACATTTAAGAGAGAACTAAGCCCCCCAACTGCTGTAGAACACTTGAGTTTTAAAGTGAAAAATACAGTATATGTGTACAGATGTGTTGACTTGTAAAGTCAGCCATTCTGTTGAAAGCAATTAGATAATTTGGGAAAGGAAATGGCTTCTAACTGTTCTGTTCCTTTTATTTGCATGGCGTTTTGCTTTATTTAATTTCCTGCTGCCCCGTGTAATCAAAATATACCTTATAGTGAACAAAACATAGAGGTGGAGACCAAAGCAGGGCTTGATCTGCCTGCCAGGAAAATAAATGCATATGCCTCTTTTGTGGAAGGGATTGATCTGCCTCTATGTAGAGTTGTTGCAGTTTTTATTATTTATTATTGAACAGTATGTTGTAGAATTTAATTTATGCCCCTTACTGCAGGCACAAGGCCTTGCTTGTCCCTTATTTTGACATTTTAGCCTGATAAAGCAAGATGCGACAACCACAAAGTCATAGTATGCAATGAGTTAGGTGTTACTGATCTTACTGTTGGCAAAATAGCAGGTTGTGATTCCTTGAATTTTGTAAAAGCTGAGGCCACAGTGAATATCAATATGCTTCTGGGACATGTGTTAATTAAAGTCTGTGACTTTTTCAGTACTCCCATATGAGAGCATTTCCTTTTGAATTGACAGTATCAACACTTTTTTGTAGCTATTATCATCTTCAGAATGTGACTACCTGGCTTTGTAGCTCAAGTGAACTAGCATCTGCTATGCACAAAATTAGCAATGTGACACTGTTTTACAGAATAACATAGTGTGGTCTTGTTTTTAATTTGACACTAATTTGAAGCGGGAAATTATGAAGGGATCTGTAAGTAGCAATCCAGATTCATGGGACAATATGTTTTTAGCTGCCTATAAGATTCCAAAAGAACAGCTTCTAATCCCATTTGTTCTGCTTCATGTTCACATCTTCAAGACAGACAGGTGCTATGTGCCCTTTCTGAAATCAAAAATATCTCCTCCCTTTACCGTACTCCCCAAAGGCTCCCAAGCCTTTCTTCTGTTAAAATTGTGTGGGATGTTTCTAGATTTACTCTGGCTCTGCTCTCTGATAGATAGAAAGAATTAACTATTAATGGTATACAGGGTCAATAGAGCTCCACCAGATTATTCTATTGTTTTTGGAACACAAGAAAATGTTGCAATGTGGAGTGTTCATGTTTTTGTTGACCATGTCATTTGCTTATTAAGTTTTGGGAGAAAGTATTGAATTGTATAAACATGACTGTGCAGATAAAATTTTCAGAGGGAAATATTATTTCAAATTACATACCTACTAGAACCTTGTGATAAAAGGCAGGTGAGAAATAAATACTAAAATAAACCCTGGGTCTTCCTCAATTCTCCCTCTTGTGGTTGGGTGGTGCCATTTTGACACTTCAAGTCTGAGCATAGAATGCAGAGAGAATTATTTCACTCTCTGAAAGAGAGAGGACAGAAACCTATTGAGAGTTAGTCAGTTTAAACCAAGGATTAAGGTTTTACAATTGTAGTTTTAAACTATAATTTATTATTTTGGAGATCCTCTTTTTAAACACTAAAACAAATATCCCTGTGCCTCAGTGAATAAAGATTTGGTTTTTTAGAAAAATTATTGACATCGGCATTTGTTAATTTTTAGAATAGGTTTTAATAGTAGTCCTTTCTGAATCAATATTTGTTTCAGAATTATAACAGAAAATATTCTGGTCCACAAATTTAATAATAAAAAGTAACAGGTACTTTGCCAAACTAGGATTACAAATCAGAATTTCCAAAATGCACTGTTTCTGTTTCAGGAAGCATAAAATATCCTTAATGTTTTCTTAGTAAAGTAGGAATTAGGGCTCATGGGTACAGTTGCAAACTGGATAAATTGTCATGGGCACCGCACATACACTATAACCAAGCACACACATTAGCCTTCGCTATTGGCTACAATAAAAGGTTTCCTTCAAGTTTAATTTCAATGGGGGCAACAGGTAAGTGGTTCCTTTGGATGTCAGGGAAGGCTTCTCTTGGTACATATGCACCAAAAGGCACCATGTTGCTGATCCTTCCAGTAAAGCTTTTTCTGTGTCCTGTTTTACTATCCATTCTTACAAGCCATTTTCTCACCCAATCTGGGGTTCCAGCCTGAGTGAGTTTACATCAAGGATGGTTTTCAAAGTCTGTGAATGTTCTAGTTGCTCAATTCCTTTTTTTCAAAACTGGGAGAAAGATAATTGCAAGTGAGACGTTAAATATATTTTTTCATATCATACCCTTGCAATAGTGAATTGAGAAGCTATGCATTGACGTGAACTGAATTTGTCTTTTAATATAGAAGAGTTATTTTCTAACTTTAGTTCTTTAGATATTTGGAAAAGCATGGTAGTCAATTATACACAATAGTAAAAGCAAACAATGTACCGTTTGAACAGCTTTGGTGACCTTGGGCTGTTCTGAGTAAAGTTATCAGCTTCCCTGTGAATTCACATTATCACTAGTTTATGCTGGAGTGTTCTAGGAACAGACTTTGAGGACAGTCACACCAGCTGTATCTTTGCTCTCTATGCAGTTTCAATTATATGGAAAGCACTTTCTTAGAGGGATAATATGAAATATTGCTTGGGACACTTGCGCAGTTTGCTCATTCATTGTTTATGTACAAGGAAGCCAGCATGTAGTATATGCTATGAATGCACATACTTGATCACTGATTGCAACAATCTATATGGAGTTTTCACACTTCTTTCCCTACATAGAAGTACTTTACGTAGCTCTCTCTTCCCTCTTCTGTTGCCCACACAGTCTTAATTAAGTGCCTGGCTGCCAATTGCTTAGCAGAAGTGATTAACTCTGAAATCAAAACTTTTTTTACAGAGGGTAACATTCAATTATCGGGTGGGTTTTCCTGGCTTATTTTGATTCCGCAACCACCTAATACAGAAACTGGACATCTTTTTACTTCATTAGCTTATGTTAGACAATCACATCCCTACAGCCTTAACAGGCGCTCTAACCTTCCAACAGTTTGACTTCACCCCAAAGGCACGCTCCTCCATTGTCTCCTGAGAAAGACAGATGCCAACCTCAACCGCTACCTTACACCTGGATGGTGGTAGGAAAATATTGTTCCTTTAAAGAAAAAATACATAGAAAACAGTTTTTTCAGGATTTTGTAAAGACATTGTTGATGTCATTTCTTGCAATAAAAAAATCTAAATGTCACAAAACATTTATCAGCTGCATGCACACTTTCCATTTACATGGTTAACAGTTTATTTACCAAAAGGCAGTTCTCTGTATCAATTAGAGCCGTCATCTTCAGCCTTTTAACCTCAACCTGTAACATGCAACCCATGTATTGTTTATAATAATTCTTCCTTTTTCTCACCTTCCGTCTCTCTTCCCCTCTCTCTTTCTTCCTTTCTCTCTCTCTCTGTGTTAAATATATTCATGTACTTCTTCCTTTAGAGACTTTTCGAAGTGACTTTCAATCAAAGGAAAACAGAAAAAATAAAATTGTGGTAGTAATGCTAGTGTGGTCCACTATAACTTGATCTGTGTCAGAGTCATTACTCTTCAGTTGATAATCACTTACTAGAGGGGGTTTTTGCCTGTTACCTAAAGCTGATTGATACTCAAACATCAATTTTGTATTTGCATGGTGAAAGTTGACATTTTCAAACTGTCTTAATGCTTTGGTAAACATAACAAGTGAAGGCCATTGCAAAGAGAACTGATGAGAAACATATGATTGTACATAACACTAAACAGCAATATGACAGTTGATCTCACACTTTGAGGACCACAGAATGTAATTACTTTGTCAATTTGATGAAAGCTATGTAAGGGGAATGATCTGCAACAGAAACCAACCACAGAGTCCTATTTTATGTGGTTTTTCTCAGCATCATGTTTTAAATATTTATCTCTACTGATTTAAAATGTTGTGTATGGTCTCAAAATCACTGCCAAGTTATGTCACTTGGTGGTGTTCTGTTGCTGTAGATTTAACCCTGCGCCTGTCCTCCTGGTGTCTAGATTGCCAAAAATGTAGGAAAGACAATATTCTCTTTCAGCCAAATGAAGTGATGCATTCAGACTTCCTGAGGAAACGGCCTCTTGTGAGCAGCTAAAATATTTATTTATCCAGGTTTCTTCTTACTGAATTTGTTGTTTGCTAAAACAAGCAAAACTCTGCAGGCTGTAATGAGATAAACTAAAACTGAGTGTTACCCCCTGCCTGGATCTACAGATGAATGGTATTTGAGACACATTTTTAAAGGGAAATGAGATTCCCCCTCCTCTGAACATCTGGGGGGAAATGTGGAAAGTATGACAACTGGTGTCTTGCTGACATATTTGCATCAAAAGTGCTTGTGTTGACTATTTTAGATACACAAACTATACACACACACACACAAAATACTGTGAAAAGGCCTGGATGCTGATATGCATTTAATACAAATTTCCTAAATCTTTATATACTTCAAAGCTATAGGACAGCCAGTTCTTCTACCACCCTTCCCTTGTAACTTGCTCACATTTAATTATTCTTTTCTCCTCCCAATCTTTCTCTTTTCTGCTATCACCATCAGATGAATACTGTCTGTTACAATATGGGTGGGAAAATATGAAGTGACTTCTGTTTTGCCCAAAAACATAGGCACTTCTAATTTTATGTGTGTTCAGCTTTTTATTCTTCCTGGGAGTTGCTTGCAAGCTATAGTTGCAAGCTATAGTTAATAAATATAAAATATGCTTATCTCTCACAGACTCCTATCTCAACAGCTTGACAGTGGTGTAGAAAATGCACAGAAAGACAACCTGGTTACTTAAGAAGTAACCATGGAACATATTTAGTTCTTATTTTGCAAAATCTGTGACACAAAAGGCATTTCATAAAAACAAACAGGATTCCAGCAAAGAGCAAGCCGAACCCCTGAGCAAGATATGCTGTTTGTGCTGAAGCTATGCATGTCTAGGTCCGGCCAGCGCATGGATGGGTGACCATGTGGGAACCACGTGTACTCTGCCTTAAGTTCTGTGATGAAAGCAAGATGGTTTATAAATATAACTAAGAATGTGTTGAGACATTTTGAAATTCCCTCCACCCCCACTACATGTCTAGGCCCTGCTCCCCCCCCCCTTGCCCACTGCCCTATGTCTGGCTGTCACAAGTTAGTGCTGTTGATGCTGCAATTCCTGCACCCACTTGCCCTGCTGTCCCAGTTGACTCATTTAAAAAGACTGTGTATTGTACATAGGAAAAGAAGACACTTGGTGGCAGTGACTAGCTGATGTCGCTGTACTGTTTGCTGCTGTCAGCAGCTGTTGACAGCTGCGTACTGCAAAAGTAGACCGTGCCTTCTGCTGTTTGCAGGCAGCGGAGAATGTGATTCTACGTCTTGCTTTAGATCCTTTCTATTACTGGAATTGGTCACAAAGTCATACTAGAAGCTCATATAAATACTTAATTTCATGGAAAGAGGTTGCCGTTCACTGAAGTTTGGCAATTACTGAATACGTTACTGATTACCTCTGTGTGATTTACATGTTTGAATAAAACGCCAGTCTCTGTAGTGCTGTGTCTTGCTTTATAGGGGTGGTATTGGAGGGACTCACTGTACCACAAAACTTATCCGACAGGCAATGTTTAAAGTTCCATTGAGCTGCCATGTTAAATAATTCCACATGGCTTCTTTTTTAACTGCTATCCGTGCACTCTGTTGCATGCATTTGCAGTTGTCGGAATTGATTGATTGTAGGGTGGGTCATAAGTTTCCAAAGTTGGGTGATCTTGAAAACATTTATAACATTAATCTTTAAAAGTAGGAGCATGTGATTAGCAAGGATTGTTTGTTCAGTGATTTTTTTTTTTTAAGAAAAGGTGGGGGACAGAAGGGAGAAGACGGTTGTTTTCATAATATACATGCATCATCAAAGTCTTGCCAAACTTGTCAAAGATAGAACTTGAAGGACCTGTTTAAATTATGTTTGTCCTACGGGTAGGGTCCCCCCCCCCCTTTTAAGGAAAAGCCAAAAGTTTTAATGTAGACTTGCTTTCAAAATCAATGTAAAATTTGCTGTTTCAGTTGTGCTTGGGAATTTTCTGAAATGAAGACCAAAGCACCTGCAAAAACAGCCTGTTCTTTAGCTCGGATGGTCTCTTGCATCCCTTAAAGTCATCTTTCTTCTTTCCCTTTCTCTCTCTTTTTTTGGCAGTTCTTTGAGGTTCCTTTTGACTCTAATATGAACAGGACAAAAAACAGACCCCTGGTGCGAGGACAAATCAGGTAAGGCTGCACATACCTGCTCTCCAAAATGAGTAATAAATCTCATTGTTCTTTTTATATATTTCCCAGCTTACTGCCCTTCCTTATGTTTAGATAAGCAAATATGTCAACTTCAGAACAAAAGACTGTGAAAGCGTTGCCGTTTTGTGCTTTGAAGATTCTGAAAGCTTACAATGCCACATGGAAAACATATTGGCTTGCCCTCTCATCATATTCAGCAAGGGCTTTTATAGATGTAGAAATTAAGAATCGCAAGATTCCAGGTGTTCCTGTGTAATATCATAGACAATTGTGAAGCATGTACCGTATTTTTAGAAGCGAGTGGCTCTGCCAAGAAAATCATTCTGGATCTCCCACAATAATTCTTTAAAAAGAACAACAAACATTTCTAAAGTCTTTAAAAGGTCCAAGTTAGCCTTCTATTTGATTTTCCTTTGAGCAAAAGGGACAGGATGGAACTTGTGAGTTTGATACATGACAGGTCACTTGCCCACCATTACTTCCCACCTTGCCCACCTTCTACCACCACATTTCTTGCCAAGAATTCCAAAGCCTGCATTGCAGTCAGAATAACTTGCATGGACTTAAATAGGTTTTTTTCTAGTTTGTTTAATCCGTTTCAGACAAAGAGGCCATGTTTCCTTGATGTAGAATTTGGATGTATTTATTTATTTAAAATGAATGTTAATTTAAATTCATGATTAACAGCTTTCCATCTAAATTGAAGGTCAGGCATTAAAAATGATAAATTATTATGTTCATTGTAAAAATTACATTACAAAATAACATGCACACAAAAAAGAAAACTAAGTAGAAAGACGTTCTGGAGAAATAAATTTGTTCTAGTCTATCAGTGCCAGCACTTCCTGTCATGCAGCATAGTTTAGTTCCAGTATCTGACAAAGGGACCTCACTGCTCTGCAATATTTAGTTTAAGCTCATTATTTCTATCAGCTTATACATTAAGACAACATTCAAGTTGCATATAAATAATACATTATTATTTAAGTTAACTACAGGATATACTACAAGTGCAGATAATATTGTTGGGATGCAGTTTAGTAGCATTTTAGGCTACTTTTACTGTATTTCTTTGATGAAAGTCCTCTCCTGCCCTCACTGTGTTTACTAGGCAGTTTTTAGAATTGCTAGTTCTGCTGGTTCTGCAACAGGATGGTAGCACAATAAGCATAGTTTTATTTTTAAAAATTATAGTTGTAAACCACTTAGAAAAAGTATAGAAATTTTTAAATAATAACCACTATGTTAAGTGTTGTGCAGTACAGCAGCAATAACTAAGGGCAAATACCTAGTCTGTTTATGAGGAAAATGCAAGAATATTGAGAAGACTTCAAATGTTATAAAAACGTCGCATTCAAAGGCTTATTGGAAAATGGGAATTGGCCTTATTAAAACATGGGTGAATCTCCTTCATGGCAGGCATGTTTTAAACTCAGATCAAATTCTATATATAATTTTGTAAGACAAGTTATGTCGTTTTTAACAGCATCGCTTAATTTGTCACTGTGAACTCCCTACAGAAAATCTGTAGATCCCAGCATGGACACAGTAAAAAAAAAAAACCCTACAGGTGGTTTTTTCCCCCATCTATGTCTGATAGATGAAATATATATAATATAAAAATTGCAATTCCCATATTGTGAATTGCAGATTCTCCTAAGAGAGTTCACATTGACAAAGAAGGTCCATACGCAAAACGTTTTGCACCAAATACTGTTAATACAGAGTTGCGGGGGGGGGGGGAGGGAGGGATTGGCCACGGCATGTTTTTAAAGGAAGCTACCACAGAATCACAATCAAACAGATTGTGGAAAAACAGGACATCCTTGGGAAGATCCATTATCCCAGAGTGTCTAAGGGCATGTCAGTCATTTTAAAACTTGGCTTGTCTCACAAACAGGAGCCAAAGCAGCCTAATATGACAACAGCTAGAAGTGCTTGGGAAAATGCCCCTTCTGGAACAGGGCTTTGCCCTACATTCTCTCCATATCCTAATACCACCACTTATCACACTTAGTGATGGAGCTCCTTTGTACATTTCTATTTTTTTGTTTCACTGTAACATCTGACCTTTGTATTTTCTGAAAATAATTAGATGGTTGAGTTTGCTATTTTTTATTAGACCTAGAAAAAAAACACACTAAACATTATATATCTGAAATGCCCATTCTTTCATTCTGTATAAATCGTTACCAGTTTGTATTTCTTACTTTTTCCCCTTCATGACAAATCATAAAGCAGGAATCAAACTTCTTATGATGTTTTACAAGAAGAATTCTGAAACATGTGTCACCTTTTGTGCATGCTCTCTGCTCCATGTATACATACAAATAAAAGGCAGTATCCCATGGGGCTCCTGTTTGAACAGAAACTTAAAGCAACCTTGATTTCTGTTTGTATATCTGTTCAGTTTTGTATAGGATTGGATTCCAACTTAACGAAGGTTGGGGAGCACTACACCTTATTTGCAAACTTGAAGCTAAAGCCCGTATTCATAAACTATTCAACAAACAATTTTCAGATAGCATTTCCATGATTTGTGCCAAGGATTATTTATAACAAAATTATGTTTTCCCTTAGGCATCTGTGAACAGTTGGTCCTATTTATTTCTGTGTTTTATCCATCATCTTTGGAGGATTGAAAAAAAGTGATGGATGAAATTACATGAAAATTGAAACAAAATAGTAAAGCAAGCCCTGGGGGTAAACTCACTCTCATTGTAAATAGAGTACTTTGGTAAACTTGTTCTGATTTGTTCTGTAAGATGGTGCTAATTACAGATTTCTAAGTTCAGTTAATTTTATTTTAAAAACATCATGGGGAATATTCTAATGAGAACATCTGTTGAGCCCACAGTGAGCCAAAAACTAGGCTGAGCCAAAATTCAATTGAATGGAGGTATCTTGAATTTGCTTAGGTCAGTGTGTGTGTAAACTTTAAACTCCTCCTCCTTTCTCACCCCCAAATAAAATTAAAGCTTTTCCCCCACATCTGTGCTGTATTCAGAGCAGCGCCGTACTTTACGTGAAAAACGTGTTCGATATATACAACAGTGTTGCCCACAGAAAATACTAGAGGGCATAAAGGGTACAGCATTCCCATGTTGGGCCAGAGTGATATGAACACAAGTGTTTAAGTGCACATCTGTTTGTCCACAGTTCACCTATTTGCTGTGGGAAACATTGGTATGCACATAGGATTGGGTTTCCCATATTAAAAAAAAATTCTCATCGTTTTTGTATCCTAAACGCTATTTGACTATGTTTATCACCAGCACAGCGGAGGAACAAACAACCATTTAGGTTAAATAATCAGTGACACAAGTTTCCAGAGGCATACATTTAAGTCATGGCAATTTCATTTGGTCAAAACCATATTCACCAAACTTGAAACTTTATTATACTCTCTTCTCTGCCCTTTGTGGTCATTGTGGGGACTCCAAGGCAATCACTCATCGATCTATCTATCCAACTGTCAACAGCTAATTTAATGTTCTTTAAAGTGTCACTTAACCTTGAATGATGTTGGCCTAAGTCCTTATAGACTTCAAGCTAGACGTCAACTGGCATTATTTCTTCAGCTGGCCAAAACAACGCACTTTGAGAGCTGTAATCTTCTGCTACGTATTTTCCCAGGGTTCAAACTTTTCTAGTTAAACTGAATGTTAATCAAAACAGCAGAAAAATGGGCAAATTGTATTTAAAGGGCTGGTGTCTTACACCATTCTAAAAATATTTGGGGCATGTAAAAAGAGTTATGGAGCATCTTCAAGAGTGTTCTTGTTTTGATGATACATTTGACTCTTATCAAATTTAATTTTTGGTCTATTCTATTCTCATCCTCTTAATTTACCCCATTGGTGCAATAAATCTTGAAGTCACCTACTCACAGAGAAAATGCTCTTTTACACAAATTTTACACAGGCTACTTAACAGCAAAAACCATTGCCAGCAAAGCTGGTAACTAAAAATCATGGATGTACAGAAGATCTGCAGCTGACTTCTTATATATCTTTTGATTCTATCTTCAAATCAGCAAACAATGGGCCCTTTGCCATGGGCTTACTTCCTCCAGATGTTCATCTTTATTCATCTCCTTTAAAGATTTCTGGAGACCTTTTTATTAAGAAAAAAAACAACCCTCCAGTTTTAGGGAACTCCCTTTTAGGTATTTTTCCTTCCTTCCTTTCACTTTGCTTTGGTTGTATTTCTATAGGATTTTATTGATACATGTAAAGGGTATTGTGCTCATATGTACTTTATCTGAGCAAAGCCAATTCAAATAAGCTATATCAACCCAAAGATTGAAATAGCCCAGTCTGCATTTCCCTGTTGTGACAGTTTTCAAGGTCTTCAATCTAGATATTCCTTCCTCCTCACAAAACTTCAGTTCTCTTTCAGTGTGAATGATTCTGAAAACAGCTATAGCTTGTTTATATAGCCAAATGCCCAGGGAGCATTCTGCGATTTGGGTGTTTTTACTTATGCTCCAAATTTAGCCCTGCTGTGTATGGGTTGCAACTAACAAAGTCATTGTGTGAGCAGAATGACTTCAGCTTACACACCATAACTTCCCCTTTTTCTCCATCTTTCCACCACCCCTCAAACATGCCTGTTGCTCTCTCCCAGATCTGCTCTGGGGTTTACACCAGCCTTCCTGGAGGCAACTCAGCAGCCAGAGCATTAACAAGAGCAGGAAGGTGTGAACACACAACACTGCTTCTAGCTGCCAGTTTTTAAATGATTGTTTAATTTAAAGTGTTTCTTTTGACCTTACAAAGCCCTATGCAGCCCATGACCCTACTACCTAAAGGGCCACCTCTTCCCATATGAAAGACAGACACAGGCCTTCTCTATAGTAACTCCCTTCTCTAGAAAACTCTCCATGATAAAAGAAAGGCATGCCTGGCACCAACTTCACTCTAATTATGCAGTAGATAAAAATGTTTTTATTCATTCCAGTCGTTCCGGACAGCTTTATGATACTGATGCTGCAGTTCTTCAATCCGGGCTTTACTGTGTGTTTTTATAATTGTTACTGCACTGAGACTGCTCATTGTTATAACATGTTTTATTGTATGAGAGAGAGAGAGAGAGAGAGAGAGAGAATATCACTTTGAAACTTTTTAGTATTATGCGATTTTATTTTTTTTAAAAATCCCTACTAAGGCCCTGCTCCACACAAGGAAACGAGGAATGAGAGGGTGGACAGCAAAGCAAGGTCAAGTAAAAATTAAAAGATTTAAAAACTATTAAGCAATTTATCAATGCTTTTAAATAAAGGAAGTTCTTAAAGTTACAGTTCTTAAAACATAGTTTTACAAGGTCTGCCTCTGCAGATTCTGACTGTATAGAATAGCAGCAACTTCACGGTGGTGGTGGCAGTTCTGCCTGTCTTGCACTCCCTATAGGTACCCCCTTCTTCCCCACCCTGCCCATCAGATCCAGGAGCAGAGCAGATGACAGTGCCCAGGCCAGGAGGACAGGGCAGCTCCTGCCCCACAGTCAGAAAGCTGACTTGATGATGGTAAAAGAAATCAGAGTAAACACAGCATTCTCCTTTGCACCTATCCATCATTTCAACATGCCTATATGTCTCCTTTCACCTGTCACACACTTTAAAATTCCTGTTGTGGGAAAACCAACAACTTGATTCCTTTGTTGTTATATTTTGACTTATTTGGCAATAACAAAAGTTAAAACTTTCTCAAATCAGACATTTTCGAAAGATGCACATCCTACATTCTAACCGTAACAGAAGCCCTTATTTGTAGTTAAATTATGATGTATTACATTTTTGTGCATTTTGTTATAATATAATCTGAGCCTTTTCACACTTAATAAGGGATCAGTGCTCTAAACCATGTTAGGTTGAAGGTTATCATCTTAAATTGACTCTCATACTATCCAAAAACCAGGAAAGCTTAGTTGTTGCTCTTCATTTCGTTTCATGATCTGCATTGGTTTCATTTGCTATATTAGGCACTTATAGGAAGCTCCTTCAGGATAGAAGAACAATTCAACAAGAAAATAACAATTAATGGTAAAATCTGATATTTTTTGCCTGCCAGTGGAACTGACATCATTGGCAGAATGAACTCCCCCAAATTTAGTCTTATTTATATATTTTAAAAATTGTATATTGCTAAAGCATGACAGATATTAAAGTGGTTTACAGCAAATTATCAGTAGAGAAGACTTTATGACCTGAAAATAGAGACAATGCACTTACTTTTGTAACCCAAGAAAATCCTTAATAATAATTGTGTTTTTAGGTGGTTTACAGCTATAAAAACAAAACAGTGCAATAATACAATAAAGCCATCAAAAAGTTAAAAACATATCTCAATTAATCATTGTGGAAGGGTGTACTCTTAATTGCCTGCATAGACCTGGAGGAATAGAAAAGTCTGTTGGTGGAGTACTCCACAGGACTGAACCAATGACACTGAAGGGATGCCCTTGAGCTGAGTTCTTAAATGCATGTGAATTCGCAAAAGACTGTAATAGAGCGGTAGAGCAGTAGAGTTCTTCTTTGCATGCAAAAAGTTCCAAGTTCAATCCCCAGCATCTAAAGGTAGGGCTTGAAGATACTATTGTCTGAAATCTTAGAGAGCCACCACTGGTCAGTGTGGACATTACTGAGCAACAAGGACCAGTGTTCTGATTCAATATGATGCAGCTTCTTACGTTTCAAATATTACTGGTTTCTTAAAAATTTGTTACTGGATAACTGGCTCAGAACTGAAGTTGCAAATGCTTTTGTTTAACGTGATGTGGGGAGGAAGAGATGTTCCCGTTTGAAAACAACATAGTTCTAAAGCGACACCACAGCAGTGTTCTTTTCAAATAATGTTTATCCTGGAGGTATGCAACTTTTAATATAACTGTATGAAAACAAGTGTGTTCTTTCCTGCTGAGTTCCTTTTCTTCCATGCATTTCCTCTGAAGAGTGGGAAGCTGGCATTGCCTGAGTGTTGTAAACAAGAAATTTTAATAAGGCTGTTTTATATTTTGACATGTCCAATTACTCGTGAAAATGTTGCCCTTGCATTTTAAGCAGCAGGACGCTTATTCACTCCCCTGCTTCAGATAGCTACATTTACAGGCAATGAAGGAAAAATCCTTAAGGCTAGAACACAGTTTAAAGAGAATAAAACCCACATCAAAGGATGAACTAATGGATTGCTGTAATGCTTACTATCTTGCTTTCCCAAAGGGAATAGGAATGGCAGTAGCTATGTATCCATACACAGTGTTGATTACATCCTTTATGGTCAATGAGAGTTCCTGTTTTATGTTCATAAACAGAACCTGATAACTGTTTTTAAGATACATGTGTGTGGCTGGGTGTGGAATTGTGTTTGTATGTGTATTTCTTTGATTCCCCATGCAAAATACAAAATTATTGCACTTTAAATGGAAACGGCAGTAGTTGCCAGCTACTCAGCTCACTGTTTCAGTTGGTTGTGCTGTGTGAAAAAACTCTGCAGCAGCGCAGTAGAGACATTCCTTTATAAGCAGTTCTGTTTGTTAAATAGAAATCCCGCGGAAACATTTGACCCCTCACGCCTTGCTGCTTTTCAATTCAGCTGTGAGGCCTTTGCCATGGAATTATTTATCAGGGCCTTTAATTGAATGTGGGACAGTTGATAAATTTGAGTGCATTGTGCATCACATCACGTTAGGAAACATCCCAGATGCTCATGTATAAGCCAGGAGTCATGGTGCATTTGAGTAAATAGCCCTCCATCTGCTTCTGAGGACCACTGCTGAGTAGCGATATGCACTCCTAATGGAGTTGTCTTAGCCTCCTGTGTCAGCTGCGCAGTAGGAGGTAGGGCCCAGTTCGTTTGAAGGAGTACAGCGATTGTATACTATAATCCTTCTGATTATGACCTCTAATATGAACAGACCTTTGGGGATGTACCATTTATGCCAATTCCATTTTTTTCTTTTAAAAAAAGAAATAATGGTAGATAACTTCCTTTTCTTCTGAACTAACCATGGGGAAGTATAGTCTGTTGTGGCACAAAACCAAAATAATTAGCTAGTATGGTAGACATGCAAATACCCAGTGGCCTTGCAAATCTAATCTGGATGAACATACATCTGTGGTGAAAGTGTACGGGAGTAGAAAGGCACAGAGTACTGGCAGAACATTTCATTTATACTTGTTAGCTTAGATTACTATATAGTTCCGTACGATTTTCAGCAAAACACACTGCCCACTTTTATTGCTGAAACACAGTCACTAAACAATTCAGTTTTCCAGAAAGTCAAGTCCTAATAATTACAGAGGCAAACCTTCCCCCCCCCCCCCGATGGTTGAGCTGTTTCTTAAATGCAGTATGTGACAATGTGTCACCAGGAGGTCCTCCTAGGGATAGTGAAACACTTCAGTTGAACTGTCTGTGTTTTCAGCACCGGGGAGAATTCCGAGTGGCAAGAAAGACTGTTGCCTGCAATATCCCCAGGATATATCCTGTAAGTGGGTTTTGGGAGCCTCCAAGAAGAACTGAAGACTAGAGCCAAGGAAATAGGGATAAGCAACTAGGATAAGCTGTCTCATTTGAACATTGTCTTTAATTCTGCCCTTGTTCATAGCTGCCCATATAAATCTGCCTGTATGCATTGTTCAGATGAGAATGTAGGTGTGTTGCTACTGCAGAGGTGTATATCTAAAAGCAGAGTGTAACTAATAGTGGGGAAAACACATCAAGAGTGATTTTTCTTATGGGCTACCAGATTATTTTTATAAAGAATATATCCACCCTGCCTTGTGAAGCAATACATCTTGTCTCTGGGATAAGCCTGCCATTTTCTCAGTGTTTAGCCCTTATGGAGTCTGTCAAATTTATTCAGATTTGTGTTTGTACATTTTGTTTTAAGACAATCCAACTCCCTAGCACTCAGTTCTGTTTTTAATAGTGGGGCCTTATCTTACTTAACCACAGCAGCCCCGTTATTCAACATGTGCCAAGTAGTTTCAGAAATGACACCACTCAGCAAGTCCATTACCAAACTGCCAGGGATAGTAAATGGCTTGCACCTTGAGTTCTGTTTACAGTAAGTCACGTAAAAAGTGCATTTCTTCTATAAATGGTTGAGTTTATAAGGCCTTTAAACAAGGGACAGCTTACACATTATCAACTTGGCAAGTCAGATACCAGAGCTTACACTTTAATTAGGCATTGCTAGAATAGCCGTTGCTGCACAGTTTGCATTCCAGAGGCTAAGATACACAAAGAGCCCTCTCACACATTTTATTGGAATCTTCTTGATAAAGTCACAGTGAATATTGTGCTATAAATCCTGCTGAAAGGGGACCCTGGGCCTTTTCCTGTCCGTGCAGTGGAATTTGGGTTTTAACTTATTTGCTAGTTTGCCTTCATTATGAATTTCTAATGGCCTGCTCAGTTCAAGGTTTTCTGCATAAGAATTTAAGAGGGTCTGCAGCTATTACTGTGAACCTGAAGATGGTGATAGGCCAGCCTTTGGCTTCAAAAGTTAGTGTGCTGTATGCAGACACTATTAGAACCTAAATGGAAAAGGGTAGCAGAGGAAGCAAAACTATTGGGAAGCAGAAAGAAGCATTCAAACCCAAAACAATAATGTATTGGTATTTTTATACATTTAAAACAGATGATGGGCAGCTTTGAATATTATAATGTTACAGTAACAAGTGGGGCCTGCTATACACTGTTTCTTGGTGAAGTGCTTCTGTTCCTTGTTTCAGCCAAGCAGCTATAATTTTTCCATTCGCCCTCATTTTCTCTCTCTCTCCAGCAGTCAAGTCAGCATTTTTTTACTTCCTAAGTACACTCAGTTACCATTGGCCTGTTTTAGAGATCTTCTCCCTCACCCCACTTTCGGGGAGTTTTTTTTTCCATTTAAAAAATAAACCCCACAATGTGTACTTCTGCAAGTCTTGGGCTTCCCACTGTAATTTCCCTTGTGTGTGTGGATGGTACCATTTTGGCCACATAAGGATAGGCAGTCAGAGAATGCATTTGCAAATAGTATATGTAGGATGTTAGGTTAGTAATAATGGATGAAGATAAGGCTGGCATATGCATGCTGCCAGAGAATATCCTTGGCAGCAGAAAGCAGCATGCAGCCTGGGGCCTGAGAGGGAAGAGAATTGGCCTTTGGCAGACTCCCCACCCCACCCCAAATAATCCTTTTGGCAGGGAGGGGAAACTTCCTTTTGACACAAAAGGGATGAAGTAAAATTGACCTTCTGAGAAACTTCAGAACCATTTGCACTCAGATCTTATTTCAATACAGTGCAGTGGTACCTCGGGTTACATACGCTTCAGGTTACACACTCCGCTAACCCAGAAACAGTGCTTCAGGTTAAGAACTTTGCTTCAGGATGAGAACAGAAATCGTGCTCTGGCGGCGCAGCGGCAGCAGGAGGCCCCATTAGCTAAAGTGGTGCTTCAGGTTAAGAACAGTTGCAGGTTAAGAACGGACCTCCGGAACGAATTAAGTACTTAACCCGAGGTACCACTGTAATGTAATCAAACTCAGCTCTAAGTAAAATGGGTTGTGATAGCATTGGATCATACTTTCAGCCAACACTGAAATAAAGTAGAAGAAGCACTTTCCTTCTACCATACAGATGCAATAGCTCTGTATTTTGACTACGTAAGGATTGCACACTTGGAGAATGGTGTGCTCTGAGTTGCATTCAGACCTAGTTCATATGATTCTTCCCTTGCTTTTTCAAGGAGGAGAATCACACAATTGGCAGTTTACCCAGGGGGTTGGTTCACTGCACACTATCTGTACTGGGGAGGGAAGGTCCTCAGGCTACTATTCCCACCACACTTTCATCTCACACATGTGTGAACTGGGGTTTCCTTATACAGTAGTATACAGTCTAGTGATAGCTTTTTGGGGGGGTGTAGGATTGAAAGCTAACGTCGGTGTACAGATTAGAAGAGCAATTTTTTCTGTTCCATCATTCCAATCCTTAAATTTCTTTGTAGTGCCCTGCCTTATGCTCACTCACTATCCTAATAAAAAAACATTCATGAAAATGTATTGGTCCAGCACTGAATTATGTAAGCTTGAAAAATAGACCGGTCTGTTTTCAGAAAACAAAGTGACTACTTTAAACCTAGCTGATTTGTTTATAGTGCTGCTCAAGTCACTAATTCTGAGCAGAGGAGATGGAACATCTGCAACTCACATTGGTTAGGATCTGGGAAAGCTAATTGCCTCCAATTTGGTTAAAATACAGTGTCAATTACATTTTCAAACAACAGCTTCTATACTCTCTGTTGACAGCAAAGCTGGGGTGCCATCCATTGAGCTATTTCCTTGCTTCGAAAAAAAGTGAATTCACACAGCTATGTGATATTTTACCACAGCCAATATTTATTCCTTTGCAAATAAGAAGACTTGCTGGTAACTGCAGTAACATAGCTTGGAGTAGAAATGCCATCTCAAGGGTCCAAGGAACAGTTTGCTTCTCCAAACCTTTTCATTCAGATTGGATCACTAAAAAAAAATAAAAATCAAAGTTATTTAAATAATTGTGTGGGGTTTTTTTTAAGATTCTAAGTTTTTGATTAATGTATTTCCTGAAAAACATGCATACTGATAGGTTGCTGAAACACAGGTTAACTATTTGTACAATAACCAATATAATACATAATGATAATAATACTTTATGTTAGAAATCTGATTTAAGAGATTTGAGTGTTGTGTTTAGTATCCTTTGTTAAATTAGTAATTTTTCTCTAGCCAGATTATTTTTAAGATGCTATATCATTAGTATACTAGACAATTTTTAAACATGCCTGCTAAACATGTCTATACATTAGACATTCCTTATCTCAGCACAGCAGACGAATGACTGGGAAGGAGAAAAGCTACCACAATATCCTCTTTGGTAGTCTGCACATCTGCTATTTCATGCTAAGTCATATTTGGCTGATTGTTATGTGCCATCCATGAATTGTCTGCAAGTTAACAGAAATGCACCATTGTGTTGGGATATTCGGCCTACTGTCCATGCTCCATCTCTCTCCAACAATCAAGATCAATCAAGATCAATCAAGACCACCTTCAAGTTATTACTGATGAGTCTGGATTGCCATGTAGACAGAAAGAGATATTAGCAGCTCAAGAGTGCTTCTTTTCTAAGCCTGTGCACATCAAAGACAACTCTGCCTTTTCAGACAATTGGCTGTTAAATCCTTTTATCAGGAGATAAAATATTATGATGACCGTCAAAATTCCTTACTTAAGTGCTTTTAAGCATGGAGCCATTTATTACGTCCCTATGGAGTTTTAGGAGCTCCACTTTACCACTTGGTAGAACTAGCCCCCTTCTCAGCTAGAAGGATGTATGCAATTATCAATATCTTTGTTGTATGTTTGTACTATTTTGGGAGTTTACAACCCAGCTTAAAATTTTTAGCAAAAGCATTTTAGACGTAGTTATTTAGAGATAGTTGTGTAGAGATAATTTAGAGGGATATTCTTCTGAATTTCCTCATTACCCCTGCCCCCTCCCTGCCACCCAAGCAGTTTTCAAAATTATATATCCACACACTAACTTTCAGGTATTCCACAGGCTGCCTAGGACATTTTTTTTCCTGCAGTGTAAGGTCTGATTGAACTCTAACCCAAAATATATTCCAAAATATTTTTTTCATGTGGTTATGAATATTTGCAGCCAGCATGAAGTAGTTGATGGTAAAGTACAATGAAAGAAGGGGAACATTGTCCTAAAAGAGAAATCAAAGGGGGAAAGAGTTGCTTGAGTACTTTTCTAGGTGTCCTCAATCTCTTATCAGTTTTATAAGTGTGTTTTACCTCTAATGCCTGAAGATCTTAATAATTCTGCATTTAATACATTAGAAACTCAAAAGTCTGTACAGATTACAACAATGGCAGATTTGGGGTTCTTTATTTGCCTTACTATTGCCTGGTGGCTTGAAGCCAAATATTATAACTGAGCTGCTCAGTATTCTGCCAAGAACTTGCATAGAGGGCTTTCTGCTGCATCTTGCCCTACTTGCCCTGGCACCAACTACTATGTTGAGAAGATTAATACAACTCTGGATGTCCAAGAGCAGGCATACCCCTAATTTATTTATTTCTAATGTAGAGAGGGAGTTAAATAATTCATGGAAAAGAGTTGACAGGATTTCTCATTTTTGTCCCTCCCTCCAAGGGCAGCACCATCTCTCAGGCTTTAGGCATGAGTGGCCGAGAGGAACCCCTTCTCCCAATGCCCTGGATTGATGGGAGGAAGCCTGAGTTCTCAATTAAAGCTGTAATTTAGTTTTGCATTTCAATTTTAAAACCAAACAGCCTCCAGTCTTTTTCATGAGCCATGAACCTTTTTGCATGAGCGAGTGAGGAAATAAGTGAATATGCATATTAGTATTTTTTCTTCCTCATGTAATGCCCACTTTGTTTGCTTAAATGAGTGCCCTTTTACTTCATTACACTGTTGGTTAATGTAATTCTGTGTCTTTGCGAGAGCAGATCCCATCATCAGTTTTCCTGATTGTTCATAAGCGCTTGAAAGCCAGGGAAAGATGGTGACAAAAAGTGCGACACCAGCTTTCCTGCTTTTAAAGGCTGTAATTGATATTGCCTCTGTGTCCCCCATCAAGGAAGAAAAGGTAGCTTTAGCAATAAATCTGTAATCCTTGTGCTTATAGCTTTTTTTCTCCCTTTTAATTAGAAGATATATCTCATTAGACAAGAAGGAAATTTCTGATTAAAACCAGTAATTGAATGTAAAAACATATTTTTCTCTATCTGTGTTTAAGCGTTTTGTAGGTGACAAGCACCACATACAGCTTCATTAAATGATTACATAATGTGCAATTTTACAACGGTTTTGATTTAAAGCTTTGGGTCTATTTGTTGAATGGCTGGTGGTCACACACAGATGGGCTGTTGATCTGTTGTAATTCTGACACTATGTGCCTATAACGAGAGTTAGTTCATGGGCTTCAGGTTTTTATTTATTCTTCTTCAAAACAAACAAACAAAAAATCTTCCACAAAACAGCTACTGGTATGAGGCATATTTCTTCCAGATTTAGTTTCACTTTTATTATTTTTATTACTAGATTATTCATCCCTTCTGAAAATACTAGTAAATGTGGTTTGCATTACTCCCGATGTAAATATAACTGCCTCAAAAGATGTGCTGAGCAAGTTGCTGTGTGCTTTCAGCACTTAGGAATTGCCAGGATTTGATTATTTGTGGTGACGCCTTAATTTGTTATGAATGCTGCCTTCATTGTAATTTTCAAGTTAGTCCAAACCTTGTGGAGGCAAGCAGATACATCTGTGTGTGAAGACAGGCTAATGCCAACCTACCACATGGGAATTGTGGGAAAGTAAAGATGACGATGGCTAGGTTTGAACCATGTCATGGTTAGTGTTGCTCCACCTGTAGTTAATGACTCATTCTTTTGCTCAGAGTTAAGATCTGCCCATACTTTTCTCTCGTGTTTGGTTGCTTCTTCCTGATTCTTGGCATAAGTATTGTATTATCAGTTTGTTGTACTGATTATGTTGTTTGTATTGGTTTGCAGATACTCTGTATGTCTTTTCAAAGCACATTTACTCAAGTGGTTTTTGCTTTATTTTATTTTTCCCCCATTGTGCACACATGTTCACACTACCACCACAAAGCTGAAAATAAATAAAGGGGAAGCCTTCTCCGTCAAAAGTTTTAACTTTACACAAACCCCACCCCGCACCCAGCATAAACTAATGTGACTTTGCATATATGTAAAGGGGAGAGAGCAACTTCAGATACACCAAAATATAAATGAAAATAAAGAATAAAGATGTACTTCAGGCCCCACAAAATCTGCAAGTGTTTCAGTATTTCAAATATAAACATTTCCTATCTGAAAACCATGGAGGAAAAGCAGGAAAAACACACTGGACCTTAAAATGTAACTCTAACCATGAAACTCTGCAGTTCAGGGAAACATTTTCCCCACTCAGCAGCACCAGAGATGACCTTCCAACCACATAGGTGATACAGTATTTCTCAAGACAGTAGGTTCAGGTGTGTTAGATTCATGCATGCTGGGAACTTGTGATGGCAGACTTGTGATACACCACAGTAGTGCATCCACAGGTGGTACTGGCACAAAGAGTTGTATGCACTTGGTGGGATAATCAGTACCAGGCAATGCACAAGAGCCATTTGTGTTGTAAATTAATGAGTGACAGGGTACTGCCCTGGTTGCATTTTGATAGGGGAAAGATTACCCTAGCATATCCAAAAGTACTCCTATATTGATTTCTACCAAAGGTTGAGACTGGTAAGGTTCTCCTCTCAGTCCATTCCACCTCCTTGTGGATGCCTATCTCCCTCTGAAATTTGAACAATTCTGTTACTTCAGGAAGTGTTTCCTTGTACTGTAGGCGAGTGTTCTATATGGCTTAGACCCTGATGTTACTAACTGTAATTGTGCAAAATCATAAAAGTCATAATTTTTGAAAATTAGTGGTCATTGTATATTTGCTTTAGGTCTTTAAATAGCCTTCCTTGGTCATGAGGACTGGTGACTTATAAAAAAAGTTTAGATAATAAAATTCTGGAGTTGGATGTGTGGGTGAACATCTGCTCATAGTTCAGGGCTTTCTCATCTCCCCCTTCTCAGTGTAGACCCCTGGGGGGGACTTTAAAAATGTTGTTGAGAATTAGAAGACCCTCCAGAGTGATGCTGAGTGTGGTAAGAAGTGGAAATAAGGGAGGGAACCCCCATGGAAACGGACATGCTTTTCTCTCACAAATGCCTCTAGGTTCAAGTACTGAAACATACATCTGAAATAATATGATAACTATATGACTTCTAAAAGTAAAGGCATCAGTTATCTGTAGAAATTACTGAAGTTTCACCATCCATGAACCTGCTGTGGAGAAGGTATCTAGAGCTCTAGAGCAACTGCATACTGAATGCATTGAGAGCACTGCAAAGATGCAGGTCTTTGCTTTCAGTAGAGGTCACGGTGGTACCTTGGGAAAAGTTGTTTCTAAAGATCTTGGAGCTTTCAAAACTTGTCCACAACACCGCTCTGCAAGTGTGAACAGTACAGTGGTGTGGTAATTATGCCCAAACATCCCCTACAGATGTACTTAATGTGGTTTAGCTTTGCTTACGTGAATGTAGCCGAAACTGTAGGAGGGACCCAGCCTTTCAAGTCTGAACAGCATTATATGAGACAATGTTGACAAGAGGAAAAATAGGCTTGTGAAGTCTGTTTGCATTTATAACTAATTGAAGGTTATATGCCTAGCACTTCTGCCTCAGAAACCAATATGTGAATACATTGTTCAAATGAATCATCAAATTGAAAACCTTTCCAGCATCATTAAGGCTTCTATCTTTCATTCATGTTCTGTCTTCACAACAACTTGTTTGGTGATTCTGCCTTTCCTAATCAGTGCAGTGTTGACATCTTAAAAAACGTGCTCACAATGACTCTTTTTATTACAATAAACTGTTTTGACAGTGTTGTACGCAGATGAAATTCCTGTCTTGGGGAGCATCCATCTCACCTTTACTGTTATGCTCCCACTTACCTGTTGGTGCAGAACATAATGAAAGCAAAGTTAATTTAAAATTGTTCCCATTGTCAGCAGCAACAATGAAACTATAGCTTTGGGGGAGAAAAGTGTTTCATTGCTGGTGTACCTGCAACCGAAAAGTATAGTGGTACCTCCGGGTGCGAACTTAATCCATTCCAGAGGTCCGTTTGTAACCAAAAACCGCTCGTAACATGAGGTACTCTTTCCCTAATGGTGCCTCCTGCTGCTGCCGCACCGCCGGAGCGCAATTTCCGCTCGCATCCCAAGGCAAAGTTCACAACAAGGGACATCTACTTCCGGGTTAGCGGAGCACGTAACCTAAAGAATTCGTAAGGGGGACGGCTCGCAACACGATGTACCACTGGAAGGAAGGAAGGAAGGCTGATTAAATGCAAATGTATAGACTAGCATTGCCAGCTGGTTAGGGGCATTTGCCTGGTTGATGCCTATTTTGTCTCATTGTGGATAGCTGTCTCAATGCATGTGTTAAAGTGTATGCCATGGAGCACTATAGAATATGAATACAGTCTCAGGGTTGTTGTCTTGCCTGTTAGGTAGGAGTCTAGATAAAGAACAGGTTTTTGTTAGTTTTTTACTGTTGTTTTACCCTTATGCTCTCTCTTTTTAGTTTTTTTTTAAATTCTTTTATAGAAGCTGCCGTGGGAACTGGAAAAATGAGCTAAGACCATGTTAGATAAAATAAAATATTTATACGGTCATTTGTTATCATGATGGGGGAAAATCATCCTTAAGGCACCATCTGCTGCCACATATTAGAGTTTGGGTGATCTGTGTAGTTACCTGAAGCCTATGCAATTATGGCTTCCTGGACATTTTATCTTGCGATCCTTTCCACACTTACCTGGGTGTAAGTCCCATCAAACTCATTGCAGCATTCTTCTGAGGAGACATTTGTGATGTTGTTGCTATCAGTTCTCCCAAGGTGAGGCAGAGTGCCTGATTTTCTGAAAGTGTTATCCTTCATTTTGAGTTTTCTTCAGTTTTAGATAAGCTGCCTTGAACATGTCGACAATTAAGAGTCCGTTTTGGAACAAAGTGGTGTGCAACCAAGTTTCTATGTACGGTGCTTGATTCAACATACCATTTCTTCCATTTGGAGGCTCAGGGCTGTGCTGCCAAATGAGATAGCAGTGCTCAAGCACAAAGCTCTGGCATTTTGTCTCTCACAAATGGGCCCCTTATGCTGCTGGTGTTGTCACTCCTGTTCAGATGGAGGTATACATGTACCCATTAGTGAGATTCCATTATTTATTATAATAAAATAATAATCAAAATTCCATAATATTGGAAGGTTGAATTGCACAAGCATTTCCTTGAATGCACTTAAGAGTTCAACGACCGTGTGCGTGCATGCATGCTTACATCTCCATTTATGCAGCAGAGAAAGTGTAATAAGCGCTGGGAAGTTAATCAATGCCTGTTTTTAGGCTTAATTTATGGATGTCCAATCTGTAGCTCAACCTCCAATTCATTTCTTAATTATGTTTGTAAAGAAAAGCGGAAGCCTGTTTTCACCAACTGTGTTGTCTGCCAGTTCCTATAGATCGATTTTTTCTTTCTTTCATGGCACAGTGAGAGCAGCTGAGGGATACATTGTGATGGACCTGGATAAATTCAGAAATAAGTCCATGATCATGTTGCTATTCAGCACTGGAAGACAGCATTTAGCTGTCTCAAAACAATAAAATATAAACGCAGTTTAACCAGTTCATTGTAACAAAAGCCCTTGATTCAAAGGATTTATATTATAGTCTCACATGAATTAGGTGCCAAAAAAAGCCTCTGTGGTTTTGGTTTGGTTTGGTTTTGTAATACCGACTGCTGTCCACTGCCCAGGATGAGTAGAGTTCCATATGAATGCATAGCAATTGTGCAGGGCATGGATACTTGATTCTTACTCACAAGGGATTGCCTTCCCACCAAAGCTATCGTTGAATGGTTCTTTCCCAGACTGACAGACAATTTTTGGGAAGCCCTGCTGTGTCAGTGGCAGCTTGATCTAAATGAGCAGGAAAGCAACCTTTTTATTTCACTGTCCTGCAGTCCCTGTTGATGGCATGAGGTTAGAGGGGCTCTCCCCCAGCCAAACGCTATTAGAGACAAATGTCAGTGAGCTTTGGATGGAAAAAGCTCTCTGATTATTCGCTCCATTCAGGCGTATCTTTCCCCAGTAAGCTTTTAGTCACTCCCACTGCCTGCGAGATGTAATCCTTGCCGAGCCAAGGGAGAAGCATGTTGCATATTCCTTAAGATTACATGGTGTACCAAATAATACACAGACAGTGGCTCTTAGCTATGCAAAGGTCATGGGCTTCCTTGACACAGGTTGCTTCTCCTTCCTGCCATAATGTGATGGTGATTTAAATAATAGTAATAATAATAGGCAGCATCTTTTTAAACTAAACTGGCTGTGTAGAAGCAGAGGCCTAAGAAAAGGGTTCCCATAGCTCAGTGGAGCAGCGAATTCCATTTTATTACCATTTTATTTTTGTACCCTATCCTTCAGCATGCTCCTAGTATGCCTCCCATGTTGAATAGGAGCTGAATGAGCAGGGCTGGGAAAGACCTTTACCCGAGACCTCAAAGATCCACTGCCAGCCCGAATAGACGAGTGGCATATGTTCATAATTTGATTTCTGGAATAGTGCCTCTTTGTTGTCCACTATGCAGGCAGCAGACAGCAGCTCTCAAGGTAGACACACTGGATACTGCTATGGCTTTGGGTATGTTCTATGTTCTAAAATGTGCAGCTGTTTCTCTGTGCTTCCTTTCTTGAAGTGCAGTTTAAAAAATGTAGGGTGGCATATGCTGCACTCTGGATCATCTGTATGTAGCTTATGAAGGTCCCTGGCTTGGTAACTGTGAAAAGCAAGTGAAATAACCTGTTCTGTAAAGTAACAATATTCTCTGTCTTCAGCAGAAGCTGGTTGTGTGCCCTTGGGCACTCTTGAGGTGGTGGTTCAGAGCACTGCCAAAGACAAGGCAGCTGTGCAAATTTTCATGGAATTTACTTGTTTTGTGAATATGAGCTGGCTTTGACAGCCTTTTGCCTTACAGGGTGGTACATCAAGCACACCACGTATATCCTGTTCATACCTCATCAAAGTTTTCTCCTAACTCCCGTTTACACCCATACACACACACACACACACACCCCTAGTGATTTTAGAAATGGATAAAACACACCAGCTGGATCATCAGGTCCCAGGCTATGTCTGCAAACAGGGGGGGAAATCTGCTTATGACTTGTCAACAGAGCAGATGTTACACTAAGGGAAATGGAACATATTGTCTCCCATGGGATCTGTCACTGTCACACAGGTACTCTTCAGAGTGTGACTGCATTGAATTTCCAAGGGCGGGTGGGGGAAACGTGCCCCTGTTTTTCTATTGCACATTGTGAAAAAAAGTCTCCCCTTCTGGAATTAAATATTGCAGAGTCAATACTGCAGAATATTGTTTCCTGGATGAAAGAAGCCTTTCCAAATTCCAGATGCAAACATCTAGTCCATGTAGAAAGTGCTTCAAGTTTTACATCTCCCTAGCATGAACATGGCTTTTAATATTAGGCCTTTAGCTGTACATCACCTATTGCAATAGCAAAGGATATTTGCACATTACATCTACTGGGGTCAATTTAGTAATATGGAAAATTGGTAAATAACAGCCAGCCCTATTACAGGCAAGTAGTTGTGTTTTTCCATAAAAATCTCTCAAGCCCTATAATATTGGCTTTCACAGAGTGTTCTGCCAGCTCCTCAAAGAGTTGACACTTGACTTATTTTTATGCCACATGAAGTGGTGCAAACCTAAGAAAGGCATGTCCAGAGCATAAATAAATATAAAAAATATAATTCATATTTTTTAAAGCAAGTTCTGCATTCACAAGACAAGATTTTCCATTTGGATTTTAATGCTTTCATGTTCGCATAGTTTGGAGAGATTCTTTTGGAGCTCATCACAATCCCTTTTTGTTTTAAGCACCGTGAACAATTTGGTATCATCAGACATGGCTACTCACTCCTAACTCTAGATCACATTAATCCACTTTATGAAAATTTAAAAGGGGGGAACTTACTGTTATCGTCTGCTTTTTAAAAAAAAATGTTTCAGAAGTGTCACTGAACAATTGAGGAACATGCTTTAAAAAAATTTTTCAGTGTCCTGTTTTTGATATTTTCCATTTCAACGGTGTTCAAAGTACAGCATCCTTTATAGCTCATCTGAAGTGGTAACAAAATTCCTGTCTTTTTCTCTTCCCTTCCCTCTGAACTTCATCATCAGTCCATTCAGCTATCTTTACACAGATACTTGAGCCAAGTGATCAAGTGATGAGCTTGCCTCCATTTCCAGGGTGCTAGATTCACATGACAAAACTCTGTCACTTGTTAACTAATGTTGTTGTGTAAATATAGGCCCAAGTGTTACAAGATCAGTGCTTGAATGGGTTCACTGAAAGCTGCATGTATTCAAAAGAACATTTTTTCTTGGCTCAGAAGCTTGTGAGAAAAATCTGATAAACATTGCATTCCACTAAATTAAATCGGCAAAATCCACAATTGGGTTTGTAAAGCTGGTAAAATCATGTTCCAGCTTATCAAATTGTTGGCCTGGTCCATTTAATTAAAAGTTAAATTGAAGGCAGACATTTATTCCTTCTCAGCATTCTAACACGATCCGTGCATATCCATGCTTAGGCTTATTTTGCAATTGTGTATAAAACACTATGAGGTGACTGGTCTGTGTGGGGCTATAAAAATCTACACCAAACATTTAGATGCTTTATTAAAAATAGTTTCTTCCCCACTGTCAAGAGTTGATGTAGCCAGATCTGGAACTTTAGTGAAACCCATAGTTTAAGCTTCTAGGATTCCGATAAATTCTGCTAAATCGGGGCAATAAATTTTGAACACAAATTTCTGTTGAAAGTATTACATTGTGTAATTAAAGCTTGGATAATATGTAGGCATGTTTCTTTCACTATGCTATAAACAATGTAATAGTTGTGTGTGTCTGTCTCTAGGTGAATGTTTAGCTTTAACATGCCTAATGGCAACTTGCATACACACCTGCCTAAATTCCCAGGAAGGGAAGCTCCGCTGCCTATATAGCTTCCTCAAATTCCCTCAACGCCTACTGGCAGGAGCGAGAAGACAAAAGCTAAGTCAAGACCAGTCTGCATTGGACTGTACCTGACCTGTTTTGCCTGCTGGTCAAATTTGCTGATTGTTCTCTGTACGCCAGTGAAGAAGTTATGCTCTAGTAGGTGTTTGCTAAATGTACATTTATTCTGTGGTTATCACTGTTGCCCGATTTAAGATTTCTTAATAAAAAAGCATTATCGGGAAAGCATTGGATAAAAAGGTAACAGCAATAAAAATCTGCCCTCAGATCCTTTCACTAACATATTTTTACATTTTCTTGTTTGTTTGTTTCTCTTTTTCTTGCAGCCCTTTGCTTGCTGTGTCTTTTGCTGCCTCCTGTGCTGTTCCAGGAATAGCTCTGCTCACCTTCGGAGTAAATCCTCTTACTGCAGCCCTGGGAGCCTTCAACATCATCCTGTACACATGCTGTTACACACCGCTGAAAAGAATTAGCATTGTCAATACATGGGTAGGAGCTGTGGTTGGTGCTATTCCCCCAATTATGGGCTGGACAGCAGCAACTGGCAGTCTAGATGCAGGTGAGAATTACTCTGGGGGGGGAACTGGGACCATGAGGAGGAAGAGAATTGAGTGTCTTCCTCTTAGGGCCAATTGAAAGTTACTACAGTGGTGCCTCGCAAGACGAAATTAATTCGTTCCACAAGTTTTTTCTTCTTGCGAGTTTTTCGTCTTGCGAAGCACGGTTTCCCATAGGAATGCATTGAAAATCAATTAATGCGTTCCTATGGAGACCGCCTTCAGACCAGGTCCGGGGACAGTCTGTCCCCGGACCTCTTCTGAAGGCTGGCGGGGGGAGAAGGACTTTTCTCCCCACCGCCAGCCTTCAGAACAGCCTTCTGAAGGCTGGCGGTGGGAAGAAAAGCCCTTCTCCCGCCGCCAGCCTTCAGAAGAGTTCCCGCAGGGCTGCCTAGGCTGCGGATAGCAGCCTGCTGCCCCGCGCGAGGGGCGCTCTTAAGCAGAGCGCCCCTCGCGCGGTGCAGACATTCGCAGCTTGGGGAGCCCTGCAGGACTTCCCTGCACAAGGGGCGCTCTGCTTAAGAGGGCGCTCCTAGGCAGCCCTGCGGGAACTCTTCTGAAGGCTGGCGGGGGAGAAGGGCTTTTCTTCCCACCGCCAGCCTTCAGAACAGCCTTCTGAATGTTGGCGGTGGGGAGGAAAAACCCTCCTCCCACCGCAAGCCTTCAGGACAGGTCCGGGAACAGAGGAGAAGGCGCGCTGCGCTTCCCCGCTGTCCCCGGAGATTTCCCTATGGGCTTTCGTCTTGCGAAGCAAGCCCATAGGGAAATTCGTCTTGCGAAGCCGCTAAAAATCGGAAAACCCTTTCGTCTTGCGGGTTTTTCGTTTAGCGAGGCATTCGTCTTGCGGGGCACCACTGTATACTGTGGGAATGAGTACTTGTTTCACATATGACTTCATTCCCAATAGAGAGATGTCTTTTTAACCAATGCCTACTAGTATCATTCACATTATCTAGTATCTGCATATTTCACTGTGTACTGCATGACTGTCTCTTCCACTGACTTGGCATTTAGCAGTAAAAAAACCCAAGACTATCATAGGTTCGGGACCCATTCAGTTCTTTGAATCTCAGATCCAGTGATATTTATGGGCAAAGCCTTCAAGAATGGGATTGCAGAATGGCAGCTTCTCTGCTATCACAAAAAATAGGATCTTGGGGGGGGGCAGTCTACAGAACAAGGTAGCAAACCTTTAGAAGGTATGACCTGGGGGAGGGCTTGTAGCAGTGAGTAAGTCAAGCCTTAGAAACACAGAGAGATGGGTTTGTGACAAGTGTGTAGACTGCAGTCAGTAAGACTTCAATCAGTTTATTACGGTCATAGGCCAACAGGGGTGTGTAAACTGCATAATGACTTGCCTACCTGTGTGAAGGTTGTGGAAGTCACATTTCATCTAGTTAGATTGGTAGATACTGTCAGAGTGAAGATGACAGTCATGGTGCAGGTCAGCACCAGTCAAATGGGGAATTGTAGTTGTGCAGTATTGGAAGCAAACTTTAGGTGGGCAAGCAAGAAGTGAAATTCAGAACTTCCAGAATTCCTTCCTCCAGAATTCTACCTGTTCTATTTGCAGTGCCAGGTAGACAGGCAAAGCTGAGGCATTTCAATGCATGCCTAAGATTGCAGTGTCAAAGGACAGCTTTTGATTTCTTAGGCACTGGAGAAGGTTTTGTAATAAGCCAAGCGTATGCAAAAGGGACAGGTTCCTCTTGAACCAAAAAGGAGCCAGGCTACTAGCACTTAGGATCAAAACAATGGCAGAGAGTAGGAATAAATTGACTGTTCTCACAGTGGAGGGATGAGAAAAGTGTGTTCTATTAGAACCAGTACTTTTTAACTTGCTCATAATTAAACTTGCATTGGAGCTGAGCAGTGAGGTGGCCAAGTGGTAAAAACAAATAAGAATTTCAAAGAGTTCCAAAATGATCTTTCTTAACTGGGTGAATTAGCAATAAAATGACAAACGCAGTTCAGTGTAAGTCAGCATGAAGTGACTTACATCGGAGCAAAACATCCTTAATTCTCCTTACCACTTTCCCTCTTCAGCTGCTGAAGACTAGGGCTTAAAGGTCTGAAATATGGAGAGCCTGGTTCTGTGCAAGTAGGCACAGGATTTTAAACCATTCAAGGAGCCCTCAGATCTTTAGGACACAGGGCAGGGCCACAGAGTGCAGCCCTGCTCTCCTCTCTCTTGGTTGTAATCATGTGAAAGGATAATGATTAAAGGGAGCTGCTAAGTTGGTCTTAGTGGCCCCCGAATAGCAGTTGCTAGGGAACAATTGTCCTGCTTTCGAGCTTTCCATTGGTCCAAAAGTGAGCTAGTACTAGCCCTCATACTAATAACACTGCAAATGGACAAACTTTGTTTAGATCACAACTTGGGATGGAAGGATTGAAGCTGCAGGTCTCTCCCCTGCACCTGTTACTAATTTTTTTAAATTAAAAAAACTTGCCATGCTTCCAAGTGATGCATTTAGTGTTGTGTGCAGTTTGGCCCTCAGGCATATGTAAATGCAAGCCTTTATCCTTCTCTCCCTCTTCTGTGCTCACATACTCTGTGTTTCTACAGGAACTATTCATCACCGAGTCAGCCAAAAGTCAACCAGGATTATGTGACTCCTCCTAGTTGGAAGATCAAACATAACCTTCGGTTTTGCAGTGCTCTTGTGATTCTCTTTGCAGTGTGTGTCACGATAGGATCTCAGATTCATGCAACAAGATCAGAGAAATGTTGTGTTAGCTCAGTGGGCCTTCTCCCTTCATTGATTTTGCTGCTTTTGAAGCAAAGGCTACAGAGACTTGAAAATGCAGGGTCAGTCTTAATGAAGCTTCCTGAGATGACCAGCTTTTGGGGGGGCATGTTGTATTCTTCTTAGCATTGCAAAGCATTTGTTGTTCTAGGCACAAGTGATCAGAGTAGTAGAAAGGAGAGACAATGTGAACAGATTCAGTTATGAACCAGGGGAACATGGTAGAAAAAATCAAGATGAAAATGCAAGAAGGTCATAACTCTGTTGGCTATTTGCAGTTTAGTAGTGCTGCAGAGAGCTTGCTGGGGAGACCATGTATTAAAAAGGGACTCAAAAATAACTTAAACAAGGTTTTAATAACAAAAACAAAAACTCCTTATACACTAAATACATCAACAACAAACCAGACCCAACCACCAACCCATCCCCCAGGGTCATGAGAGAGCTCGGTGCGGCCGCTTATATACTATACCCAATTGCTGACACAATTTGATTAACACAACTCAGCAGCACCTGCTATGTTTCACAGCTGTAAGACTGGGTCTCGTTATTTGCCCTGGCCCTTAAAGACATACACAACTTGTGAAGCAATAATGAACCTTCACATTTTAAAGTGACTATTCAACAAACTCTAGCCTTTCTACAGTGAAGGAGACAAAGAAGTTTAATTCAAATGATTAACTCATATTAGAAGCTGTGTGTCCTCTGTGACATGACTAGTGAATGTTCAACAACCAAAGCAGGGCTTCTGCTGTACAGTTGTCATGTTCACTTATCTGCACTGTGTTTCTGGCTGCAATTACAAGTCCTGTGGCTTCTGTTGCCTCTCTGTCTTCCCCTCTGTTCTGCATCTCACTAAAACCAAACCCAAATTCCTTGAAAATGTCACTGTTAAAAGGTACAGATACCTTGCTATGCAAATACATGCCGTGTTGGTAATATACACAGATAACTCTGACAATGGAATTTGGATTATTCCCTAATGCAGAATCTGAATTTTATTTTGTTTCTTGATATGGAAAATGCCCAACCCTATCTGTCTCTCTCCGAGTGTCAGAAACTAGACCAAATGTTGGCTTCTGCAAGCAGGACTTGTGAGTTGAATCTAGGCCAATTGTACATGTTATTTATATACATAACTCTGAGTAGTAATTGGCAGGGCTCATGAAGTTATTACAGTAAGTGCCACACTTTTAATATTTGGGAGGAGGTAGAGGTCCCTGTACTTGAGTACCCCCAGGGGGGGAAAGCACTGGAATAGGTAATAGTGGCCAATCTCAGAAGAAGCTTTTTAGCCCATGTTCTCTCATAATAACTAAGCATTGGATCTTCTCTTTCCCTTCCCACTCAAAACACTCAACCATAGGCTTATTTGCAGGAGGGCAGGGGGAGGTATCCATGCACAGAAACTATTTCTTTGATTAAAGGCTCAGGCCTGCAGTTGGTTGATAGTTTCTTATAGATGTTAGGAATGCTTTTTGGTATGGACAACTGGAGTATGCCATCTGCTTCCAAATCATGTAAGCCACATCTCTGGAACCCATTAATGTTTCCTAATTAACTAACTGAAGCAACCTGGCTTTAGGTAGAAGCGTGGGAATACATTTGCACCTTGTTAAAAAGAAGGGGAAAGAGCCTACCCTACTGAGCAGCGATAAGGAACATAAAGCTGGGGAGAAAGAAATTTTAAGGCTGCCTATAGTGCTTGCTATGTTTTACTTTTTATTGGGGAGCTTCTTCTCAAGAAAGCAGTCCAATTCTTTTCTGGTTATTACGCTAAAGCCAGTCATGCAAGGTGAATCACTTTTTCATCCTTCCTTCATTTTACTATCAAAACTGTCTCCTGCTTCTCCAGGGAGGTGGGGAGGAGAGGGCATCTAGCCAATGCTGCCGCCGTTGCTCAAGCAGACTGTATATTTACTTGATCAGTTCCAGTCTCGAACGCTTGCCACATTATATAACTTTTTCCTAGGGAACAGTTCAGGATCAAAATATGAACCTTTCTCTGTGAGCATTGGTTGGCTAAAATTGGCCAGGTTTAAACTGACAACGCTCAGAGTCAATTTTATCATCAACTGTGGTAGCAGAAGTTGCACAAGTGTTAAATTTAATCAGGTTCATGGGCTGGGACCAGCATCTCTCAGCAAGGCGAATGCATGCACTTGCCAAGGTACAGAGAATTTCCCTCCCCGAAAGGGAACCCCATCTCCAGTATCTTTTTCCCCCTGTTTCAAGGAAGAAGAACATTATCATGACAGGAAATGGGAGGCTGGTGGAAAATGCCAAAGAACAAAGCAGTCTCATTTTTACAGAAGCAGTAAGACTCAGATCAAACTTCTCTCTTGCTGGCAGGAGATCATGGCTTGTGTTTAGTAACACGGCCAAAAAGAGGAATATTAATAATATGCCCTTTTTTTAAAGAAGAAGAAGTTTAAATATTGTAACGGGGAATTTCATACTGTGTGTTGTACAGCCTGGGACTCAGTCTTGGCATCACCACATTTCCTTATGAAAGCAATAGGGTCTGGTATCCTTTCAGGAGTGGTGGCTAGCTCCCAGCATCTGAAGTGTACTCAGGAGACTGCAGAACATAGCAACCCGGTGCCATGAAAGCACATCCAATTCTGAGCCACCCAGTTTGCTTGAAGTGACAAGCGGGGATCTCTGCCATAATGTGCTTTATCAGTTAAGGGGATTTACTCTGGGTAGGCGGTGGTGGCAGAGCAGATAACAGCCTCGCAAATGTAACAGACGTTAGAGACCCACAGTGGCCTGGAGCCATTGGTATTACTGCTCCCAAGAATGTTTATCTCAAGAGACTATTTAGTTTATCTCACATGCCCCACTTTTACCTTCTGTTTTCCTGAAAGACATCTTGTCCTGATTTTCATTCATTTTCTGAAAATTTAAATAATTCCTGGGGCTATGGAATTTATAGACTGCCTGTGTATGTACCAACGGTAATCACGCAGAGGCTGATTTTCAAATTGCCTTGACTTTGTAATTCAAATTGGGTTGTGGGCTAGACATTAATTATGTCAGCCAACATCTATTTACAACCTGGGGATTTTAAACTGGGCAGTTCTTATCAGCAAGTGACATTTGGCAGATGGATGGGTTTAGCAACAAAACAGTGAAGAGAGAGGAAAAGGACAATTGTGTAGAGCCTTTCCTCATTTGTATAGCCCTTGTCTGCCCGGAAGGAGAGCAGTAAAGAGAGGACCTCACTTTGTTCAGAATAAGTGACACTGAACTTTGTTCCTATTTCCTTCAAATGTTTTTTTTTTCTTTTTAATTAACTGGATCATGTTTTGAACAGCCTGCTGGCGAAATGTGTAACTGAGCAGTTTTAGAGAAAAAGACAAATTTTTGCCTGGAGCAAATTATCCTGGCTGTAGAAATAGAGGCCTAGAGATGTGGGCTGGCATTGATTGACCTTAGCAGAGGCTTGAGACTTCTCTTCCTCTTCAAAATGATGATCCAAGAAGCCTCTTACTCAGTTTTTACAAAAGACAGAGGTATGTCATCATTGATCTGTGAGCACAGGACACACAAAGGCAGAGGGCCCCGTTGCTCCATGTAGTAAATGTGGAGGCAGATGGGCAGGGCTAGTAGGCAGCTGTTTTAAATTTAATAAGACAAAAGTCAGTCGATTATTTGCCTCCCCCACCCCCGCTTTCTTTTGCAGACACAAAAGCGATAGTGATTCTGCTATTGGGACACCTGAGGGACTGATGCAATCAAAGTCGAAGCCCACTCAGTAAATTCATTGTCACCTACACACTGTACACAGCTGTGTTAAGTTCCAAGTGCTTTCATCTTCCAAATAAAGAATATTCAATGGCCCATATGGGACAGCTGCTCCAGTTCACCTCACCTCCCAAATATGCATTATGAAGTAGCCAGTAGGGGGCACCAGAGTAGTAGCAGGAAAATTGCATTGGCTTAAGAAAAGGCAGTGTTTGAGGTTTAGAGAGCTAAAATTAACGTTTTTAAGTTGTGTTAACAAAAGTGTTAAAAATATCTTCTTGCAAGCAAGTTGGTGAGCTTGCCTTAGTGCCTTGCAAAAATATAGCCCTTCCTGTCTTGCAGCCTTGCTGGAACTTACAGTCATCTCTCACCTTAACTGCTACAGTCTTTGCATCTCTATGATCACATTCCCACCTACTCCCTTGCCTCTGACCAAAGTCATTCACCTCTGTCATCACTGAGACCACATGGCACCCTTTCTTACCTCCTCCATTCCTGGATCTAGCACAAACATTTGTCCTTGCCTTCATTACTCTGCCTCCCCTGATTATTCTGCCTGCATATCCATCCCAATAATCTTCACTCTTCCATCTCCACCATCCTTTGTCCGTCCCCCACATCTTCAATGCCTAGAACTGCCTCCAGAAACTATTTGATGCTGCATCTTATTTCCTTCAGACCCTTTCCCCAAATTCAGTTTCCTTGAAGAACTTCGACACAGACACTTACTGTTCTTCCTATGCCGAAACTAAGCCTAAGCACTTGTAATGAAGCTCAAGGCATAGCCTGCCCATGTTCACTCTTACTATCAGTTTATGTCTCTCCTTCTATTCTTCCCATCCACCCCACGGCAAGTCTTAAGATGATAAGCTGATCAGGGTGCTGCGATTTTTTAATTCTCCGTAGGGAACTATGCATATTGATGGTGCTATATAAATGATAACTGTTAAATGCTGTCATCATTTCCTCGCTACAACTGGACATGGTTTCAAAACAGTGGTCATTGGAAACAGCCGAGACTTGCCTTGACTGGATTGTGGTCAAACTTCTAGGCTTCAAATTCACAACCTTTATTTTGACAGTGTTTTTGGTCTTCATAGCCACTGCTACATTCAGAGGCACCAACATGATCTATGGGTACCATAGAAGAAGTAAGACTTTGAATATTGCAAACGGATTGTTTGCCACTAGCATATATAAGGACTAAGATGTAGCAGATGCTAGAGAAAGAAAGTAACATGCAGTCAACATCATCTACGGAATATTTATGCCTTGTTCTGCACTTCACCACATGCCCACCCCTTACTTGTGAACCCTCCTGAATGTTGGTGCTCTTATCCACCTATTGGACCTGGTGTTGATTTAAATAAAGTTTCTCACTTTCTCATTCATATGTTTCCCAATCGACCATTCTAATTGGTTGTGGTAACAAATAAAACATGTTTTAAACTTGGCCACTATTATTCATGCATTGGTAACTTTACAATTGGACTCCTATAATTTGTTCTTTGTGGGACTTCCCCTAAGACTGCTCTGGAGGCTTTTGGAGAATGCTGTGCCCAGGTGGTTGAGTAGAACACCTTGATGCACACATAATTTTACACCTGTGCGCAAGGAACAGCTGCTGTGCAGCTAGCCAATCATGTACAAGGTCTTGTTACTAACATATAAAACCCTGAACAACTCAGGGCCAGGTTACCTGAAAGACTACCTTCCCTGTCTGCAAGAACATTTAGATCATCTGGGGAAAATTTACTTGTGGCACCACATCCTACAAAACATCACAAGGCACCCTACAGAATAACACAAAACAGGTATTTTCCATCATTGCCCCTACACTTGATCTCCATATGTGTCTATGAGAGAGAGAACCTTTGTACTCAAAACTTGCTTAAACTTCACTTGACTGTTTCCATTTGGTTTGATCAAGGGTTATCGATTCTGTTTAAAGAGATTGAGACTGCAATCTTATGGTCACTTTTGGCAGTAAGACCCATTTGAACTCGCTTCCCCCTTCCTCTCCTCTCCCATGCAGCTCCCTGCGTGCCCCAAATATCTGCTCCAGAGCATTCCCCAACCCAAAGGTGAAGGAAGAAATGGAAAGGAGGTCCTGTTGTGGAAACAGATATATTTTAGATTTCCATCTATTCTTGTACCCTAGTATTTCTTCCTTTCTCCCACCACAAAACTTTCAGTCCTATTGAGTTATGCAAAATGCATCTTGACAAATTGCTGCATTCTGTCTTACAGTATTAAAAGTAGAGCAGAAATTGGATTTTTCTAACCACATAATTTGGAGGTCTTAACCGATCTCTCCATCCATCACTGCTATATCTTCCTTGCTTCAGTGTGGGCAGGTAGTGTGTTGTTTTTGCTGGATCAGCTTTTGCTGACGGGCATATTCAGATGATGGAAACCTAATTCTGTAGGCAAAGATAAGGTTCAGTTATACTTCATCTCATTTTCCAGGTTGAACATGGAACAACTACAGCTACATAACCGCCAGCCATGTTTATCCAAAGGCAAATGGGTGCAGCTGGATTTGCTCTTGTTTTCCAGCTCTAATCTCCCTCATCTGGACCAAGGAGGAGTAATTTGTTTTAGCATCTTTTTAGCTAAGAGTAGCTGGTTTGTTACCATACCAAGATAGAAGAAAACAACCACACACAGTTCTAAGTACAGGCCATTAATGGCTAAACTTAGACTTCAAAATCCCTATAACGTCTTACATAAACTTAAACATTTAATTTATTTCCTAGAGAGACAAGAAGCTGGTGCTTCCCGCCCCCACCTCCACTCTTAACCTCCCCCTCATGTGTCAGTCAGCTACCAGAATCTGGAAATGATTTTAAAATTCCTTCATATTATTCAAGGCAGAAGAATTACCAAAATTGTGCTCTAAGCAAAACAGCATTCTTGGGTTGCCAAGGCAGTAAACAATGGCTTTAGGAAATGCAATAAGACTTCAACATCTGTTTTGGAGCTGATATTTTAACCATTCTGTGTTTATTTTACATGCCTGGTTGGTGATCTCTGTCATACATCTGTGAAGCCAAAAACCAAGACAATGAAAGAGGTAGCAAGTCAGTTTGGAGCTCCAACTATAAGCCTGGTTTTCCATGCTGAGTTTTTAACATAAAAGTGCTTCTGGCTTTTGTCTTAAGTTTGTGAATGATAACATAGTTTAGCAAATCATGCTACCATTACAAGACTTTTTGCATACACCTAAGACAGTCATGAGTTTTAAAAGAACATCATTGTGCTTGACAGCTTTAGATAGAAAAGCACGAATATCCTGCACCTTCTGTCTCATGTGGAACCTTAAGGGTTGCTGAAAATATCTTCCTGAAACAGTAACACCACTCAATAGCAGAAGTACTAGATTAAGTAGCTGTACAAGTTAACCACAGGAAGTTGACTAACAGCCAAACTTGTCATGGCACCAAATGCATCATTGGCACCCATATTACATGGTCAGGAGAGGAAACCCAACTGCTTCTCAGCGGCAGTCCTGACAGTCTCCCAGCTGTTAACCAGTCCCAAGAAAAAAGCTCCCATTGGAAAGGGATGATCTCCATCAGCACTGCAATGAGGTATGAAAGGGCTGAACATCTGCTTCCTACTTCTGCAGTCCTGACAAAATCAGACATCACCACCTGCACCTAACACCACTTTTTAAAAAACAAGCATGCAGGCATATTGTCAGTATTGCACCTAGCATCATGCTGTCTGTAGTTCAGTATTGATGGGTCTTTTTCCATAATGCACACTTAAATACACTTAAACTGGAATCTTAAATGCAGTAGGGAGTAAGAACCATTTGGCAAAATCATACTGACTTCCAAGTAATTTGGAATTTGGAAACACTTTCTCAGCGCAGCTGACACAGTGTAGTAAAAACAGTAAAAAATAATTTATATTCTCTTAAGATTTAGTTTAGAGTGCATTTTTTATAGCCTCATCCAAAGGAATTTGCACAGAGGAGCACATAAAGATTTATGCCACTGCTACTGAAGCACCATCCACTGCATGGCAATTGAGATAGGGACAGACAACGCTGTTCCAGTTGCTATTGAATCTCTGAATCTCCATGTAGGATTGCTAGGAGGCTCCTCCGGACTAAGCCTTCAAAATAGCACCAGTTGCTACTAAGTAGCCCCAGAGTGGGAACACAAGTGGCTATTTCTGTATCAGCACTTTGATTAATCCCAGCCTCGCTACAAGATTGTGCTGTCAGACAAAGGTTTTGAAAATGTAAAGGTAGAGTCTGGACCCAGTTGCACTAAAAAGCCTAATTCTGTACTGCACAGCAAAAAACGAAGCCATGCAAGTTGCAATCAAGTTGACTTTGCAGTATCTCCTGGAAAGATTGCATGAGAAGGCAGGCCCCTCATAAAACAACTCTCCTTGTTTGGCACATCAGTTGTCTGGTTTGGAGCTGGGAGTTTCACCTGAAATGTTGGTTGTTTTTTGACAAAGAAGTGAGAGTTGGAAGTTATTTCTGAGACAGCGTTAGGACATCTTGCCTTCTTGTTGCTCCTAGCATCCATCCCTTTGCAAACAAAATGGACTTTGATTCATCTTCTACAAGAAGGCATAACTCCACTGTAACAACATCACTTCAGAAGTTGAATCTGTGAAAATCAGTTAAGCTTTATTAAAGTGTAGGCCCTAAAGATGTCCCTTGTGAAACAGAATGAAGCAGATTCTAATGGGCATCTGTGCTAAATTTCAGTGGAGCAGGATCTAGTCTTGTAGCATAAGTTTTTGAAAGACTGCAGTTGTGAGGAAATATTCCCATAGTTATATTCAGTGGATCTCTGGGCCTATTTTCCCCTTTAATTCTTGCTTCTGTATATACTTTTAGGTGGTGTACAGGGATAGGTAACACAGAGACCCCGAATGTTGAAAGAACTGAAACAACCTTACAATTCTATAATTCTATGAATTGTTTACTCTTCAGTTTCAGGTCTCTGCCAAGCATTCATGGATCAACAGAAGGTCCTATGATACTGAATTCTAAGATGTATGGAGTGTACAGAACTGAGAAGTTAGTTACTTAACACTAGGCATTTTCAGCCCTCTGTAGCCCTATGTTATGTGGCTGTTAGAGGGTTGGCAACATACATTTCTGCTTAGGAAACCTATGGCAAAATATAGCAAGGTAACATGCCTGTGGTGACTGGAATCTTCTCTAGATTTCTGCTGAGCAAACTTTAAAAAACTTATACCATTCAATAGCCAAAGTTTATTGAATATTATTCACTGTATTTGTTTTATATGTGTACCTTTGTGGAGTGGGTTCTGTGCAGAGCTGATGGACAGTCAGTTTGGACTATGTGAAAATATATTGTGTGTAGTATCAAAAAAGGTGGAACCAAATGGGGAAACCAAAGGATAAAATGTATCTTACGTGTTTTCTACAACAAATGGAAAGTGTGTGTTTCTCACAGAAGAGTTTAAGATTATATATATATATATATATATATATATATATATATATATGCATGCAGTTCATAGATATTTTGCTCATTGTCTTCTACTTAGTCTAGAATTGGTGGTGATGGCTTAAGAAGTAAGGTGACCATTTATGCATCACACGAAAACCCCCCCCCCAGAGATTTGCATAACATTTACATAATGTTATTTTATATGAAGAGGTGCAGATTTAAAAATAATACTTTAAATAGAAATACAATGCATTTCACCTTAGTGGGGAGAACTGTGACCTGTGTGCCTGCTCAGTCGGTTCTCCAGGTTGGTAACTACTGTCAAGCAACTTCAGAGGTCCTGCTTTCCTTTTTATGGTTCTTTATCTTTAAAGAGGCATCTCTTCCAATAGAGGACTGTCCTCTGAAAAGTAGAACATGTGGCCACCCTATCAAGAAGTTATAGTCAGTTAGTCCTAGCTGGGGCCCTGTCCCCAAATCATCATCTTTTTATTGTCTCCAGATGAGGCCTCAGGCACTGTTTTTTGTTCCGAAAGCCTCAGTTTCTTGCTTTCTGCAAACATATAATTGTGTGAACAAAAATACAAACATTGCCGAATTCAAAATTGTAGATGAGAAGTGTGATTAAATTGTGTATGTATGACTTGCCGGAAATGCACTAGAAGTAAACAGGTTGGACAAGGAATGCAAAAAACATCCCTGCATCCCCTGGAAGCAGCACATACATTGCTTGGGTTCTAAGCCTTTTGCAAGTGTTCTTACTCCAAAAATGATAGAATGATAGAAGCATCTTTTTTTAAGAGTAACATTTAGCCACTCCTGCATCTGAAAAGGGTATTTGGAGTTTATGTGGAGAGTCGAGTAAACTGTTCCACACAGCTCCATCCTGTATACCTTTCACTGCCTTGGGGCAAGCTGATTATATTAATGAGACTTCTGCACCTGCAAGTGATTTACTGGGTGTACGAAATGAAGGTGCAGAAACTTCAGCCAAGTTATCCAGATTTCTGTGTCAGTGGCCCTGGCGTACACCCTAATGCCTTGATTTCTCTTCGTTTGCAGGAGCATTGCTGCTGGGGGGGATTCTCTACTCCTGGCAGTTCCCTCATTTCAATGCACTCAGCTGGGGGCTCCGCGAAGATTACTCCAGAGGTGGCTACTGCATGATGTCTGTCACCCACCCAGAAATGTGCAGGCGGGTGGCTCTGCGTCATTGCCTCGCCTTAATTGGACTTTCATCACTGGCTCCCATCCTTGATGTCACCACGTGGACTTTCCCCATAATTTCTCTTCCCATCAACCTGTACATTTCCTACCTTGGCTTTCGTTTCTACAGAGACGCTGACCGTGGCAGCTCCCGAAAGTTGTTTTTCTGCAGCTTGTGGCACTTGCCAATGCTCCTCTTGCTCATGTTGACTTGCAAGAAATCTTGGTACAAAAAGGACAACAAAAAGGAATCCTTGAGTTGAGGTCGCATCATGTTGAAAAACTCACGTTGCCTTTGTGATAACTATTGGCTTCAGAAGCTCCGGTTCAAAATGGCGTACGTATTTCAGTTATCATGCAGCAGGGAGGTTTTCTGTTGATGTATTCAGAGAGAATATTTTGTGTCCAGTGAACACTCTCTGTGATTTTTTTCAAATTAAATAATTTGATTTGGGACACACACATGACTCTTGGATTTGATTTTCGAATGTGAGATCCTTTCTTTGACTATACGGAGATGATGCTAAGATGCGTGTTATATCTTAATAGCATACTGATGAAGGAACAAATCTCTAATTCTTAAGGCAAGCTTGCTGCATCTAGTCTGGCAACAGTTCCCACAGGTGACTCATATGCATCTGCACTTTTCCACACCAGAACAGGAGGATTAGCTTAACAATATGCAAAAATCACTCTGCCCTACTTCTAGGAGTATATTCTCATTCTGTATGGAAAGTGGAAGGGAGTAACAGTATTTGGAGCTGAAAGAAACCAGTAGGGAGTGTCATCCTCTCAGAGATGCTATTAACCTATGAGGGTGCCCAATTTTCACCTTTATTTAAACTTTTTCTGAATATGGTATAGACAGTTCATAAAGGAAACATACAGAGAAGTTTGACTGGAGCCATTAAAAAGCTCTTAAAAAGGAAAAACAGCCATGACTACTTGAGAAAGAAAGAGAGAGAGAGAGAATAATAAGGGGTACACATACATTTTGTGTGTGTGTGTGTGAACGCGCGTCCGTATGTGTGTGTGTGTGTGCACACGCACACATGAAACATAAAGCCCCCAATGTATGTTTAAAGGCAGACCACCATGCAGAAATACATGGCTTTCCCATCAGCCAGGTCTTTGCTCTGTACAAGCCCTCACCTCATCTCTGGTTACCAACTTAGAAGTCCTTTTGGCATTTAAGCGGATCATAAATAATAACCCTTAAAATAAAGAATGTTAGTACCTGGTAGGATTTGTAGTCAAAGCCATGGGGTTAGAAGGGCCCGACAGTTTGGGTAGCTCCAGGAATGACTCCTAGCACAAAAAATCTGCCCATTGACTAGAAGTGTACAGCTCAGTTCTTGGTTTTCTGACAATCGGCCTGCTTGAAGGGAAACAAACTTATGCCCGGCAAATTTCCACCCCATCAGACCTTTGACAACTTTCATGCCATCCTACTTTCATAGCAGCCTTTTTGCTAGTAGGTTATGATTGCCATCCTCCATCCAGGAAGGAGCTATTTGTTGTCTGAATTTCCGTTTCCTAGAAGTGCCTCCGACTCTTATTTCCTGCAACACATCATCAAGCAACCCTGATGGAAATGGAAATACAGAGCGGATGGAATCAGCTCAGTCTGGCCACGGAGAAAACATTTTGAACCAATCTGAAACAAGGAAATAACCTTCAGGGTGTAACTACTGTGGCTGAACAACCACAGAAACAGAAGCTTGTTCACTTTATATGCCAATCTTGTTTATGGCTTCAAGATGCTAGGTTAGTTGCGTATAGTTTATTGCATTCTTTTAACGCTAGCTTTTATATCATAGTTTTTCATGTTTCCACTACTTTCAAAAAGGATATTCAAAGCACAATGATCATCTTCCTTTCATCACATACACCCCACCAAATAATTTAAGTTCATTTGGAATGTGAAGGTTTATTGGAATATGTGTGAGATCAAGGTGCCTTTCTTGGAGATAGGGGGACCTAGCATAGAACAAGGACAAAACTGTTATTTTACCTACTTGCATTGTTGTCTAATTGCAGGGAATGGAGAGTTACCAGAAAACATTTGGGATGTCTGAATGAACAATTTGTAGGTGAGAATTGTAGGTGAGAACTGAGGGCATCATGGCAATTAATTCACAATGCTACTCTGATCTATATTTGCAAGAATGAGTTGAGGAGAACCTGCACAACCAATTTAACTGTCATATATACAGGTTGATCTACTTCCCCACGGATACATACACACACATCCTCAGAACACAATAATACTATTAAAAGTACAATTCTGTATGAGTCTACTCAGAAGTAAGTCCTACTGAGTTCAGAACTTCCACACAATTCAGACTACTGCTGAACAAGCTGTAGAAGAGGTCGTACAAAGAAGACAACTAATTTATTTGGCACGATTTCATGAATCCAGACCAAGCTCCCACTTAAATCAGTGGCCTGACTTGTCTATTTGCAATGGTTTCAATGGGACCAAAGTAGGCTGGATCTAAACTATTGTGTCCAAAAGGCAGTCAAATCCATGGAGTAAGGGCTCAAAGGTTTTGGGTAGGCCCAGGAGTGACTCCTAGCACAAAATCTGCCCATTCACTAGAAACATACAGCTCGCCTCTTGTTTTTTTGACAACCAGCCTGCTTGAAAGGAAATAAACTTCTGCTGGACTAATTCCCATTCTGCCAGTGTTAGATTCTGCTATAAATTCATAAGGAACAAATTCTGGCTTCCAACTGCAATAATACTAGCCTAACTTCCTGGATTATTTTAAGAATTGCTGAAATAATGTATGTGAAGTACTCTCAACAATCTAAAATACTAAAGAAATAACATGCTAATTCTGCGATCCTATGCTTACTTGCTGAGATTAAACCACAGAGCCTAGGACTTGCTGATCAGAAGGTCGGTGGTTCGAATCCCCATGACGGGGTGAGCTCGGGCCCTACTCCTGCCAACCTAGCAGTTCGAAAGCACGTCAAAGTGAAAGTAGATAAATAGGTACCGCTCCGGCGGGAAGGTAAACGGTGTTTCCGTGCACTGCTCTGGTTCGCCAGTAGCGGCTTAGTCATGCTGGCCACATGACCCGGAAGCTGTACGCCGGCTCCCTTAGCCAATAAAGCAAGATGAGCGCCGCAACCCCAGAGTTGTTCGTGACTGGACCTAATGGTCAGGGGTCCTTTACCTTACCTTAGGGCTTGCTTCTAAGTAGTCTCCTTAAATGCAGGGGTTTCCAATGAAGAACGAATGAATAACAGAAACATGGGTCCTCTCAAATACAACTAATTTCATTGTTCCAATATGGAGTTGTCTTGCTTCCACTATCAATTTTGCTAATAAAGCTTTTGTTGGCCTGGTTGTCTTTATGCGCATAGATTCCCATGAGATCAAAGTTGTGGGCAGGCAGGGGAAGCATAGGAAATACCACGCCGGATCAAAACATCATATTATCCATTTTGGAACTGCAACAGATTTCTTCCTTTCTCTGTTTTAAAGTGTAGCCAGTGGTTGTGTGTTACTTTGTGCAACTACACCTTCAATCCAAAGTAGTTTTTTTCTGAATTTGAAAAGAGCTGTAGGATAATGGGCAATTGTGTCCATGACCCTTTTTCTTTCCCAGTAAACCATTAGAGATTGCCACCTGGCCAGCTTTTTCTGCCACCTGATTGCTTTTCTAATACTGAATCAATGACAGTCAATGGACAGCTTCTAAATGTGCATATATTTATATTAATGAAATACCACAATGCACCAGTGGCTATTATTTTGTTTTCCTTAGGGGTAGGGGAAGACTACTGATCACAGAAGTGAGAAAATGGGGAATTATTGATTTGATCTACCATTGCTTGAGGGCCTGTGGCCATTAATATTCCCAGAAACCAGCTTTTGATGCTCAAAGCTGGGAGCTCATGAAATCATGTGTTACCTGGCTCTCCCATGTTTTTCATCTTTTTAAATGATTCTAAACAAGGAAATGGAAGAGGTGGAGGTAGAATAAACACACAGCTTGCCCTAGTATCACCCAAGCATCATATCCCATTGTAACAAATGTCCAGAACAGCAGCCTGTTGCAGTGAAAACAACTGTGGTTTGTGGCAGGCTAACGACTTAATTGATTATGGCACAAGCATTGTGTGTACCACAATATACACCTCTGTGAAACTGATTGCTACGAACTTGGCCTCACAATTCATTTGCAGGGCATATGCAGTGGACAAGCCAGTTGCTCAAGACATCTCTCGGAGGTGGATTTAGGGCAGCATGACCAGTTCCCCCACATAGGGCACTGAGCCAAGGCAATGCCTTCCTGCCTACTTCCCAAAGCCTAGAAAGCACTCAGTTTGGGTTGGAGACGTAATGGCTCTGGCAGGGTCCTAGAGTCCCCCTCCTTCCTTCTCAAAGCCTAGTTAGCACTTGCCCTGCTTTGGGAAGGATGAAGAAGGGCTCTAGGACCACGCTAGAGCCCTCATGCCTCCTTCCCAAAGCCCAGTGCCTTGTTTACTCGGCTTTGGGAAAGCAGTGTGAAGACTGGGAGGAGGCATCAAATTTGGGTCTTGTTGGGGCACCATATTACCATTTTTCTTGCCTGTTTTATTTTGAAGAAGACATTCCTCATTTTGTTTTGTTTTTTGAAGGAAGGTCAAGATGTGGACACTGCAAGAATGACTTAAGACTTTGTTGGGGCGGTTCCACCGGGTTTGGTTTTCATTTACTGTATTTGAAAGGCTGCATGTTTTCAACAGAACAAGGCATCAAGACGGATGTGAGGCAATCATCCTTCCAAATGTTCCCAACTAGAAGACGGGATTGCACTGGAAGCAGGGGAAATGGTTACAAGAGGAGATCAAACATTAAGTGATCTGGATTTATTTAAGTTAACTTGGGAGCAGCGGGGTATTATGTCTTACAGTGGAAAATAATAAAATGAAACTCAACAAAGAAAAGCATTAAGCATGACACATTGGAAAGAAATGGCAAATGTATAATTACCAAACTGGGGAGACGATTGTCTGGGCTCCAGCATTACCGAGAAGGAATAAGAAGGAATGAGAGTCTATCTGAAGCTGAGCCAGCAACGTAGCATTTCTTACAAGACAACAGACACTACTTGAAGCTGTATTAACAGCATCTTCAGCCTGCCAGACGGGAGGGGGTAATAGTCTTGTTTTATTTGGCACTAAGTAGGTCTCCAGTGCAGTATTGTGTCCAGTTGTGGTCACCACTTTTAAAGATGGATTAGACTAAACTGAAAACGATTCTGAGGGCAGCAACAAAACTGACACTTTGGAATGCATGACACAGGAGGGGGGGAACTGTAGAAACTTGTCGCGGTTAGTTAGCCTAGAGGAAAGAAGGGTGGATGGAAAGAAATGATAGCAGCTCTCGGGTATCTAGACATGCAGGGAAGGAAAACCTGGAGCAGCTCCTCCCCAAAGGCCCACTTCTCACTGAAGTGGTAAGCCAACATCTGCGTTGCCCTGCTTCGAATTGCAGGTGAGGGCTGACAGTTGTGCCAGTGGTATAGTGGCATCATGCACAGTGTAACCCAGATCCATGTTCTGGCAGGTGCATGCCTTTCTGTCTCTTTGGAGAAGGAGTGTCACTCTGTTGTAGAGCACCTGCTCTGCATGAAAAAAAATGTCATTGGCACCTCCATTTAGAGGTGGGGAAAACTTCTGACTGAAGAGACACTGCTGGTTGGTGTAGAGTAGACAATAATGGGCTAGATCAGGCATGTCCAAAGTCCATTTTGGGGGCCTAATTCAGCCTGCCGGTCAGTTTAATCCAGCCCCTGTGGCAGTTAATTTCTTTTTTTTTTTTTGTATAAATTTTTATTGATTTTCCAACACATATTAAAAGACAATACAAAACAATACAAAAACAAACAAACACATAAACACGTATAATTTCTTAACCTTTTTTCTTAAACCTTCTTTCAGCGACTTCCCCATACCTCCTTTTTCTGCATCCCTGTTTTAAATCTTTCCAGCAACCCCTAATTTCAATTACTTATAGCACTTTCTTTAAATCCTTTTTCTCATATCCAATTGTTTGTCACTGCAATTCTATTTTACATTACCCAAGACATTTTAACACTCATTAATTTTGCAACAGTTCTTAAGATAAACTTTAAATTTCTTCCAATCTTCTTCCACCGTCTCTTTCCCTTGGTCTCGGATTCTGCCGGTCATCTCAGCCAGTCCCATATAGTCTATCACCTTTGTCTGCCATTCTTCCAATGTGGGTAGCTCTTGTGTCTGTGGCAGTTAATTTCCTGGGGTAAAATCCTAAAAAAAAACCCTCAACAACTTCACTCCTAAAAAAAGGTTAACAACTTTGGTCGGCCCTCACGGCCCTTCACTTCATCATATCTGGCCCTCTTTTGAAAAGGTTTGGACACCACTGGGCTAGATAGACCAATGAATTGACCTGTTATAAGGCAGCTGTGTTTCATAACTGCATACTTCTCCAATTGCATACTTCTCCAGAAAACTAGATGTCAAAGAGAAATCTTCTAGAATATCCTTCTGCCCAACATACTAGTTTTCTATGAGTAGAAAACTTTTCTTTCTTTCTTTCTTTCTTTCTTTCTTTCTTTCTTTCTTTCTTTCTTTCTTCCAACTCAAGTGGCACTGTCAAGAGACAGGTTTAAAACCTCAGGGAAACAAGGACATGAGGGAAGCACTGAAAGGACAAGAGGCATCAAATTAAACTTTCAGCAGAGCTGAAATCAGGTGAATACCTTCCTAACTGTAAGAAGCGGGCCACAGAATAAGTTGACTGTGGAAGTTGGGCAATCTGTTTCTGGAGACTTTTAAAGGGAGGCTTCATGAGGTCAGATCTTGTGGTTCTATGCATTGGCATTCTTATAGATCCCCCAGGGAAAATGACACATTGCTAGGCTTTCAAATTAAGAGCTCGTTCCAATGCCCTGTTTCTTTCTTGCCACCTAGTTATGGCTAGAAAAAAAACTTTTGCCCAAAGCACACCAATTTATATAACATAGGTATAGATGATAGATAGATAGATAGATGATAGATAGATAGATAAATGATAGATAGATAGATAGATAGATAGATAGATAGATAGATAGATAGATGATAGATAGATAGATAGATGATAGATAGATGATAGATAATAGGTGATAGATAGCCTTTCTCCCAAATTGGACTTACGACATTTAAAATAATTAAATGTGCAGGACTAAAAACAAACTAGTTAAAAACAATAGATTTGTTGATGTTGATGTTTTGAAGGTAACATGCTGGTCTTGCAGGGAGGGATTTTAAATGAAACATTTAAGTGAGCAAGTTTCCATTCATCAGAGGGCTGTGAATGGTTTCCCTGGCCCACTTCAAAAGACCGGGGCAGTGTGTCCGCTGGGTACAACTCATTCAGGGGCACTACAGGAGATGTGAAAACATCTGCTCAAGTCAGGCCGGAGTCTTTCAGGACTGTTTTCCCCTTGCTAATAATTGTCTGTGTTCTGTCATCTAGAAAGGGGACTTTGTATGTTGTCTCCCAGGTATTCTAATGCTAATTTGTTTAGTTAAAAAGAGAGGAGGCTAAACAGATGTGAGCCATTTGGTTAGGTTGTAGTTCATTTGTTAGAAAGTGCAAAGGCTTCTTGGGAGGATATTAAATATTACCTTAGCTATTCATGAACACTTCATATTTCAAGAGAGGGAGGGCGGCAGGGATTGCACTCAATAAATCAAGCTTTTTTTAAAAAAAAAAAAAGAATAATGGAAAAAAGCAAACATTTGATAAATCTATGTCATTATGCCTGCAGATCAAAGGGCTTTACATATGTATTTATGCAAGTGGCAACCTAGGAGACAATAATAACAAACATAGATCTCCGGCGGCTTTGCGAAAATAAAAATTAGCCTGTTCTAATCTGTAATTATCTGGGAAATGTGCAAGGCAGGAGGTTGCTGGCTGCAGGAGTGTTTCAACTTGGTAAAACCAAAGGGATGAAACGGCTTCCACTCAGTTGCCAAATCCCAGGAAACACTGAAACTGGCAAATGTTGCTAAGCACAGTGCATATAGTTTGGGGTAGTTAGATGTCTGTCACTACATTGTACTAGTATTTTTGAGCAAAATATAAATGGGGATGGTTTAATAAATAGGAAATCAAATGTGCTCTTAAGATATTTGCATATATAAGGAATCTTATGCCCATTTACCTGAGATTGTCCAGTGTTTATTATTCCTAAGCAGACATGCAAAAATAGCCAGCTCTAAGTCCCTCTCTTGAGTTTTGTGTGCTGTTGATGTGAGATAGAAATCAGAAGGGAGTCATTTTTTAATCAGTTGTACTCTATGAGCCGTGTTTGCATTCCATGTGCTTTTAAGCAACAGCAACAACAGGCTTCAGATGTTAAAGTACTTCTCAATTATGCTTGTAGAATCTCTGCTCAATCTTGAGCTTTACAGCAGCCTTTTAACTCTGGTGCCTTCAAAATTCCATCGGCACCATGTATATATAGCACAGTTGGGCTAGCTGATACTGATGGGAGTTATAGTCTAAGAACATTGGGACCAAGCTGGCAAAGGTTGCTTTACATTATGATCCTATGCAAATTAGAAGTCCCACAAATTTCAGTAAATATGCAGAGGGATAATAACAATGGCAGTTTGATCTTCCACTGGTTGACTTGGAAGTGACTCTCGCCGTAATCAATGGGCTTCCTTCCTCAATTCTAGAAAAATCATAGAAAGGACCACAAGGGTCAGCTAGTCCAACCCTCTGCAATGCAGGACTCTTTTGCCCAACGTGGGGCTCAAACCCACAACTCTGAAATGAAGAATCTCGTGCTCTACCAACCGAGCTAAGTCCCCATAACTTCTGATGCATTGGTTCCAGTGTAAATAGTTAATGAATGTGGGAAAGATCCATCAGTTTGATTGGCCCAAACATTAAAAGTTCATAAAAGGGCATTGTTCTCTCTGTCTGTCTGGCTCGAGTGAACACACTGTGTATTTGTGCTCTAAAAAGAGAAATGGAAGTGAAGGACTTTATTTATTTATTTACTTTTCTTCCTTGTTTGACGCAACCACAATTGTTCTCTGTCTCTTTCCATTCCCCAGCACTGTTTCAGATATTCCAGCCATTCGATTTCTACCTCTTCCCTCGAGCAATGTCCACACTCCATCCATCTCACTAAAAAATAAAAAAATAAAAAGTTCTTTGACATCCAGCCCACATTTTTTCTTGACTCAACTCTGTCATGTCACTCCTACTCATCTCTCCTTGGAGCGCTGGAAAACACTCCTCCCCATTCAAGCCAAATGGCCTTGAGCCAGCAAAGAACGGTGTTTGCAGAAAGAGGGATTAAAACTTTAGGGGCAGGTCAGGGCAAAAAAAAAGTATAATGACTTCCGGTTTCTTGGGAGAAGAAATGGAGCTGACTGGGTGTTTATGACGGAGAATAAGAGTACACCCCGAACCCACTCAGCCAATGAAACCCAAAGGAGGGAGTTGTGTTACAACATGAAAATGATTCCCTTTGGCTGAACATGGCAACATTTCAAAATGAAGTTAGGCCTGATTTACACATTACAGACATAAGACTATGGAGACTGCTTGAAATTGCTCCACTACTTGGCTGATACAACCACAGAATTGAAGGAAAGATTAAACTGACAAACACCCTGAACTTCTGATATGAAACTAAAAGCCGCAAGTGGTGTGGAATGGCCACAGAAATGGGGAAACAAATCCACTCAATCCATGCATCTCTATGATGCCCATTTGTTTCTGCTCCCCACTCAAAAGGACCACATTGCAATGTGCATTGGAACTGGGACCTGTTGGTCACAAAGGGGAAAGCTATTTGTATGAAATTTTCATCAATCAGTTCAAATCTCCAATGATGAAAATGGAGTATGTCCAATGATGAAATGTCCAATGATGAAAATGGAGTATCATATAGCTATGATGAAAATGGAGTATTAAAAGCCCACTGATTCAGTCCAGGACAACGGCCACATGGTAGCTGAAACATAGATATCAGCCCTTGTTCTACCAGAATCAGAGCAAATGCTGCTCTCTTTTTAGGCAAACCCAGGGCTAGGACAGCTCATTTTGAAAGGGAATTAGTTTCATTTCCATTTCATGGCCTCCAAAAGGAAATTCAGTCCAGTTCAAGATTGCCTCCTTCAAAAAAGAACTAATTCGATTTGAGTTCAATTCGCAATTCATTCATGTGGTACTTGGCATTTTCTCCAGCTAACGTTTAAAATATAGTTAAGCAAATTAAGAAACCATCTGAACGCACATGGAGTGTAATGTGAACAATGTTGTCATTTATTTTCCCAGTGATTGTACTCTTTCAGCTTAAACAGCAGCATCAGTTCTCAGATACTGTAGGTACAAATAGTAGGCACAGGGGCTGCAGTCAAACACAAGAGTTAAGTGTGATGAAACCTGTGTGTGTGTGTGTGTGCTGAACTGAATTTAAAATTACCCAAAGTTCCACCACAATAGGAACTTAATTCACATTCAGTTCACCCAGAAATTATCAGAACTCCTTTCAGATGTAATTTAGAGATTTTTTGAATTAATTCAGTAAATTAGTAGGAATTAGCTCATTCCAGGCGCACTAGGCTGCTTAGATCAACATATGAAAGGAAATAATGTCAGAGGCACTTTGTCTCATACTCATTCTTAAGAGCATTGAGAGTCGGTCCAAATGCATATCAAAAGAACAACAGTACAGCTCACTCCAGGGATGGATTGGGGAAGCCAGGAGATGTAGAGGGCTACAAAATGTGGGAGGTAATAAACTCCAGCTCAGTTCTATAGTACATACTCAGTCCTTGGCTGGGGCTGCTGAGTAAGTGATTCCTGACCTGAGATTCCCCTTTTCTCTCTTTCTTCCACTGGCTGGAGGAACATGAGGGTATGTGAGGGGTGTGACTATGGGCACAGGACTTTTCTCAGTTAAGACACAAGCCGCCATTAGTGTGAAAGGGGAAAAACCACATTCACATTCTAATAACAAAGACATGAGACAAAAGATGCAAATAATTAGCTGCCAATTCACTCTTTAACATGTTGCATCAAACAGCCACCATGAGTAACAATCAGATTAGGTCAAATCCTACAGAAAAGACTAAATAAAGCACAGTCTTGCCAATCAACGCTATCTAAGCAAACAAATACAAAGTCATGTCGACCTTTTTCCCTTTATTGGTCCAGATTGGAATTTTATGTTAGCCACTTGGAGACTGAGGAAAGAACTGGAGATAAGGGGAGGGGGAGCAACTAATAATCTAATATAGATGGTATTTAGGCTCTGAACTTCCTTGCCTACAAAAGACTCATAAATTGTGAAAGACAAGCTGCATCATTCCTCAAGTGACCGGGGAGCCCAGGTCCATCTGTGTACCACACACAACCCAAAAGAATGGCCGCATGAAGAATGGGACTGTTCTTACATACACCGCATGGAAGTTGGAACCAGCTTGCTGCATGAACCCCGCGTATCATTACTCAGAAGTAAACCTCACTGAGTTCAAGGAGACCTACACCCTCGTAAATGTGCTCATGACTGTAGCCTTAAATTGTTTTAACATGTCTTTTTGCACCAGACCTCAACTGGGATCAAATACACTGATCAGTTGCAACTCAATCCATCTGCAGCGTGAAAGTTTTCTAACCACATATTTTTCTTGTTGCACAATTTGAGATTTGATGATGCCCGATTTGAAAAGCCTTGATTCAATCAGAGGCATTTTAATTTTATTTTTTTAAAAAAATATATTAAAGCTTTTCTTGGTTTACAAAAGTACATGCCTTTTTCAGGCTGTACAGTCTTTCTTACAAATCAGTTACATTTGTTGTGAGACATTAGTGTTGAGTACAGTATAAGGTTGGGGAAGAAGTGTGGGGAGAGGAGGGGTGGTGAGGCTTATATTCTTTTATATTTTATATTCTTTTATACAGTGTACATGTGGGGTTTTGTGTCATCATCAACTGGGTTGGTTCCCTTTCTATTTGTTTATTACACTTCCTTGGTAGTGAGAGGTTTTAAAGCCCTAAACGGCCTCGGTCCAGTATACCTGAAGGAGCGTCTCCACCCCCATCATTCTGCCCGGACGCTGAGGTCCAGCGCCGAGGGCCTTCTGGCGGTTCCCTCATTGCGAGAAGCAAAGCTACAGGGAACCAGGCAGAGGGCCTTCTCGGTAGTGGCGCCCGCCCTGTGGAATGCCCTCCCAGCAGATGTCAAAGAGATAAACAACTACCTGACATTCAGAAGACATCTTAAGGCAGCCCTGTTCAGGGAAGTTTTTAATGTGTGATATTTTACTGTATTTTTGGTTTTTATGGAAGCCGCCCAGAGTGGCTGGGGAGGCCCAGCCAGATGGGCGGGGTATAAATAATAAATTATTATTATTATTATATTATTATTATTTTGGGGGGCAGGGTGTGGTTGGTTGTCTGTGGTTGGCTGAAGTGGGGTTTGTTTGCATTTGTGAGGGGGGAAGGGCTTGTTGGGTCAGGTAAACCAGATTGCTCTATATGCTGTCAGTAGATTCTTGTTGTTGTCTTGTTGGGCTGTGTATGTGATAAAGGGGAGCCATACTGGGGTGAAGGTGTCCACTTCTATTTGTCCCCATGACAGTTTCAGTTTATTGGGTTAGCTTTTCTGGTAAGGCCGTTTCCCATACAATTCGATACCATTGGTCCTTGTTTAGTCCTGACAGGCCTCTCCAGTGTCTGGCTATGAGCCCTCCGGCTGCTGAGAGAAAGTGTGTTATAAGCTCTGTATAATGTGACTGGTCATTATGATCTTGGAAGATGTTCAGTAGGGCCAGTTCTGGGGTAAGTTCTAATACCTGTTTAGTTCTTTTGCATATCTCTGGTAGGACTGCTGTCCAGAAGGGTTGGATATATTGGGCAAGCCTTCCTGGGCTTTTCTAGAAAAAATGAAATGGACCTCTTCTGTCACTTCCTGGCTCTTGGAGATGATGTGATTGGCTCCCGATGCTTCCAGGCAAAGAAAGAAGGCAGAAGGGGATTCCACATGCCCCAATAAACTCCTGGAATAAAGCTGCCCTCCAAGTGGCCCATCTAAATAAGAGCCCTGACCCTTTTCTACAGAGAGAAGTTACAGGAAAGGATCCAGATGCTGGCAGGTAAATCTGTTAAATGGTGGTGGGAGGGGTATCCTCCAAAAAGCCAAAAGGTGTATGTCATCAGGGCCAGTTGGAGCTCTGAAGAACTGGCTTGGAGTCTCTGAAGAGTCTCTGTGCCTGCAGCCTGTGCAACAGAGCCAGGGCGGAGGATACCTTTGCATTGCACTGGGAGTCTGTTAGCCATGAATCATTCCTGGGGGGAAAGGAGCCAACTTGCACAGCCCGTAACCAGATCCCCAGTGAATTTCACAAACTGTCCACAAGGCCAATATTATTTTCTATAAAGGCAATACAGTGGTACCTCTGGTTACATACTTAATTCGTTCCGGAGGTCCGTTCTTAACCTGAAACTGTTCTTAACCTGAAGCACCACTTTAGCTAATGGGGCCTCCTGCTGCCGCTGCACTGCCGGAGCACGATTTCTGTTCTCATCCTGAAGCAAAGTTCTTAACCAGAGGTACTATTTCTGGGTTAGTGGAGTCTGTAACCTGAAGCGTATGTAACCCGAGGTACCACTGTATTGTAAAGAACACGGTACTCACGTCCACTTGCTGTAGCAAAAGAAAGGTCACCCCTCAAAAAAGCCCAAGCAGTGTGAGTTTGCTGCTAAGGAACGGCACCTGCAAGTTGACTTCAGAACACACACCCTCCACTGCCACATTCATCCCAGGCTACAAAGCACTGCTTGGCCGGGACTGGGCTGGGTTGGACTCTCCTGCCGGAAAAGAAAGCCCAGCTGCTGATCTGCAAGGCTGTAACTGATCTACCCCGGGAGGCCTCTCCGGAGCGCCGTTCCGCGCACCACCACCCCCTTTCCCTGTATCTCCGCGCCACTCGGGAGGAAAATGCGAGAAAATCTCTGCTTCGTTTTCCCCACCCGCAGAGAGTGTTGAAACTGGCTCAGGAACGCCTGTTCGTTTTGTGTTGACGGCCAGGAGATGAGATGAGCTGAACCAAACTGAAGCGGTCCCTTCCTCCTCTGGAAGCTGCCTTGTGTGGGTCTCTACCGACTGATGACGCTGCCAGCATCGTCATGCATTGGGAATACTCCTGGCAGGACCGGTGCGATCAAACGGTGGGGCGCGCAAATTCTGGCGCGGAAGCGAGGCCCTCCCCTTTGACACCGAAGTACTGGGAGCGAAAGCGCTCCCCAACTATTCCCAGGAACACATTTCGGAAGAAAAGGCGCTTTCGTCCTTACGATTCTGTGCACAGTTACTTGGGAATAAGCCCCGTTGTGATCAGTGGGGTTTCCTTGCAAGGAAGCGCTCGCAGAGCTAAAGACTGAAGCGATGGGGTTGCCGGGGTTGCCATATTTTGAAGAGCAAAAAAGAGGACCCATGATTTGCCGACTTCTACTTTTAACTATGGATCGCTATGACGATTCTACTCACGGAAGAGAGGACATGCCCTGGAAAAAGAGGACATATGGGACCCCGAGGATCATCTAGCCCAACTCCCTGCAATTATTATTATTTTATATATTTATTAAATTTATATGCCGCCCTTCCTCACAAGATCTCAGGGCGCTTCACAGAGTAAAATACAAGATAAAAACACAGGTAAATAATTAAAACAAAAACAGCAAAACAATAACTCCCATTCCCACATAACATAACATAGCAATGCAGGAATCTCAGCTATATCTAAGATTTAGGCACGTTTTCTGAACAGCTGCGATCATGTGCACATTTGTCCACAACTCAGTGGCGCTTACTTCTGAGTAAGGGTGCCTAGGATCAGGCTGGGTAGGCACCACCACCGCTGCTGCCTGGGACGTGGTTTTAGGACCGCGATCTTCCAGGGAACTGACTTGCACTGAAATCTGTAAGCGCCACCCTCAAGTGCCAAGCCGTATCCACATCAGTGAGTAGCTACCAGCCCTTCTTGTTTCGCCAGGACCGCCTCTTCTGTCACTTATCCGTAAACCCGCACTCCAAGACATTTCACCCGCAAATTGTTCGGGCCTTTCCGCACTTACTAGTCACACTGGCAACATTGCTCTTTGAGCCAACGCTTTTAAGAGTGAATTCGGAGCTGTCTGTCTGCACCTTTGGTCCCATGTGGCTGTTATGGGAGAATGAGGGGAGGTTTCTCTTCCACACTAATGGTCGGTTGTGCTCAAGTTGGGGAAAGTTCTGGGTCTGTAGTCCCACCACCTCGTGTTCCTCCAGCCAGCAGGAGCTATGAGCATTTCGTGGGAATAACTTTTTAGCATTGTTGGGCGTTTTATGCTTTGCTTATATATAATGCCTAGTATTACTGGAATTCTAACCGCATGAGAGGTTAGAAGAAATGTCCTCCTGAGCTAATCGCCGAACGCCCTTCCCTACCTGTCATGTCTCTCCTCCCAACTGAAGGACTGGCACAGGAAAGTAGCGCAAAACAGACGACTCGAAACCACACCCACCCATCCATTTTCCCCACAGAAAGTGAGCTGGTGCTTGCCGACATGTCACGCTAAAGAAAATATTCAGGATCCGTTCCAGATCTTTGACAGATGTCAGATGGAGGGGAGGGGAGAAAAAGCGTCCTTTTGAGGAAGATATTCCGGAATAATAGCGGAATAATGACGACGACGTGTGGCAACACGCCAAAACATCGAAAACAGCAACAACCCCATAAAGTGCGTGTGTAGAATGGCCCTTTACTTTGCACAAAGCCCCTCCAATGCCCACGAAGTTTTGCGCAAACTTCTGCGCAAACCCTTTCGCGTATCCAGACGCATCCCTTACTCCCAAATGCCGATTCTGAATACCTGCAAGTCTTTCATACATTCACCCGGCACTCAAACATGATCTCTCTTTCACGCACACGCACAGCTTTTTCCACAGGCTCAATATTTTAAATATAAAAATAAAGTCAGGGAGAGAGAGAGAGAAGAGAGGAATTTCTCAATCGTTTCCTTCGGAAAACCCCAAGAAATTAAAAGTCAGTTTTCCTGCCCCGGAAGGGAAGAAGCAAGATTAGGCAAGGAGACTCTCGGTGAGTGAGGGAGCTGTGCAGATTTGGATCAACGGATTCCATTTCTCTTTGATCTCCTCATTTTGAAAGGATCTTAATGAATAGTGATCTTCTGGGGCTCCTCATCCCCTTGTGTTCTTTGAGTGGAGATGCCTCTTTCGCCATCCCCCCACTTTTAAAGGATTATTGTCAAGTTCCTGAGAAACTGAGGACTGCTGGACAATGAAATACAAATCTCTTCCCAGTCCTCGAAAGAAAGCGAAGTGTTTTTTCTCCTAAACAGGCTGGGGAGGGGAGCGAACCGGAGCTGCAATCCCGATCGCCACGGCTGGGGAGTCAAATCCCATTGAGATAGTGGGATTTAGGGCTGGGCTAATACGCTGAGGATTGCAGCTAATGTGAAAATTAGGAACACCTTTGGGGCATCTTGAGAATGGAGTTAAATTGAGCGAAAGATTGGTGTGTGGTATTTGGAGGTGCGGGGAAACAGGGATTGGTTTCTTCATTCCAGAGCGCACTCTTGCAATTTCTTTCCAAGACTGAAATCGTTAGAATATCCTGAAAGAACTTCACTTCGCTGGGGTTTTCATTTGAGAGAGTCTGTTCGTGATTACCAGCTTTTGTCGACTCAGTTGGAAAGTTCACGCTTGCCCCCCCCCCTCTCCAAGCTTTGGCGACCCATAAAATTTCTTTCACTCCAAAAAGAGGGTTGACGGAGGGAAGAAATAAACTTTTCTCTCGCTCTGAAAACTTGCGGGGAGCCTTCTGTCATTTTTCATGTTGCCACCACAGAAGATTCGGATCACAGGGAACTGAATTTCCCTTCTAATCTGGTTCAGCCCCCCTCTACATGTCCATACACCCCTTCCCGTTCGCTCCCTTCGGCGCATTTATTGTCTTCATTTTAATGTTCGCTGGGAGCTTGCAGCAGACTTCTATTTAAACAGAATCCGATTCGGCTTCGCTTCGCTTCCACACCAGCGGTAACCACGGGATCGTTTTCGGGGATTTTGCCCCGAGTCTCATCTAGCAATCAATTGACTTTTTGAGAAGAAGAAAAATAAGCGGAGAGAAGGCTATTATTTCTTTACATTGATTTCACTAATTTTTAATTTTTTTGCATTTTTGTCCTCCGCGATGGCCCTGTGAGGCAATGAGGTGATTTTCGTCTTAATGGTCTCTTATTCCTACCCCACCCCTCTATACCTCAAAATGTAGTTTGGGGGGGAGCTTTCTGCTCATCCTACTGCGTGGGGGGGGGCTCTGGAATCATGTCCCCAAATCGGCACCGAAGACGTCCCCCACCCCCCGAAGGCAAGTTGCGCCACTATCGACGCGATGCAGTCTTTCCCCCTTGACAAGAAATCCATTGACACTGGTTTGAAGCGGATTCGAATTATATCGGTTGTACTGTCACTAGCTTTTAAGCTTGTCCCTTCCCGCCCCACGAGACAAGGAAGACATGGGGAGCGGGAACCTTCACACTTCGACGTGAGCTCCCCCCCGCCCCACGCACACTTTCAGCCCGGCGCTGAAATCTATTAGGCGACGGCGCGTCTTCCTGCGCGAGAGAATTTGGACGGCTTACACAGCCCCTTCTTCACATTTTAAGCGCCTTTGCTGAGAAAATCCTTCCGACTCCAGTGGACGTGCCTGCAAAGAGTTTTTCTCCCCTCTGAAGTAAAGAAAGCCCTGTTGAGCTCACGGGAATTTGTTTCGGGGAAAATGTGTCAAGGATGGGGAGGCCGGTGTCCTTAGGATCCGGCCCAAGTTCGGCTAACTACAGGATCCTAACCATGTTTACTCGGAAGCAAGTCCCGGTGACTTCATTGGGGACTATCGAATATCTTTTTGCTGAAAACTTGTATGTGCTTGTGTAACACACATGCGGCTTAGAACAGAAGCTAGATTGTACGTGACAGTTGAATATGAGGGAAATTGGGACTTCTAGGACATGACCAAGAAAGAGGGTAGTAAATATAAATAAAATAAAATCCAAATTATTTCCAAGAGTTGGGCTCAAAGAACAGAAAACTTTCTGCCCCTCTAGAACAGAAAGACTCCTTTCTTTTTTTCTAGCTGTCTCTCCTTATCCCTTCGGCAGCATAGAAAATGTTCTGGAGTGATTTAAGTCCCAACGCTGGAAGACGCCACAGGGGCAGAAATAAAAATAAAAATAAGAGTTGTTTTTTCTTCCTTGTAAAAGTTTTCCACTTTCTGATATTCCTCCCTCCATTTCGAATAAACCAAATAATGCTACAATAATACAAATAATAAAAATAAGGATCAATTAACACCTTGACAATTCCCCGCACCCCTTCCTTGTTATTTTGGACGCCAGTTCTAAATAAGCAAATGAGCAAGTGAGATTTAAATTGGGCCGATATTACTCCTAAGTATTGACAGTTCGAATTCTTCGGCTCACTTGTTCCTAGTTTTCAGTGGAAGATCTCCACCTCCCAGTTCAGAAGTAAACCGTCATGGCTTGAAAATCCTACCGTCCCCCTCAGTCAAGCCGAAGTACTTTACTCAAAGATTTGAGCAAAACGAGCTGCTTGGAAGGAAGCCTCGCGGTTTTAGCCCCGAGCCCCTTCTGCTGAAAGTGCTTGGAAACTCCCGCGGCAAAAGCGCGGCTTCACACGAAACCAGCTGTAGCGCATCTCCGTCCCGTGTCAACGACGTTTGCATGTAATGTACGTTCGATTTGCTCACGGCTTTTTATCTGGAAATGGGCACACTAAATAGTAAGGGTGTTGTTGTGGTTTTTTGTTTTATTTTACTTAAGAAGGGGGCACACACACACATAGATTTGGGGCATCTTCGTAAAGCTAAAGTCCCACGAGAAAGGGGTTTTGAACAAGGTCCGCACGTGGCAAAAAAAGAAGGGCGAAGCAGCTCTAGAAGCGTTGGGCATGGAAACTGGTCTCACACTGTTATGCATGCCTTCATTTCACTACGGTTCTGCTTCTAACTTTGCCTAGGATTGCAGTGAAACTTTAAAAGTAACTTGACTTGGTGAATCAGTTGGCGTAATACGGTCCTGCAGTGATTTGTTCGGTAAGAATGGCAATGGGATCGCGACGCACTTAGAGCTAAGGCGAGCGCTGTGTGTGTTTGTGGTGATTTTTTGCTACTTTTCAGTTCCGGGCCAACCTAAAGCCCGTCACGTCTTCGAATGGATCGGGGCTCTGCCTGCTGTTTGTTTGAACCGAGCATCTGCCACCTTCCAAATCTCCTTCCTCGTGGCCGTGGGGGCTTCCCTCCCTCCTCCCAGGATGTGCGAAAGAGCCGCCCCCGCGATCCGAGGATGACAGAAAAGGGCCGAGTTCCTTGGGGGTGTGAGAGAGTGGGAGTTACAGGAAATGGAAGGGAAACCGGACGATTCCCACCGACCCCCCCCCCCCGTTTTCCCTGGATCTCCCAGGAAAACGCTGGAAGCCTGGCAGACAGGCAACGATGCTGCAGGCAGCCAATGTCTGCACATTCGACTTCTTCAAGAGACGTCATGCATTGGGAGTCGTGCTACTCTAGAGGAAATAGCTCGGGGACACGGGAGGATCTGAGATCGTTTGCCAGGGGAAGACCGATCGGGAGGCAGGCGCGCCCTGGAGAATCAAGTCCTCCCCTCCCCCCCCATCATTTCACAAAGTTTTCATTCTCAGGTCTGGCACAAGCCATTGTCTGTGGACTGGAGAGGGAGTCCTTGCGGGGAGTCGGAAGAGGGATGAGGATGGGGAAGAGGGCCATTCATTGCCCCAAGGAGGGAGGGAGGGAGGGAGGATGGGCGGCAGCGGCGAGGCCTCCTTCCCAGTGCTCCTGTGTGGGAAAAGGACTTCAAGAAGTTTGGATGGGAAAGGGAAGGGAATGGACAGGACCCAGGAAGGGTGGCACCCCTCGAATATCCTCCCAAAGAAGGAAGCAAGACCCTCCAGCAGACCATTCGGCCAGACTTTGATGAGCTCAACCCGCTTTTTTAGAAAATTTCTAGCTGCTGCTTCTCCTCCTCCTCCTCCGAACAGGTTCGAAACTAAGTTCTTATTTCCATTTTCGAGACGATCGTCACCTCCGTATTAGCAAGAGCACAACCCGCTTTCTTAGCCTCATGGGATGGTTACCCTGAGTGTAAACAAACGGGGCCCAGCTTCGAAGTGATTCGAGGACCGAGACAGAGAGAAGGATGGAGGTGGAGACAGTTGGCAAAGGGGGTCTTTGTTTGCGGGACAGGGCTATACAGGACGGCTGCAGGGGGGCAGAAGGTGTCGCAGTTTGAGGTGGGAGCGAAGCGCTGAACCGGCCGAACGGGCGGAGCAGGAGCGCGGGGCGCCACTGGGACAAGGGCCTAAGTGTGACAGCATCCCCTTACGCCCTGCTGTCAGTGGTACCTCGTGCACTAGAAGGCCGAGCATTTGCGCTCCGACTCCGTGAATCCGGAGCAGGTTGCTTCGATTCCCTTTACTAATCCGAATCTCCACCTCACCCCACCCGCAGTCCCCAAATCTCGCCGTTTCCGGCTCTTTGACCGACGTGAGATGAAGTTAACTAAGCCCCACGATTTCGTGCTGGTTTATTCGACGTGCCCCTGAGTCACTGAGCGGCAACGAGCGGCCTTAAGCGATCTTGACCGCACCTCCCTCCCAAACCCGGTTAGACGGTTACTCAAATTATATGCCACTGGTATGCTTTGCGTTGCAGCAGCCTTTAAGCCACATAATATGCTGGGGTGTGTGTGTGCATGTGTGTATGTGGAGGTCTGGATGGTGCTGGTGCGTGCAGGTAAAGAAACCAGCGTGCTGTTTTGCTAGAGCTCTTACTTCCCGCAAGGAAGATGAGAGGGGAAGCAGCGTTCACTGGGCAGCTGCCTGAAAAGCCATCCCGCCCCCTTCTAAGAGATTTCTCCCCATCCTTTGGTCAATTGCACTTGTTCACGAGGTTCCCTCGAGTTAGCTCAGCCAGTAGATCTCAGGGTCGTGGGTTCGAGCTTCACGTGGGACAAAAGATTCCTGCATTGCAGGAACTAGATGACCTGCGTGGTCCCTTCCAACTCTAAATTCTATGAGTTACTCCTAAAACCTTCTTGACTCCGCAGTCTCCGACGCCTCCAGGCCACGTTGGCTGCTTCTTCACCGTAAGCGCATCTCTGCAGCAGGGACGGGGCGGGCGCGTGGAAACCACGGCCTGCCCGACGGGGCGGTCTGCTCTGCCGCGAAGCCGCCTCGGAAGCAGCTCGCCAGCCTCGGCTGCCCCCTCTCCTCTTCCCTCTGCCGCGGGCTCTTTAACGGCTCATTAGCCAATAAGAATGGCTAATCGCCTCCCGCAGTTCCCCGCTCCCCGCCCACGGGGGCGGTGCGGTTAGCCATTGGCTGCCTTTGCTCCACCAAAGGGGGCTAATTACCATGCGGCGAGCGGCTCTTATAGGCTCCGAAGGGTGCCAGTCAGGCGCGCCTGCTCTCCGCCCTCCCGCGCCCCAGCCTGGCTGGCCAAGGAGCGCTGCTGCGCTCGCCACTCGCTGCAACCGCGAGCGGGACTAGACGGGAAACGAGCGAGCGCTGCTGCTGCCGCCGCCGCCTCGCCTCCCCCCCGCCGCCTCCTCCGCTCGCCTCGCCGTCCGGGCCCCGCGAGCCATGGTGCCGGGGTTGCCTCCCGCGGGCTGCAGCCTATGGGCCAGCTGCGCCTGAGCGGCGGCGCCCGCCTGCCCCCCGATGCCCCCGGCGCCCCTGCCTCGCCGCCGCTGCTTCCCCCGCCGGGGCGGAGGAGGCTGCTCGCGCTGCTGCTCTTCGCCATGCTCGCCTTGTGGCTCTGCGTGCTCTATTCGTGCGCCGCCGGGGCGTGCGCCTCCGCCGCGCCGGGTCTGCTGCTGCTGCGCGGCTCGGCGCCTCCTGCCCGGCGGGCGCACAACCCCGCGGCGCTCTCCAAGCTGCTGCTGCTGCGGGCGCCGGGCTCCAAGGGCCAGCTGAGCCCCGAGCAGGAGAACAACGACGAGGACGACGACGAGGACGACGACGGGGGGAATAACAACAGCAACGGCGGCGCTGCCGCGGATTCTCCTCTCAGTCCCATATCCAGCTTCCTCAACGGCTCCGGCACCAAGCGGCTGCCCCAGGCGGTGATCATCGGCGTGAAGAAGGGCGGCACTAGGGCGCTGCTCGAGTTCCTGCGGGTGCACCCCGACGTGAGGGCCGTGGGCGCCGAGCCCCACTTCTTCGACCGCAACTACGAGCGGGGACTCACCTGGTACAGGTACGCCCAGTCTTGGGGAGAGCGTCCCGGACCTTTAGCGTAGCCTGGCGCCCCCTTCGTCGGGGGCGAGCCGTTAGAAGCCGGTCAGAAGGCGTAGCTCGCCTCCACCTGAGACCCCACGACCCCACCAGGGTGTGAATGGACGGCAACCCGTCCACGTGTCTCCATCGACCCAAAGTGGGAGATTTCCCTCTGCCCCACTCCTAGGGAGAATGCGACTCGCTGAACTCTCTAGCAGTTTACTGGTTACTTCACCCCCAAAACACACAGGGCTTTTACTGGGTGTTGATGGGTAGGAGTTAAGCGGGTAGAGTAAGAGAGAGACCCGGGCCGAATCGTCCTGCTTTTCCGTTGCACCAACAGTACGCGCGGTGAAGGCCACCTTTGAAGCTCTTAGGAGTTTGAGCAGCCTTGACTCCCAAGTAACGGGTTTAGACGCGACTTGTTCGAGGGTTCCCCCTTCTCCCCGCTTTCCGTTCCGGGAAAGAGGGATGCGTTTAAAATGTGTCCGGGACTGTGGATGTGGATGGAAGCGGGAATTAACTGGCGTGGGTCAAGGTGGGAAGTAAGTAAGGGAGGCCACTGGCCCTCCTGGCCGAGCCGCTTTGGAGCCTATAAGTGGGCCTGCCCACACGCCGCCTCGAGGGTCCTCTCCAAGCCGTGTTGTTTCGAGGCTCCGGTGGCCTCTCCAAGGTCTCCCCGCGCGGCCTCCAGTGTATCAGGCATCAAGTGTCCGTGACCCTCATGATGGACGGGGTGAGACTCGGCTGCCCTGCAGTTATTGTTCCCAGGAGCCCCGGCGTGGATTAATTCCGCTAGGCGTTTGTATTGCGGGCTGTTTGTGTGCGCGCGTATTGGAAGGGTGGGAGCCGAGGGCGAAGAAAGGAAACTCCCCCCCCCCCCCGCTTCCAAATCTGTTTCAAGCGCCGTAACCGAACTCGCTCTAGATCTTCCCCACTCCCCCTCTCTCTAAAAAGCCCGCAGCCCCATTCAGACGGCAGTGAGGTCCGTGTGTATCTGAGCAGCGCGCCGGCGAGCGCGTTTGAAGGCAGCGCAAGGAGGCGCCGGCCGTGCGCGGAGAGGTAGTGAGCTCTGTTGGGCGAAAGGGAGCACTGCAGCTCCTGCTCCCCAGCCCGCGCGGGATTCGTATTATTTTGACACGGGAACCCGGCGATCTGCTGTGCCGACTGAATCTCGGCAAACGCTAATGAAAGTTAAGCTTCCATAACTTTCCTAGACCTGCTTTGTGGAGCAAACGCGTCTCCATGGGGTGCTTTTTAAGGATACTGGGATTTAAAACGACAAATAGATCTGGAATGGTTGTGGAGTCCTTTGGGCAGTTTCACGCGTCCTCTGGGGGTGCAAGGATGGTTTTAAGGCCACCCGATCCCGCCGAGTTTAAGTTCTGCAGGACTGGGAGAAAGAGTTGCCCTTCCCGATCTAGACAGCGGCGGCTCCACTCCGTCTCCTGCGCGCCCTCTTCCTTGTCATTTTCAACGGCAGCTTCTTGCGCGCTTCACAGTTCTCGGTCCTTGGCCGATGGACTTCTTTCTTTGAAATGACGCTTTAGAGAGGAAAAAAGGGGGAAAGTTTTAAACAAAAATGTCCCATTGAGGGCATGCAGGAAAAATAATAATCCAGAGTTCAAAACGAGAGCAGAGAATGGAACGAAAAATCTTAGGCAACGGATTTTCTTAAGCGGGTCTAAGATCAGCCTGTGTGGTTTGACTTGCGAGCTTGATCTCTCCGTCCTCCTGCTAAAGGGGAGAATTTTATTTGCGGGGGGGGGGGCAGAAATCCTCCGCTACCTTATGGGGGAAAGTGCTGTAGACCCCAGTTATCAAGCCAGCGGCAGGTGATTCTCTCCTCTCCCTCCTTCAGATGTATGGGAGAGAGGGAGATGGTGCGATTAAAAAAACAACACCCTGCAGCTTTTAAACGGATCTGTCCACTGACCTTCTGCACTTCATGGGGACTGACTGCAGACCTGCGAAGAGAAGCCTCTGAAGCATCTGTAATGGGATGCGGCCGTCGTCTGTGCAACATGTGTCAGGGCATGGAAATGAATCCTTGTACAGTCGAGGTGTCCATTGATTTATAGGGTGGTGATAACTTGGAGGGAGAGCCTTGTCTGTTATAAATAAAAATGGTTTTGATTTTACATTCCAAGCCCTGCACTCAGTCAGGTGACTTCCACTTCCACCCCCTCCAAAAAAACAAACAAACAAAAAACAGCTTGCAGAACTTTGAGTGAATCTGTGCAGGGAGATGGGAAAATTACAAATACAAAATCCAAAACTCTGCTATGCTAAACACATGGCCGAGTTGCTGTTTGTTTGTTTGTTTGTTTTAGAATATTCTGTTTTAAATAGGACACAATTTAAAACATCTCACAGGGAAGAAGGGTTTGATTAAGGAAGAGCCAGAACAGTGGCAACAATTTAACGTGTACCAATCAATAGATGTAGTTGTTGCTTTCAGTAAAGGAAATTTGAGATGTATTTGTTTTTAAAGTAAAACGGAAAGACACAATATAAACGTATTTGGAGACGCCAAGCTTTTTCGCTCATTTAGGGTCACACGAATGCTTCTTGGAGGAATTGTGGGCCAAGTAAGGAAGAGTGCGAAAGCAAACCAAGGGCTTCCTGCCTTCTGCTCTGGCAGGAGGATCAAGTCGCTTGTTTGGTAGGCAGGCTGTGCTTGTCCCTGTCTTCCCGGCTCCTTCCTCCCCGGCTCTCCTTTGTCACTCCCACAGCCCAGCGCCGCAGCCTTTGATTAGGGAGGCTAGTGCTAATTTTGTTAGCCGAGGCTGTGAAGAGCCGGATCTCTGTTATCCAGGGTGACGGCCTTCAAGGTTTTCTAAAAGATCCTCCCCAAACTACTGCTTGTAGCTAATGAGCAGAGCTGTCAGGAAGACGAAAACCATTAAGTGTTACTAAAGGCCAAACTAGGGGGGAATTTTCAACTTGCTTAGAAGTTGCGGGTTGGGTGGATGGAATGGGAGCCTGCATTTAAAACTCTTCCTCAACTTTGCCTAAGTGGTTTAACTATTTTTTTGGGGGAAACTTAATCACTGGAAAGCCACATGCTTAAAGGTGTGCATTTGATGTGCAGTTTTGTTAAACGATGAAACTCAAAAGAATTAACATGTAAGGTGGCTGGGAAGAAGGTCTGTGCTGTTTGTCATTCACAGCCTTATTAATGTAACTAATTTAAAGTAACGATTACCTCCCATTGAACCCCAACTTCACAGGATTTTTATTTGGCATTTGGCATGATTTTGGCTGATGCAACCACCTTTTGATCAAATGTGCATGTCCGCACTTTTGACGGTGCCAGTCTTATTTTCAGGATGGTTTTTTAAAAAGCTGGGCCTTGCTAGATAAGCGCAGACAGTCTGGAGTGCCAGTGACTTGATCGGAAAAGTTTGCAGGTTATGCAAATATGAATTATGCAGATTAGCTGGATGTCCAATTGTTGCAGGCCTTGGAAAGATGCTAGTTGAAAGAATGGGAACCAAACATATGACCACCTTAATTGCCTAGAATAATATTCCAGCATCCTTGAGGAAACTGAAATAGGTTTAGCACTGGGTTTATGAGCTTTCCTCTCTTCCTCCCTCCAGCCACACAAGCCATGGAGCATGAGATTCTACCTGCTTGGCATATTCAGCACAATCCTGCTATTTTACTCCTTTTATTTCCTCTCTCTCTCTCTTTGGTCAACTTTTTCTCTTTGAGACTGGCTCAGTGTATGCACAGTTACTTGGGAGTAAGTCACTTTGGATTTGTTGGGGATTCCTCCAGAGTAGACGGGCATAAAAATAGCACTGTATGTAGCAGCATGTCTTTTTAAGACTGGCAGCCTTGCATATAGTATCCAAGTTTAGTTGAAGCCACTTTTATGTCAGCTGGGACAATGTTGCCTTAAAGGAGATGACATGTCGAAATGGCAATAGTTACAGGTGCTTATCTGGCTGGTGGCTTTTATTTAACAGGGATGTAACAGTTTTCCCAATTAAGGCCCAACTGAGCCCTTCTTCCCCCCCCCTTTGCCAAATAGTCAATCTGCTGCTATTTAAAGGAAGGACTTCTGTGCAAGAGAAAAATCAATGTGTAGTTAGGCAAATGATAGTTTCTTAAGCTAAACCAATATACACAAACTTGTTTTTTTGAATTGAGGTGTACATTTTCCTAGGAACATTTTTTCCCTTTTTTTGGAAAATAAAGAAAGACTCCAGCTTAGAACTACTTTGAGTTGAAGCTGAATTATTAAAGGCAGCTTGATTTCAGCTGCAGCACACAACATGCTGCTTTAATAGTGGGCTTTGTTTTGTTAAATCACTGTCTACGAAAACTCTGAGAAATAGCTTGGTTCTCTCACAAACAATTCAAGCTGCTGTGAAGTTGTCACGTGACACAAACTGCCCGTGCAGCAACGGCAAACCATTTTTCAGCTGAGTTACTTCAATTTGATTATTATTGAAACTAAACCATCTTAGTCTCCTATATGATTTTAACGAGCTCTTGGATTGGGGTGTTAGTCCTGTTTTAATAAGACTAAATTGCCTTATGGTAGTTCAGCTGGGGACTGTGACTTATGAGTGGAAGCCATGATACGTAAACAAGAATAGATTTGGGAGGGATCTATAACGGAGGCAAGAGCCTGAGTGGCAGATTAATGATTTCTGCTTTAAAATACTTTAACAGTTGCAATCAATTAAATGTAGGTTTTAATTTCACTCAGCAGCACCCCCCTCCAAGAAAGGGTGTTTAGAGTATAACTTACTGTTGTAAACAATGCTTTCTTAAACAGAACCATGTCCCTTCCCTTCAGCAACCAAATATTAACAGAAACTAAACTACTATGTGTGCCTTTTCAAAAGTAGGCACCTCCCTTTCAAAAAAGAAAAGAAAAGTAAGCCCCATTTCAATTAACTGGAAATCTTTCCTAAAAGTAAAGTATCTAGGACTTCAACTTCGTAAAAACTCCACTGCCAAGTGCTTGAACTGACGTACGATTTTGAACGCTATCTTTCTCCACGTTGCCAAAGCAACTTCAGAGTTGGCGATATGTAATGTGACAGCATGTTAGTAGAACCATACTGACTTTTCCTAAAGATCTTTGTATACTACTGAATTTTATTTTGGCTTTGAATGGCTTCTATTTTTCCTCTTTACTGGATTGACACCAGACCATTGTAAGTCTATAGGCTACATTTTTATGGGACCCCTCCACCCTATCTCTGCTCTGATAGCTGAATTCGCTCAAGTTTTGGGTTATGGCACAATTACATTATTACTGAGACAATAGCCACAAATCATAATTCAACTTACTTGATTTTATGGGGAAGAGAAAACTGCAGTAATATAGCCATTGAAGTAAATGAAAAGTCTTTTTTTCAAATTCTGCAAAGGCTATGAGTTTTTTGCAACTAACTCATCACGAGGAAGCCATTTATGCACAAGTGTGACCAGGATTAGGGACTAGTTTAGGATATTATTTTTTATCAAAAGGCTTGCCTCTGAAGGGAGATGCATGTGTTCATCGTCAGCAAATTCACCTCTTGTGCGATATGTTTCAGCAGGAGATCTGCCACTTGGACTATTTGAAATCTACAATTTTTGATGAGGATGGTTGGTTACTGCCATGACAGGCTTTTATTTTTTTTTTATTCATTTTATCACATTTTCTGTCATCATTCAAACTAATTTCCAAGTGAAAATTTTGTGATACTTTGGTTGGTCCTACTTAAAGGTATTGCTGTGGATTTTGGAGATTTATTTTTTTAAAAAAACTATTTTTAAAAATTCTTATGGAAGACCCTGCTTCTGGTGAAAATTAACAAGGCATTGTAGGGGTTGTGTGTGTCTGATCAGTTAAGCACCCCCAAATTAGTCAACAGTTGGCTCTTAAAGGGAAGTGGAGGAAATGACTCCTTGGGATTTTCTGTTCATATTGACTGCAAGGCTTTCAATGTTATCTATGATTAACTTCAAGGTTAGCCACCTTGAACTATTGAGAAAAGGTTGTGTGTTTTAAAGCAAGCAAGCTTCCATATGTGCAGTATCAAAACTGACTTGGGGGGGGGGACACACTATAACACACCTAAAACATTTTCAGCCTCAGACAGTGCAGACATACATATCTGCTCAGAAGTAAGCCTTGTTGCATTCAGTGGTATTTATTCCTCAATAAGTGTGTACTGAATTACACCTTAATTTCTGAGTTAAAATGTTAACAGTAATCTCAAATGGAAATGCTCCTGAGATCTAAACAGCAGCATTATCTCTAACTTTGCTTAGGCAAAGGCAGCAAGCAACTCTATATATGGCTCTTGAGTTAGCAACAGCTAAACAGGGTAAAACTGAGAAGAGAAAGTGTTCAATATCTGCAGCATCTCTTTAGCTATTTTTGGAAAAGTTTGATCCTCAATAGCATCCATAGCATTTTAAAAAGAACTGTGTGTGGCTGGCTAAAGAACTGGCTGTCATGGTTTTATTAGCGAAATTATGTTAAAGCATCTTGCGTTCTGTATTAAATTAGCGACCTAAATTAGACTGTAAAATGGTTGATTAATCCTTCCCATGTAAAGAATGGGTACGCAGCTAATTGCAAATGAGATTCCCAGATCCGGTAAGTGGAATAAGTCAATATTTAAGAGAACACTTTGCTTTAGGGATGGGATTGTCTGCACTAGCAGAACCACACTACTTACGCTTAAATGATTCACCAGAATAAAATGCCTCTTGTTTTAATTAATGTATCTATTAGTCTAAGGCCAATTCAGCAGACATGCAAGCAGTTTTCCTCCTGGAAAAAACTACTTCTGTGAAGCTAGTAATTATGCAGTTACAGATATGGGGCTCCAAGCAAAGATCATGGTGATTATAATAATCTTAAGACTATGAGGTATCTATTTTGGATTTGGCTTATTTCAGAACATGGAGCATAGTGGGACCTCTGAAGAACATCCTGTGGTATTCTGACAAATGTTGTCATGAAGTTGTGCAAGCCTAAGCACATTTACGGAGTTAATTAAACTGAAGTTGCAGTCCTAAATGTGCTTACCTGGGATTAAGCCCTACTGATCTTGACCTGTGTGGATTGTGGTGCTACTCTACTAAGTGTGTTTAGGATTGCATGGATGCTCAAAGGTGAGCCGTGCTGTGCTTATTTGTACCTACCCCAGATAAGTGCACATGTGTTTCCAAGCAAGAAATTTCAAACCCAAATGCATTTTTGTATTCTGACTTGTGCACAACTTTAGTCTGAATCAGTTAAATGGTAAAACACACACCCCTACATTTATTTTGCATTTGTAATATGTACACAATTGCTAAACTAGAATAATTTTGTTTTCGATCTTAAAATCTTATGCCACCCCGATCTCTCTCTGCTCAGTTGTTTGTAATGGGAAGAGATTGCTAAACTTCACACTTCAGGCAATGATTCTAGTGCAGGTTTCTTTTTGAAAATATTTCTGCTTCTGTTGCACAACTCCAAAAAACAGCAGCCTGATGTTTGGATCTTTGGAACGTGCTATTTCTGTTTAGTGGCTTCAAACAGAAATGTTTCGGCAGGAAAGGAAAGGAAACTGGATCCAGCTATTAATGCTAAATAGTTACAAGCACTAGAGTTCCTGGGTTTTTTCTCTCTCTTCGGCACTGACTCTGGAATCCTTGTGGACAAAAGCAAAGTGGGAGAAAATGGCCCTTTTTGCAGCCAAGCTTGAAGGATGCAATCACTTTCTTTATACAATCGAAGGCTTCTTAAAACCTTCAGAATAACTTTCCTGGTATTTGAACAATGCTTTCAACCTAACTTCCCCATTGCTATGTTAATATAATATAATATAATATAATATAATATAATATAATATAATATAATATAATAATATATAATAATAATTATTTTTTTGGGGGTGGCAGCAGTTGTGAAAATTGGAGATGTGGGTAACTTTCTGAAATATGCACACACACAGTCTACCAAGCTCTTACCAAACTTGTGAGCGTAAGTTTTTGCACTGTGAAAATGGTTAATGTGCAATGCTGTTTGGCCTTTTAAGAGTATAGCAAACTACACAATCTGTACATCTTGAGAATTTTTGTACCAAATGGTGTAAATTTTGAGGGAAGGTTGTCTGTGTGTGTCCTTATGTGCAACTGCATGATTTCTGGTTTTTGGGCCTCGGGCCTCTCCTTATCTGCTTAGAAATTGGAATTTCTTTCTACTTAGATAGAAATGTCTGGCTGTGGAAGCAGTGGCTAGAATGCTGATGCTTGATTCCTAATGAATAAAAACAACAACACCTAGACATTGACTTCTGAGAACTGCCAAATTTTAGTCAAATGCTAAAACAAGAACATATGATACAGTAAAGTATCCCAGTAGTCTTTGGTCAAATGTTGGATGCCATTTTTTCAGTAACGGGAATTGATCCTGTCTGCCTTCCCATCGTGCTTGTTAGATTTTCCATATGGCTCCCAGGTTGATTAGCAAATATGTGGGAGAGAATGGAAAAGAGCTCATTGTTCTCTGTGTTGGATGCTTTGCTGAAGTTGTGACCCTTATGACTTATAAAACTCCTGGTGTCCTAAGCTAGTCCCACCCTCCAATACTGAGATTCTTTAGTAGGAGGCAAGCATTCTTTTGGGGTGGGGAGAACTGCCCCTCCTCCCCTGCGTCCAAATGAAGGTTGCTTGTGCATCTTAGACAAATAGAAGAAAGGCTCAGAGACTTGGGTTTTATACACACTATACCTTTAAAGCACATTCTTTCCCTCAAAGAATTATGGGTGCTGTAGTTTATCTACCACAGAGATACAATTCACAGCAACCCTTAACAAACTACAATTCCCAGATATATTTTTTTTAAGAGAAATGTGCTGCTAATGTGTTTTCAAGTTATAGTGTCTTCACAACATTAGTTGTAGACCTGTATTTTCTTCTCCACCGCAATTAATTCCATAGGGAACCTTCTGTTGTCACATTTCTGGTGGCAATGGCAACTTTCCACCTCCCCTTGAGAATTCTGAACGTACTACCCTTTCCTACTTTAAACCTTGGTCTAGTAAGCTAAGTCTGTGGACGGATACATGCTTGCAGAGTTGTATTTGTACACACTGTCTGTTCCTCGATTTGGGAAGGCTGGTAGTGGTAGCCATGAAGCACCCCTGTTCTCAGTGTATTGGGCTGGAGATTAAAATGGTGTCAGACTGGTAGGATGCTGACATATCACATCGGGGAAAAAACCTATCAGTTACTCCCTTGAAATCTGGCAACATGAACTCTGGGGCTGCCTCTGGGATTGGTGCTTAGATAACATTGGGACCTATAAGCAATTGATGTACATGTTTGTTAAGCCCTTGGACTGGGAATAAAACCACAGAGGGAACTTGGTATAAGAATGCTTTGTAAAAGAATTGAGGGTTTGTTTGCCACCCTGGGCTCCTTTGGGAGGAAAGGCAGTATAATAATAATAATAATAATAATAATAAAAATAAATAAATAAATAAATAAATGGATTTCTTATAACAGCTCCCCCATCCAAAAAATAAAATAAAAAAATACTTGAACTGAAAAGCTGGCCTTCTTCATTTTTGAAAAATGATTGAGTGGAATTGTAGACACGGCTTTAACATTCCGAACTTTGTCCAACTCTGTTCCCTGAAACAAACCGTAGAGCAAAGTTTTGTATCTGATTTCATGCTGCATCAGCTTCAGGGGCTCTTCACTTCTACTTCAGAATATACTTACAGCCTCTTGAATGAATGAAGCTCTTTGGAGACAAGAGCCTAGCACAATTCAAGAGGGGTCTCTCTACTCTTTTTCATCCACTCTCCAAGGCACATAATGCCTTCCAGTTTGATTCCAGCAGGCCCCAAATCACAATGTCTTAGTCGCAGCATGAAGTTATGAGGAAAATGGCCCCCAAAGGAGGGACGGGCTCTTGTGATCCATCAGCAAGGCCCTTGTGTTTCTCTGGGAGCCTTCCTTCAGATTGCAACAGGAGCGTTGAGTTGTTCAGACAGATGGCAAAGATTATTTCGTGTTGCTGAGATTTCAGTGCACTACTGTTTCAAGCATGTCTCCCAATGCGGCGCAAATGATGCGTTCTTCCCAGCACGGCGCTGACGGGAACTGCTTTGTCTTCCCTGATCATGTTTCACAGCCTCACCTGTTGAGGAGTTGATTCTTCCCACCCCAACCCCCCACCCCCGAAGTTGAGCATGCGCCGGAGCGGACATATTTGGCTGGTGAGTCCACCCATGGCTCTGAGTTGTGGTGAGACTCTGGGGCCGTCAGTGAAATGGAACGTTGCTGAGTAGTGTAAAAAAGTGATGATGAAAACTTTCTGCGTAGGCTTTTCTCTTGGTGGTTCAGGGATAGTAGCTCTTTATTAGAGACCCATGTTTCCCAACTCTTGCTCTTTAGCAGACCTGTTATTAAGAGCGGAAAATGGGCATTCTTATTTGGCCTATTCAGGCATGAGCAGAAGCTAAATAACTTTTTCTTTGGGTCCGTCTCAGCTGCTGCATTTGTCAAATCTGGATGTCTGTATTATGTGCCATTTCTGAATAACATGCTCAAATAATGAAGGTGTGTATTCATGTGTACAACTGCCATCCTAATTCCCTTCACCTTGCAGCTATAGTTCAGATTTTAGAACCAGTTGTGTGGCACTTTCAAGACCTTAACAGGCCAGTTCTGATGGCTTGTGAAGCAAGCCTATGTGTTTGTGTAGTCTATTGTACTCTGGGCCAGTCCACCCATGAGGCCAGGTGAGGTGACCACCTCAGGTGGCAGGATCCACAGGGGCAGCAGAACACAATGTAGAGCCTTATTCCCACCCCCTCTTGCATCTGATGTAGATCTTAACTCATCCCTTCTTCCTTGGTGGGGAGGGAGGCACCATTTTGTTGTTCTCTTCAGGTGCCAAAAGGTCTCAGGCTGTTCCTAGATGCTCTTTATTTGGAGAGATTGTACACTTACAAGAAGTGACTGGGTATGTATGCTGCTAACAAAGCCCTCTCCTCCGTCAAAATGGCTGCATTCATCTACATCTTGGGGATTACTGCGTTCATACACACGTACATTTCTGTGAGCATGAGAGGCCACCTGTGCTGAAAATGCTGGCTGTATCCAAGAATGCCATCAAGGCCTGCACATCATTCAGTCCAGCAACTGTGTGAAATGTCCAGCTTGCCCTTTTAGATGGAAGGCTAAAATGTGAAACTTAAATCTCCTGTACTGGATTTAGCGCCTGGACATTCTGCTTTGCAGCTTCCGATAGTTAGTGCTGAAAGATAACCAACATCCTTGCTCTTTTGTTGTTGTCGAGGACTGGTGATCAGTGAGTCAAAGGGATAATAAATAGGCCAGAGCTCTGCTGGGTAGCAAACCATATGGCCTCAAAGCACAACAAATTCCAGGTCCCATATATTCCTGTAGCCTAATTACAGGGTTGGAAAGCAACCAAGGCTGCTACCTGTTGTCACTGTGTGGTGTCTGAAATGATTGAGGAGCTCTGTTGCTCTGTTGTGTGATGTTTGCACTCTCAGCACCGAGTTCTGCTGCCCTTGAAACAATTTAATGCTGGGCTCAGTTTCCCGGGTTTAATGTGTTGTATCTGGCCTTAAAAAATATTTTAAAATCCTTGTGCCAAGAAACATGAGCTTCTTTGACTAGCGCTCGTTATATATAATGTGTGCTGCATGCTGCCTCATTAAGAAATGGGGAAATCATTTTGTCAACTGAAGTGATGACTGCAATGTATATGTACATGAAATTGCTTGCCAGTTCTCCGGATTGTCAAACAGATTTGAAAGCCAATAACAGGCCAGCAGCCCCATGACTGGAGAGATCAGGCTTGCTTTGGCTGCATCAGTCACTGACATCCACTTGGCCACCCTTGTGTGTAATGCTAAAAGAAAAAAGAAAAGAAAAAAGGTACTTCTGTTTTGGGGCAATGCGTAGGAGGGTGAAACCTCTCCCATTTGCTTGAGGACAAAAAGAGCAGCTGAGAGCAGCTCTTTCAAACAAGATCCAGTGAAATATATAAATTTGCATTAATATCAATCACCAGCAAAAAATTAGTTGCATAAGTGGCTGTCAGAGATGAATGAGATTACTTGCTGCTTTTTGTTTTAAGCAGCAAATCAAACTTAGCATCTTAACTGTTGCCTTGGAGGTGGGGAAGCTGTTCAAAAGGTTTGACTTGATTCCTGACAATCACTGGCTTTACCCCCAAATACGGCTGGGTGATACATTGATATACCATCCAAAACTGGTTTGAAATCCATATCGTGAGATCTGTTTCATAGTTCTTGACCTGGCAATATATTGTGAATCATGGTGTGTGTGTGTGTGTGTGTGCTATGCAAAAATCACAACGTGGGAAAAACCCTTCTCCAAGGTCAGGAAGTCTGCGCCCTTCCAGATATTGCTGGACTACATCTCCCATCATCACTGACTGTTCGCCAACATAGGATTTGAGTCAACAACATCTGGAGGACCTTGCAGTACCCAAATTTGAAATGCATATCTAGTGTGGTGTTTGGAGGTGAAAGTGGTGGGGAGGCATGGAGGATGGAAATGCAGTTCGGAGTGTAAGCAAAAAAACAATAAAAGCCTGGTTGGTAAAATATGGATTTGTTAATAATTTCTCATTCTTGGTGATGACATTCTGTCTTCTGCTGAAATGTGTTTTCTCAAGTCAGGCTTTTTGGCTCCAATTATCTCTTGAGAGAAGAGGAAATCTCTCATTGGATTATTTGTGAAGTGAACACACCAAATTAGAACAGTAGAAAAAGCAAGCCCTGCAGCTGTGGTTCCTTGCAATGTATTGTTTATATTGATTTATGCATATGCAAGCAACGTTGGGCAGCTGACCACAAGTGCTGCGACCAAAGAAGGTTTATTTCTTATTTAAACATCCATAACAAAGCATCATTTTGCAAACTGTCATAAGCCCAAACAAATTCTCTTCCCATCACTTCTCGTTTCCCAGAAAATTTCCCAGAAAACAGTGCTCCAACTTTGCTTTATAGGAACTTCTGTATCTTAGGATGTTGCACCCCTGATTCATGACTTGTGTTGTAATCCTTTTACCATTTTACCTGCAATCCTTCCATTTCTACCATCTAAACATTCTGTAGATCTGACTGGGAATGTCTCAGCATGGTCTGACGAACGAAAACAGGAAATGTGGGTTTGGGGTTTGGGGGGGGGAGAAAGAACAGTTACCTGGAATATTGAAGTCTCCTCATTAGAAGTTGTAGTTTCTGGGTGGAACCCAGTATCATATGGACTTCCACTTGCACAGTGAGATTCACCCTCTTGTTCTGCCCCCTGTGTAGAGGGGACTTTTGGGGCCATTTGGGGGACTCCAGGGGTAGAAGAGGACAGTAAAAGTTCTGTTCTGCATTCACATGGACAGCTTGGGATGCAACCCTATAGTGAAGATGTTAGGAGATGTGAGCTAATGGCTGAACTTGTTAGTGCATCCTTCAGGCAGGAAGACTGAATCTCTGGCATCTGCTTGAAGGAGGAAAGTTGGGTGCTGGCGTTGGGTGGAGCTGGCATGGGGAGAATAGCTGGCATATCACTTGTCTTTTCTCTTAATATACTAATTTGCTTAAGTGTTAGGCACAGATGTGGTGGAGGAAATTCTGATCTCTTTTCATTTATATGTCTTAACCATCATCTAGATGGTGTTTGGCTGATCTTTGTTGGGGAGGGTGGGGTGTGGAGCCAGAGGGCGATGACTGGTCAGAAAGAGGACCAGGCATTGATAAAGTGGGAAAGCAGGCTAGTATTTCACTCCATGCCTTGATGTGGCTACTCCAGAATGCGGCAGCTAGACTGGTGACTGTGAGTGACCTCCGAGACCACATAACACTGGTCCTGAAAGACCTGCATTGGCTCCCAGTACGTTTCCTTGCACAATTCAAAGTGTTGGTGCTGACCTTTAAAGCCCTAAATGGCCTCAGCCCAGTATACCTGAAGGAGTGTCTCCACCCCCATTGTTCAACCCGGACACTGAGGTCCAGCTCGAAGGGCCTTCTGGCAGTTCCCTCACTGTGAGAAGTGAAGTTACAGAGAACTAGGCAGAGGGCCTTCTTGGTAGTGGCACCCACCCTGTGGAATGCCCTCCCATCAGGTGTGAAAGAAATAAACAACTATTGGACTTTTAGAAGACATCTGAAGACAGCCCTGTTTAGGGAAGTTTTTAATATTGGATGAATTATTGTATTTTAATCTTGTGTTGGAAGCCGCCCAGAGTGGCTGGGGAAACCCAGCCAGATGGGCAGGGTATAAATAAATTATTATTTTATTTTATTTTGTTTTATTTTGTTTTGTTTTGTCATGTCATGTCATGTCATGTCATGTCATGTCATGTCATGCCAACTGACAGGGCAGGGAACTCTTTGTGTTCTTCCATGGTTGCTCAGGACTGTCTCCTGTATTCCCTGGGTTTGCAGCAGGGTGTAGCCAGTGTGAAGCCCTCCAGCTGTTGTGGACTACAACTTCCACCCTTCCTCACTATTGGCTGTGGTGTGGTTGGGGATGATGGGAATTTTAGTCCAAACATATGGAGCACACTGTCTTGGCTACTCCTGGTTTGTAGGTGAGGTGCGGACCTTTCCATTGATGCTTTTTGTAGCTGCATGATTTTTGACTATTTGTATTGTGGCTGTTTGCTGGCTTTGTAAATTTCAAGGAATTTGGAAATGGCTTGTTCATATGGTTTATGCCAAGCGTTGGGAACCTGTAGCCATCCAGAGAATGAATGCTGTCTGCAGTGAACATGACAAGTGGCTGGGGATTATGAGGATTATTGTCCAACAACATCTGGCCACAGTTCTCCATCCTTTCCTCAAGTGGTCTTGCATCTTCTCCAGCAGTTTTACCAAGGCTAGCATAGCAGGGTTGTATTTTTATTTTTGGGATGGGGGAGTATATGGAATATTCCCTTAGTGCTGTTCCTTCCTTCAGCAAATATTTCACTCCCCCCCCCCAGACCGTGGAGCACACTGTATGATTGGGAAGGAGACACAAACATCTCTCATCCACCTGCCAGCTTGTCTAATGCTAAGCTGTTAGCCACTGGATTCAGGATACAAAGAGTGCTTGTGTGTACTGGCACATCCCAAGTATTGAAGGCCATTCCTTGTTTAGAGTCTGTTGGCACACACTTAAGAGCGCCTCAGGATGCTTCCACATAGCCTTCTCTCCCTCGCCCCTCTGCATATAGAGCCCATCCTGCACCTTCTACCTGTGAATCTAGCTATTGGCACCATTCACTTAACTGGTTTATTCCAGAGAATCCCAATGACGTTCCTGTCTCAAACTGTTGCACTCACACTTTCCCAACATGTCACTCCATTAAAAAAAATAAAAAGTGGCAGGTTCAGATTGCTTTTGGAGTTTCTTGCACGATTGTAATGCTATTTCCTTACTTGGTTTGAAGGTGTGGCTTGCAATGTGCTTGGCGATGGGGCTGGTGTGTAGCCTTTCTTCCTCTCCCTATTACCTGCTTGCTGCTCCATCATGTGGCCTCTTCAGAACCATTGCCCTGCTGTAGCATCTGGACTGTATCTGAAAGTGAGTTTAAAGGGGGAAAGGATGTAAAATGACCACGGGTACTCTTATGGGAGGGACACGGGTGGCACTGTGGGTTAAACCACAGAGCCTAGGACTTGCCAATCAGAAGGTCAGGGGTTTGAATCCCCGCAACAGGGGTGAGCTCCCGTTGCTCGGTCTCAGCTCCTGCCAACCTAGCAGTTTGAAAGCACATCAAAATGCAAGTAGATAAATAGGTACCACTCCAGTGGGAAGGTAAACGGTGTTTCCGTGTGCTGCTCTGGTTTGCCAGAAGCAGCTTAGTCATGCTGGCCACATGACCCGGAAGCTGTACGCCGGCTCCCTCAGCCAATAAAGCGAGATGAGCGCCGCAACCCCAGAGTCGGCCACGACTGGACCTAATGGTCAGGGGTCCCTTTACCTTTACTCTTATGGGGGAAAGGTGGGCAGGGAATATTTACCCCAGTTGTAGCAACTGGTAGGAATTCTTGTGTCAAGGGAGAGTGAAAAGAGAGGACAGGCTCCTTCCATATGTAATGAATTGTCTGCAAGATGGAATCTCAGTAGATAATAGTGAGTTATGCTGAAGTTTTCCCTTCTATACAACTACTAAATATGCAAAGCCTCTCTTTTTCACCTGGTCTGTATTGTGCAAATAATAGCACATTAGGCTCATGCTTGTACAACTTTGAGGAAGTTGCAAAGCTGTGCATAATTCCCTTGAGCCCTAAAAGAGAGGTGCTGGGTGCTATTTGATCTCAGTCTCGTGGTTGGTGACAAATGTCTAGCTTAAATGTGAGTGGATGTGAAGTGGCCTGAGAGCACCCAAAATATCTGAATGAAGTTCAGGCAGTGGGGGCTTCCCCTGGGCCCAGAGCCCTCCCAAGACTACTGATTTTGGCAGCAGTAGCAAAAAGAAAAGAATAAAAGAATAAAAATAAAACAAGCTGGGATGGGGTTCCACAGCACGGAACCAATATGTTCAGCACCCTAATGGGAATGTTAATAATCACCTGTAATCAGCTGAAGTGTACATGTGAGGGTCACACCCATTGCTACTGTGGAAGGTTGGCCAAGGGTGAACATGATCCTCAGGCAAAAGGAAGATAGGTCAACTCTGGAAGGGATGAACACCACAGACACTCTCTCTGTGTACTTCCAGGGATATGTTGCTACACAGGCATGTGCTTGGATGATTCAGATGAGTGGGCATTGACTGGATTCAAATGCTCCTCCTACATACCTCTTCTGAACGCAATTGCTTCTCTGGAAGTGACAGTTTCCGGTAAGCCAAGAGGAAGCGGTGCCTGCATCCTGATGAACAGCCAGTTTCTTAATAATGGTGGAGGAAAAGGGAGCCTTTCTTAATTACAACCTTGCTCTGTCCCTGTCAAATTACTGAGTTGGAAATGCAGAGTCTTTCATTAAAACTTTATCTATGTAATTAGAAATTATATATACCTACAGCAGAGAGCACCTTCATGCCTCAGTCGCTCTCTTTAAAGATACCTTGATGCTATCTGACTAAAGCCGGGGGTGTGATCAGAATCCCCTTTCTTCAGATATCGGAGCCTTTCTGTCTCCCCAGGAGGGAATGTAGTGTGGTGCTCACATTTTAGTTCCAGCTTTTCAGCCTCTAAGTTTCTGAACTCTTCCCCTCCCAGCCACTCCCAAATGCGTCCAGTGCATCATTGTTTGGGAGGCAGCTGTTCTATTATGCATTCACCTCCTGAGTAAGCCTCGCTTACACAACCAAGAGCATAACAAGAGCCCTACTGGATCAAACCAAAGTCCTATCTAACAAGCACGCTGTTTCCTACAGGGTCCGGCTAGATGCCTCTCGGAAACCCAGAAGCAGGATATGACAGTAATAGCCCTCTCCTGTTGTTTGCCAGAGGCAAACTGTATATGGTACGGGAGGTAATATAAAGCTGAGATATCCTTACCCTCCACAGCACTTTCTTGTCCCTTTTTAACACATCTAAGTTGCTGGCCACAACTGCATATTATGGTCACAATTTCATAGCTGAGCTGCCTTGGGTGTAAAAATATTTGCTTTTGTCTGCTCACAATGTAACTTCATTGATGGTATATGAGATAGGGAGGAAACACTTTGCTTCAAAGAACTCCAGACTTCTAATTTACTCATGTCATTGGTGCCAATATGCTGTCTACCAGCTTATCTAGGCAAAGGTTGACCTCTACAACTTTCACATCAGGCAGGCAAGTGGACGTGCAGTCTACATGCCCATCACAAACCTCTTTCTATTGACTGAATTATTCACTATGAGGAACCCTCTCCCACTGGAGGCACATCCTTGTCACAAAAAGATATTGGTTCACCCCACCACATGGAATAGGTTCCTTCTAAGAGATTCCTCTTTCTTGGGACACCATCCTCTGGCCCTGAGACCGTCCTAACAGTACAGGTGATTACCCTGGATGCTGCTATCTCATCCCCAAAAGGACTCTTCTACCAGTCTCTGTGTCTCTCAGCTGTGTCTCTCACCTTGGCCTCATTTCTCTTGAGCTCATTGCACCAAGCATGGTTTTCGTCCAGCAGACATGTATAGCTATTTTCATAACTGTTTCGATTGGGTGGCGGGAGGGTGAGTTTGAGGGCTTTTGCCTTTTCCACCCTGTCACTGAAATCACACAGGTGCCTAACTTGCTTGTCTGCTATACTGTTTATCTCAACGCTTTAGCGCTGGGGTGGAAATGGTTTGTCTGCTGGGCCTCCCCTTGTGCTCTTAGCGGATTGTTTATCCCCTCGCAGCTCTCCTGTGAATCCTTGTCTACAGGAAGGATTTTGATAAGTCTACTTCCCTCCCTGCCATTGCGTCTTGTTTGGCTATCTTGGGTTATTCACAGGGGACCGTGCTTCTCTAGAGAACCCCAGTTCACCCCACCCACTCAGACCTTGCTGCTGTTATGCTTGTTTATCTTAGGAAAGGGAGGCGAGTTGGAACAGCTGATCTTGCCAGAGGTTTTGGACACTCTGCTGCAGCTCTTGCTTCTGTCGAGGTGGCAGTTCTGAGGGCACCGGCTTTGTTCTACACCCCTGAGCCATGTTGATTTTCTCTCCAGGCATGCCTGGGAGCTGATGTTCTCTGTTCATGACCAGGCTAATTCAATTTCAGATGCAGTGTCTGTCTATCTCTTTGACTAATCACCAATCCAATAATGGGAGATTGGAGAAGGCAATCCCATTTGTATTAAAATGCATTTAAGGCTCAGTGTGCAGAGAGGATCAACAGTGTATTAATTTGCTAGACCTCTTATTCCGGCGTGAGGAAATTATAGTGCAGCACACATTGTCTGGGTCACCTTCTGGCTGCAAAGTAGTTTTAAGGAGTGACCTTTTCAACTTCTGACCATTTTGTACCCCCTTGTGAAGCAGGTGATGTGGTTAACGGTACACGTCTCACATCTTGTCCATGCACTGACACCTCTGATGTGGTTAGGAAATATAAACCCTCTCAGAAGCTCTTGAGAACTTGTAATAACTCCAGCTACGATTGTAAACATTAAAGATTGATCAGCCCAATATCTCCAAACATGTCTCTACTGCCTTATTTGCACAGGGATACAGGAGGCTGCCTTATACTGAATCAGACCATCAATCCATCTAGTCTGGTGTTGCCTGCAGCAACTGGCAGTGGCTGTCCAAGTTGTCATTCCAGATTCTCTCCCAGCTGTACCTGGAGATGCTGGGGATTGAATTTAGCACCTTCTGTACACAAAGCAGATACTCTGCCACTAAGCTATGGCCCTTCCTCATTAGAAGCCACGGGCAAACAATAAGGAAATCGTAGGTACTGTGCAACTAATGCAAACTGCAAAACATGCACTTGAAATGACTGCTGTTAATGAGTGAGCTGTCCTGGCTCTGGTGAGTTCCTGTTTTAAGAACATTCAGGAAGCTGTGTACTCAACCTTCTGAAGGAAGTGAGAAAGGAGAATCTCAGTTCTGCTTCTAGTGATCTGAATGCAATCTTAAAGGAGGTCATAACAACTGTGGTGGTGGTTTTTTTAAAGCTTCACATAGAGAAGTCCCCTTCTTGACCTCTCGCGGCTTCTCCAAGGTGGGAAGCCTGTGCCATGGGGAGAAGTCAGTGAAAAGGCTTTTAAGCAGCTGCTCCTTGAGTGCCTTGGTCCAGTGCACCACGGCACTGTTGGATAAATAGAACAGCTTCTGGCACATTGAAAACTTGCTTTCCTTTTGTGTGCTTTGCCACCAGAGTGGTGTTGGTACCTCCCGTGCAGACAGGGCCCTAAACAAAGAGCTTGATAGCAGGCCCGTCACATGGCTGCTGCCACCATGTAGCCAATCCCGTTCAGGGGTTTCAGCCTTGTGCAAAGTTATAATTGGCCTCTCCACAGCAGTGTGACTTTTTGTGCTCTTCAAAAGCTACCTCTCTTTTTATACAGAGGCTGACTGAGAAGGTGGGAGGGTGGCTTTTGTTGAGGGAGGAGGACACAGAGACCCAATTGTGAAGTTGGATGGGTGATGCTAGGGTGGATATATATATATATATATATATATATATATATATATATATATGGGCTGGCTCTTGTCAACCCATTCTTGAAAACAGCCCACAGGCGTTGAACATGGCTCCCTGGAAGGAAGAATATCCTGCTGAAGGGAAACAAAAAAAGCAAATCTTTCCAACAAGAACTCCTGTGGCCAGCCATTATTGTTTGGGCGTCTCACAGAAGCTTGTGCTTCTGCCTGGCTCTACCCCCCCCCCAGTGAAAACTGGTTTGGGGTAGAATTAAAGGGCCCATTTCTCAAAAGCTGTAGATAAGAATACTGAATACCACAAATCCTGTCCTTGCATTGCAATTGTCAAAGGAAACGACGTGGTAATAATAACAATGGACATCTTTCCTTTTCAGTTTATTTGCTAAAGTAGGCAAATAAACAAAGGTTAACAAAAGTGTTCAGGCCATTTAGGGTTTGGCTTAGGAGTGTTTTCTTCTGGACCATGCCATATCCTTTGATGCTCACCTGCTATTGGAAGGTGGCTGTTGGGCAAAGTGAACCATTGCCTTAACACATTTTTTCTTCATTTTTTTAAAAAAAGTGTCTGTTCCCCTAAACTCAGGTAGTTCTTCAATAAGACCATTTTAGCTTTACTGTGTTTAAAGTTTCGTCTCATAATCACCTTGGGCTATATCAGACAGATGTCTGTTGTAAGGTTAGTGCTGCATTTTTGTTTTTGATTTTTGCAGTGTTCACATGTCATTGGCATAAAAATGCCAGCCTATATTCTCTCTCCCCCCCCCCCCATTTAAACCTGTGGCATGTAAGCCCAATCTTTGCTTGGTTTAATTTAAGATAGTAGAGCTGTGGCTTTTACAATTCTCATTGAAGTTTACTTGGCCGAGTTGAGCCTTGCTTGCAAGATGGAAGGAAGGCTGCTGGCAAAAGAAGCTTGGTGGCAGCAGGAATAGATAGGTGGGTCAAAGCACAACTGCAGACTGCCTGCACAGCATCTTCTCATGCCCAGTTTTTGATATGCGGCTGTTGAAAGTAGCATCCAACATGTCTTATCAATTGTTACCCTGACGGTTAAGTTAGTTGTCCCAGTTAATGTGAATGCTTTGAACCTTATAAAGAAATAAAAATGCAATTATTGTGTGCCTCAGCTATGCCCCTTTGGTCTATTTCCAAAACTGGCTAATTTGGTTAAGTGCAGAAGGTACTGAGTTTTTCTTACCTAAAACCTGGTAGTGATTTCTTACATTTTCTACAGATTTTAGTGAAGAGCGATTTGGAAACAGTTTTGGGATGCTGTCCCAATGCTACCACATTATTGCTGTCTGGGGGGGACAATGGCAGGACAATGATAAACAAGAGCATGTGTGTTATAAACAGTTCTGGGATTTCAGCACGAAATTCTGGGATGGACTGTGGTTGGAAATAAACCACCCCGAAACTTCTTCAGGTACAAATGGTATTTTAACAGGTATTGCATATAACTGACCTGATAGCATTGTGAGCCCCAATCTTTTCTTTTATTTATTGTTAATGTTGCTTTTTCTCCAAATAGCTCAAGATAGCAGACACACATCTCCCCCCCTCCATTATACCATTGCCACCCTGTGAGGTAGGTTAGGCTGAGAGACAGTGTCTCTCAAAGTCACCCGATGGGTTTCATGGCAGAGTGGAGATTTGAACCCTGGTTGCCCAGGTCCTAGTCAAGCATTCCAGAAAGAAATGAGAGCTCCAAAGAATAGTTGTGGCCTTTCTCTTTTCTTAATGTTCTGTTTTACAAAGATGAGTGCCTTCTTTTTATTGGCTGTTTTAAATGTTTCTCTTCTCCCCTGCTGCATAGTCCTGGGTGTTGTAGTCTGTAGCTGGGATATTAAACATACTAAAATATTTATCACCACAAATCTCTAATAGTGACGGTGGGACTTACATCCTGGCAGTGAGTAAGCGAAATTGAGAGAGTAGCTTCATGTGCCCTGGCAAAGAACTTGGAAAATATTTTTTTCCTCCGCAACCCCCAAAGCATCTTTGTTAAAATATATCAGTCCTACACATATGCATTCAAAAATAATACAGTGGTGCCTCAGGTTACATACGCTTCAGGTTACATACGCTTCAGATTACAGACTCCACTAACCCAGATATATTACCTCGGGTTAAGAACTTTGCTTCAGGATGACAACAGAAATCGTGCTCCAGCGGCGTGGCAGCAGTGGGAGGCCCCATTAGCTAAAGTGGTGCTTCAGGTTAAGAACAGTTTCAGGTTAAGAACGAACCTCCAGAACAAATTAAGTACTTAACCCAAGGTACCACTGTAAAGTTTTGTGCAATCCACATGCCCTCTTCCTGCTTAGTGGCTAAACTTTATATGGCCTTTTGAAATCTCTAGAAGACATGTCTTCTCTTCAAGGGCAGGAGAAATATCTTTTTCCCCAGGTCTGAATCTTCTGCACTTCTCAATCGAACGCCTGTTAAATCTGTTCTTGTAGGAGAGCTAAATCCATAACCGGAGCGATTAAACCAATTTGGCTACATGGAAACAGGGTCTAATTAATCACGCTGTCCAAACTCCTCTTGCTTTATGGAGCCGCTTCTTATTTTACATTCCTTTCTTGCCACTTGAAAAGCTTCTATGTTAGTCTTAACTTCTTTGAAGCAGATCTTATTGAATTTAAATGTATTCACTCAAGCATGATTGCTGCCGAAAAGCCCTTGTCTGTGCTGGCAGTCCATGGAGGAGGAATAGTGTTTGGTCTCCTCCTCCTTTCCTACCTCTTTCGCCCTACTGCCTGCTCCCCCCCAACATGCAGCAGGCAGGGTGAGGAGTTGAACGATTACTCCCTGGCCTGGATAGGTGGGCAACCATAGGTGGGTGAACAAACATGGGGGGATATCGCAATGCAGCGAGAAGCTCTTGCCTACACAGATAAGGGAGCATTATTCCAAGGAGTCCTGCAGATCCAAAGCATCAAATGTTGGATCCAAAATGTGTGAGTGTGGTATAGGCTACCAAAATATGTAGAAGTCATTCCTTCTCCTCCTTTTCTTTTTTAATGACTTGTGGCTTGCTTCCTTAGCCGCCTGTAAAAAAGCTGCTGATGCCTGGTTTTTTTGTGGGGGGTTCTGAGCTCTTGAACCAAGAGAGAGAGAAGCTTATGAATAATGCAACTTCAGTGAGCAAAGGGATTAATGAAAGCACAACCCATTTGGTCCGATGGAGCCAGAGTCCTCATTGGATGCCTCTGCCAACTGAAAACATTAAAGAGGCCACTCAAAACTCCTGTAAACTATGCGTATAATGATTGGTGCCTCGTCCTGTGGACTTTGCGCAAGAAAATGGAGCAAGCAAGGAATGGTGGTTGAGATGCACTTGCATTTCTCTCCCTAGAGCACAGGCCTGGTTGTGTTGTGCAGATGGAAACATAAGTCCTGGATGTTGGTGGAATAGCGACTGTAGTCGCAGGACTAAGTAAGTAATGAAGAAAAGAGGGGTGGGAATTAGCACATTGAAAAGCGCCTCTTGTGTGGAAAGTCCTTGACCACTTTTTTTTTTAATCTCTCCCTCCCCCACCCCCGAAATTGGCTCTGTCTGTTTTGAGTCATTTCATTTCCAAGAACCCTTTCTCCTCCTCCTCCTTCCCTTAACATGACCTGAAAAAAGCCCATGCAGGAAATGGCTGCAGATTACTCGACTACCCCTCTGGCCAAGCCATGTGAAATGAATCCCTGATAATGATGAGAGAGTGTCTAAAGGAACGGCTCCGTAAACAGCAGTGAGCTTTTAATCTAACCACTATCCAGTCATCTGCACTTATTTTCCGCTCCTTCCCACCACCTCCTTTTCCCAGCAGGCATAAAACCTTGTAGCCATTAAAGTGGTGCTGAGGGGATCCTTCAGACAATGGAAGGGGTGCCGAGTGAGACAAAAGGAGTTCAGATGCGCTCTTGTCTCTTGGGCAAGTGGAGAAGTGAGGGGAGTTCTTGTAAACGGCAGCAGAAAGCCACTTCCGGCCTGCCCAGGAGGTGGGGTTGCGGGCTTCACCCCCACCCCCACATGAGCGGGGGCTGGTTTCAGCCCCCGTGAGAGCAGGGGAATCCCGGCCGCGTCTCCCCCCCCCAGCCAGCCAATTGGCTGGCTGGGGGGGCGTGGCCTGCCCTATTTAGGGCCGGTGCAGAGGGGGCTCGCCCTCTTTTCGCCGGCTAGCCCCCACATTTGTTTCCCGCATATCAGCTGTTCCTGTTTGTCCTTCTCTCCAGGAACATGGTTGGACATGAAATCCTACATGCCATGAATCGAGGAATAGGATAGCTAGTATGGCAGAGCTGTGTATGGTCAGTGTTTGGGTGGGAGGCTACCAGGGAACTCCTTGTACTTAGCTCAGAAGGAAGGAGGGATATACAACTGTAATGTGTGAAAGGTTCACAGCCATTTGGCTGCCATCGTCTAATTTGTATTTACTATGGCAATCCCTAGTGCACCTATAGTTCTGATATACCTGTGGTGGAAAACAGCTCCAATTCTGTGATGGTTAGGAGCTGTTACCTCTCTCTGTAAATCAACTTGCACCTGTCTGAAAGCTTTTCACATGTGAAGGCTACCTACAGATGACCTGGCTTCTAGCAGCAGCCTTATTTGAGTCTTGAAGGTACATATGAACCTGCCGCTTTCTGGCAAGAAGATTGAAGGCCATCAACGAGCTGATGACTATGAAGTTCTATAAATCTGCTTTCTGCTTATTAAATTGAGTCGGGAATCTCCTGCCATTTCTAAAAAAGCAAGAGGCTCTCAAAGCTTACGGTGGTCTGCAAGTGAGAGGATGACCTGGCAATCTAAATTCCAGTATACGATGCTTGTCTCTGAAGGCACCAGGCTAAAGCATGAGGTGATTGAATCTAGTCAAAAGCCACTTCTGTATTATTCCCCACCTTGTAAGCCATGTCAGGGGTGCCATAGCAGTAGATTCCCTACATCAACAGGGGATCACACAGTTGGTTTCCAGAACTATCCACTTACTCTTACCAGGCTCTCAAGAGCCCTTCCATCTCTGCTGCTACTCCTGTGCAATTTGCCACTTAAGCACATCCTTTCCCCATCATTGGAATAGCTGGAATTTCCCCATTTTCATCCCAATTGATGCAGTTGTGAAGCACCTGCAAAACTGCTAGCAACCAGTGCTGGAAAAGAACATTATTTCCAGTGTCTCCAGCTGAAAACCATTTTATTTGAACCCCCCCAGTTGCTTGCTTTTTGGCTGTGGAGATCCTACCACCTTTCCTTTGATAAAAATTAGAGAGGCCATTGAATGTGCAATGACTGGCTCTTCTGTTTTTGTAGCTTCTGGCCTTGCAATAAAAGCTCAAGAGCCTGGTTGTTTGTACCTGTCAGCTTGTTGTTGTAAGCCCAAGACAGCAACAGCATGTAAAATACTTCTCCTCCCCCCCCTTCTGCCACATCACTAACAAGAGCCCCCCCCTCAATTTTCCTTATTGGGAAGTGTCAACAGATTAGTGGAGAATCCCTCTGTGCGGACAAAAACCTGCCACAAAAGGCATTAGGCTTTCAGCTATTGGATTACCACGTGGCCACCTGTCAACTGACTTTGTAAATGTATCTGTCTCCAAACTGTTTTTCGCATTAGAGGGCTGAGGTGTTTTTTTCCTCCAGGAATGTGTGTTGCTAAATGACTATTTCAGCATCCTGCGTTTAAGCCTTTTTGGGGGGTGAGGGAGGAGTTGAGGAGATTAAAGCTGTCTTGTGCAAGAACACTAATGTAATAAAATCTTAAGTGGTTAACAGGCAAAGCGGGCCAGTCTGTCTGCACGGTAAATACATTGCTTCACCTAGCGCCAGGTGCCTTGTGGGGGAAATCTTTATGAAAGGAGTTCTCTAGCTCCTAAGAGTTCCTTTGTCTGAGATGGTTCTAGGAGGTAGGGCTCTATTGCTACCTGAAGCAGTATGCATGGAAAGGGGTGTGTGGGGTGCTTGCATCTCCTGAAGAGACTCCTTCTTTCTTGCACTTCTGTGACCATGCCCCCAATTTAGAAAATATTGGTGATTGTCAAAGGTTTGTTTTTTGACAGAACCTGCACCCTTTGAATGAGCAGCATCGTTCCGTTGATCACCTGAATCACATTTAAAGTCATATAGTGAAATAACCTGTGGTGAGCCTCAGACATAAACTCTGTTCTCCTCCTTATCTCCTCTCGTGCATACAAGGAGATGGGTGCATGGGTGTAGCTGGGGGGGGGGTGCATGGGGGCAGCTTCCCCCCTTCAGGTCAAGTAAATAAATAAAAATACTTAACTGACCAATTGCATGGCAGATACCTTGGTTCTGCCTCCCCAGCATAAAGCCTGCCTCCCTTAAAATCAGTCATTGCTATGTCCATGGATGGGTGGACATTTTAGAACAAACTGTCTTGTTATTCAGAAAGGTGGAACTCTTGGTTCATTCTAACCAAGGTAAGCTTAACTCAGCTAGAGTTGAAATGTGGTGGGCACCAAAATTTAAGCACGTTATATGTGGCACAGTTCATAATAAAACTTCCTGAAAAACCTCCTGAAGTAGGAGTGCTACTTCATAAAGTGTTTCATAAATGAAATAAACAATGTCATTACGGAAGAGACCTTTGGGTACATCTTGGCCTTTTGATTCATGATGTACTTAAGTCTGAAATGATGCTTTGTTGTTCCTTGGCTGAGTAAGTAATCTTGCTGGGTATTGTCAGTACCAAGAACTGTAAAAGAGTGCTGTAATTATTGCCCATTAGTGTTTCTAACCACTCTGTGCTTTTCTTCTCCCTCCCTCTCTCTCTTCTTTGGCAGGGATTTGATGCCAAGAACTCTCGATGGGCAGATCACCATGGAGAAAACTCCCAGCTACTTTGTCACCAAGGAAGCCCCGGCTCGCATCTCTGCCATGTCGAAGGGCACCAAGCTCATTGTGGTGGTGAGAGACCCAGTCACCAGAGCCATTTCTGACTACACGCAAACTCTGTCCAAGAAGCCTGACATCCCCACCTTTGAGAGCCTGACCTTCAAAAACAGGACTACGGGCCTCATTGATACCTCCTGGAGTGCCATCCAGATCGGCATTTACGCCAAGCACCTGGAAAACTGGCTCCTGTACTTCCCCATTGGGCAGATCCTCTTTGTCAGTGGGGAGAGGCTAATCAGCGATCCAGCTGGTGAGTTAGGCCGAGTCCAGGACTTTCTGGGCCTCAAGAGGATCATCACGGACAAACACTTCTACTTCAACAAAACCAAGGGTTTCCCATGCCTGAAAAAGGCTGAAGGCAGCAGCAAGCCCCACTGCTTGGGCAAAACCAAGGGGCGGACCCATCCCAACATAGACCAGGAAGTGGTCCAGAGGCTGCGGGAATTCTACAGGCCCTTCAACATGAAGTTCTACCAGATGACTGGACATGACTTTGGCTGGGATTGATGGTTTAATGCCGACGTTCTTGCCAGAGTTAATCCCCTCATTTCAGCTTGCTATCCCCCTTATATATGTAGATAGGTCTATATGTAAAATGTACAGAAATCTATTTTATAATAATTTATTTTTAATTCTTAAGCAATTAATTCACTAAGCTGCCTAACCACACTGTAGCAGCCCATAGCTGTGTTTTTAACATTCCACAGTGCTGAATCCTTACTCTGCTCTTTCTCTTTTTTGTAGCCTGGTTCAGTTTGTGCTGGAAAGTGCTTCTAAGTATCTTCTATGAGAAAAATTAATATAAAAGAAAGGTTGGTGGGTAAGGGAGAAAGAATTTTTAAAAGCACAATTTTATTTTCCAATACGGGTACTAGGCATTTTGAAACACTTTTGTGAAAGGCCCTCCAGCTAGCATATTTTGCCTTCCCTTTTCCAGATCAATCCACTTGCAATTGAGTTTTTGGTTGGCTATGAAATTTCATGGAACTCAAAGCATTTAGGCCTAGCTTAAGCCTTTACAGGTGGGCATGGCACGAGTGCAGAAGGAGATTCTCTCCAGCCATATAGCTGCTGCCTGTTTCTCAGATATGTTTTCCTTGATGTGTACAACTCTCTCTCCTTGTAGAAAGCTTTGCTACAGTAGTTACTGAATGTTCTACAGTTTTTCCTTCTGCTTTCTTGACCTTTAAGCAGATTTCCTGGACTGACAACTATGCATATTTGGTCCAGCTTTAACTTGTTCCTGCTGAAAATGTGAAATGCTTCCTTCGGGCACAATTCATATGGGGTGCTTCTTTTTTAAAAAAGCTGGTCTTGTAGAAGAAGACCATGCAGTCTGAACATGTATAGTGAACCACTCCCTGCTATGTATAACTGAATGATAGGCCTGATTGCTGATAGCCCTGCAGTCAGGGTGCTTTCAGATTAGAACATGCAGAGTTACATGCCTCATCAGCCTTTTTCTAAGAGAGTTAATTAAATCCCTCCCTCCGCTGGTGCTGAGCTGAAAGTTGTGGACTTTCATATGGGGTCAAGTGGGATGTGGGGGGAAGTATGCACTTCATTAAACCCTTGAGAGAGGGGTTGGAAATGAACATGCAGGGACCATAGACAGTCTGAACCTTGCCAAAGAATTTCACACCCGCCCCCCAAGACTAGCAAACAGCCTATTCCTGCCCCTGCCCTCAATCACATTACGCTAAGGTGAATTGAATGTAACATCTTGGCACATTATAATTGGACCTCCAGGAGAATTGCTCCCAATGTAGGTACTTGAGAAGGTTGGGCATGTCTGACTAATGTTGCAGTGAGTGAGCTACCATCTTGTATTAAAACCTCTGTTCAGCTGTACTCTTTCTCTCTTTCTCTTTCTGTGTGTGTTTCAGTTCTCAACACATTCTTGAAGTGTCCCACATTGGACACATCTTGAACAATGCGGGTATAACTGTCAGATTTATTTTGAGAAGTGACTGCATATGGAATGTGGGATTCCTCAGAGGGCTGTATACAATTTGTGTGTGCATGAGCACATGCACATTATTCTAAGGATGTAGACATTCATATGAACATTCAGCCTCTGTGTTAGCCATCTTTGGACATATGATGTTTGCTATCATCTGCTGGTGAGGCAGCATTCTAGGACAGGCTTCCCCAATCATGCACCCTCCAAATTTTGTTGGATGGCAATTCCCATCACCCCTCACCATTGGGCACCTTGGCTGGGGGGATGACCGGGATTCCAAAAACATCTGGAGTACCAGAGGTTCCCCTTCCTGATTTACATGTTGAGCACTACAAAATACATTAAATAGACCCCTTGCTGTAGACCTCACTCCATCCTTTGCACCAGGGTTGGTCAGCATGGTGTCCTCCAGATGTTGCTGAACCACAACTCCCACAATCCCATGCCGGCTGAGGCTGATGGGAGTGGGATTTCAAAAACACCTGGAGGAATGCAACTATAGAAAAAGTTGCTTGAACCTTCTTCCTACTAAAGTGAGATGCAACACATGCACCCTTAGCCTCCTCTTTCTGGACCCCCTCTCAACAGAATCTGTGACATGCTTATGTGATAACCATGCTGTCAAGCCACGCAGCTTCTCTTGCTCCAGGAAATTGTAGTGGGATTTTCTTTTATAGCTCTCCTTTGTTTTCCATTTCAAAATCTTTTTGCAGAACTCAGTGCTTGGACTTTTCCTTCTTCTCTGAGTAGGTTTGTAGCCAGATGCCTTCCTCTCCATTGCACAAATCAAATTGGCAAAGTAAGTATTGTATCCACAGAACCTGTTCCGAATGATTTTGCGAAATAAGTTGAGTGATAATTCTGCCACTACTTCACCATTCGGTATCTTGAACAAAATTGGCTGTGCAGACTATATAGCAGAAATATTATGAAACCAGTTAATTTAAAAGACCTTACCTACACATCATGGCAACCATGGTGGACCTTGTACCATATGGCATTTGAAACTGTTCAAGCTAGCTTCCATACATTAACTTTTTAATGTTCACGAGAGGGCACCCAGTTGAAACTCACGAGGTGTGGTTGGACTTGTTTCCCCCCACATGGTAACATTAATTTATGGCTGAGTTCCATTCAGCAGTACGTCCAGATATTAGCAATATTTTTGTGTGTGTGTTTGCTGTAACATGATACATCTTAGACTAGTCTACTTGTAAAGGAAAGCAAAATGGCAAGCAAAAACTGTAAATTGAGTATTTTGTGGTATGTACAACACAAATTAATTTTACACAGAGGTTTCTAGGAAAATGAAATTTTGATTCATACTATTTCTTTGTATGAAGAAATAAAATATATTTTACCAAACCATGGAGACCACCTCATTTTCCTTTTCAGCGTGTGGGTAAACAGAAATCAAAACAAAAGGTTTGGCTATCAGAGGAATCCAAATTGGGGTCAGGGGAGTGGAGTGGTGGATAGACTAGTGCAGTGACTGATGAGGGCAAAGGGCGTATCCCCCAGTACTGTTTTGTTTTTTAAAAATAAATGTTATGTATTATTTCAGTTTTTATATAATACCCCCCCCCCGGTACAAATCTCAACAGTGAAATACAGAGTGGTTATACATACTCTTATCAGTATCGTTACACATTGCCTTGCTGCTTGCATAAAGAAGTAAAGTGCCACATGTAAAATAAAACAATTTAAATTCACAGTATAGGAAATATAAAGATGCAGATGTCCTCAGGAGAGCTTTCCATAACATTCTGTGTTGAAGAGGGATTCTCTCTGAGGTACAGATGAAATAAAGCCATACTATTTTTCATGGAAATTGTCCCCCATTATTATTTACTGAAGGGCTCTCATCCGGCCTCTCTGAGGGGAATGGAGCAGCTTTGGATTGAGCAGATCAATGGTCCACCCTGCTCCATCCCCATGATGCCTTGCTTTGGGAACTTATGCTGGCAACTGGCAACAGGAACACCAATAGCCTTTGTGTTCTCTTTGTTGCACATTCTTCAGTAGGAGCCTTCATGGTGGTGGAGCCCCCTAGCTGGACACCTCTGCCATATCCTAACCCCCTCAATTATGGGTGATCAAGGGACTGCTCTCAGGTCTACTTTTGGGATTATTATTCCACAGAAAACAATATTCTACACAGGGATGTTTGGAAGAAATCCTCTGGATGATGTGAGTTGGTGGTAAACAAATTCTGCCCCTCAGCCCAATTTCAGAAGCCCTATATAAGCAATCAGATCTCTTGCAGGAGTACGCTATCCTTCCCTTGTGGATGTACTGGGCAGAAAGAAAGAGGGAAAGAGAAAAAGGAGTATTCAGGAAAGAGAAGGGGAATGGTTCCACTAACTGCTGGCACAGATGGATTATCCCAGAGGGAATGAACCCCACATTTATTCATTCATTCTGAACCCCCTGATCTCAGTAGCACTGCCCCGAGAGAGTGATGTGGTGCATGTCCTCTATTTTGGTGATGCAAGGTCTCAACAGCTTCCGAAACATTTTGTGCCTCTGAAAAATAACAGGATACCGGTAGCTCCAAATACAGGATAGCTCCATTTTAAGGTGACTCTTGATAGAGACTTCATTTGCAAACAGTTCCTTGAGGTATTGCAAACAGGTTGTTAGAAACAGGTTTTTGAATTAAAAAACATCAACCAGATTTTCTCTAGAAAGTGTAAACTGACATTTTGATGCTGATGCTGTTGTGAACTCTGCAAAAAACTAAATCACAATGCATGTACGAGGAGAAACAACTGTACAATAAGTACCCATCTGGAAGCACCCCTGGCCAGAGATCTGGCAACCTCAAAGTGTTAGTGAAGAGAGAGAAGAAGGGTTGAGACAGACCTGGACTGCTTTCCAGGTAGAAATCTCAAAGCAAACTCTACTGTTTTAAAGCCATGAATGGATGTTTATTTTTCATGGCCTACAAGTTTCCCAAACCCACCTTGAAATATAGCCTCTGCTTCAAGGCTACTCTCATCCCTGATTGGCGATTTTGCTGGGACCAAAACAAATGCTTCCTATTTTACAACATATTAAGATATCAGTCCCCCTCTTCCCATAATAAATTAGGAGACCAGTTGCTTAATGATTAGGGAAATACAGATGTTTGTAATGCAGACACCATTTCTTGAAAAAGCAGCCTTGTTTTCATATTTGTTCTGGAGGAGGATAGTGAAAGATGCTTTTATGCTACACTTTTTTAAAGAAGGAGGGAAAGAAAATAAGCTTCTGCATATCTGGGTGTGTGCGTGTGGGGGAATGGAGCACTCCAGACAAATCCAAAATAGTCTGCAGCAACTGACCCACATGTACTTTTGGCATGGGTACATTTATCTCCCCCCGACCCCCAGCAATAAAAAAAGAACTATTAGGTTTGCAAATTAATGCAGGAAGTCACAAGCAGGTTAATAGTCTATTTTCCTCACTGAAGAGATTTGCTTCGGATCCATCTAGTCTGACAGCCTGTGTCCTGCTGTAGCCTACCAGGTTCCTCTAGGTAAGAAGTCGCAGCTGCATCTAGACTTCTACATGTGGTTGAGAGAGAGTGCGTAAGTGTAACAGCCTTCCTCTCCTTCTCCACTGTATATTCAGGCTTGCAAACTGAGACCAGGCGTAGTTCAGCCCTAAGTCTTCAATTGTGTTGGAAGAACTAGTCATTCACCCTGAGATGGTGAAGTAGAGGAGAAATGGTCCAGCATGGCTTGTACCAGAAAATGATTTGTCGCCATAAACCCTTAGCTAATTGGGAGACCTGAGCCTTCCATTCAGGGAGAAGAAAACAGTGAAGCAGCATTCACAAAGCCTTGTTATTGCAGCTGATTCCCATTGCATGCCACAATCTAGGCCACCCCTATGTGATCACACCCACTGAAGACAGATATAAACAGTGGTTGGGGATTGGTAGCACATTAATATGGATGTGAGGTGATAGCGGTAGCCGATCCTTCATTGTGGCGGCCGCCTCCACTTGAGAACTTCCAGCCCATTCATATTAAGCAGTCACCTTCACTGCATAGTTCTCAGTGCCTGCTAAAAACTTTTTTTTGCAAAAGCAAGCCTCCCCAAACATGTAAATTTGACATGTATTTTACTACATAACTGTATTTTATTATATATCTGTACAGTCATACCTCAGGTTACAGACGTTTCAGGTTGCGTTTTTTTGGGTTGCGGACTGCCGAAACCCGGAAGTACCGGAATGGGTTACTTCTGGGTTTCAGCGGTTGTGCATGCGCAGAAGCGCTAAATTGCGCTTTGCGCATGCGCAGACGTGCCAAATCACAACCTGCACGTGTGCAGTTGTGCCACTGTGGATTGCGGACGCTGCGGGTTGCGAATGTGCATCCCGCACGGATCACGTTTGCAACCTGAGCATCCACTGTAATTGCATATATAGCTAAACCACTGAGCCTCTTGAGTTTGCCAATCAGTAGGTCGGCAGTTCAAATCCCTATGACAGGGTGAGTTCCCTTTGCTCTGTCCCAGCTCTTGCCAATCTAGCAATTCGAAAGCATGCCAAAAAGTGCGAGTAGATAAATAGGCACCGCTCCGGCGGGAAGGTAAACGGCGTTTCCGTGCGCTGCTCTGGTTTGCCAGAAGCGGCTTAGCCATGCTGGCCACATGACCTGGAAAGCTGTCTGTGGACAAATGCTGGCTCCCTTGGCCTGAAAGCAAGATGAATGCCACAACCCCATAGTCAAATTTGACTGGACTTAATCATCTAGGGGTCCTTTACCATTTACCTTTACCTACCTTATATAGATATACCTGATTTTTATCAGTAATTTTAACATATATTTTATATTCTATGTAAAACACCAAGAGGCTTTGATGATGAAGCAGGATACAAATCCTGTTACATAAATTAATACAAATGTTGTTGGAAGAAGTAAATGCCCTCAAATGTCACTGCTTCTAAGGGGAGTGACATTTATTTTTAACAGGGCAATGAATTTATTTCTTGCATTCCTAAACCAATTCCCAGTAAGAGCCCTGAAGCAGTTTGCAATAAAATTAATTAAATTAACAATAAAATATGATTGCACGCTTTTGAGCTCCATCCAGCATAATAAGCAAGAAGAATGACATTTGGTGCATCAGTGGCATGTAGCAGACAATTCCTCTGCAGTGTGGACAACTGTGGGTATCAGGAGAGGATATGCCCACTGGCATCCTTCGAGACTTAGGAAGAGATTACACACTCACAAACAACAGCAAAAGTTGCCTTATCATCAAATAAGTGCTGGTGATGAGGGGAACAAGTAAGAGTAAAACCATGCCACCTGACACTTCTACTTGCATTGCCAGGGCATTCTGGGTTCATTCACACAGCCACTGGGTGGCCACAAGAAATGCCTTTTAACTGGCACTAGCCAATGTGAGCTGTGAGTTAAATCTTGCAAATGGTGCTTCTAGGAGTTACACAGCAGCTCATCGCAGCCTGGGAACTGGCATGCACATGGTTTTCAAATGTTCATCCAGTGATTGTGAATAATATTGGAGTTTGGCAAATGCACTGCAGCCTTGTGCAGAAATAGTCTAGTATGACTGCTGGCTGAAAGGCAAAAGAAAACATTTTTTGTCACGGCAAAGAAAGCCCTAAGTTTAGGTTTCACCGAAATGAGGTGTAGGTACGCATATATTGATAAAAGTGCTGTGAGTGTCAGCACAAAATGGCTGCTATGACAGCAAGAAAGAGCTACTGGTACTTTATACTGGTGAGTATACAGTGGTACCCCGGGTTACAGATGCTTCAGGGTACTGACGCTTCAGGTTACAGACTCCGCTAACCCAGAAATAGTACCTCAGGTTAAGAACTTTGCTTCAGGATGAGAACAGGAGGCCCCATTCGCTAAAGTGGTACCTCAGGTTAAGAACAATTTCAGGTTAAGAACGGACCTCCAGAACGAATTAATTTCTTAACCCGAGGTGCTACTGTACACACATAAAGCCCTGACTTTTAAATGTGGTAAAGATGGAACTAATAAGTTAACTCTGCATCTTGCTAGCTCATACTGACACTGACTGACTTGGAGAAGAAGCAGGAAAGCAGCAAATGAGGAAGTGATCTATTTTACCAACAAGTAGTTACTAAAACAGAATGAATCCCTAAGGAGGAAGAGCAGCTCGCCTTTCTGCCTATTGCCCCCACCCTGATTCAGATAGCTTATTGCTAGCATTGTTGCTTTACTCCCAACATAGAAGGCATTCAACTGGCATGGGAATCAGGGCCACCCCAAGGCATTTTGCTTCCTGAATCAGAGAACAAGATGGTCCCCTCCCATTCCCCTAATAGAGTCCCATTGGCCTGGTGGTTGATTCTTATGTCAAAATTGGCAACGGAATGGCATCTCCCACTGTATCTGAAGGCAATAGGCAAGCGCAGGGCAGTTTAGCTTAAGGGACTCAAGCGGAATAGAGCTGCTGCCTTACCTCCACCCACCCCAAAATCTGCTGCCTGATTGGGAGTTTAACATCAGGGTGTGTCAATCAATTGATTCACAATGTAAATAACAAGAATAAATATGCACAAGCCTACTAGAAACATCATTTACTTACCAGCAAAATGCCCATCTGTTGGGGTTGTCATGGAGTTGATGGGCACCATACATCACTGGGACCATCAGAGCGCACAAGCGCTTGTGTATATACATAGACCTTTCACATCCAATGGACTCTCTCTCTCTGTAGACATCAGATTACCCAGTGTAAGGGAAATGCAAACCAATTGCTACAACGTCCCCAAATGCAGCACTGAATCTCTCCCCCCCCACTCACTGCTGGGTTGAATTGCAGTCACTCTTCTATTAGGGAAAATAAAAACATACAATTTCTGACACCATCTGTATCTGACACTGATTACTCTGATTTCTTGGAGCAGAACACCTTCCCCCCTACTCTACAAGTCTTGCCAATTGCCATCAGTTTACTTAGCCCCGGAGAACACAAAAGGACCGAGCGAGAATTCAGTGCGCACGTTCTCCCACTCTCCTTGAAATAGCCTACTTTAGTTGCATATCTTGGTGGTGTTAGAGTATGACAGAAAGACAGACTCTCTTGTGCTTGTAAAATGTAACACTTAGAAAATCAGCATGTAATGTGTGGGTCCATTATTAGGACATGTGCCACTGGCTGGAGTGGTAAACAAGCTTATTATGGGGATGAAAGACCAATCCCTAGGATGTCTCAGCTGCAATACCCTTTGAAAACCCTCCTTAAAAATATGAAAAGCACCCTGCTGTCTATAAAAAAAATTAAATCAAATTTCAGAATTATATGTGTGTTTTTCAAACGACGTGAGTGAAGAGCTATAGCTGCCTGCTTTGACATCTGAGATACTTAGCTCAGAATTTATGTGTCAAAAGCTTAAAAGCTTAACCTAAGCAACTTTAAAAAAGCACTATATTTCCAACTAATTAAGTCATGTCAGCCAAATATGATTTATTTACTGCCATCAGTCATGTCTACAGTAGAATTATCTCATTTTTTGATTTCTAATGATTTTCCCTCTCCTCATTAATCTGGTTGTGAATTATTTTTAATATATCTTTCTGGCATGAAAGCAAATCAAATCATTAAAAGAAAAATAGCCAAAGGTAATTCTGCACTACAGCTGAATGATGGACGTCAGAGCTTAGTTCTGTTCCTGTGGTTTGACACAAGCCCTTCTCAGCCAAAGGGGAAGAGTTTGCTCCACAGCCTCACTGAGAGCTGCTGATTCAGAACTCCATCCCACTTTAGCTGCTTCCAGGACCTGGAAGCAGGTCCCTTTACTCAGCTGTATCTCCTGTGCCCCTGGCAACCCCATTCCTCCAGAAAAGAGGGTAAATGAGAAAGCCCAGCATTTGTCAAAGAACACAATGCCTGTGAATGAGATAATTAAAAAATATAGAACATAATACACTTTTTTAAGACTAGGAAAGCTGAGAAGGAGTACTTCATTAATGCAAAAACAGTTAGCTGGCACTTCTAACAATGCACAAGGGTCAAACCTGGATTTCTCCCCCGAGGAAGTAGCTGCAGACCCTTAGACAAAACCTCCATGGAGAGATCATTTCCAGCCAGAGCTGCTGCTGGTACCATTTCCATGTCACAGACCTCTATTATCTCCATGTAAACCATATTTCTCTGCAGCTCACCTAAGGGCAGATCTTTCTAAGAGCTTAATTGCAGGTAGTTTGTTAGTTGGTGACATTCCTGGCAGAGAGCGTTGGCCTGCAAACCTGTTGCACAGCATGGTTATTAAGGTATTGAGGTATCCTTGCATATATCACGTTTAAGTAGCATTTTTACTGCTGAGTGCTGCGATGGATGTTTAATTTGCATGAACACACAGGATGCTAGTGCAGGGAAACTACAGATGTCCACTTAGAATGATATATTTGCAGTTTTCCGTTCTGCATCTCAAACGTGGAAGTTCAGCATCTTCAAGTTCCGTTTGGAGCCAAGACACAAAAGCAGTCAGAGTGTCAGAGCAGAGCTGGGAAGGTCTCGGGTTTAAATTCCCACTTCAGCAAGAAACTTCCTGGGTGATCTTGAGCCAGTTGCTCTCTCAGTCTGGCCTACCTGACACGGTTGTTCTGAGCATAAAATAGGAGGCAGTTGTGAGCAGTCATGTCACTGGCTCCCACCATGTAGGCTTAGAATCCAAAACCAACCTTGTAAATATGAAAAAACCCCACTAAGTAAAGAACCTTTTTTTCCCTTCACCAATGGGACTTCTGTGTGTTCTGTTTACCTTTTTAAGCAATGCTGGTGATGTGTGAAGGAGTGAGTAGGGGGCTGGGACAGGGTAGTTCCAGCTTCTGAGCTTTTAACTCTGCTATATACAAATCAATTATTTTTCTTTGTTTTTAAACCCAAGTATCAATCGGTTAGCAGCCTTTTCTATTACCGGCTCCCTGACCCTTTTTATTGGAAACACCTGGAATTGAACCTTTATTCAGTGGATCAGGCCCCTGCTTTGCCACGTCTTGTGTCATTATATCCCAGGTGAGCAGCTTCTTTAGTAATGTGGGCCATTTTCAAGTGCATAATGAACCAGAGGGCTGTACGTAATTTGCATTTTTATGCGCATATAATTTGGATGAATGTGGTAGGTATTAAACCATAGCTAATGAACATGAAGCATTTCTCTGCTGATGCCACTCGAGCCATGAATCTTTTTACTCTGAGCCTTCATCTTCATAATATAGTTCCCGGCAACTATGTCTTTCAACCACCAGAGGAGACCAATATGAGGTACAGTGGTACCTCAGGTTACATACGCTTCAGGTTACATACGCTTCAGGTTACATACACTTCAGGTTACAGACTCTGCTAACCCAGAAATAGTGCTTCAGGTTAAGAACTTTGCTTCAGGATGAGAACAGAAATTGCATGGCAGCGGTGCAGAAGCAGCTGGAGGCCCCATTAGCTAAAGTGGTGCTTCAGGTTAAGAACAGTTTCAGGTTAAGTACAGACCTCCGGAACGAATTAAGTACTTAACCTGAGGTACCACTGTAGTATTTACTACCCCAAATATTCAATAGCAGGCAAGATGAGCTGAGAAACAAGATTTTTTAAAGCACACACAGGCAGATTATCTTGTTTGCCTTCCGAGCCCTATATATGCTGCTTAGACATCTCTTAAACACGAGGACTAGAAACCTAACCTAACTTTCAGGATTTCACCACGTTGCCTGTAAGCAGTATGTTGACCACCCCTGGCTTACACTATAAGGTTGATGACACAGGACCACTAGGACCAGAGGAAACACCGGCATATATTTTGAGATGTTATGAAATACTGCCCTTGATCAGGGGAGTAGCAGGAAAGGGAAACAAATCTTGAGAAAAGGAAATTCTGGGGGTGAGTCTGACTTCCCAGGAGGCATACCCTTGCTCCTGATATGTTCTCACCAAGAGTTCATTGAAAAAAATCCTCAAAATGCTCACTGCCGCTTAATGCAAGATGCCAGGCCCCAGGTCTATCATGTGAGGAAGAATAAATTCCTTTGACAGGCCTGCTTTCCACTTCCCAGCACAGTTATTCTTAGTGAAGCCTTTGTTATAAAAAGCATGGCTGAAGAGTTCACTGTAACATAACATCAATTGACCCAGAGATCAAGTATTGGATAAATAATAAATGGGAATAGCAAAGTATCAATGAGCGGTGTCTGTAGCTGACATCTGTTTTCCGACCGGCCTGCAGCTATGCTGCTCCAGGCTGTGATCTTGTACGCTAAGCAAGGTCAGGCTGGGTCAGTGCTTGGTTGGAGAGAAAGATGCAGATTCTTGGCAATTGGGAGCTGTTCATGGTAGCTTACAGTGTACCTGCTCAGGCCAAAGTCAGCAAGAATGATATGCAGCTTGTGAACTTCACCAAGCAGAAAGGTTTGAAATACTGGACAGGGGTCTCCAAAACTGAGTCTGTGAATGCACACCTGCTTGCAGACACCTTCACTGGTCTCCACACCCTACTGAAATTAGGTTTGAGGGAAGCATTCTGTTGATGCCAACAGCACAGGTTGCAGCGTGTGCTTGGTTGTGGCACGTGTGTGTGGTGCCCACAACAGTTTTTTCAGTTTGCAAATGTGTGCGTGGGGCCCCCAAAGGCTGGTGACCACCTCTACTAGAAGCTGCAGATAAACATATAAATAACTGGGAAATCGTGTCCTCCTCCCAGAGAACACGCGTTGCGGTGAGATCATTAAGGCTGACCTCACCACTGTTGTGGGTGGGAGCGATTGGATAGCCACAACAACCCAATTGGTGGTCCCTCAATTGCTGGGGTAATTCTGGCCAATGGGACCATTTCATGCATTAACCAAGGGATCTATATATACCGCTGCACGTTGCGTAGAGCTTCCTCTTTTCGCCTCGTGCTCCGGATCACCCGCTCACCCTCCCTACATTTAGGGTATTGCTATGACCTTGCTAGGCCATTGTGGGTTGTCTGTTTTTGGGACAGGGACCCGATAGGAATTTTCCCATTTGGCTGACTGGCTGGTGCCACTTGGGTTTCACCTGCCGCGTAGCAAATCATCACAACTTTTAAAGGTTTGGCGGTTAGGCATTGGTTCAATGAGGAGGGGAGGGGAGGTTGTGACACCTGCCCCTCCAATGCGCGAAAGGGTATTCCGTTAAAGGAATCCAGGGGCTTGCCTTGCTTTTGTCTGATCCGCTCCCAGGGGTTAGGGCCACATCAGAGCCCCTGGGAGCATTTGGGGATGAGCTTGAATCTGAGCCTGGTCCAATGCTCCCCCAGGATGTTTATCCTTACTGACTTCTGCTGGAGTCCAGTCGTCAGTGCTGCCCTGCCAAGGCCAGGTGCAGCTAGTTGGGAACCAATGCCTAAATAAACCACCCACAATCTGTAATCAATAAAGTTGTGGCCAAAATTATGCTAATAACCTTAAACTAAATTTTGTGTCAATTGTGTCTTTATTTATTGGGGGAGGTCTTGGGATTTTAAAGGTAAAGGGTAAAGGGACCCCTGACCATTAAGTCCAGTCGTGGCTGACTCTGGGGTTGTTGCGCTCATCTCGCTTTATTGGCTGAGGGAGCCAGCGTACAGCTTCTGGGTCATGTGGCCAGCATGATTAAGCCACTTCTGGTGAACCAGAGCAGCGCACGGAAATGCCGTTTACCTTCCCGCTGGAGCGGTACCTATTTATCTACTTGCACTTTGACGTGCTTTCAAACTGCTAGGTTGGCAGGAGCAGGGACCGAGTAACAGGAGCTCACCCTGTTGCAGGGATTCAAACCGCCGACCTTCTGATCGGCAAGTCCTAGGCTCTGTGGTTTAACCCACAGCACCACCCGCATCCCCTTGGGATCTTAACATGCAATCAAATCTGTCCAGATAACATTCTGGCAAATACAAGTTACATATTTGCAATGTACTTAGAAGGTGACAAATTGGAGCTCATTGTGAGTGCATTGTGAAGTTGGGGAAGTGAAATGCAAACCAAACCAGAAAGGGAAACCCAATGATCCCCAAACAAACAGATGTCCCCTATTCTATCGCCCTGCAACACAAGCAAACTTTAAAAATATACAGAGCCGAGAGGATTCTTTGGCTCCTGATAAGAAAATGTCAAGGGCAGTGAGGAGAGGAGACTAGAGATAACAGATTTTGCACATGAGTCAGTGTGTGTTGGGCATGGTGATGAAAATAACTTTAGGCTGCAATCCTATACACACTTGCTTGGGAAAATAGACATGCTTCTGAGTAGCTATGCATAGAACTGTATGGTTCACTTTCTAGACATTGAAATTTAACCTTAAAGACATGTGCATGTTTGTTGCAGTTCCAAGTGCTGGGATTTTGTTTTAACACACTCACATTGCTATTGATAACATATTTATGCATTTCAGATCACTCATGGTCCCTGAACCCACCCAGGTTGTGCCTTTAAACTTGGAATCTTGGCTCCTCCAAAATATTACATGATGTGCACTGCACACAGAGAAATGGATGAACTGGATTGCATATACTGCTTTTTTAAAAGAAGGTAGTATAGCATTGCATGCAAAATCATCCTTCATCTTCCCTGATTCTCTTCTAGTGTGGCCCCTCAACGTGTTATTTCAACATGGTTAAAAGAGCATCTGAATAGGACTGCGGTTTGCCATTTTTTACAAACTGGGTACTGTGGTTGATTTTAACTTTGGTTTATCCCAAGAGGCTTGTCACTTTATATCAGCTAGAAACTTTGGTATAACTAGCATTTATCCTTGGACAAACCATAGGTAAACCTAATCACACTTTGTCCTGGCTTGCAAACTGTGGGTAGATGAAAGCAGAAGCAAATCCTTCCAACCTCCCAACCTTCCACCCATACCTTTGCTGAAGGAAAAGAAAAGAGTGAAGAGGAGAGAGTACAAGTCCAGGACTCATTTATGCAAAACCTCACTGCAGTTTAGTGTAATGTCTGGATGCAGTCAATAAATAGGGTCAGAGCATAGCTTGGGATAAGCAGTCCATTGGAGTGCTGTGCACACCTTATCCCGATCACCCACCTGTGAACTTGTTACAGTGGTACCTCGGGTTATATATGCTTCAGGTTACAGATGCTTCAGGTTACAGACTCTGCTAACCCAGAAACAGTACCTCGGGTTAAGAACTTTGCTTCAGGACGAGAACAGAAATTGCGCAGCGGCAGTGCGGCAGCAGCGGGAGGCCCCATTAGCTAAAGTGGTGCTTCAGGTTAAGAACAGTTTCAGGTTAAGAATGGACCTCCAGAACGAATTAAGTACATAACCAGAGGTACCACTGTACTTAGAATATCTGTCTGCTCTTCATTAGCAGCAATCATTGGAAGGAAGATGAAAGCAAGGATAGCAGCGGGCGGCTGAAAGGATTTGTGACCGAAAGATTCATTGCAGTCCCTGGCAGTGTGGGCTAGTCCTGTATAGGGGCCACAAGAGTGCATCCATCTCATGTCAGGTTTTTTTTTTTTTTTTTTGAATGTGCCAGTTTGGATTTATTTCTCATTTTTGCAATCTTAAATCCAATTCTCCACATTTTGACACAGTTCAGCATTGGAACAGATTGGTGGACTCTCCTTCATTGGAGCTTTTTAAACAGGTGCTGGTCTGTCAGTGATTTCTTTGGCTGTGATTTCTTTTTTTTTTTAATATACTTTTTATTAGTTTACAACCAAAATTATACATTTTTAACCAAATTTTCACAAATTGTACTTTTGAGACTTCCTTCGATTTTTCTGGTAATCATCCATATTTACTCCTAACTAAAACGCATTTCCTTTTTTGCATTGCCTTTTACCTTTCACCTTTTCCAATATATATTTTCCCAAACAATACATCTTAACCTTTACAGTGCTTCTTGAAACCCCACTAGCGTTGTTTGTAAATCACATACATTTTTCAGATAATCTACAAACTTCCCCCAATTTTCGATGAACTTTTGATTTTTAGAATATCTTATTTTTCTAGTCAATTTATCTAGTTCCGCATAGTCTGTTAGTTTCATTCTCCATTCTTGAATTGTCGGTGTTTCTTCCTGTTTCCACTTCTGGGCTAGTAGAATTCTTGCTGCCGCAACTGCATACTGGAATAGCTTACAGTCTTTCCTTCTTATTTCTTTCCCTGTGATTCCTAAAAGAAAAGCTTCTGGTTTCTTGGCAAAAGTATATTTTAGCATTTTTTTTAATTCATTATATATCCCTTCCCAGAAGTTCTTAACTTTCTTACATTCCCACCACATGTGATAAAATGTTTTATAGATGGTACATTACACCTGTTAAATTAGCTAAAATGTATAAAACGGATAATAAGTGCTGGAAATGCAAAGAAAGGGAGGGAACATTTTATCTCATGTCAGGTTTTCTACCTCTCATGTCTTGCCTTCTCCATTTCACAAAAGCCAGGTGGAAATGGGGCCAATATCAACCACATTTTTTATTTGATTGATTCTATGTACTAATTGCTTCCTGTGTGTTTTAACAATAAAAACATACATAAAATAATTTCATGTATAACATGTAAAATCCAATAGAGATACGGACTGGGATTGGTTTTTTTTAAGGGTTGCTGAGAAAGGAAGGTCTTCAATGGGCCTTGAAAAAAACAGCTCTTGTCTGATATGTAGCGGGAGGGTGTTCCAAAGCATAGCTGCCACTATGCTAAAGACCTACCAGTAAGTCCTACATTGTATGGAATGGGCTCCCTGATGGGATGGTATCTGCCGGAGGCCCCCTCTTGAAGTGCAATGGCCAATGGGGCATGTAAGACATGAGATGATCTTGCAAGTGTCCCTTTAGGTAGATTGTTGCAGGTGGGATGGGTGTGCAAAGAGTAAGAGGCACAATACTGGTAACATATTGCCTTCTTATTGGACCAGTGCCTGTTGATATATAAAGATTGTAATACATCTTCCGCACCGCACGGAACGCTTTGTCAAGCAAACCAACAGAGTCTTTATTCTTAGTATGCTCTTTTTCACAGTGCTGATGGTCCATTTCAATCCCTGGAATATGAAGGAGGTGTTAGGAAACAGAACACAGCCTTATGCAGCATCCAGGAGTGCTTTTACTTCCCAAGGCAGCGCTGGTATAGCATGATCTCCTTTTGCACCCGCACTGTCCTGGGAAGGAAACCATGGCATTTTTGTTCCCCAGGGCACTGCAGGGAAGGGAGAATTGCTTCTTCTTCACTAGTGCAGTACTGGTGAAAATCAGTATTTCTGCATCCCAGGGCAGCCCTGGGGTAGTAAGAGAGTAGTCGCTCCTCCTAACCCAGCATGGTATGAAAAAACAACAACAGGGAGAAGGAGCCTCTTTTCCCTCTGGGATGCCACTATTGCAAGAGGGTCTAAGTTCTCTGCAAAGAGAGCATCTCTCCTTGACAGATGGCTCAACAACCTCTGCTTAAATAGCTTCAGTGAAAGGGAGTCTGCCACCTTCCACTGTTGTCTTTTTCATTACATAGTTTGAATCATCAGGGAGTTTAGCCAAAATCTTGGCAATTTCCACTCATTCATTCTCATCCCATCCTCTGGAGTATCATGTGGAAGATAGATCAAAGGTACAATCTATTCAAGGCAGGCCTTATAATTCACATTATAGACCAAGATATGCCCATGTGTCAAGAGCATGCAGACTCCTAACGAACTGACATTTTCGCTTGCTCAAAACTGTGCGCATTATGATGCATGCAACCGGATGATTTTAAATACTCAGATTTGCAAAACAGTTAAGGGAAAGCTGCAGAATTGTTAGGAAAGCAAGACTCATTCAGTCCAGTCCTTAAAGGTCCACTTGGTCTTAAGTAGTACCTGAGCCCAAACTGACAGTGTGGATATTGACTTAGGAGCCAGGCAACTAATGGACTCTTCTAGGTTTTGTCTCCTAGGCAGAAAGTTAACAGAGACAAGATCTAGTTTCCACACAAACAGGATCTCGCACCATCTGTCCTCTGTGAGGAGGGGGAAGTAGCCATTTGTGTCCAGTGACTGCGCCTAACCTGAAAGGGGCTGATGAATGGGGGGTGGAACCTTTGACCTCGAGGTCACCAAAGGTTTGAACTATGTGCAGGCCAGAATGCAAAACTCAGGTTGTTAACAAGGGGCTTCCTCTTCCCAAAGTGCCTGCCATCACTGGTGAGGGAGACAGATGACTTTCCTTCAGTGAAGGATGTTTCCCTTGCCTCTCTTGCTAAATCAACCTCCAACCGATCTTTCTTTCTCTCCTTGGTTTCTCCGGGGTCAGAGCAGATGACTTGGCAGCTGCTTAAAAAGCCTTAACTGTGGCTGCAATCCTATACACACTTTCTGGATCTGTTTATTTTATGTGTTTATATTCTGCCTTTATATCAAATGATCCTCAAGGATCCTCAAGGGATTATAATCACACACATACACAAACTCACTCCCAACAGCTACCATCGTTGCCATTTATGGAGACACAGTTTGGGACAGGGAGAAGGTGGGGGCACTGGATTGGCTTGCCAGTGCAGCCAGTTTGCCACTGCCCACCAATAAGCACCAATAAGACACCAGTGTTGGGATGGTAACTCCTTTGCAGCAGCCCGTCACACTGATTACCCCTGCACCCAGCCCAGCAGCTCTTAGTCCCCTGACTGTTGGCTGAGTCCAGAGTATGCTTCCTTTCAGCCCTGCAGCCCCAGGGCAACTAGCAACAGGACCTTCTGGTGGGGAAGAGGGAGCTAGCTCCCTGTGGCTGCTTCTTCTGTGGCTGATGGATGGAGCCAGGCTGGTCTCCCCATTGCAATTATATTGTTTCTAGAAGGCAGGGGGTGCAACTTACCAGTGACCTTTTGTCACCTAACTGACAACAGAGAGAAGAGTGTACTTCCCCTGGAAGTAGAAGATTGCATTGTTTAAACCATGGGTGGCGCTGTGGGTTAAACCACAGAGCCTAGGGCTTGCTGATCAGAATGTTGGCGGTTCGAATCCCCGTGACGGGGTGAGCCCCTGTCGCTCTGTCCAAGCTCCTGCCAACCTAGCAGTTTAAAAGCACGCAGTGCAAGTAGATAAATAGGTACTGCTCCGGCGAGAAGGTAAATGGCGTTTCTGTGTGCTGCTCTGGTTTGCCAGAAGTGGCTTAGTCATGCTGGCCTCATGACCCGGAAGCTGTACGCCGGCTCCCTCGGCCAGTAAAGCGAGATGAGCGCCGCAACCGAAGAGTCGTCCGCGACTGGACCTAATGGTCAGGGGTCCTTTTACCTTTATTTGGAGAGAAGGGTGCAATCACAGGAGTAGTGTCGTGTGTTCCTAGACGATACTGATTATTTGGATCCACTTCAATCTGGGTTCAGACTGGTTTCAGATCAGGCAGAAGGAGACCCTGATACTCACACTCACCTTTGGTTCCTTCGAGCATAATATCCTCCTGGAATGATTGTATGAGATGGACAGTGGAAGCACCATCTTACAATATTCCCATTCCAACCTTCATGGTCAAGTCCAGAGAGTGGCATCAGGGAAGTGATCTTTGACCCTTTGCTGTTGGCATCCGTCTGTTTTGGGAGGCAATGGAGGAGTGTGCCTTTGCGGGTGAAGTCAAACTGTTGGAGTTACAGTGTCTCCCGTGGCTGTAGAGACAGATACGGAAGAGACATGTTTTGTCGTAGCTGGGGCAGATGAAGGCATTCAGTTGTGCTGCTGCAGATGAACAATGGCATTTCTTCTCTCTGCTCTCTTCCCAGTGGTTATTCCTCCTTTGGTCACTACAGTTGACACATGACCTGACTGTGATATTGGGTTCCACAAGGCACCATCTTGTTCCCAATGCTCTTCAACATCTATATGAAGCCATTAGTCAGTAGGGTTCAGCTGGGGTTTTGCAGCATGGTGCCATCAGTATGCTAATGACATGCAAGTCTATTTCTCAATAACATCTGAATCAGGAGTGGCTGTGCAAGCCTGAATGCAGTGGTGGACTGGATGAGGGTCAATAAACAGAGCTTGAATCCTGGGAAATTGAAGACTCTGAAATAGGAGTTCCTGTGTCCAAAAGATAGATCACTTGCTTGTTCTGGATGGGGTAGAACTCCTTCTAAAGAAGCAGGGAACAAGCTTGGTGGTACTGTACTTTGCCTGGTGGTACTGGATACTTCTTTGCCATTACTGACATCTGCAGCTATCAATGCATTTTACCAGCTTCATCTGATATGCCAGCTATATCTGGTACCTGGCCACTATAGTCCATGCATTTGGTAATCTCAAGAGTGGATTATTGCAATCTGCTCTATGTGGGACAGACCCTGCTTCAGATGTTCCAACTGGTCACCCAGAGGAGGAGCACTGTTAGTTGTCTCCCATGTTACAGAGGCCCAACTGGCCTCAACTAGAAGTCAAGCATTTAGTGTTGCCTGTCCCATGCTGTGCAACACTCTTTCATCAGAGTTATGATAGACACCCTTCCTAGTGACCTTTTGATGCCAACAAAAAATTTTATGCAGCTAATTATATTTTCTTGATTAGTCAGTCATTTGAATTATGACATTGTTTTACACACACACACACACACACATACACACACACACACAGCCTTGATATTTTATATGAATTGGCAATATAAAAATACTTCACATTCACATTCAGAATATCTTGTTTGGTTTACCTAGGATTAGGGTCAAATGCTTAATGTTCAGATCACACTTTCATTTCTACATCCTGAAAACTCTGCTAGCATAAGTGAAGTCTATGGACACCCTCCAGTGGGAGGTTCTTCTCTGTACACTCCAGCAGAATGAATGAGAACCGCACAAGTAAATATTATTACAGTATCTGTTTATAAGGTAAGCAAGTTTCTGTAGCGTAATTGTGGCTAATAGTAAAAGAAGTGGGAATTTTTCCTCCACTTTAATCAAGACTGTTACTATTATTTGACACTAGGAGGTCTCTAATGGAGCCCAATGTAATAGGAATCCTGCTTTTTGTTAAAAAGAAGTCATGATTTTTATAAAGGCATCAATTATCTGAGCTACTTATGCCTGTGATCTGTGCTACTGTTGTTGACTTGGTTTGCAAATATGAGCATTGGTACATAATCGTTTCTTGTAAACATCTTAATTAAGAATCCATCACATCTGGTGGAATAAACTTTGGCTTAGACGAAGGGGAAGGATTAGGATAAGATTTAGGGATATATTTAAACTGCAAACTGCATTTGGAGTTTAGAATGCTAAAAGGATTAAAGCTACTGCCTGGCGAAGACTGAGCCACCAGACAGCTACTTAATTTAATGTACAGTACTGCTAATTAACTCTTTGAGGACTGTAATGCATGCCGAAAACATCAGCAGGTGCGCACACAGGGATGTAATAGGCCTGATATGACATGCGTTTAGTGTGTTGCTCAATTAAGCGGCATCAAAGCATTTACATGTTATCTTGGTGGGCCACATTTATGTCACAGGAACACTCCTTACATGGAACCAGTGTCAATGCCATGTGGGAAGGATTAATGCAAAGGATTAATGCATGTCATTACTTTCCAGAGAGATACAAACATGCTAAGGATTTAGGAATCAATTGGCAACATCTGTATCTTTCTAGGACCCAGTAATGTGTATGAAGATACCCTCCTCCTGCATATTTTTGGCCTAGTTGCCAAACTACTTCCACGTGACAGACATACCACCCTGGAAGCAGCCCTGATAAATCCAAAACAAGCATGACTTGAGAAGATGGGACCAGGTCTTCCCGTGCTTCTTCTTTGTTTTTGTTTTTATAAATTTATTTATTTGGTTTTTCAAATTAAAGTTTTACAATCACATATCCAACATACATCATAAAAACAAGATTCCAAAGAATCTCCTGGACTTCCTTCCTCCCCCTTGTGGGTCCTATTGTTAGTCATTTCCTCCTGCATCTTTTATAATAATCCAAATCTTTTACATCTCCATTATATCAAAAATTCACAATTAAACCACAAGTGTTATTCCAATCCTATTGATGATTTTAACTGTTTACAATGATTTTTAAGATAAATTATAAACTTTCCCCATTCCTTATTAAAATTTTGGTTTTTCTGATTTCTGATCCTTCTGGTTATTTTTGCTTGGACAGGCGGAGTCCCCCCCAACCCCAGGTGACCCCTGAGCGGAATAATGACTCAAGACAACGTGCTTTGGGATTAAAATTGGCCACAACTTTATTAAGTTTCAGATGTAGGGAGACCTTGGCTCAGGCATTGGGTGTTTATCCTTCTCAGTCCCCAGTCGGGGCTCTGGGAGACTTCAGGGTTATCCAGAATGTGCAGGGATTGGGCTGGCTCTGGAGAACATATGTCCAAGCAGAGAGCCCGCCTCCCATTTCGCTGCAGTCGCAGGGGAGAGCAGTCATTGCCATTTTGGCATAATCCATCAACTGAATCTGCCATTCTTCTCTGGCTGGGACTTTACCTTCTTTCCATCTCTGGCCCAGAGGTCTCCCCATGCTTCTAACCAAGCATGTAAAGAAGGTGCCCAACTGCCTTGCGTCTCCTCTCCCATCACTTGTCTAGATTTAGAACATTCAAAGTAGGGAATAGAGTACCACCCACTGAACCATCCTTCAGGACAGGTTGTAGCAGTCAGATGCGGTGACAGTCTTTTTGTGAAAAGACCCTGGGCTAAGAGACATTTCTTCCTACCGCCACCTCCAGTTTAATAATTCAGCACTAGGTTACAGTCATGCTTACCAGGGAGTAAGTTCCATTTAGGTCAATAAAGCAAGTTACTTCTGATTAGGCATGCATGGGATTGTGCTATTAATCAGGTGCTGCGCTCATTGGATCAATGTTAATGCTCCACTGTGTCTGCAGAATATTCCTCCCCAATAGAAAATAATGGGTCTGTCCTTGGATTTCTCTACGCGAATGCACTGAAACAACCACTGGATTATAGCTCTTAAATTTCATCTAATACTGTATGGCTGTTCCACAACATTAACCCTCAGTGTTCAGGTGTCCCTTCTTGCAGAGTCGTGCTGCTGTTGCTGTTTTAAACAAATACACAGGGACCTCCCCACCCACAAATAAAAGAACTGTGAAAGATTTCCTGGGAAATTTTATAATCAAATTATTTGACATTCTGTCAATCTTTTAGCACCATTGCTAAAGTTACAGTGCTATAACCCCCCAGACCTATTTTTTTAATTCTGAATTTCTTCTTTTCAGAAAATGCTAGACCTGAATCAGGCTTCCATGAGTAATGCACAGCTTTTAACAGGACGGCGTTTGCGGACACACTAGTATCTTTCATGTCGGTTAAGACAGTGTGCATGTAATGCACGGCATTAATGGGGAATCTAATAACGTTCCTGTTGGAATTCTCTTCCCATTAAATTGCCAGCAGGGAGCTATACTGTATGTTTTCTGCAGGCAGCATTGTTTAATGGAAACTTTACACAAATTAGACAGAGGCCTTTTGGTGAAGTGGGATCTCTAATTTAATTGGATTTTGCTGCCAGGAGGCAGGGTGTGCACTGCTCCTCTGGACTTTGCCAGCAAGTAGCCAGTCAAAATTAGGCTGCGCTCTGAACGCTAGACTAATGGCTCTTCCTCAGCCTCTTTCCGAAAAGAACAGTGTGGCTTAGTTATTGCTAGAGCTGTAAATGGCGTAAATAAAGTCCTCCAGGGGTAATAGCAGGGAAAGACAGTCTCATAAAATGCCCTAATCCTAGGCTGTGAGGGGAATTCCTGCCCTCCTCAATGGGAAACATGGAGAGTAAGAAAATAAAAAATAAAATGGAGAGCTTGTGGGTTTAAGAGAAACAAAAATAAAATGTAATCCAGTGCCAACACATATTTCTAAAGCTTCATATAACAGAACACTTTGCTCCGTGGTGGCAGCCTGGTGCTCTTCCTCTTCCCTCCCCTCTAGTGTAGTATTATAGGCAGAAACATTGGAAACAAGTTCATCATACCTAATACTTGTATCTTGTTCAAATAATCAAATTCTTGATATTGGATACATTTAAATCCATAGATGTAGACTGCTGAAATGCAAGCTTTTGAGGTACTTATGGTAGTTATGAGTTAGCAATATTTCTGCACCTTAGATATGTAAAGAAAGAAAGAAAAATGCATAAGCAATGAACAAATATTTAGCTACTAGAGAGCACCCTTTTAAGAGAACAGCACGTGTTGTTGTGTACAGGAGGCCAACACTGTAGACCCTATGACAAGACTAATGGCAGGTTAAAAGGTAAAGGTAAAGGGACCCCTGACTGTTAGGTCCAGTCGCAGACGACTCTAGGGTTGCGGCGTTCATCTCGCTCTACTGGCCAAGGGAGCTGGCGTACAGCTTCCGGGTCATGTGGCAAGTAGGATAACCACAGTTTCTTTGTTACATTTAGGCTGGAAATAACAACAGGTTTCCAAGACCAAGCCTTGTGGCTGGTTGCCTTGCACTGTGTCAGGAGCAAGGCCAGGACAAATGTGTGGGCAGTTTACCTGTTTGGTTTGGACAGTGGCGTAGCAAGGGGGGTGCAGTAGGTACGGCCCACCCTGGGTGTCCCCACTGGGGTGTGTGTGACAAAATGGTGGGCAGCACCCACTGCGGGGCCTGCAGCTCACTCAAGCCATGTGTCTCTCCTGGGAGTGAAATGGTGGCTTGGGCACCCACAGGCTCTGCACTGCCCCAAACGGTCTGCCCTCTGTCTCCCCCTCAGCTGTAGGGCGGCTGAGTGGGAGGAGGCAGGCAGACTCCCCGTAGGCCCTGCGGAGCATCCTGCCCTGGCTTGCCCCACCCCGCGGGCGGCTGGCCTTGCCCCTGGGTGCAGTGCATGCAGTGCATGTACACTGCCCCAGGCGCCCAATTGGCTTGTTCCGCCACTGGGTTTGGATCCCTCCAGTACAGCAGAAATCTCTGCTTCTTCTAGTGGTTGGGACACTGCTGTGCTACATTGCTTGATGTAGAAGCACTTTAAATAAGCAAACAAATGAAGATGTTGCTTTGGATTCCCATCAGTGTCCCTAAAACAGGTATCTTCAGACTCCCCTCAAGCAAGCAACACTTCAGTAATATTGGAAAGCCATTAGGAGCCGAAAGTCTGGATACTTGCCATTTTTGCAGAGAATGAATGGCAATGTATGTGAACCGGGTGGATTCCAAACTGTGGATGGACACACAAGCCTCTTTATGTTAGTGAAATCTTCCTTCCAGCTCAACCATCCAGTTCTTGATAATGGCAGTGTGCTCTGTGTGCACCAAACAAAACCACAAAATTGGTCCAAAATATGAGATTTGAGAAGCTGTTGTGCTGCCTTGCACCACAGACTTAGGCTTGTGCAATATCCCCCTCCTCTCTTTTGCAGCCCCCATACCCTCAAATTTTGCTCCAGAGGGCTAGAGAACCATTTGGAGGAGATTTAGGGGCACATGGGTTGAGGAGAAGAAGGGAAGTCCTGTTGCATGAACGGAACACCACTCCTGCAGCATTGGTTGCAAGCCATAATACATATCACAGTGCCATCTGATTCCTGAGCCTTTATGACACAAAGTTGTCAGGTTGAGCTTTCAGTTACAAAAGACTGGAAACGTATTGTTCTAGCAAAAGAAATGAAAGATGAGCTTCTCATTGGCATAACAGAATCGGGCAGGCCTCACAAAGATGTCTTAGGACTTGTAGGTTACACCCTCATGTTTGGACAGCATCGTAACTGCCTTTGTATGGTGTTTTGTTTGTCTAGTGCTGTTGGAAGCTCATGAGAAGAATTCAGAAGAATACAGGCAGTTCATTCCTATTGTACCATAGAAGAATGTTTAGCTGTGCATTAGCTGTCGTGTGTTGTCATGCTTGATAAAGTGTCCTCCATTATAGCATAATGAAGTCACACAATATATTTAGGTTACACTGAGTGCGATGAGGCAGTTGCAATAGCTGCTGAATGTCACGGGTCTTGCTGGAGGGTTTGGCAACAGGTGATGAAGGGGACCAACCTTCCCCATTCACAGGTTATGTGTTTTTTTCAGGGGAGGGGAGTCTCAGTGATTACTGAGAAAACAGTGGCTCCAATTGGCTGGTGGCTGCCAAGTTATTTTTCTAGAATGCTGCATTGCAAGAGTCACTTTGTTTAAGAAATAGCTGCTTCCAGTGCTTATTTTTCTAGAAAAAGAGGTGCCAGAACTCCCCTCCTCTCATTCTCTGAGAATGGCAATGGTGCCCACCAGAGAGGTGCTGGAACTGAGTTCCTGTGAGTTCTGGCTGAGAAAAAGCCCTGCCTGCCTCTACTGACAACCACCATTCTTGTGTGTGTTGGCCACCATTTCCCCCACAGATTGCCCCTCAGAATGGGGCAGTGATTCCTCCTCCTCTTCCCCCCTCCCCACACTGTTCCCAAATTCTTTGGAAGTTTGAACCAGTCCTTGCTCAGATGCTTAATCTTTAAATACACCCTCATTCTCTGAGAATAACTTGGCAGACAAACTCCATTCCTCTCTTCTCAAACAGTGTCTTGACTACTAACTTTGGCCTAAGATGTACCCTGATTGTCTTTGTGCAAGATTACAGCATAAATCATGGCCATCCAGATCTCTGCCTGCACTTCTTGCTCACTGCTCAGCGGGCCTTATGTGTGATGAAGGGCCTGATGTCCAGGATTATATGGACATTAGGTGGACATTAGATGGCAAGGCAAACTCACCCCATGCCATTTTGTTTTGTGTGTGTGGAAGTGTTTGAATCAGAGGCAGCCCATCTTATTGCTCGCAGAATGAGGGGGCTGCAAAGTTTTATTTCCAGTTGTCCCTGACAAGATTCTCATTGGAATGAAAGCCTGACAGGCCCTCTGTGCTGCTTAATACAATGATTTATGTGGAGCATTTGTGCTGGGAGGTAGGCTGCACACATCCAGGCAGCCCTGACAGTAATGGCAGTGGAGTAAAACTCCCCCCCTTCTGCGTTTTCTAGCTTCAGACACTGATGGGAGTAGTTTAATGACTGTGCTGTGCCTCTCTTCCCAAAGCCCCAAGTGCTAAGGTTGTAGAGGTGGTCAATGAGAAACATGATTTGTGGCGAGTCCACTGCAGGCTGGGGTAGGTGTGAGAGATTGAGCTGCCATCCCCGCGGAAGCCTCGTGGCTCTTATGTCAGCGCTTGCGATGAATGTGATAGCCTGAGATTCTCTGGATCTTAAATTTAATCCACCCAGGCATTGCACATGCAGAAAGATCTAAAGCACCACATCAACCTGCATGCCAGAGCATTATTCTCATGTATGACCTCCAGACTGTTCCTCAAAAGGCCAACGTTTCAATGGTTGTTTAGGAAGACCTACCAGAATCCTGGTAGTGATTTTCCCAGTAGTGATTTTCCCAGTAGTGATGTATGGAAGTGAGAGCTGGACCATAAAGAAGGCTGATCACCGAAGAATTGATGCTTTTGAATTATGGTGCTGGAGGAGACTCTTGAGAGTCCCATGGACTGCAAGAAGATCAAACCTATCCATTCTTAAGGAAATCAGCCCTGAGTGCTCACTGGAAGGACAGATCCTGAAGCTGAGACTCCAATACTTTGGCCACCTCATGAGAAGAGAAGACTCCCTGGAAAAGACCCTGATGTTGGGAAAGATGGAGGGCACAATGAGAAGGGGATGACAGAGGACAAGATGGTTGGATAGTGTTCTCGAAGCTACCAGCATGAGTTTGACTAAACTGTGGGAGGCAGTGGAAGACAGAAGTGCCTGGCGTGCTCTGGTCCATGGAGTCATGAAGAGTCGGACACGACTAAACGACTAAACAACAACAACAACAAAACCAGAATCCTGGACCCTAGACCCTAGACTCTGAAACCCTAACTGTGCCTTGCCACATCTCTGCTAGATGTGATAAGCTAGACTGAGCTCGATGAACAAGTTCCTAATAGGGAAGCCCCCCTGATACCTGTTCTGTAGGGGAAGAGTCATAGCTTATTGCCAGAGCTTCCATTTTACATGTAGAAGGTCCCTTGTTCAACCTCAGGCATCTCCAAGCAGGGCTAAGAGAGAAACCTCCCTGAAAACTTGGAGAGCTACTATCAGTTGGGCCAAGGCTCTGATTCGGAATAAGGCAACACCCTATGTTGTAACACTGGACATATTTATTCTAATTATCTTCCACCGTTTTTACATAGGATGCTTAGGTAGTCTTACATCCATGCATTGAACAGATCCTAACCTGCAAGGTGGCCTCATCACACACTGTCCCTTCAGACTATGCTTTAGGACAGTGGTGGCCAACCTATGGCCACCCAGTTGCTGTTGAACTTCACCTTCCACCTTCCATCATCCTTGACCATTGGCCATGCTGGCCGGGGCTGCTGGGAGTTTGTGGGCCATGTGGGTTCCTCATCCATGTTGTAGGATATCTGATGTCACATAAGATACCAAATTTGTTGACAAAGGTAAACAGAGGGAAATCTAGGAAGCTGATCTAAGGGTGTTTGCCCAGTTAGGTCAGTTCTGGCTATTCTGACAGGCAGCAGCTCTTGGAGGCCTTTCACACCTCCTGCTGCCTGATTTGGTTTCTAAAAACTGGCCTTTTCCCACTTCTGCTTTGGTGGAAAGCGACATTATTCAAGAAGTTTGCAGTTCTTCATGCCTCTGAGAGATGCAGCAGGCAGAAAGAAGCACCTGTCATGGCTTCTTGCAGTGGAGTAATAATTGAGTGGGGCTGCTGCCACTTCCTACCTGTGTTCCACACGAGACCCTACTCAGAGATGGGCCTCTTGCAACATACTTGATTGATTTTCCAGGTCAGAGCTTGTGGAACAGCACCATGTGATTAAGTGTCCTTCATTGCCCTGACTGTGTATTAAATTGTCCGCTGCAAATCAACCCTTTGGTGTTTAGTTCCCTAATGTTACTTTGAATATTTTCTCTCATTTTTACCAATGAGCTAAAGCTAGTGATTTTTTATTCCTCTGGGCCTCAGAGTAAATGGAAAGGTACTTATGTTTTATTCATCGCAGTCTCTATCCCTTGCTAATTTACTTACATTATTTACAGAATTGAAAAAGTAGTCTAGTAGGTTGGGCAGGCATCCCTTGTCCTATTAAATGCTAATTTTTCAAACAGTATCAGAGCCTAAAATCTTCGCTGGGCCTCTGGGCAGGCATAGGGTCATTCCCATTTTCCATCAGTTGCTAATGATCCTATGTAGAAAAGCAATATTCCTCTTCCCTGTAGCATCGGCCCTGGCCAACCCAGTCCTGCATACAATTCTTTGGTGCATAGGCTTCATTTTTTTATCTAGTGTTAAACTAGTTGACCTGCTGTAAGGTACTAATAGCAGTGCTTTTTGGAAGCAGTACATGCCAATACACTGTACTGCTACCTATTTCCCCCCTTGCCACCATCCCAAACCTTGCCCGCCCACTTGATCCCTCACCCCTTGCTCTTTTCTCTCCTGCTTCCTCCTCCTCCTCCTCCTTCTCCGCTTTCCATGGTGACAGGCGTGGCCTCCCAGAGGCACTTTGGTGCAACCTTTGCATGATTGCCAAAGCACCTTCCAGGAAGGTGCCTGATGGTTGTAAAAGGTCATGCCAAAGAGCCTCTGGGAGGCTGTGCCTGCTGCAAAAGGAAATGGCAGCTGCAGTGGAGGAAGTGGAGCAAGTAAAGGTGTGTGTGGGGGGGGACAGGGACTGAGCAGGGGGGTGGGCAAGCAGCAGCGACAGGATAGTGGTGGTGGGAGAAATAAAGCACTGACTAATAATAATTTGTCTTTACATCTTTGCTCCCAAATCACACCATATATATTTCCCTGAGATCTTCATTCCCCCAAACTCCTATGACCAAGAATTCAGAAGGCTACAATTGCCTCATGGTAAGATGTATTATTCTGTAATCCATTTAGTGTAGCATTGTTGCTTTCATCACAGAGCATGAATAACCCGTTTGAATCCACCCTTATTCATCAAGACTTGGGATCTTTCTTCATTTGCTCAGTTTCATTTTATGGTTCATTGGGAATGAGAACGTGGATCCCACCTTCCAATAGAGGTTGCTCAGTAAGAAGCCCATCATCCTAGTTCCAGGCCAACAAAAACTATTTTATAATTTCTCAGCTGCCTAACCCTCCTCAGTGTATATTCCTCTGTATTCCCCATGGGCATTTGCATATGTAGCATAGCTTGTAGGTTTATATGACAAAATGGAATTAGGCAAAAATGTTTTGAAGGGGAGCACATGTACACTGATTTTCCTATAAGCCTAATTTGAAAAGGGACCTGCCAGAAATGTGCCTGGCAAAGAGATGATGCTCTATTTATGACGACGATGATTAAAAGATGCTGGCATACTGGCAGACTTAATTTCAGTCTTTGTGGCCACCATGATGAGAAACTAAGGATATCAAGTTTTCTCTTCTCATTGCAAACACATGGCTTTTCTGATTGCTTTCTAGCTTATGGATTGCATGTGGCTTTTTCATCAGGCAGACTGTAGCATGTTAATTTTCTTTGTCTGTGTTTAGTATCTTGTCTTTGGAAGTCTTGTCCACATGGAGCACTGCAATCATCACTGATCAGAGTAATTTCCTGAAAATATCCAGAAAATACATACAATGATTATATTCTAGTTGGTATGAGCAGGACAACCATATGATTTTATCTTGTTGGACCCTGATGATCGGTAATGTGTAATGGCCCTGTCTTTAAGCTCACAGTCAAAGGTGTTTGAGCCTGCCAAACCCAGAATGCTGTACCACCGGCTACTGAATTGGACTAGGTTGAATTGAAACTGGTGGGTTTGGGCTTACAGTGCTGGAGGCTGATGATTCAGAGGCTCTGGAACCTGAGACTGCACTGCCATCACAGATAAAGTCCCTCAAACCTGACTCACCAGGCATCAAGTGCTTCCTGCACTATTGCATTTGCCCATCAGGTGGAAAGCCAAGGGAAGTTGAAGATGTGCTCATCTTCAGGCCATGGGACTGGTCCTTTAAGAACTATAGTCTTCAGGCCACTGAAGATACTCCAGTGGTCTATCTTCTTGGCCTATGATCCTTCCTGAATAACATTGCAGTTACACAATAAATCCTGAAGTAGATCAGAACTAACAGGCCCCAGGATCTTGGACTGTGCATGGATTTTGATGGGATATATATCTCATCATGTGATGACATGTATTGATTGCCTATGGGAGTAAGGCATATCCTTGGCCTTACAGATAGAACACTGCCAAGGACTAGGTCCCAATGCTAGTGAAGCAGTGCAAGACATCTCAGACATATCCCTTATCTGCAGTACAGTTCTACTCTAAAAATGGCAGTACAGCTTTCAGTTGGAAACAGGGAATTCAAGGTTGCATCTCTGTCATTTCCTTTGCAAGAGGAGTATAAAAGGAGACCAAGTGAAGCACACTGTTAAAAGACCTTTCGTTATGCACATAGATGAGGTGCAAAAATTTCTTCTGTTTGTTGCCGTGGTTTCTTGAGGAGCACTGAATTCATTTTTCTTTTTAGAGACTATCTGGGAAAGCATACAACAGACAGTTCCTCTTTATACAATGTGGTCAGAGAATACTGTTCTCCCCTCACCCTCCAATTCTAATTACACCTGGAGATAAAGGCAGCACCATTAGCAGTCTGGAATGCCTACAGATCACCAAGGTCCATGTTAGCCAGTAACCACAAGGAAGCCCTGTAATGTATTCTGAGTTAAAATCCACCATCAGATCATTCCAATTGCCCTTGCAGGATTTTATTGTGCTCCCACAATGTAATTTACTTGAGGAAAATTGTCATTTTTATTCCTAAATAGTAAGCTGCTGCAGAGCTAAAGACAACTCTCCACGGGGTGACCTTGAAGTTCACACACCATTACCGAGGTCCTGTTTCAATTGTACTAGAACACAGGAGCTGCATAATAACATCTTGATTGCCAGCCTAATCGAGCCATGCAGAGGCAAGAAAGATGCAAAGTTTCTTGTTCGCTGTGACTGTTCCTTTTCCTTTTGACTGCATAGTCACTGGCGGTGGAACTGGGAAGGTTTCCTTTAGATGGGCAGAATCTCCACGTTGCAGCCAAATCCAGCTGCTGTTCCATCAGGTCAACACCCAGACACAACACCTCCGTCTTTATGGGGTTTTAATCCCACCTCCAGTGCTCGCTCTCTCTTCTGATTCTAGCACCTCATAGTTAGCATACTCAGTTTTGGGATCAGGGCCATGCCAGCTAATTGTATGCCTCATGATGGCCCAGGCTGTGCTGGAGAGATGGGTAAGCACTCTGGTTATCCTCCAAACTTGAAAAAAGACCAAGAGCCAAGTGGCAGATGGGAAGATGTATCTCTGCTTGGGAATACAGAGACAATCATCTGTTTGAAAGCTCTCAGGGCTGAGTGGTGAATCCTGCATCAGTCTGAGCAGGATTATGGTTGCTTCCAACATTTTTTTTCTTTGAAAATACTAGGAGCCTTGTTCTCACAAGCTCTAGGCGAGAATCTTTCCATTTCTAGTAACAGAAAACAAAGAGCAGCTCTGTCAAAAGCTCCCCTGGCTGTGGTTCTGATTATATCCAATTTCTCCTAAATTAACAGAAGATCATGGTTTACATATGCAAGACATCATAGTAATATCTATGCACTTACTTTCTTCAGTCCTAGCCAAGAGGGAGAGGAAGACATTCAATGGTGCATTCTCCAAAAGGCAGGCCATGGAGAAGACAGATCCGCTGTCGTCTGAAAGGCTCTTGGTAGGAATGATCTGGACAATTTTCCCCATCTTATCCCGCCCCAATTCTTGTGCAAGGAACGTTTAGTGTGAACTGAACAACTCGGAAGATGTCTCTTGGTCACAGGATGAGCCTGTCTTTGCAACTGAAATGACAAATAAACATACTAGTGAATTGAAGGTGGACTTAGCCATCAGTTTTACTCCTTCTCCCTATGCTTATGCTAGATGCCACCATAAAAGAAAACTTAAAGCACTGCATGAATGCTTTTTTAAAAAAATCAATAAATCTTTTGTACCCTATTAATAAAAAACTAATTAAAATAAGAAGAAAATAAAGAGAAAAGTGAAAGGGATGGGACTGCAAAGTGATACAAAGGCGGTTGGGAGAAGAGTAGCCAATCAGCTTCAATCAGAGCCAGCAAGCCTGGCTTCTTTGGCTTTTCAGAGTCTGAACCTCTGAATAGGCACACTGGGGTTCTCACAAGGTGTTGTGTGCATTTGCTGTTAATGCAAAACCCTGATCTGTAATGTCAGCAAAGATGCAGGATCAATAGGCAAAGTGCCCAAACAAACCTTAAGCTGTTTCTACAGAGCTGATTCTATACAGCGTTACTTTCTGGCTCTCCCCAACCTGGTGCCCTCTAAGACTACAACTCCCATCAATCCTGACCATTGGTCATGCTGGCTGAGGCTGATGGGAGTTGATGTGGTGGGCACAAAATCAGGGAAGGCTGCTGTACCTTAGGTCTATCCAGCATCACTCTTGTCTCCTAAGATAGCTTTTTGTGTTTCCTTATCTCTTTCCTCGAGAATATCCAGTAACTGATATGAAGCTCCCCTTCATGCTCTATGTTAAGTGAGCCTGGAATGATGGTGATTTGCAAAAAAACAACACCACCCACCACACCATTTTGCAATACATTTTGATGTCTGAGACAAAGGGCATTAGGATGCCTTTCCCTCCACAATTCCACATATAGGAGCTGATGACAATGGCATTGTATATCAGCATCCTCCTCCACCAGACCTACATATGCACGGCAGGCTAACTTAGGGATTATGAAAAAAGGTAAAGGTACCCCTGACCGTTAGGTCCAGTTGCAGACGACTCTGGGGTTGCGCGCTCATCTTGCTCTATAAGCCGAGGAGCCGGCGTTTGTCAGCAGACATCTTCTGGGTCATGTGGCCAGTATGACTAAGCCGCTTCTGGCGAACCAGAGCAGCGCATGGAAACGCCATTTACCTTCCCGCTGGAGCAGTATCTATTTATCTACTTGCACTTGATGTGCTTTCAGTGGGCAGGAGCTGGGACTGAACAACGGGAGCTCACCCCATCGTGGGGATTCGAACTGCCGACCTTCCGATTGGCAAGTCCTAGGCTCTGTGGCTTAGACCACAGTGCCACCTGCATCTCCTTAGGGATTATAGGACAGGTCAAATGGCACACACAGCTGCATCCTCCAGTACTTCACTGCCACTCACTTAGCACTCTGCCCGGCACTCCCTTACTGCCAACGCAACTGAAGGAAATGCAGGTGCCAGCATGTGTCATGTGTACGTATGAGATGCTGCCTGCTGGAGCACGTGGCCTGGCCTGGCTGCCTCTCTGCCTTCTCATGCAGTCAGAGGCCTTTCTCACAGGCATTGTTCAGGAACATGCTGGGAGAAAGTAGGTAGGCAGCATAGACAGACAGCCCAGGCCAGCAACAAGCAACTTCGCAAATGAATAGACAGTGTATTCCACATTGTGGTTCCAATTTCAGCGGCACTGTACCGATTGGCCTAATTTTCCTAACACACTGGGGCTGAGAATGTGGTTCAGTTTTTCTTTTGCTCTCTCTCTCCCCCCCCCCTTTGGCAGAGACTAAATAAGGCTCTATCTGTAGGACTCTGAATCATGCAGAACATTCCAGGTGCAGAGGAAGATTTCTGTATCTACATACCCCCTCTCCTTTCCATAGTTTATAGCATGCCCAGCTTTGGCAGTGAACAAAGAGATCTGACCTTGCAAATGGTTGAACTGGGAAGTTACTAAATAACTGCACTGCCTCCACCCCCAATGGCTGTAAATTGTAGTAAAATAGAGGTTTTGCCAAGGGGCCAGACACAACACCGCAAGCCTCCAAATGATTTCTTGTTTCACTTGGAACTAGGGGAAATACTTTATTCCAAGACATGCTGGTTTGAAAGGCCTTCCAAATGATTAAAAAAGAAAAACCTGAGGCACACAAGTGTGTGTGTGTGTGTGTGTGTGTGTGATAGACAGACATAGATACAGATATAGCTTAGTGTCCAACTTGCTCTGATCTTCATCCAGCAGCAGTAGCGTGATGAGTATCATGAAAAGACTCAGACCAGGGACATTCTACTCAGTCAAACATTTGGGGCAGTCAGAGCCAGAGCTCACAAGGTGGCTGTGAGAAGTCTGGCTATAAGACCTGCAAATGTCATTGCTCATCGCTATTTTGAGTTGATGGAGAAGTGTGGGAGGCGATTCTCTTTCAGTTTATTGTACAGTGGTACCTCGGGTTAAGTATTTAATTCGTTCCGGAGGTCCGTTCTTAACCTGAAACTGTTCTTAACCTGAAGCACCACTTTAGCTAATGGGGCCTCCTGCTGCCACTGCGCCGCCGGAGTACGATTTCTGTTCTCATCCTGAAGCAAAGTTCTTAACCCGAGGTACTATTTGTGGGTTAGCGGAGTCTGTAACCTGAAGCGTATGTAACCTGAAGCGTATGTAACCTGAGGTACCACTGTAGTTTGATTTCTTTTGGTACGCGGGTACGTGTATCCGAAGTGAGGCTTCCATACTATAAAACGAAGCCGTGGTTATTTGAAGCTATTTGTTGCAGTGGCAAGTGGGATATCATCCTAGCTCTAGTGGCAACCAAATTGCTACACTGGATATTAGTATGACGGCAGCCTTGCCATTTGCTATGGTGATCCCTAATGAGACAGGAACCCTGGAATCTTTCCAGTGCATTGCCCTTGTTGGCTGCACTCCCATTTGGTCATGCTAAACGACTAGGTAAATAGGCCTTTCATGAAATCCAACACTGCCCCCCTGCTACCCACTTCTCCCCCTGCTCCTTTCTCCTCCTCCTCCAAGCTGACGAGAGCTAATCAGTTGTTTTGACATAGCTAAAATCCAGATTCGATGTGAAACATGGCCAAGAAAAGTTCAAATCCAAGGGCAAGATTAATGAGAACTTCAAAGAAATTTACTACCAAATGTTACTAATTTAGTACACCCCGCGCCGGTAACCAAATGACCTAATTGGAAAAGATATTCTTCCAGGGCCATTATGCTTTGGTCTTTAGTATTCACAATATGGCAACTCAGAGGAGGTTATGCCGCTAGGTGGAAGTGGATGAAAGGGTTTCCACTGTACCCTACTAAAGCATTCCACTGTTGACTGCATAAAGAGATTATACCGTAAATGCACGATAAATAACAGAGTTCAAGTCAGAGTTTCCTTCCCTCAAATATGAGTATGATATTACAAGTCCTTTAGAGTCTTTCAGAGAATTGAATGGCCTGATTAACGTTGCCTTTCCATTGCCAAAAACACCCAACGTGCTACAGAAATGTTCTTAGCATAAAAATCTCTGTGCTTTTCCTTGGGCACTGCAACAGAATTTGAGGGTGCTTCTAAACGTTTCAATTTGTGGGTGATAGAATCACAACACCGATCATCCACAAATCACATGTTCAGGCAGGGAAAGGGTGGGGACCCTCATTCTGATTATTGTTGGTCTGAATGAGCTAGTCTGTATGAGTTGGCCTGGGTGAGGGGGAAATCTCTGAGCTTATGCAATGGTTCTAGCTGAAAACCTCTGCCTCCGCCAGTAGGAGGCATTTTCTGAGGCATGGACTGTCTTCCAACTTCTAGGTCTTCAAACGACCTTAGAGGTAGGGACTCGACATGATTTAGGCCCATGGCGCAGAACTGTTGCAGGGCAAATGTAGATGAAAGCTCAGCTGCCATATACACCACTGTGCTAGGCCTTTGTGGGTCTGCATTTCTGGCCACATCAGGGGTTGGCATTGCCAGGCAGCTGCTTAGCCTAAGCATCCCAGGAGCCCACCACCCTGGCTGACTCCTGATCCACCATGATGCAGCTGACTGGTGGTAGTGAAGAGGGCAACCTCACACATAGGCAGAAGATGACTGATGGTGATAATTTCCCAAACAGGTGGCAGCTGTACCTTGCTGTCAGGATGACTGGGTCCTTCTTCAGGAACTGGGACTTCTTCGTATCTCCCAGTTTTTATTGCTGCACTGTTCTTGTCACCTGTAGCAGCAACAGTGATTCTTCCTCCTCCACATAGAAGAATATGGGAAATGGTGCCCCTACCCCCGTGACTGTGGCAGTGACTGTTTGTTGATGGACAAAGAGAACTGGTGGAATCCACTTGCATCTTGCACTGCCTTTGGATTGGGCCTGGGGGGATTGGGCCCCCTCTGGTACAACCCCATTTCTCATGCTGCACTGTGTATCCACCTATACTGGTGACAGTGACTGCTCATCCTCCCCAAAGCTGCTGCTTGGTGCTGTCAACCCACCTACCCACTCACTCAAGTGGAACAGCAAGTGCTGGTGGTTGCTACAAGCCATGGTGGTGATTGCTACTCCTTTCCATCTTGTCCAATCAGAGCCAGGGGCACAGCCCAATGGCAGAGGTGGAGCTAGCTGCTCCGGCACCTGGAGCGGCACACATGCTGTCCACCTGGGGGCGGAGCCATGGGGGAGGGAGCCACGCTGCTTTGCCAGCAGCCTTCCTCCCTTCCCTCTTCCTTTTGGCAGCTTGGGGGTGCCCCCCCCGGAAGCAGCCCAGGAGCAGGGGGGCAATAGTGTTGCCATTCGCCTGCAACTCCCAAGCCTCCCCTGAGCTGCCAAAATAAAGGAAGAAGGTCACCAGCAAGGCAGCACAGCTCCACCCCTTCCCCCAATGGCTCAGGGTAGGCTTGGGAGTCATGGGTGGGTGGCGCACCAAATGTCACCGCCCTCAGTGATGACACCCAGGGTGGACCACCCCCCACTGCCTCCCTTCCTCCACCCCTGCCCAGTGGTAAAGCATCTGCTTTGCATGTAGAAGGATCAGTGGAGGGTGGGTTATATTACCATAGCAATGTGCTCCAGATGAGTCTCTTGAGATAAAAGTCATCGAGGCTGAACATGGACCAAGCAATGAGTTTACACCACATGATTTCTTTAAATCCCATTTTATGGATAAGTATTGCAGAGGTTTTTGAATTATGGTGCTGCAGGAGACCCTTGAGAGTCCCATGGACTGCAAGAAGATCAAACCTATCCATTCTTAAGGAAATCAGCCCTGAGTGCTCACTGGAAGGACAGATCCTGAAGCTGAGGCTCCAATACTTTGGCCACCTCATGAGAAGAGAAGACTCCCTGGAAAAGACCCTGATGTTGGGAAAGATGGAGGGCACAAGGAGAAGGGGACAACAGAGGATGAGATGGTTGGACAGTGTGCTTGAAGCTACCAGCATGAGTTTGACCAAACTGCGGGAGGCAGTGGAAGACAGAAGTGCCTGGCGTGCTCTGGTCCATGGGGTCACGAAGAGTCGGACACGACTAAACGACTAAACAACAACATTGCAGAGGTAGCAGAACTTCGGTAGGGCGTATGCTTCTTCATCCCCAATCTCTCTTATCCAAATCATGAATATAGCTGCTCCTACTCAGAACAGTTCTTTCCCAGGAAACACTTACATAAACCCTGAAAATCCAACAATTTGTATGTCATTTTAAAGAAATAAAGTATACAGTTGTAGAGCAAAGGGGTCTGCAAGCATGCACGTCTTACTTGTTGTCATTCAATTTTATTTCCAAAACCATGAGAATTGTGATGCTTCCCCATGAAATGTCAACTTCCCAAAATAATACATACATACATACATACATACATACATAATGCTGATTTAGAGACAGAAAGTAGTTTATTAGTAAGCCTTATCTGGGAAGCTTTTTCAGAATTACTACTGTAGGTTACAGAGCAAACAAGAGACAGACAGAGAGAGAGATCAATTGATCCCAAGCTTGCTTAAGCCCTCTAGACCCTTTTGTTGCATTAGGAACATAGGAAACTGCTTTGTACCATGTTGGACCATTGATCCATCTACCTCAGTATTGTCCGTAACTAGATGGCAGCTGTTTTATTGTAATTATTTGTGTGGTTTGAATAGATTTTATATATGAATATAGTTTTACTTCTATCAACGTTAAAATGGTTTTTAAAAATGGTTTTTTCTATGTTTTCGGTGGTTCTCAATTTTATATGTAAGCTACCTTGAGTTCCGTCAGGGGAAAAGGCAAGGTATAAATAAATATATACTACTACTAATAATGAAAATAATAAATCCACACAGCTCCCCATCATGTCCAGATCCAGTGTAGGGCTCTGTCTACAGCTATAGAAGACTTTTAATGGGTGCTTGATAGAGCATGTCAAATTTTTAGCTGCGTTTTCCAGAGCATTACATTTACAGAATGGATCAACGTGCCCACTCACCTTGTACCATCGCGAGGGAAGGAATTACTGTGAACCTAACCCTCAGCTTCGGGTAGATGGGACATTTATGAAAGCAGGAAAATTTATTTTTCCCTGTGCAGATGTAACCAGGAAAGGAATTAAAAATTATGGCCAGTTGCCATGGTAACAGAGCCCCCAGATTTGGCCTAGTAGCAGTAGGGTGGGCTCGGGCAGCCTTTCCCCCCCCTCCAATAGGCAATTTCCTTCCATTGAAACTAGAGAAAGACTCCCCGTTCATAGCGGGGATAAAAATTTTATGAAGCTAAATCTAGGCTGTGTTTTAGTGTCAGTCAGCATTAACCCTCAGCATGAACACATAAATAATTGAGATTTCAAATACCCCAGTGCTCCAGATTAGAGGCTCGGAGGGCTAGAGTTCTCATAAGAACATGAGGAGAGCCTGCTGAATCAGGCCAAGGGCCCATCTAGCCCAGCATACAGTTCTCATAGTGGCCAGCCATTGGCATCTGTGAAGCAGGCAAGCGACCTGAACGCCACAGCGCTGCCCACCTGCAAGTCTCAGCAACTGGGACTTAAGGCCTCTGACAGTGAAGGCTGAACGGCCTTCATGGGAAGTAGCTATGGATAGCCTTGTCCTGTGTGAATTTGCCCAGTCCTCTATTAAAGCCTTCCAAGTTGGTGGCCATCACTGCCTCCTGTGTGAGCAAGTTCCACAATTTTAACTATTTGCTGTGTGAGGAAGTAGGCCAAACTGTCAGCCAGAGCAGCTTTGCTTATGGGATCTTTTCAGCAAGGTTTCCATCCCAGTCAAGAGACATCTTCACACCTTGAGTTGTGTTATAGGTGGTTGAAACAGCGGCGTAGCGTGGGTTGTCAGCACCCGGGGCAAGGCAAGTAATTTGCGCCCCCTAACCCGGGGCAAGGCAAGTAATTTGCGCCCCCTAACCCCTAACCTGCCGCCGCTGCCAGCTTCTTCTTGCTGCTGCCTGGTCTGGTCTGGTGTGGTTCTCTCCCGCGCTCAGCGCTGCGCTGGGCAGCCGCTGCACTGTCCCTCCCCCAGATAGTCCCTTGCTTTCTCTCCGCACCGCACGCCTGGCACCCACCCCCTCCACAGTGGGCGGCGACCCGGCGGCTCGGATCGGATTCGCACAGCCAGCACTGCAGTGAGAGAGAGTGAGTGAGCCAGGTAGGGGCAGAGAGCTGCGAGTGCGAGCGCGCCCCCCCAGATGTTGCGCCCGGTGCGGCCGCCCCCCCTGAACCCCCCACGCTACGCCACTGGGTTGAAATGCTGGATTGGCTTTTCTGGTGTGCCTTCACCACATCTCAGTAAACTGCAGTGACGTCACGGGTAAGAGGCTGGCCCCACAGTGCTATTCCAAGCCAGCTGTTCCTGCCCCCAAAGTATATTTAAACTGTAAACAGGGGTGCCAACTTCAATAAAATATTTGGGGGGTGGGCGGGTAAGCCCCACCCCACATAATCAATCACAAGACATGGCACATGCACACCATTTGAATGATGGGCAATGCCCATCAACTTTGGGGTAGCCCAGCCCACTTATTTGTTTTTTTTTGGGGGGGGGACTTCTGTCCCTAGGAGTTGGCGCCTATGACTGTAAAAGACTATCCATTGGTTCCGGTTTTCATTTAAAAAAATCATTAGACTCAGAACCACTATTTTTAATCAATGGAGAAAAGTTAAGAAAAGTTCAGGTGGATGACTTGACGGTTAATTCCATTTAGCCTGCAATGAAAGGGTAGATCCTATTCTTTCAAAGCAGTCTGAAGGACACTGGGGCACTCATGATGGCTTCATAATTAATTACTTCATTTTAGTAACATTTGACTATTACTTCACCTTAATAATATTTCAGCTCCTGTGTTTCTTGCTGATTAACCAATAATGCACAGTGTGTTTCAGTGTGGTGGCAAATCTATGCTCCCTTGCAGCGAAGCTTGTAAGTCATGCTTCTTTACAGCAAGTGACATTGCTTTTGGAGACAACATTTCTATCCCAATATTTATGTTCAGGAGGGCAGCAGTAGTTACTTTGAATCACACAACCCCTTTATCACTGGCTCCTCTGGGATGCTTGCAACCCATACTAGATCTTCATGGGACATCTAAATATTGTTTAACATTGAACTATCATTGGTGAAATAATTATCCTTCAGTGGCTTTCAGTGGCTGCTCCTGTTGCTTGGGAGCCAGAGCCAGAGTGCTTATATAACTGCAATCTGACGCCAGTGCTGATCTATGTCTTTTATTCTTATTAATTAACCTAGAATGCTCTTCCCATAAATTATGGAGATCAGGTTTCACTCATATGCTTTGATGGAGTGAGTAAAGTCCATACAGTCACCTTGACTGTGTGAACGAAAAAAAGAGACTGATTAAAGTTTGCTACGAAGCACGTGACTTGTATTTGAAAAAAGGAGCCCAAACAAAAGATGGAAGTTCTACACTGTTTACCCAGAAATGAGAAGCCCTACTGAGTCCTGTGGGGTTTACTTTGAGGTAAGTGTGCATTGGGCTGCAGCCCAAACACCCCATGGTTGAAGATCACAACCATAGTGGGCTCCCCATTGGACTTTAGGGCAACTGTCTAATGAATCGATTCCTCTCTGGTTCTTCCTTTGGTTAACTAAGAAATACAGAGCCATGTCTACTGCCTGGACGGGACCAAAACCAATAATTATGTTCTGTGGCTACGGGGTGGTGAAAGGTGCTTTAACTGCTTGCCTATGAGAAGCATTGTCCAGAATTTGACAATATGTAGTAAATGGACTGCAGTTGTCTTGATACATTCTGTAGGCCTGGCTTTGCTGGTGTTGGATTGCAGGCAAAAGAAAATGCTAACCTCTGGATAGTTTTAGGGTTCTACGAATTATTGTAGTGAGCTTTGCATGTATCCATCTAGAGGAATCATCTACAGAGCTGCAACAAGAATGAAAGAACAGGCCTCTTGTATCATGTGGAATTTGGAAGCCTCTTGGAAGACATCTCATCCTAGGTGCACCTGCAACCCAAAGATAATGTATTGCCTATTTGAAAAGCACAAGGAGACTCGTTTAGATTAGGAGTAACAGGCAGACACTGGATGCTGGAGTATATCAGTACATGTATGTGAGAGCTCCACAGCTTTCACTTTTCTTGTGATTTTCTCAAATGAACTTGATTTGGAGCTAATGTTCAAAGTTGCTCTTCAGCCCGTCACTAACCTTCTATTTCCTCATGCTCTCCACATGTCCCACATGCCGCTGTAGTGGCAGCTAATGGCAATTGCAGTATTTTTTCAGATTAACCACAGATGAAGAAATCTGGGTTCACCTGCATTTTTCAATCCAAGCTACATGGCTGTCAAAATGAATGGCTTCAGAAGCTTGGGTAGAACATTTCCCCTGATGTTATTGGTGCTTATTATTGCTTTTTTAAAAGTTTAGTGGCTATGATTCATATCCTCACTGGAAGGCATTTTATCGCTGTTTCTTTCTGACATATCAGATCATTTCATTTTTTATTATCATGCACATATTTTTATTGATCAAACAAAAGACTGTGCAACAATGGAACAAAAATAAGCAACCCCTACATATTTTGTGGTGGGGCTGCTTCAGACAGATTCAGAGCTTTCTCAAGCTGAAGTGGAATCTCTCCAAAGCACCCCAAATTGAAATGGGATCCTTTAAAATGCTTTGGATGTTTTGCTTTTTTAAATATGTTGCAGATAGTATGACTGCAAAAACTGGAAAAAGCTTGCTATATAGGGAAAACACTAGGGTGGTGATTATGGGATGGATAGCTCTTTTGTGACAGTCAGGTCTAGCTTTTAATCACAAGGAATGATTTTACCAGAGCTCTACAACCACAGTGTTGGGGGGGAAGGGGCACTGAAGTAATGTATCAGCTTGTCTTTGTCTGTCCTGTGCACTTTGCTAGTTCTGTTAGTGATGTTTTCTTGGGAAATGTTGGGCATTCAAGTCCTTCTACCTTTTTTCCCCCTCTGCTCCACTGCCTCCCTTTGTACAAGGTCCTGAAGCAGACTGAAACTCACTCACATCCACCAGACTTATTGGAACCCATAGAAAAGTATAGTTCCTCAAGCTTTTGGGAGATGGCAGCTTTGATGCATCATCATCATCATCATAATTGAAATGGCTTGAATTAATAGATTGACTTTTTTTCTAGGAGAACATACAGGCCAAAACATGGTGCAGTGTATATAGATAGATGATAGATAGATAGATGATAGATAGATAGATAGATAGATAGATAGATATAGATAGATAAAAACAAAACTCCCCCCCATATGTTGTTGTGGAAACAGTTGTCCTGGGAAATCAAAGTAATAGGTGAGCTACAAGAGGAAAAGGCAATATGATGATGGCCCATTAGGAATACATTGGTAAGTGTTTTCTCATCTGCAGCACTGTGTGTCAGGCCTCATAAGCACCAATGCAGATACTACAGGTCCAGCAATGACCGAGGTTAATGAACTAAATCATTAGCAAATTACAAATTTCAGTTGGTGAATTAGGAAGAAAAGACTTCCTAAGTGAGAATTTATTATAGTTCACATTTAGGTCTTTGTTTTAACTACTTCAGGGATGATTAACTTATGGTATGGGCTTTCTCTCTCTCCCCCACCCCTCTGCTTTTCCCATTCATGGACGCACATAAAATTAATCATTAATGGAATTGTATTTATGTGATGGCCATGGCAGAAATGCCAGTAGAAGGTGCTAAGGAAGAAAACACCACCACAATGGATTCTTAATTAGGGTTTTGCAAATGGGAGCCAGATGAAAACATAGGGCACTGCAGATCAAGCCCAACCAAATACTACAAATTTGAAAATATCACAATATTCCCATTGCCCAGCAGGATTACTCTGTTCCTAAATTTCCTGGTATTGACTACTGACAGAGCTAAAGTGCAAGGACAGGTTACAGGCTGGATATGGGAGCCCCTCCAGTCACTGTTTTTAGAAAGCTACAGGGAACATGATTTGGCTAGTCCTAGGGAGAGTTAGGATATGTGGCTTGCCCATGTCATTAAGAAGCCCTGCCCTACACCTTTCTCCATCCCCCTACAATTAAAGCACAAAATCCAGCTCTTGACAGAAGCTGGACACCATTAGAAATCTAGCAGGCAGAAAGCTCCATTCCAAGGAAATGTCAGACACAATACATGCTGTGTGTAAGTTCTGGTCAAAGGAGGGAAAAAGCAGAAAACTATTGGAGACATGCAGCAGCCATCTTGAATTGTGTTCTTGAGTAGGGCACATTCTCCCTTTTGGCCACAAATCTTGCTGCTCCATTCGTGATCATGTGGGATGCAATGGGAAGTAGATATTCAGTTTAACATTACAGTGGTACCTCGGTTTAAGAACAGTCCTGTTTACGAATGATTCAGTTTACGAACTCTGTAAAACTGGAAGTAGTGTTCTGGTTTGCGAACTTTACCTCAGTCTACAAACGGAAACCAAACAGTGGAAGGACACTGGCGGTGGGAGGCCTCATTAGGGAAAGCGCACCTCGGTTTAAGAACGGGTTTGGTTTAAGAACGGACTTCAGGAAGAGATTAAGTTCGTAAACCGAGGTACCACTGTACTACAGTGGCTTGGGACGAAGCCCCAGGGACTTATTAAGGAAGGACTGGCTATGAGACAAGGGGACATGACCTGCTCTCTGTAACAACTTCCAAGTCAGACCTGGTTCTTTCGTCTAAGCAATTAATGGGCTCAGTTTACTGCTGCCCCTGTTTTACCTTGCCCACCTTACATTGCCTTATATTTCAGATCCTGCAAATGACACCAATAGTATGTTACTCAGTGGCCCAGCAAACACATCCCTGCAATTATCAGTAGAGGAGCCCAGTGCAGAAAAGTGTGACATTGGAAAGGTTGATGGGTAGAATTGGCTGCTCCTGTACCTTCACAAGTGGTTTGATAGGCAGAAACATGCTGCTAAAATGTAGAGTGGAATAATATCACTCACTCTCAGTTGCCATAGGAAAATAATCTTTTGGAGTCCGTGCAAATGCTAACAGCCCTCATGCTCAAATATCTTCTCTTAAGACCTCAAGGAAACTAAGTGTATTACCATCTAGTCCAGGGAGGGTTTGCACAAAATTTTATTGCAATCATTTTTTTAAAAAATATGAAAAACAGTATATAAATACTCAAATTTTAACTCATGAGCTATTGCTGCAATCTGCTCTGATTGTATATTTTATCTTTATGAACGCTGTTTTTATTGTGTTATGTTATGTGAGCTGGTCTTTGACCTTAATAAATTATCTATCTATCTACTCAAGTTGGATAAAGAAAATGAAAACATGTGACCCTGTGGACCATATACTACCTACTTTGCCATAAAAATAAATTGAAAAGGTTCCTGACTACCCTTTGTAGAAAGTAAGTGTGTAGAAACTTTGTAGAAACTAAGACTCTGCTCTCTGGGGCTACAACCGTTTTCTTAAGATTTGCAAACTTTCCATATAGAAAAGAGCCCTGTAACTAACCAAGCATCCGGCCAGTTAATAAACTGAGAATGTGATCTCAAGTCACCAGTCACACGATTGTTATCAAATATGTTCAAAGTGCCCAAGTTACAACGGTCAAAGCCAAAGCTGGGAAGATGTGATATGCAAAGGTTATCAGATGGCAAACAAAGCTGTTTTCTGCATGTGAGTTTTCTGCATGTGCAGTTGCAATACTGAATTTACTGTTCATTTCACAAGCTGAAAATAGGGACTTTTTTTTTTACAAAAAAGTCTGCTCTTTGTGAATATTTACATCTCATTTCTGGAATATTTCATGCATGATTGTGCACAGACTGATAGCAACCAGCTCTCTGATGTGCTTAGGAGCAGGATACTGGCTTTCGACTTTTGTTGGATAGACTTTGGTTTTGTTTGTTGCTTCATAGATGCCTTCCACCCCTCAGTCTGTTCTCAGTGTAAAAGGAGATGGCATGCTGACTCTGAATAGTGTAGCATGGACTTCCTGTTGCTCTGGATTCAAGTGTATGTTTGACTTGGCAAATGTTCCTCCTTTACAGATCTAGGAGTAGTTATGTTTGTTTTTCTCTGATGATAAAATGCAAAACAAAAACAAAAACCAACCAAAACAGCCCTTGGGATTTGGTCCCAGGTCTGAGGAACCTGACTCTGAAAGGGAACAGGTGCAGATTATATGAGAGAAGGATGCTAGTCAGTCAACCCCAACTCCCCGCCTGGAGGCTGTTATCATAACATTTTGAGAACTGTCTTCGTGAGCATTCCAGTCAGGAAAGCGTTTATTACTAGCCCTGTTTGGTGGGATGCACAAGGGGAAAGAGCACAACTGACTATGTTCAACCCTCCCCAGGAAAGAAATATGGGCTTGGTGGAAACGGCCTATGTTAATTATGGGAAACTCTAATAGGCATGGAGGTGAGAAATGGAAGATGGAATCCCACATCATGCTTGAGAAGCAGGAGGTAGGGCTGCATTGTTGAACCAGTTAATAAGTTAGATTCAGCATAAGCAGAACTAACCTGTCAGGGAACTGCCATCTGAGACGCAGGAGGTGAAAGGGCTCATGGAGGGTGAGAGAGACCATTCAGCGGAGGAGGGGACCAGCAGGGGGAGAAGTGGAGTTCCAAGGGAAAGTGAGTCGGAGGGAGGGCTCAGAGACACTTCAAGCGGGAGCAGCGGGGAGATTTCAGGACCTCCTGTAGGGACACCCACTCCTCGGCGGAAACTGTCACGCAGAGAGTCCAGAAGACGCGTTTCCGTTAAGGAGCTTTTATGCTGGAAGAAGTTCCGTAAACGCCCACTGTCCGATTCAACGAGCGATTGATGGAGTCATGTTTAAGGAGCTCCATCACAGACAGAGGTTTGGGGACTTAGCCAAACTCTGAGGGATTAGGATTTTACGCACAAGCAGCTCATCATCCCATCACAGCAATCGGACAGTCCCTGAAAGCAGCTTGTGCAGAGAGGCATCATGAGTAACCCAGCCGGAGCCGGAGGAGCAGCAGGAGCTGGAGAGGGTCCAAGCCTGGAAGAAAGGTACAGAGTGTTGGAACTCCAGCTAGCAATGCAAACGGCGAGGCTAGAAGAAAGGAGGGCGCAGGATGCAGAAAAGGCAAAAGGCGCTACACTAGCAAGAAAGATGCCAGGAATGGTGCAGAAGTTTGGGGGGGACCCCAGGAACTACCAAGCCTTTAGGACAGAGATGCAGTATGCTCTTGAACTGCAGTTTAATGACTTTCCCGACGAGGCATCGAGAGTGGCGTTTGTGATTGGCCATCTCGAAGGAGGGGCGAGAGATTGGGTCAGACCCCTGATGGCAGGGAATAGTGACATGCTGAAGGACGCGAGGAAGTTTTTTCGCGCCATGGATTTGATGTTTTCCAGCGAGATTGAACAGGGGCTGGTGCGCAGACAATTGATGGCGTGCAAACAGGGGAGCCGATCGGTTCGTGAGTACTGGACTGAGTTTACAATGTTGATACATAGATTGGGGTGGGACCTTTCGGCGGAACTCATTCAAATGCTCTTTGAAGAGGGGCTTTCTTCGGCGGTGAAAGATGAACTTTCCCGGGCGCCCAGGGCGGAGTCTATGGACCAGCTGACCAAATCAGCGCTGACCATTGGAGCACGCCAGGAGGCAAGAGCCTTGGAGAAGCGGGAGGGGAAAGGAGAGCGTTGGAGGGATTTCCGCATTCCAGAGATTCCAGAACCAAGTTTCCCGCCAGGAGAGCCGATGGAAGTTGGAACAGCGCGCGCGCGCGCAGTTTCAAATCCCAGTGAAGGGAGGAAGAAGGAGGGAAAGAGCGCCAAGAAATGTTATCTCTGCCAGCAGCCAGGTCACTTTGCCAGAGTCTGCCCGCAAAGAAAGGAATGGCAAGGGATGGCTGGAGCTGTTGGGGGGAAGGAGGAGGAAGTCCAGGAGCCAGTAAAAGCCAACGCCTGTCTGCCTCTGTCAGGGCACTGCAGACAGGCCAAGGAGCAGTAAAAGTGCCCACTCCGGAACCTCCAAGACCAGCCCTAGTAATAGAGGTGTTGCTAGAGCTGGCAAACGGATACCCACTAAAGACTAAGGCGCTGCTGGACTCAGGCAGCTCCTGTAATTTTATGAGCAAGGAGTTTGCAGCTGAACACCAGATACAGACACTCCCTTTAAGCAACCCCCTGCAGGTCACCACGATCGATGGGAGGGAGCTGCTGGGAGGAGAAGTCAGCCTACAAACCGTCCCAATGGTTATGAGGGTGGCCAGGCACACTGAGAGGATAGCGTTCAATGTAGCCACCCTGGGAGGGGCTCCAGTCATTTTGGGAATGAGCTGGCTAGCGTTGCATGACCCGCTAGTGGGCTGGCATCAGAGAGTGGTCTCCTTTGGGTCAGCACATTGTCTGGAACACTGCAGAGAGGGAAAGGTGCCAGAAGGGGCAAAAGCCTCTCTAGCAGGGACGGAAGTGGCGGACAAAGGGAAGGTGCCCAAACAATACGCTGACCTGAGCAAGGTCTTCAGTGAAAGGGAAGCAGATAAATTACCACCGCACAGAGACTTTGACTGCCAAATTAATCTGGTCCCTGGGGCCCAGCTCCCCGTGGGCAAGCTGTACGCCATGTCAGACAGGGAAATGCAGGAGTTAAGGGAGTTTATTGATAAAAACCTGAAGAGGGGCTTCATCAGAGAGTCCAGAGCGGTGGGGGGGAGCCCAGTGTTTTTTGTGGACAAAAAAAACACGGATAAACCGAGATTGGTCGTGGACTACCGGGCCCTAAATGCCGTGTCAGAACCAGTGACTTTCCCCATGCCCAGGATTGATGACATTTTGACCAGGGTGAGGAAGGGAAAGATATTCACGAAACTGGACCTGAGAGGAGCATACAACCTGATACGAATAAAGAAGGGGGATGAATGGAAAACCACCATGTTCACCCCTTTGGGGGCGTTTGAATATCTCGTTATGCCATTCGGATTACAATCAGGCTCCGCCTGTTTTCAATCGCTCATGAACCACGTACTGGGACCTTTGCTCTACAAGAATTGCGTGGCCTTCCTCGATGACGTGCTGATATATTCAGAGAATGAGGAGCAGCATGTAAAGGATGTCAGGGAAGTGCTGAGCCAGCTGCAAGCAAACCAGTTGTGGGTGAAATTGGAGAAGTGTCAGTTCCACACCAAGGAGGTGGAATTCCTGGGGTACCGCTTATCAGACAAGGGATTAGCCATGGATCCAGGGAAGGTCCAGGCGGTGCTGGAATGGAAGACACCGAAAACAAAAAAAGATGTGCAAAGGTTCTTAGGGTTTGGGAACTTTTACCGTAAATTCATCAAGAACTTTGCCCACTTAACGGCTCCCATTACGGACTGTCTAAGCAGCAAGAAGAAATTCGTTTGGACGGCGGAGGCGGAGCATGCTTTTGAGGAATTGAAAAGGGCATTCGCTGCGGAAGAACAGCTCCTGCATGTGGATTTACAAAAACCCATGAGAGTGGAAACTGATGCCTCAGACCGGGCGGTGGGGGCGGTGCTGCTTCAGCCAGGGAGCAATAAGTCGGAATGGAGACCGTGTGCCTTCTTTTCGCGTAAGCTGAACAAATCCGAGAGGAACTACACGGTATATGACCGAGAACTACTCGCCATTCACGAAGCGTTCCGGAGATGGAGACACTTACTAATTGGCGCACAACATAAGGTGCAAGTGTGTACGGACCACAAGAATTTGGAGTATTGGAGGACGGCACGGGTGCTCAACCAACGACAAGTGAGATGGGCCCAGGAGTTCTCCAAATTCCATTTTGAAATTTGCTATGTGCCAGGTCCAGAAAACATGAGAGCGGACGCTCTCTCTCGCAAACCTGAATATTTGGAGGGGGAGGGAGCGCCGGAAGAGAGACATATTATCCCAGAGGACCACTGGGTGTGTGGTGCGGCCTGGGTGGGGCAAAGAGAACTGGTAGAGGGAACGGTAAATGATGAGTACGCCCAGGACAAGCTCAGAGGTCTAAGGAGAGAGGGGGAAGACCCCGGGGGTTTTGAAGAAAGAAACGGGGCATTGTATTACAGAGGGGCGCTATATATACCCGAAGGGGAATTGAGGGGGAGAGTACTCAAACAGCTGCACGACAATCCCACAGCGGGGCATTTTGGGCAACACAAGACCATGTGGTTGGTGACCAGGGAGTTTTGGTGGCCCAAGGTGAGGGAGGATGTACGGGAGTATGTGAGAAGGTGTGACCAATGCCAGAGAGCCAAAGGAGAAAGGCGGGCACCAGCGGGGTTATTAGAACCGTTACCCACACCAGAACGACCGTGGGAGGCGGTGTCGATAGATTTTATGACTGATCTGCCCAAATCCCAGGGGAAAACCGCCATACTAGTCGTAGTAGACCTGTTAACTAAGATGGGTCACTTTGTAGCTTGCTCACATGCAGTCACGGCGGAAGAAACAGCGAAATTGTTTGTAGAACATATTTTCAGACTGCATGGCGCCCCCTTGAGGGTGGTTTCCGACAGAGGGAAACAGTTCACGTCCAGATTCTGGAGGAAACTTATGAGCTTATTGCACGTAGAGGTCAACTTTTCGACTGCCAGGCACCCTGAGACCAATGGGCAGGCGGAGAGAGCAAACGGTATTCTCCAACAATACCTGAGGTGTTATGTCAATGACAGAGAGAACGATTGGGTCGAAAAGTTGGCACTAGCGGAATTTGCTTACAATAATGCTGAGAATGTGTCCACTGGGATGAGCCCCTTTTTGGCTAATTATGGGTGCCACCCCAGGGCGTTTCCAGGGGAAGGAGGGGAAAGATGGAGTGTTCCGGCCGCGGAACTTTTTGTAGAAGAAATGGAAGCGATCCATCGTCAACTCCAACTCAACTTAGAAAGGGCCAAGGAAGAATATAAGAGGCAGGCAGACAAGAGCAGAAGGGAAGGTGAAACAATTAGGGTGGGGAGTCGGGTCTGGCTATCAACCCAAGGGTTGCCGTTCAAGGGGGGTTGCAAGAAATTGAGACCCAAAAGATTGGGACCATTTGAGGTCATCCAACAGGTCAACCCAGTGGCGTTCAGACTCCGGTTACCGAACCACATGAAACTGCACCCAGTATTCCACAGGTCATTACTGTCACCATACAGGGGGGAAGGTGAAGGGGTATCCACACGGGGGCCAGCCATAGAAGAAAGGGAAAGCCGCAACCATGTGGCGGAAATCATCGACTCCAGGTGGAAGGGTAATCAGGTGGAGTATTTGGTCGCGTGGGAAGGGGAACCGGAGTCGGAAAACACCTGGGTGAAGGCAGAGGAGGTCCGTGACGAGATCTTGATCGAAAAGTTCCACCGAAGGTTCCCCAGGAAACCTCAGCCAGTAGCGAGGTTTCGGAGGGAGTACTTTGGCACCACCGACGATGAGGAGGAACTGGAGGGATTCAGGGAATCGGAGTTGGAAGGAGGAACAGACTCCGATGAGGAGGAGTACTTGGAAACTGGAGACAGCAAAAGGTGGAGGGAAGTGTTCGAAACTTCGGAAGATGAGGGAGGTTCCTTCAGGGGTTTTGCTCCCTCGCCTCCCGCAGAGGAGGGGAGGGAAGGGGGTGAAGGGGGCCCTGGAGGGGAGGTGGATGTCAGGGAACTGCCATCTGAGACGCAGGAGGTGAAAGGGCTCATGGAGGGTGAGAGAGACCATTCAGCGGAGGAGGGGACCAGCAGGGGGAGAAGTGGAGTTCCAAGGGAAAGTGAGTCGGAGGGAGGGCTCAGAGACACTTCAAGCGGGAGCAGCGGGGAGATTTCAGGACCTCCTGTAGGGACACCCACTCCTCGGCGGAAACTGTCACGCAGAGAGTCCAGAAGACGCGTTTCCGTTAAGGAGCTTTTATGCTGGAAGAAGTTCCGTAAACGCCCACTGTCCGATTCAACGAGCGATTGATGGAGTCATGTTTAAGGAGCTCCATCACAGACAGAGGTTTGGGGACTTAGCCAAACTCTGAGGGATTAGGATTTTACGCACAAGCAGCTCATCATCCCATCACATAACCTTTAAAAATCTGTTCCTTGGTGCTATGATTTACTTTACTGTTTTCATAGACTCATTTTGTTCTCACAGCCTGTCTGCAAAGTAATTGTGTTCTTTTATATGTGCACCTATTTCCCTTTCTCAGGAATTTTTGCATCTCTGCATTGCAAAAAACAAAACAACAACCCCAAACCAACTCTTTATATAACCTGCAATATCAAGTGTACCTGAACTGGAAAGCAGAGCTGTGGGAAGGGGAATGTAAAGGTGATTCCTGAGTGGTGGGGCGCAACAGGTGGTTAGGAAAGTACCAAGGAGGGAGTGGGAATCCAGAAGGGCCATTGCTGCAGTGTGCTTTATTAATTAATTCCTTACTGAAAGTATTTTAAAGCCACCTTTTATGGCCAAGCCCTGAACTTAGCTAAACATAGCATGTAAAATCACAATCGTAAATTTCCAACATGTAACAAAATAGTAATAAAATAACACGAAATACCATCCCACCCAGGTTAATACGATCAATCAATCATTTTATTTGTATGTCACCTTTCCAGAGTTAACACCATGTTCTAGGTGGCTTACAACATACAAAAAATACATAATTATAAACATAGCAAAAGTAGTCAAACAAATAAAACATTAACAAGTACATAACCAAACTGAAAATTTCCCACATAAATCATAAGAAGATACAAAAACTTAATATGAATAACATCAACACCTGCACCCTTTAAACAACAGACCCCTCTAAACAAAGTCCCATCACAAGAGTCTGTTCAGCAGCCTCAGCTTTTGTAGCTGGAGTCAGTCAGGGCTCTGCCCTCCCAGGCCAGGTGGGAAAAGGCCTGCAAGGCAGGCAGCAGGTGTTCACAACCAATATTGTTTTTAACACTTGATTGAGAGCCACCCAGAGTGGCTGGGGAAACTCAGCCAGATGGGTGGGGTATAAATAATAAATTATTATATATGACCAAAACAAATAAAGCAGCTTAGCACCACATCATACAACAGCAGTTTAACAAACTTTCAAGAGTGACTTGAAGCAAATTGAACACTTATCTAAAGGCTTGTAATGATGGGGCCATCCAACCTTCAACTAGAAGAGAGTTTCACAAGCATAGGCGCCACTGCTGAGAAGTCATCTCCAGTGTGCCTGCCAATCTAATCAATTCCACTGGTAGGTATAGGGCAAATTGTCCCTGCTAGGGTTGTCCTATTTTGAAGAGCAAAAAAGAGGATGCTATGGCAACTCTCATTTTAAATACCCCTACTATGTGTAGACTATAAAAGCTATGATATATTGCTGAGGAGGGCAGGAGAAGAGAAAAGGAAAGCAAATCTTCAACCACCAGTTATGTCTATGTCTCACCCAGAAAGTATAGCCAGAGACATTTTGGCAAATTTAAAAAATCCATGGAGAGAATTTTTACCCTTGAAAAAGAGGACATGTTCTGGAAAAAGAGGACACATGGCAACCCTGTTTTCTGACATCCCTTGGATATGATTTCTGAGCCTACAGTCCAAGTGGAAGCAATAGCGCTTAGTAGTTACGTATCTTTGCTGGATGTGTGAGGATCTTTCTCTCCCTCCCTCCTTAAGCACATAGAGACTTGTTTGCAGACCCTGTGAGAGGCACATGTCCAAGTCTGAGCTTTTGAAGTAAGCTATAGCTTGCAGAAAAGAGATGCCTCAGTGTCTGAGTTAAACCCCACCTAACTTCAACTACCTTTTCCTAAGATAAAGACTTTATCTCCCAACCGACATAACAAGGAATAAAGTTTCAATCAAATGGGGAAAAAGAAGAATGACTAATACTACAAAAAGCTAGTTTACACACACACGTTTTGACCTTCTGAGTTAAGTTTCCCTTCCTCCCAAGGGCAGCCCCCTCTGTTTTGAAACCAATTTATGAGACAAAGCAAAAAAAAGAGATTGGGGGCAGCTTTGCTTGAAGTTCATGTTGAGAGATTGGATCAGATAGCGAATTGTTAATGCTGTAGTTTAGCATGAACTCAGGCATGCTGCTTGCCAAAAATGCTAAAGTGTACATCTCAAAGACAGGATGTTGCATCTTGTCAGTATAAACAGTCCCCTCCTTGAGAGTTCACAGTCAGGGGAAGTCAGCTGCACCTCCAAAGCTAGCTGGCTCCATGTTAAACTTCTCCATTTTCGATTAATTCCTCTTGCTAAACAGAAAATATGCACAATGATGATCCCCAGAGCACATCAGGTCATTATCAGCTGATTCACATAGATCATTCTTTATCCAGTTTATCCTCACCTGGAAAATTCCTAGTTCATTTTATCCACCCTGAAACAGGCTCTTGGAATGATGAGCACAATCTTCGATGACTGTCAAAGCCGTATTTACAATTAAAACATACAGCTTGATACAACACAAAAAAACCACACACAGGATGCTTAAGATTCTCTCACCTTTCCCCCCTTTCAGACCAGAAGCTTTAAAGGCTAATGAGTTAAGAATTGCCCAGGGTGATAATGGGGCTGCTAAATTTCTTTTAATGATTGCTACAGGCTCTAAAAGAGCTAGAAACAAAACCAGAGCAGGCTCTTTGGGAGAGGGTGTGTGTGTATGTGTGTGTTCAGGCACAAAGCACTGGGAAAGAGGAGCCTGGGAGAAAGGGGCTGCAGTTTTCACACTGTTAGGTGTTTAGAGGAAGACAAGCCACAGACACAGATGACTAATTCTGGCTAATTGCAACCTGCATAGGTCAAGGCCTGAAGGCCTCAGTGCCGCTAGGTCAGGGCAACATCCATCACTAGCCTCTTCTGTGAATAGTGGATCATCAGCAAGCCAGGACAAAGGGAGGCACAATGGGAGCTTGAGAGGGCTTAACAAGGACAACAAAGTTTAATCATTGCATCTCCTTCATACTCACTTCTCTCTTCCTGATTGGCAAATGGCCTGGTGAGAAGTTACTCTGCAGAACATAACAAGGAGTGAGGCCTGACAGCCCTTTTCTCCTCCGTGGGCCAACCCCAGCCTTGTAGACTCTGCATCTTTCCAGCACATCATATGTCGAGCGCTTTTTCATATTTCCAGTCCTGACTTGTTGTGAGGTAAAAAGGTAAAGGGACCCCTGACCATTAGGTCCAGTCATGACCGACTCTGGGGTTGCGGCGCTCATCTCGCTTTATTGGCCGAAGGAGCTGGCGTACAGCTTCCGGGTCATGTTGCCAGCATGACTAAGCTGCTTCTGGCGAACCAGAGCAGCGCACGGAAACACCGTTTACCTTCCCACCGGAGCAGTACCTATTTATCTACTTGCACTTTGGTATGCTTTCGAACTGCTAGGTTGGCAAGAGCAGGGACCAAGCAACAGGAGCTCACCCCGTCGCGGGGATTCGAACCACCGACCTTCTGATCAGCAAGTCCTAGGCTCTGTGGTTTAACCCACAGCGTAGGGGGAAGGAATCCCACTTGGTACCAGCGAAATAACCTGAAAACATTCTTCCACATGTCAACTTCCACACTCTCTGTTCAATCACAGCAGTGCTGCTGCTAACCAAGGCAGGGGTGGATTGGGGAAAGTGCTGGGTTTTTGGTGGTGGCACATGCATCTGCACCCACTGCCAACCTCATGCTCCCCTGCCCTCACTGCTACCCTCCTCCACTCCATCAGCAGCAGCAATACCACATTGGAGAGGTGTGGTGCAGCAGTGGCATCCCAGCTCATATGCCATGACTGGGTATGGTAAACACAGAGAGAGCTGCTTACTCCAGGCCAGACTATTGATCCATTTAACGCAGCAGCATCTGCTCAAGTCTTTCCCAACCTGGCATCCTTCAGGTGTTGTTGGACTACAACTCTCGTTGTCCTTGTCATGAGCCTGTGGAGACTTCTTGGCAGGACTGGACTGGTCAGAAGGGGGAGGAAGATTGGGACAAGATTGTAGAGTTGGACCCGGGATGAAAACCATGACTTTGCCCATCTTCAAAGGGTGTGTGTCAAATGTTGAGACAGCATCTCAGCTTTTGCCTAGTCGTGTACTATAGAACTTTGCTATCAACTTCTGAACAACACAACCTGTTTGCCTCATCTCTATTAAGGTGGTGTTGTGGATTGTGGAATAGAGCTGTTGGCAAAAAATAAGCTGAGTGAATGAGTGATTGAGTGAGTGATTGAGTGAGTGAATCTTTATTTGCATCAGGCACCAGCCATAGCAATAAAACAAAATGCAGTAAGCTGAGTGTTTCAGTATCATGTCCAGGATAATTCCTGAGCATTTGGCCATGCTGTCTAGGATTGATGGGAGTTCGAGTCCAACAGAGCCAGATTTATGTATAAGCTAAACAAGCTATAGCTTAGGGCCCTACTCTCTTGGGTGCACCCCAAAAAATTTAAAGAAAAAAAACCTTGTTAGAACTTAATAATTATTTCACTATTAATATACTTCTTCTTAATTGTATTTCAGTTCAACAATTACTTTGGTAAAATATATATTTTGTCATGTGCAAATGGCTTTAGATACCTACTAGGTCCATAAATTACCATATAGCATATATTCAACAGAAAAAACAGCAACAATTTGTTGTTGACAAAGGACAGCTGGGTATATAAAGGGCCCATTACCTTCAGTAGCTTAGGGCCTCATCAAACCTAAATCTGGCCCTGGAGTCCAACAACATCTGAAGCACATCAGGGTTGAGAAGGCTACTCTCACTCTGAAAACAGTGGATCTCCAGACATGGGTCTTCTATATAACCTTCTACAAGACCCTTTAAACTGGAGATTCCAGGGACTCGACCTGAGACCTGCAAACCTGGGGCCTTGTCCTCTACATGCCCTCTTCCGCTGAGCTATAGTCCCTTCCAGAACAATGTAGTACTCTGGAGAATCACTATTATACTTTTTCAAAGTTTCACTGCTAACTATGGAACTTTCTTTAGTCAAAGGAGAGTACTCAGATAAGCAACGAGCCATTCTTTCCTGGCTCCATCTCACCCAGCAACTCTGTTGCTTTGATGCTTTATGAACAATGCGCCTCAGTAATGAGATATGCCTCAAACAGTAGAGTCTGTTTGTTCTCCAGTGCTTGGCTATTAGGAAGTGCAGGTTGTTCTGCTGACACGCTGTTCACAGACATGATCAAAATAGCTGCTGGAGTCCCATGAAAATAGTTGCTAAGGTTGGCAGACTGATACTCAGCAAAGGAAGAGGACCCTTCTGGATTAAAGTATCTTTTCTGCACCTGAAATTTAGTCTCCTTGTGTGTGTGACTGGAATAGAGTTGTCAATTTATTTGTTTATTTCTCACTTTACTTTATCAATAACCTAAGAAAAACAAATGCTAACAGATTGCATGGAAATTTATATCCAATTATATCTTTAATAATTACTAAGATGAATTGCCACAGTGTCTTTACCCCTGTACAACTCCACCATATGTGAAAAAAGTTGACATCTGCAGGCTGACATCTCCAGCAATCCCCACAGCAGTAAGCATTTTTTCTGAAGCTGGTGGGTGTAAAAAAATATTACAGAAATCTTCTTTCAATTGCATATTATAGTTAGAAGCAAACTTGCATATATACCGTAACTCTTAGCATTCCTCTTGTTTGGAACAGTTCCAAATCCCTTTCTCATAATTACTAATATTTTGCAGCACTTGCTTCTGTAGTCATTAGAATTGTGCACATTTGAGGCAAAAAAGAGAGAACAAAATAAAAAACCACTCTTTTCCAGGATTTGGTACGCACTAAGTTTTCAAAATTAGCTAACTCTCGAGTGACGTCATTTATTAGTTGAAATGTACTCAGAGTCAAGAGTGGATTTCATGCTCTTTATTCAGCTCATAGTGGTGAGGAGGAATGGAAGTTCCCCCACAATATCTGCTTTATATACATTATTTACACAATGGGCTGCACGTGATTGGCTAATTCTGGGATTCTCCTGTAGGCCAATCAGGTTGTGGATTCACTTCTACCTGGAGCTGGATTGGGTGGCTCCTGCGGACCAATCAGACTGCTGCATTCTGAATCCTATTGTTCTAGGACCAATCAGACTGCTGCATTTTGGATCCTATTCAACTCAGTACATAGCATTAGTTAACCTAAGAGCCCTTGCTGGATCAGAAGAAAGGCCTCCATCTAGTCCAGCATTTTGTTCCAGACCAGATGCCTATGGGAAGCCCACAAGCAAGACCTGAGCACAAGAGTCTTCTTCCAGCAACTAGCATTCAGATGCATACTGTTGAATTATAGCAGTAAACAAGGAAATCCTCAGGAGCACAGAAGGATCATATTTTTGTGTCTGTACAAAAAGAGAGAGAGGGCTATCTATTTTTTTCATGTAACTGGTTTTCTTCTCTTCCCCACGTTCTCCACAGGTGGAGAAAGTGCCAAGGCAAAGTGAAGAAAAGAATGATTGCCATGAGTCTGGTAGACATGTGAGCTGGCCATTAGGCATGCAAATGGAAGATGTTGGTTAAGATTCCACAGGGAATGCACATGCCTGCACATTTTATGCATGGACTTCATTTCCCCCAGAAGTTGTTTTTCAGAAGATGGCTTCCAGAAGGCTCTTTTTTCTCTTGAAGATCCTCCTAAGAGCTTTTCAAAGGAGAAACCATGAAAAAAAATGCATATGTTACTGGCAGCATTCTCCCTCTAAATAACTATTGCACCCAGTCTCCAAACTACTTTCTTCTTTTTTGATTTGGGAGATTTTATATATATATAAAATCTTTTTAAAAAATGATTTTGGAGGGAAGAATAAACTTACAGGACATGACCATAAGCACAAATTTTAGACCACAGTTGTGCCATTTAATTTTATGAAATGTGGATGTGATTGTTAGGACAACTGTTGATGCAAATCAGGAAAGTAGATAGCTGTGAAAAATATGAACACAATTTAGTTTATAGGGCTGAAATATTCAAATTGATATAAAAAATATAAAAAAGGAAAAGTTTTGCTATGAGATGCATATCAGTTATATGCTCTGCGCAAAACTGATTTTTCCCATTACTAATTTCTTAACCAGTTCCGCACTAGTGTAGATGGACTAAGGTTCAGATTCTACAGATGAACATTTTGAGATTTCTTGGCCATAAACACTATGATCCATATGATTTTTTTGTATGTAGTCTAACTTCAGTCAATAGAATCACACCAGTGTGTGTAATTTGAACCTTTAAAAGATATATAGATACCTAGGCAAAAATCTCTCTCTATATATAGTTTTAAAAATTATTTTTGTATTTTCAATTTTACATAGAATAAATGAAAAAAAGAAGATACACAAACAGACAGAAAAATAAAATCTCCTTTGACTTCTCTCCCCCCCTTTGTGGATCCTCATATAATGATTTTCCCTGTGCATCTCGTCTGTAACTCTGTTCTTATAAGTCCTTTATCAATCCATAGTTCACATTTTTACTACAAGTTTTCTGTCAGTCCTACCAATGAATGTTAGTGTTTGCAGTAGTTTTTCAAATAGATTATATACTTGTCCCATTCTTTAATAAAATCAGCCACTTGGTGGCTTCTAATTCTTCCTCTAAGTTTTGCCATCTCGGCATACTTCATCAATTTTATCTGCCACTCTTCCAAAAGTAAACCATGTTGTTGGTGTATGTGTTTCACTGAGAACTAGGGAACTCATGTGAATTAAATAAAAGTCTCATTCCAGTCCTTTAAAACTTTCTCTTTCTGGAGAGTACGAAATGCTGAAGTTGTTTTTTCTCATTCTCACAGTACTGGATGACTCTTTGAGGACTTGGCAGAATATATATTTCAGGTGACATGCCTTGATTTCATCCCTTCTGTATTGTCTCTCTGTGTGTGACAAGCTTGGGAGATTTTTTTTTTTCTCTCTAAGAAAACAAGACAGCATTATTCTTTTCAATTTGAAAGCACCAATGATATCTAGATGAACTAACATCAGAAATATTTGTAATTTTGTTCTGAATTTCCACACTTCCCTTTGTGTCACAAAGGGCCTGTTAGTTTGCAACTAGACAACAAGTTTTGCTGGAAGAAAAGTACAGGAGGTTTTTAGGTACCATGATCTGGAAAGTAAATTTTCTATATGTGTATGTTAGTTGGATCTCCCCCCCCCTTCTTTCCCAACCCAATGCTTAAAAAAATGAATCTTACCCTGCTCTCACTGATGCCACTTAAATGAGAACCATGCACAGGCAGCCACCTGAAATTCTTCCAGCAGTTCACCCAGATGTTTCATTTTGAGTTTGAAGAGCTCTTTAGCTTTGGGAGCTGCCAGTGGGGAAACTGCCTGTGGAGTGTTGGTGTCCTGCATTAAACTCTCTGGCCTCTCCTTTAAACTCAGAAAGCTCAAACTGCAGTTTGGTGGTTTGCTGCTGAAGTGATGCTGAAAATTATTTGTTTCCTGCATGCTCCTCTGCTTTGCCTTCACATACCATGTTGCTTAGGTTTTATCTTGCACTGAGGCATTCTTTTTGGTCCAGGGCCCTGATAATGACACTATCCTTCAAAGTGGTGCTGGACGGGGGGGGGGGGAGAGCCTGTTTCCATGGAAACAGTAAGCCTTCCCCAATTGTATAGGAACCTCAGATGGCATGCATTAGCACACTGCCAGCAGCTAGGACTGACCTATAGGCAATCCACTCTGGTCCCAAAGCTATCATTCTCATTGTTGGCGGGGTGGGGTGGGGTGTGGAAGGCCAAAAAAGGGGGGGGGGATACAACCTACCTACCCAAATATCCATTTTGATACAGCGAATGAAGGTCACGGCTGAGGAGTACTTTTAAAACCACCATTTTGGAAGGCAATTTGGTCTACAGATGCTACCAAGCCTATTTTTAAACTTTGCGTACGGCACGACGCCTCACGTTGATAGGGCAGCCACCTCCGCGTTGCCAAAAGAGGAGACCGTTTTACATAAAATTTGCATATGCTAATCCATATGTAGATATAAATTTAGAAATAATGACTATCATTTAAATAGAAATGGGATACATCTCACAAAGGGGGAAGGCTGTGGACTGGGTGACTTGTGAGCCTGCTCCGTCTGCTTTCCAGACATGCGGGCTGTTGATGGGCAAGTTCAGGGTCCTTGCTGCTCTTCCTTCTTATGGTTCTTTCTCTTTAAACTGACCTCGGGCTCAACCCAAGCCTTCAAATACAGGGCATCATACTCGGTCACTTTGAGAACAGGAAGCTGGACTAGATAGTCTGATGCAGCAAAGCTCTCCTTATGGACTCCCCATGTCTACCTTACATATCATATGACCCTCCATCTTTCACTTTATGGAGCATATATGAACCTGTGATTACATTTCACAGAATGGTTTGTGAACCAGAAGTGTTCCTCACCATGTTTTGGGCCAGAAGTTCACATTTGGACAGAACAAGACTTCTACATATCTTTTGTGCTGTTTCATTCGCTCATTCGTGCTAAATCATAGTTTGGCTTAGTGTTACGGCCGGAAATCTATGTCCCCACTGTGGAAGGGTGTGTGGATCCAGAATTGGCCTCCACGTTCACTTATGGACTTGCTGCTAAAACTGTGTTTATGGAAGACAATTTTACTTGGCTACAAATGATAGAAGAAGAAGAAGAAGAAGAAGAAGAAGAAGAAGAAGAAGAAGAAGAAGAAGAAGAAAACCTATGAATGAGGAGATCATAGCTCCACCTCCAGACCTATTGCCTCTCATGGTTGACATAAGCTATGCCTTCATTTCCCTGTCAGCTGTCCTCTGCTCTGTCCTCTTGCTAGTTAATAGAGCTTCCCCACCTCCTATTTGCATACTCACAACATTCCACCCATCAACAGCGGAGCATCAACTTCCAGTGTATGGCCATCCAGAATGTCCCTCGCTTGTTGAGGTTTGTTAGTGACCATCTGGGAGCAAATGCCCTCCTCAACACATCCAATGAGTATCAGTTGGGAGTGGGTTCAGGGGGACAGGGCCAGTGACAACTTCTGCACCTTCAAAACTCTGAACTTTCCCTGCAGAATGATTCAGGGCAGGCTGAAAGCCTAAATCCTCTGCACATTGAAAATAGAAAAGTCGCTGTATGTTGAGTCAGACAATTGTACATTTAGCTCAGCCTTGTCTGCACTGACTGAGAGATACTCCCTTTCTGCATTCCTAGAAAACTGGTGCCAACCATACCTGGGAGACTGAACCTGGGACCTTTTGCATGTGTTCTACCACCAAGCCACAGCCCTTCCACGAAAATTCAGCATTCAGGGAGTTCTGCTGGGGTGTGTTTATATGGGTAGATATGCAAACATCTGTACTTATATGCATCCATTCAATCAACAGTCTCTCTGAAAAATCTTACACATCACTTGGGAAGACAGGCAAACTAATATATATGTATTGGATGAAGCAAAGATCACCAGTGGTGAAGCAATAATTCTTCAACATCCACTTCGCTGGACTGGTCATGTTGTGCGGATGCCTGATGATCGTCTTCCAAAGCAACTACTCTATTCTGAACTTAAAAATGGAAAGCGTAATGCTGGTGGTCAACAAAAGAGGTTTAAAGACTGTTCAAGGCAAATCTTTAAAAAATGTAGTATAAACACCGACAACTGGGAAACACTGGCCTGCGAACGCTCCAATTGGAGAACAGCCTTTACCAAAGGTGTCATGGACTTTGAAGACACTCAAACTCAGAATGCAAGGGAGAAATGTGCTAAGAGGAAGGCACGCTTGGCAAATCCACACCATGATCAACTCCCACCCGGGAACCAATACTGTGGCCCTACTGTGGAAGGACGTGTGGGTCCAGAATTGGCCCCCACAGTCACTTACGGACTCATTGTTAAAACCGTGTTTATGGAAGACAATCTTACTCGGCTATGAGTGATAGCCAAAGAAGAAGGATATGCACATGTGTGCGTGCAAGCAAGCAAGCCACTGAAGCTCCTTTAAGGACTTTACTTGCTGCATTCTCAGTAGCACAAATAAAAATATCCTGCAAAACTGGAGGGCAGCTATACAATTGATTGCCTAGTGGCTTAGCCATTTGGAATACACTGGCATTTAGCCCATTTGGAAAAATGGTGGCTATTCTCAGGGATGCTTTCACATTGGTTAGAGCAAATCGGGGGGGGGGGTACCTGTAGCGTTTTATCATCTCATGGAGTCCTGGCTCCCTGACACCTTATTTTACAACCAGAAAATGCCAGTGGAAAAAAAATCTCTTCACATTTAACTACTTCAATCATGTTTAAGGCTAGTAGAAGACGGGGGGGGGGGCAGGTGGAGAGGAAGGGTGGGAGGAGATTTTCCTTTAGGACCCCGGCTTGCTCAGAAGTGCAGTGCATTTATCTTTGTTTGTGAAAAGTAGTAGTATTTTAAAAGGCATTAAGCATGAAGTGATTAATCAAATGGCAAGAATAGGCCTTTAGGGTGCTCTGGAGAGTCTGGAGAAACACAATTGAGAAATGATGCTTTCTGCTCTATTGAAATGCAAATACAGCCCAGCACAGCCCTCTCAGAAAGTGTGGGGTGGGGGGCGCTTCATGTTATCAATTCCTGAGAATACCTGCTTGTATGCATCATGTCTATTTACTTTGCTTGTATAAGCCCTGGCAAGGTAGAGCAAGTGGATTTACACCTGAGCAAAGGTACCATAATTAGCAGAGAAATGCCCAATGAGAAACAAGGGACATTCCAGAACAACCAACATATTGGTTGTCTTTTTTCTCATTCAGAGATCTTTTGCTTTTTATGTTTCTGTCTTTATTAGCTCAGTTTTCCACTTCTAAAGCAATGAAATCCTTCCCCCCCCCCCAGATACGAGTCTAGCAGCTGTTAAGAGCCCAGAGTCAAAATTATTTCATCTTGTTGATGATATTAAAAAGAATAAAAAAGGGGGGAGCGGGGAAGGACCTTTTTATCCTTTTGTTACCATCCACACACAGTTCAATTACTTTGATTCTCAAAGGCCCTGAATGCCACTGTAAGATCTTGGATAAATCGCTGCAGAACTTGGTGTTTGTGTGTTGTTGTCAGAATAGGATAATATTCATGAGATTATTTCTCAAAGAGGAGGAAACAGGTTTGTTTTGTGAGTCCATACAAAATGGATAATCTAAGTAGACCTCCCAAGTCCTTGAGATGAGAGAAGTCACCTGAGTGAATGCCACAAAATAAAAATGAAGTCTGTCCACTATGCACTCCTGTAAATGTGGTCATATGTGACATAGGTGAGCTATGAGCATAACTATATCTGCATGTGGACAATTTTGTTTGATCAGGTGTTTTTTTATTAAAAAAATATTTTTCATTTTCTCATTTTACAAACTTATAACAATACAAATTTACACATCAAATTTAAGATGTCGAATATTAATATCGACCCTCTTCCCCTCTTTCTGTGGTTGCTTATGTCATATCTTTTATCACTGCGTATCTGAAATCTATTATTTATCCTTTATACTCAATTTAAATGATTTTACTGCTCATTTTTAATTCAGGCTGTTTACAACAGTTCTTCAAATAGCCCTTAAATATTTCCCATTCAAAGTTTAAAGGTCTCTTCTTGGCTTCTTCTTCTTCCTTGGGTAAGTTACGCCATTTCTGCATACTCCATCAGTTTCTGCTGCTAATCTTTCTTGGTTGGGACTGCTTCTTTCCACTTCTGTGCATATATCATTCAAGTGGCCATTGTTGCATACATAAATATATATATTTTCCTGTTCTTTTAGTACCTCTGTTCCTATTCCTAAAAGAAAAGCTTCTGGTCTCTTAATCAAAGTTATCTTTAACATTTTTTTTCCCAAACTAAAAAAAAAAATTGTCCAGTAGCACCTTAGAGACCAATTAAGTTTATTCTTGGTATAAGCTTTTGTGTGCATGCACACTTCTTCAACTCGTTATATATCATTTCCCAGAATGCTTTAACAACCTTACAAGACCACCACATATGGAAAAGTGTACCTGCATTAAAAAAAAATTGTTTTATGGAGAAGGATTATGCATACATAGGCACACACTTATCACCTGAATCTGGTGGGGGGGGGAGGATTTGAGCTTGTACTCTTGCTTTAGCACAGAATGGTGAGCCAGACCTGGACTGTGAGTATGGAGTTGGAAAACAAAAATGATTGTGTGTTTATTAATGCAGGATACAAGAGTGTTTGCCTGCTTATGCCATGCCTCGCTGCCCTATTTCTAATGCCCTGCCACTCACCTGACATCTGCTTGTCATTCTGCATATATATATCTATGAGCGCGCGCACACGCACACACACTGTGTGTGTATATATATATATATATATATATATATATATATATATAAAAAGCAAAGTGGGGCTCTTTGTCTAGACGTCACTTTGTGATCTTAGTCTTACTGTATTACCAGCATTGATCCATTCTGGGACAGATAACAGAAGAAGGCGACAGACTAACATGTTCCTGTAACCTACTTGATGCTGGCGTGTAAAATAATACCCCAGATAGTTACCCTAAAGGCCTTTATCATTTATTCATTCAGCGATTCCCTTCCTGTGTAGTTAATGTTGCAATTCCCTGCCCAGAGCTTGCAGACGGGGCGTGAGAAATCCTTATGGACAGATGGCCTTGCATTTCTGAAAACAAACTTGTGTTATCTTCCAAGTTGCTTTAATGAGCTGACTCTGTTTAGGGAGCACATCAGAGAAGGAATTCATCAGCCTGCTAGTTCTTCTGTATTTTGATTTGCATTCAGCAAAGTGGAACAAATCCTGAAATTGTTAGTGTTTGATTAGCCCTTACTTATGCAAAGCGGAAACTTTGAGAGCTCTGGAGGTTTGGGAACTGCCAATCGTTCCCGAGGGCTGCTTCTCACAAGACTCCAGTACAGTTACCTGAGTACAAAACACACACACATTGTATTGGATAAAACCGGCACACAGATTGTGGCCACTTCCCTCTTCAAAATGGGGCTGATCATGTCCTAGTTTCTTTCTGTTTGTATTTTACAGGGGAAAGATGTGATTTGTGCCCTAGTCATAACTAGTTGTTTTGTGTGTGTGTGTGTGTTTTGAGGCTGTATGCCACTGTACTGCCACCTCTGCTGTCCCCCTGCACTACAAATTCACGCAGCACTTTTATGATTGCCAAAGTGCCTTCCAGGAAGGTGCTTGTTGTTTAGTCATTTAGTCGTGTCCGACTCTTCGTGACCCCATGGACCAGAGCACGCCAGGCACTCCTGTCTTCCACTGCCTCCTGCAGTTTGGTCAAACTCATGCTGGTAGCTTCGAGAACACTGTCCAACCATCTCATCCTCTGTCTTCCCCTTCTCCTTGTGCCTTCCATTTTTCCCAACATCAGGGTCTTTTCCAGGGAGTCTTCTCTTCTCATGAGGTGGCCAAAGTATTGGAGCCTCAGCTTCAGGACCTGTCCTTCCAGTGAGCACTCAGGGCTGATTTCCTTAAGAATGGAGAGGTTTGATCTTCTTGCAGTCCATGGGACTCTCAAGGGTCTCCTCCAGCACCATAATTCAAAAGCATCAATTCTTCAGCGATCAGCCTTCTTTATGGTCCAGCTCTCACTTCCATACATCACTACTGGGAAAACCATAGCGTTTACTATACGGACCTTTGTTAGCAAGAAAGGTGCTTGGTGATCGTAAAAAGGCCATGCCGGAGCAGAGGTGCTTTGGTGAGACCCTTTTACAATCGCCAGGCAAGTTCCTGGAAGGCGTTTTGCCAATCTTAGAAGGATCATGCCAAAGCGCCTCCGGGAGGCCATGTCTGTCACCATGGGAAGTGGCAGAGGCTGTGGCAGCAGGCAAAGGTGTGAGGGGGGAAGGAGCAAGTGGTTAGGTGGAAATGTGGCAACAGTGGTTGGATGGTGGCAGGGGGTGCAAGCAGGCAAACAGTGGCTGGATGGTGTGCACTGGTCATAACTGGCTTGATATGCATGCCAGTTGTATATCTGTACTAAGTACAAAATATCTCACAGTTCTGGGGTTCCAAAAGGTCTGCTGCTCACCCGCATTTAGCTGTTATTTTTAGGAAAGGGGTTTGTTGTCACTGGCAAAAGCTGATAGACCCTCAGGTTTATTGTGAAAGCTGCTGTAGCATAGGGACTATTGTTGCACCCTACTCAGAGTAGACCCATTGAAATTAATGGACATGACTAACCTGTGATCATTAATTTCAGTGGGTCTACTCTAAGTAGGACTTAGTTGGATTCAACCCCAAGAGACTAAACTATAAATGTGGAAATCTCAGGTCTGAAGCTCACTTCTGCCATACACTCACTAGCTGACTTTGGGCAAGCCATTGTCTCTCAGCCTCAGTCTTCACACCTGCAATATGGGGGACAATACAACTTTTCTTACAGTAGCATTGCCCTATTTTAAAGGAAATTCACCAAAAACTAGACTTCAGACATGGGTTGACATACGTCTGGATTTTCCCAGACATTTAAGTGATTTCCACCCGGCCACTGCTTCCGACTGCTATGTTCCGGCTATGTCCAGGAAATTCCGACATATGGCAGCTGTACCTTACAGGGTTGTTTTAAGGATTATGACCAGTGAAGCAATCCGATTACTATGCAAAATCCAAGTATTATTACATTTGTTTTTTAAAAATTCTACCTTGCTGAAGTTCTCTCTGTATTCCTCTGTTTTTTGCTCCCTTCTGTAGACTCAAAACCAGCTGCCACACAACCTCCATCAGCCCCATTCCAAAATATCTGGAGGGGGTCAGGTTGTCAGAGGATGCTGTAAATTGTACTGATGGGAAGTTGAGAGTCCACTAACATGGGGAGGGCCGCAGATCTCCCCATCTCTGCTCTAAATGAAGTTTGCACTGCTGGCAAATACATTTGCATGACAAATCCAAGCAGTGGAGGGGAACTTTCTTTTCAGCCTGAGGTCTACATTCCCTTGTGGGCAACTTTCTGGAGACTTTCCCAGAAGTAGATAGGAACGAAGGCAAAGTGGGTGGGGCAAAGGATAGGACTGTCAAACTTTCTCCAGAAAGTTGTGTTCCAGCCAGAGGTTTCTACACCACCACTGCCCAACGCACAACTCTCCATTATTGATCCAGACCAGTAAGTGACAATAATCATAGGCAATAATACTCAAGGAAGGTGCAGAACAGAGCTGTGTGTGTGTGTGACTCAAGGTCCAGACAGAGAGGCCTACAGGGTAACAATCAGCACCCAGCCCTCCCCGCTGTGAACTCACCTGTATGGAGAACCATGGACTCAGCTCTTCTTTCTTTGGCGATCACTCGTAGCTGAGTAAGATTGTCTTCCATAAACACGATTTTAAAATGAGTCCGTAAGTGACTGTGGAGGCCACTTCTGGAGCCACATGTCCTTTCACAGTGGGGACATTGGTTTCTGAGCGGGAGTTGATCACGGCGTGGATTTGCCAAGCATGCCTTCTGTTAAATAGTGGGTAGACATAGCAGACGACGCAGCAATTTCTCCAAAGCAGCTCTTTATTTGTAAGCTGGAACAGAACTGAACAGCAAACAGCTCAGCTGGCCTGCTTTTATAGGCAGCCAGCTGTCAACATTGTAGCAACAACAACCCAGGGTTTCCCGCCTAAAGTAACTGACATGGACCTGAGTGAAAACTATATACATGATACTCCTGGTGGCCAGGGTGAGAACTTCAATACATAACACCTTCCTCTTAGCACGTTTCTTCCTTGCGTTCTGAGTTCGAGTGTCTTCAAAGCCCATGACACCTTGGGTAAAGGCTGTTCTCCAATTGGAGCACTCACAGGCAAGTGTTTCCCACTTGTTAGTGTTTATACTACATTTTTAAAGATTTGCCTTGAGACGGTCTTTATACCTCTTTTGTTGACCACCAGCATTACGCTGTTCATTTTTAAGTTCGGAATAGAGTAGTTGCTTTGGAAGATGATAATCAGGCATCCACACAACATGACCAGTCCAACAAAGTTGATGTTGAAGAAGCATTGCTTCAACACTGGTGATCTTTGCTTCTTCCAGTACACTGGTATACAGCTGCAAATAAAATGTTTTAAGTGTGTTTTAAGTGCAGTATATAATGTGGCATGAGATGGTGATGGTGAGCCTTACGGAAAATCCAATGTATTTTTAAAAACTCTTCAAAAAAAAATTCAGAACGGTTTTTATATGTGTGTAGATTCCATCCATGCAGATCCCCTTCCTTCCATTTTCTTTCTGACTATATTACAGCTATTATAGGAACATGGGGACCAGTATTGCATCCGGTCAGAGTTATTCATACATCCTAGCCCAGAATTATCCACTCTAATTGGCAGCGGCTCTCCAGAGTCTCCGGCAGGGAAGAGTCTTTCTCATCACCTGGCCCTTCCAGCTGGTAGGTGGATGCTGCACAGATTGAACCTGGGGACTTCTGGGCATGTAAAATGCCTGCTCTACCGATGCACTGTAGTCACCCTACATTTAGATTTTGTGGATATTCCCCATTAGCTCTCTTTTGGAGAATCTTTTTCTGCTTGAAGGAAGCTGAGGGAAACATCTGAATACAACTCGGGCTTCTCTGTAAAATAACAGGGAGTTTCCACGGCTGTTTTGCTGCCTGATTCCCTAACTATATAGTTTGAATGGGGGGACGGGGGACGAGAGGCCTTGACTATTGTTTCTGCCTTTCAAGAGGAATGCCTCACCCAGTGCTAGTGCAATCATTCCAAAGGTAGGTGTTAATCTTGATCTGATTTCATGTGCAAAACAGCTGCTTGGATACTTAGTCTTCCATCTGTCTTGGATAGAGCTGTTTTCTACCACTCTTTCCTGCACACGGAAAGTTAATTTAATGCATATTGGGAAATTCTTTAAACACCAGGAGACTTCACACCATCCCTCCCCAACCCACCCCCTCCACCCCATCAGGCCCTTGGAGTTCTTGCTGATATTTAGAGGTGTGAGATTACAGAGCTGTAGAATGGAATGTTTCACTAATTTGTTCTAGAGACTATCTGTGGCTGAATCTCCATGCTGTTCTCCTCCTAAACCAAGCGCAGCACAATACAAAAAGTCACAGTAACTTCTTGTGAAGGAAAATGCGGCTAATGCTCAGGGGTGACTGGAGCCATAGTCCAGCAAAACCTGGGTGGTACCAGGTTGGAAACAGCTACTTTAAAACGTGGGGACGTTAAAGCTGTGGTCTAAACCACTGAGCCTCTTGGACTTGCCGATCAGAAGGTTGGCGGTTCAAATCCCCATGACAGGGTGAGCTCCCATTACTCTGTCCCAGGTTCTGCCAACCTAGCAATTTGAAAGCACATCAGTAGATAAATAGGCACTGCTGTGGCAGGAAGGTAAATGGCATTTCCGTGCGGTTTCCATCATGGTGTCCTGTTACGCCAGAAGCGGTTTAGTCATGCTGGCCACATGATCCAGAAAGCTGTCTGTGGACAAACACTGGCTTCTTCAGCCTGAAAGCGAGATGAGTGTCATAACCCCATAGTCACCTTTGACTGGACTTAACCGTCCAGGGGTCCTTTACCTTTTTAATCTTTTTTTTTAACCTTACTTTAAAACATTACCATAAGCAGTGGAGGCTGGCACTGTGGCTGCTGCCAGTGGCACTCTGCACATGTGTAATGGCACAATTTCCTAAATAAGTTCTGCACAAGTCCTATTGTGGCGAAACCAGCGAGGTTAAAAATTGCAGCCCTCCCAAGTCAAAATTTTATCTGCTCCCCAATGACCAACAGAGTATTTTCTGACCATTCTGACTGGGGCCATGTCAGATTAAGCAGTACTCCGCCACCTCAGATACATTATCTTACCAATGTAAACAGGGAGAACTGTCCAGATTGAAAATGGGATGACGCTCCTCGCTGTGATGCTCAAGCGTCTTGCGCAGTTTCTAAATCAACAAAACCTAATTCCCTTTCAGAATGTAAAGAATAGTTTTGTCCCCAGGTGTATTAGCAGAGCTACATAAATGAATTTTAGATGTACATTAAAATTCTGTTTGCTTACAAATTAGTTGTACTGCTGAATATATTTCTCATTAACTTTTCTAAAAGAAATGATTGCTTAGAAGCTGTTATCCAAATAAACATTTTTAGTTGCTGGATAAATCTTAGTTACCGCAAATCTTTCAGTAAAAAAACATTAGATGTTACAAAATGTTGAGTCAATTCACTCTGATTTGTGAATGTTATTGATGTGTTCTGATGTATCTTTAAAATCAGTCCAGTGATTCCTTTGGTGGAATCAGTGGTTACTGACAGATCTATCCTTCCTCTCATGCAAGAGGCATTATTGGAATTTTGGAACTTGTGTGAAACACATGCAGAAGTGGACATGGGTTTTCTCTGTGGTGAACACTGCCACACATCATCAACAAGGTGTCCAGGTTACCTGTGTGTGCATGCATGTGTGGACATTAGGAAAGGGAACATCAAATTTCAGTCCACCTGCCTCTTTTCCCTAGATGATAAAACAAACTCAGGAGGAAGTCTTTTATCCCAGGTTAGCTTGGTCATCTGAGTCTTCCTATAAAATGATGAGGATTTTATCACACAGTCAACTGGCAACATGTGGTGGAACCTGTAATCTTTGGGGCTTCTTCTTACCTAACAAATTATCATGTTTGTTTGAGGGAGAGCTGAGAACAACCTCCATTCCTCTGTTAAGCTTGGCCATCTCTAGTTTGGGCCCTGAATGTTAAAACAGGATGCAGATTTAATGTTAAAACAGGATGCAAACCATTTCTCACAAAAAGGGACATGAACTAAGACTTGGTGATCCCGTTGTAATGAGATGCTCAGCAGAGGAGTCAGTTCTATCACAGAGCAGGCTGAGAGTTGTACAGAGGACAATAGAGATTGGAAATGGACATCCTCCGCTGAACCTCAGCTTTGTCTGATGAACAGGAGAAGCAGTAAGGCTGATGGGAAAACAGAGAGAAGAGAGATCAGCATCCCAGCATCCTGACCTGAATACAAATCAGATCAAATGATTGCATGGTTTTATATTGCCTGGCGCTCCTTCTTTGGAAGCATGCAGTTATTCAGTAACTTTGTGGTCACAATGGCACTGTTTTGTTGGTAATAGGCCCTTAAATATTACAACCTAATGTTTAACTCCTGCAACAACATGAGGGTTACTGTGTAAGGCTGCAGAACTACATGGAAGAGGTGATGCTTAATTATGTGGCAGAGCAAAGGGCGGTGATGATGGGGCATCTGCTCGGGGGGAAAAGAAGTGCATGCCCACCTGAGCATGAAAGGATTGGGTTCATCTGAAGTCTGCAGGGACAAAGCCGGATTGTTTGTTGCACTCTTGAACATGTGGCGGGTGTGCTACAAAAGAACAATTCAGAAAACACCTGCAATTTAAAATAAGGCATGGCAAACTCAGCCTTGCGATAGGACCAATGGGCAGAAGTTGCTCACCTGTATCTTGAGAAATGTGTTATTATCTGCACACAAAGAACCTAGATGGGTATCTGACCAACTGTTGTCTGTCTTTATAGCCTTGTATGATACATGAGAACTGACGTTTCTTTCACTGGGTCCTCTAACTTTCCTTACATTGTAGTAGAGAAGTTTTGTTTTGAAATCCTGTTTAGGATCCTGCAAAACTATAAAGTATGATTGCATCAACCCTCTTAATTGTAATCCTGGTCAATGAAACTTGAGGTGCCACTGTTTTCCATCTAGATACCTGAATTCTTTTGCTGCTGCATAAAAAACTGCTTCTGTGAGCGTATTTCTTAGCAGGAAGTTCCAAAAGTTAATTACTTGCAAGATATAGTCCCCTCCCCCAATAGCCTGGTTTTTTAAAGTTACATATCTTGGTTTTATTAATGGCATTGGGAAGCCAACTTTTCCTGCTTAGTTCCTGTTTGCTGAACAGTTCTTTTTCCCAAATATGGAGAAGATAGCCTTATTTCTCTGGAGAACACATTTATAAGGTTGCCAGGATGTGCTGTAAAAGAACATCTTAGAAAACACATGAGATTTAAAGTGAGGCACCAAAAAAACCCCCTGACTTCATGTATCTGATAGGACATGGGAAGATTACTCATCTGGTTCTAGAGAAAGATGAACTCATAGTCTGTAGATAAAGATACTAGATGTGTATCTAATCAACGGCTTGAATTTCAGAATAATGATATACAGATTTTATCCTTGTCTCATCAAAGCCAGTGGTGTAAATATGAAGTCTGAAAGCCTTCATAAATACGGGCCAGTATACCAGCTCTGAAAATCCTAACATTGGCCAAAATCTTTCCATCCATGTTTCACTGGGCTTCATGTTCAGAGGGGGTCACATACATCAGTGATCCATGTTATCTCTCCAATATGGCACCTTGGTTGGACACTGCAATCCTAGTGGACAGAGCTAGGGAAGAGAAGAGAGGAAAGGGCAGATCAGGGGCTGGGCAACCCAATTCCCTGACCCAGCAAAGGCCTTTCTAGTGCATAAGTGCACTCACCGAGATGTGGTTTTGTCTACATAGCTGCAAGGAACAATGTGTGCCCCTTAATTTTTAATGTCTATGGAAAAATTTTTATGGATGTCAGCTGTTAGTTCTGCCATGTACTGACAGTTGGCTACATCGTTGTCAATATATTTGATTGCACTGGGAATATTTATCACATCTGATTCGGATTTAAATATTTTAACTACCTAATATCAACCATAGAATCATAGAATTGTAGAGTTGGAAGGGACCCTGAGGATCATCTAGTTCAATCCCCTGCAATGCAGCTGTCTCACATGGGGATCGAACCTGCAATCTTGGCATTATCAGCACCAAACTATAACCAACTGAGCTATCCTGGTATAACTGTTTGACAGTAGAGCAGGCTGCCTTGGGAGGTGATGGGCTCTCCTTCATTGAAGGTATTTCAGCAGAAATAAGGCAGCCAACCAGCTGTTGGGGATTCTGTAGCTTTGTAGAGTTTCAGCTCTATAAATCTACGTCCATGGGAAGGAGATGATATATAATATACCCGCCCCTACAGCATTGATCGTGTAGAGAAGGGATGTCCAACACGCCAATTGCGATCTACTGGTTGATCCCTGCAAGGTTTTGGTAGATCGCGGTCAATTGCTGGCCTTTCCAGCCCCGCCCCCTCTCCCTGCGCTGGCCTCTATTGTTGCAGAAGAGA